>NC_135479.1:84053087-84719753 GCF_052094955.1 Ictidomys tridecemlineatus
TTTTAACTTTTTTTTTTCATACAACGAAGCCAGATATCTTACCATTTGATAAGTTCAAGGTCAGCAATAGCTTCCCAACAATAGTATTTTAGTGTCATGGCGGTTTAATTCAACTAAACCTCTATGGAGTGCCTACTGTCTACCAGAAAATGTTCAACTAGGAATAAAGATTTTAACTAGAAGAAGACAGACAAGACATCAAAATGAAGGTGTTTGTAACTTTCCATTGTATGGTAGTACAAGCCACTTTCTTAATAACTACAGGTTAGTGACAGGTTGCCAGGTGATAAGATGGGCACTGCATGAGAGCAGGAGGCCATTGATTTGATGATCATTGCATATTCATGCAACACATTACCCTTGCTGCATGAAAAGGGCTTTGTAAATTAGATTGTGTCATCATATCTCCTTGCATTCCTCTGAATAAGGAAATTTTAAAAATTATGAATGTAAATATATATGTATATATATATATATATATATATATATATATATATATATATATATAGTCATATAAACCCAAATATATGAAAGGCATGATCTCTCCCCGACCTTTTAAGAATATCTGGATGTACTTTGGTATTTTTGTATCTATTAGGGTTCTTTCTTTCTTTGTTAAAAATATATAATAAATTTACCATCTAATTTACTTATAGATGTTCAGATTATATTCATATTTTAGGGCCAGTTACTCAGTTTGAGAGTTCAGATGTAGGTGGTCCAGGGTTGGCACCACCTTCTCCTGCCTCTGGCTGATGGTCTTGGGTTATGAAGCCATGTTGAATTATTTGTGAATTTCCATTATCCATGGAAACCTCTCTTGTTTCTCTGGAGGACTAATTTCTGACACTGTCTTTCTCTTTTTTTCCCTCAGTAGGCTTAAATGTCTCATGTTGGCAGTAATTTTGGGCCAGCTGTAGCTGGACGAATGAACCACTGGGATCCTGTTCCTGGCTCCCTGTTCTCTGGCTGGCCGGGCCTGCTGTTTGCCAGACCATCCCAGAGTCCCCAGAGCAAGGTGTCAGGCAGGAGATGCTCCCTCATCTCCCTTGTCCTGGCAGCACGGGGATCCTACCAGGTTCTTACAGGTTAAATGAACAAAGAAGGGGGGTGGGAAATTCAGGGGACTCGCAGGTCAGAAAGTTTACTCGGTCTCTCTCCTGTTTTCCTCTTCTGCAGTTAGTGCTTTGAAAACTAGTCTTGGGAGGAATCCAAACCCTCTGATTCTGCAGATCCTGGTGGTGGTGATGGGGGCGGAGGGTGGCAGAGAATTTCATATTTTGGATGGGCCACTGTCTTGCCTGCCCAGGTATCTTTGGAAACCACCTCTTGTTGGAGGAAAGGAGCAAATGAAAAGGGAGAAAACAGGGAGTGGGGGAGGGAGAAACAGAAACAGAGAAAGGGCCTTTGCTGAGCCCGTGCCTTTGTGCACCGCATTCAGACTGATTTGTACCCTTTGTAGTATTAATTATTTGTGAGAGCGGGATAACAGGAGTACCCAGCTCACCCATTATTTCCTGCATAAAAAAAGGCACACAGAAGCCGCTGATCATTTTTGAATTAGCAAACATGATACTAAAAAAAAAAAAGCATAAAAAAATTCATTAATACCATCAGGGATTAGGAGGCTGATTAAAGTGTAGCTGTTAGCGTATGCAAATGAGCGATAGGCATTTATCGGGGCCTGTGCAAGCCGTCTTGGAGCTGTAAAGCCCACGTATGTTTTTCAGCTGATTAAAATAGTTTTAAGTTCTGGAGAATTTTTTTTTTTTTTTTGGTAGGGAATTAAAAAAAGAGACGGTCTCCACTTTCCCTTTTGGCGAAATTTCTCTAAAGTATACTCCAACGGTTCCACTCGACTGCACTCTCCTGCAGCCTCTTCTCCTGAGAGTGAGGCTGCGTTCTAGTAACAGGGAGTTGAGTGCTTTCCCATGTTGAGCCCCTAGAGTTTTCTAGAACTCTTGTGGCAAGCTGGACGGGGAACCTTCACAATGGCCCAAGGGGGCACCAGGACTCCAGATTCTCCCCCAGGATGAAGAGCCCCCTGTCCAGCCCCAAGTTGAAGGCAAATGAAAAAAGAATCTGTTGATCAAGAACAAGGCATCCAATGTTCCCTCACTGAGGAGGCCATGCTTACTCACTCTGGAGCCCTGGTTTTGTGAGGGATGGAAGGGTAGGGTGAGTTAGAAAGTGAGGGCTGGGAGATCAAAATGGCTCTATACTGACACAGGCACTAAATGAGAACTGGTGATCACAAGCTACCCTTGCCCTTGAAGCAAAGGCATTGTGGGAAAAAGGAAAGAGAGAGGGACTTTTCCACTTTGGGTCCAAATTCAAATATGATTTTCCAGACTTTGTACTGGCCTATGAGAGTGTGATTTTCACTCCCAGGGTCACAGACAACAACAACAACAACAACATTAATACTATTAAGTATTGGTTATTAAGCAATTACTATGTGCTGGGCACTCTTATAAAGCCTTTACATGTCTGATCTTATTTGATTCCTACCACAACTATAGGAGGTGATACTACTCTTATCCTCAACATGAAACAAATAAATCTGAAATCTGACCCTTTCCTGGCATCGGCACATGCTGGTTCAAGCCACTGCCTTCTCTCACTGGGATCCTGAGCTAAGGGATCCCTAACTAGCTTCCTTCCTCTACCCCAGCTCCACCCCTCTGCCTGGTTTATTATTCTCAGAACAGCAAGCAGAGGTATGTGTTTATAATAGAGTCATGTCATATCGTCCCTCTCTGTTCAAAGCCATCGGTAGCTTCTTTTCCCACTTGGTGTAAAGGCCAAGGTCTTATCCGTGACCACACAGCTACACAATCTGCCCTATCACTTCTCTGGCCTTGTGTCCACCTGCTCTCCCTGTCTCCACCCCTGCCACTCTGGCTTCCTTAGTTTTTCTCAAAAGCTCTATACATACTCTCATCTTGGTTTATTTTCTCTTTTAGCCAATACACTTATTTCTTCTTCTAAAGGGTATAAAGTACTTACTGATCATGCTTATCATCTATTGTGCTCAACGAGACTATAAACTCCCTGAGGACAGGGATCTCTATTTTGTTCACTAATATGTCTCAAGAATCTAGACAAGGCACTAATTATGAGCTCGATAATTATTATTTTTTTTAACTTTTTAAATTTGTTCTTATGCATAATAGTAGAATGTATTTTTGACATATATGGAGTATAACTTCCCATTCTTGTGGTTGTGTATGAGTGGAGTTACACGGGTTGTGCATTCATGTATGAATACAGGAAAGTTATGTATAATTGATTCTACTATCTGATTATTGGTTGATTTAATATAACTTGTAAAAGTTCTAAGAAGTGACTTAAAACATATGTGGTAAAATTCCCACAAGGCTAGAAATGACACCGATCTTGGTCATCACTCTTAGCCCACAGTAAAGGGAATAAATATTCATTGAATGGATGAATAAATGGAACTAAATTTGGCAATCAATATTTCCCCACAAAGGTATCCATTTCCAGTTTTGGTCCCACATTTTATAGTAAACCTCTTTAAACGTTAATACTTGGATGATTCTTTTTGGGTCCTAATATCCACTATGTTTAAAAAAATTATTTTCCAGTCTGAAAAAGCTAAGACTTCCTGTAGAAGTATTTTCTTTTTTCTATACTGAGCTGAAATAAGAACAGTTTTGGGCTCCGGGTGGGGGTGAGTAGTCTCTAAGACTCAAGGTCATATGAAAGGCAAAATCAGAATAAGTTCAAGTCCTAGAACTGCCACTCCCTGCAGGCCCCTGAGCCCCAGGATGTCCTTCTGGTTCTGCCACCTCCCAAGCTCCTCTTCTTGTCTTCTCTGAAGTTTTCACATGAAACCCAGGAAGAGGACTTCCTGGCTCACTTCCCAGGCTGCTGCCTCTATTTATCATGCGTTAAAGAAAAAGTTGGCTGTCAGGTGGGAATAAACCGGAGTTTGCCAAAGTATCCAACACAGGAATTGATTTACTGAGCATTAACTCAGTAGCTTACTGGGAGACGTTGGAGTAAGGAGTGGCAGAGAGGGTGAAGAAACAATGGCTTTAAGGCAGCCCCTGATGTCGAGGAGTGTCCAGTATAGTGGGTGAGCCCGGGCAGGCCTGCAGGGCCTGGGCCAATGGGGAGGCAATGTGGGATCTGATTCAAGAAAAAGGAGCCAGTCATAGATTAGGCCTTTAAAGGAAGGAGTATATTAAATCTTCTGGGGTTGGGGGACAAATTCAACAGAGAGAGGAAAGGGAAAGGGACAGATTGTTGGAGAAGAGACAGAAGACCAAGTTGGAAGAGCAAATGGAAGAAGGTCATTTCATGTGAGGTGATTCAGGCTTTGCTCTAGAGGTAGCAGAGAACTCCCGAACAGGGTCACCACCAGGGTGAAGGAAAGGGGACATCTGCATCGTGTGCAAGATATGAGGCCCTGCCAAAGCACTCAGTAGTCAAGGTAAACAATACGTTAATGAAATATTTTAAAGATCAAATTGATAAAGTTGAGCCAGGCTTTTTATGAATATAGTTTTACTGGAAGGTTTGAGTTGGGGAATGCAGGATGAAAGCCCCATTTTGGAATCCTGATCTGGGAAGATAGCTCATCTGGGAAGACCAGTTTGAGCTCAGAGCCTGCCTCTGCCTCTGCAGAAGGGAAGCAGGAGGCCTAGGAGCTGGGGCAGCTAGTGGTCCAGGAAGCACCCTCCTCTTGCTCCTGTCCATCTTCCTATTTTTTTTCCCTATATCATGCTGCTACCTTTCTGGCTTCTGCTGTCTCCTGTTCTTGAGGGCACGGATAATATCAGAATCGAATGGGAGAGACAATTTTGTAAACAGTTATCCACATCAGAACAAAATAAGGGGTGTGGGAGATGTACCAAGAAGTGTAGCAGTGTTGGCTGCTTCCAGTCGGGATGTTCTAGAAGCTGGTGGCATCTACCCCTGGGCTTTACAGAACAATCTGACTTGGCTAAGCAGAGACAGTGGGAGAACTGACCTGGGCTCAGATCCTAGCTCTGCCATTTATTAGGTGTGTTACCTTGGATAGGTCATTGGACTTTTTTGAGCCTCATTTTCCTTCTTAGTAAAATAGGGATCATAATTACCCTCTCCTCATAGGATTTTCATGAGGTTTGTGTGAGATATTATGCACAATCCTAGAATGGTCCTGTTCAAGATTGTTATTGTTAATGCGAACTCACATCATAGTTCCTCTATCGAAAAATAAAGCAGTTCTATGAGTGAAGACAATATTGGAAATTCCAGCTATCTGGAATGGAGTATGGCCATTTTCCAGTTAGCAGAAAGGGTTTGAGTAAAATCCAGAGTGCGTTCTAATGTTAGACTTCCCAGATTTACTGAATTTATCAATGAATCAACCCATGTATGCTGATTAAACACCTGTTATTTGTAAGCGAGGTATTGTGGATGACCCAAAGAAATACAGGACATGATCTTGGTCCCCACTGAACTTAGAATCTGGTAGATAAGACTTGATGTAATGGGGGGTGTACTTTTTAAAATTTTATTTTATTTATTTGTTTATTTTGTTTTGCAGCCTACTATCCATGTATCCCTCTCCTGATAACAACACCTGGATTTTTCCTTGGGAAGCTTTCCCATTCCCTGCTCTCAGCCCTATCCTCTCTCTGGGTTCAAGGGGACGCTTGGTGTAGCCTCAGCCAATCAATGCATTGCCTTTCCCTGGCCATAGTGATTGGTTCAGGGATGGGCACATGACCCAATCAGAGCCCAGGAGACTCAGTGAACCCTTATGGGTCTGCTGATTTTTTTTTCCTACTTGACTAGAATATATGAAGTTGTTATCATTTTGCCATCACAGAGAAAAAGCATTCTGAAATGGAACCCAGGTACAGAGCCAAGAGGGAGGGGTGAGGAAGGGAGAGGGAGAGATCTTAGTGATTATTTGAGCCACAAACCAAGCCATATTTGAACTCCAATAATCCAATTAATTTTGGTTTAAAACACAGTATTATGACATGGTGAAACTTTGTTGTAAGTTTTCCCCAGCCTCCACCACATTCTGACTTCTCTGTGTGTGTCTGATTCCTAACTACTACCTGCATATAATTATTTGATATCAGCCTTTTGTCTAGCTCTCCTCCTTCGGCAGACTATAAGGAAGATGAAAAGACCTTGCAAAACATGCCATCTACTTCTTTGACTTGCTTGCAATAAGAATAATGGTTCAATTTAGCACAAATATCCAGATTAATTTATACTGTGGGCAAAAGGTAACCATTGGCCTATAAAAGCTTTAAATTTACAAGATATCAGAGTATCACCTTGAGAAGACTTATGAAGTTGCACTCATACTTAATCTCAAGATTTCTTACAAGAGTTTGAATTAGTTTTTTCCTCTTTTTCAAACCAAAGTCACAATTGTGGGTTTAAGTAGTGAGTTTCCCCCTTTTTGATTTTATGACTTAACCAGGAACAATTTGGGGGACACTCAAAACAGAAATTTTCCATTATCATTTTTAGGTACCATATCTTGCCAGCACTACTGATTAGATACGTTGGGTCAGCACTGCCAAGTGTCTTATTTGCCACCTTCCAAAGAGTTTCTGGCCAGGCATGGTGGCACACACCTGTAATCCTAGCAGCTCGGGAGGCTGAGGCAGAAAGATTGCGAGTTTAAAGCCAGCCTCCACAAAAGCGAGGTGCTAAGCAACTCAGAGGGACCCTGCCTCTAAATAAAATACAAAATAGGGCTGGGAGTGTGCCCCACCCCCCAAAAGAGTTTCTATATCACAAAAACTGCGTGTCTTTTCAGTAAGAGCATAGTAGGTGCAATAATGAAATTATTGGTTCAGGGAAGGGAATTGATAACAAATAACTTTTCTGACAAATGGGGTTCATTGTGACCAGTCAGTGTTGTTGACATAATTGAGTTTACCATCACAGCAAAACTCACCCTTTGAAAATTAAGTGAATTTTTGTTCCTGTTAACTCATTGTCTTGTTAGTGTTCATTTCCTGCAGATGAGTTTGAATCTAATTTTGTTCTTAAAATTTTAGAGACATAATTGTGATTATTTCAAGATATCTGGCATCGGTTCACGTCCTGTGTCAATAATTTTCTTGCTGCACCTAAAATATGCTTACCCAAGAGACACATAATTTGTATGATGCAAATTTCTAAAAGGAGGCAAATAAGAATGTGAGTAAGAGATTTGACTGTCTGACCCAATGTGACTAATGAAGCCAGCCTCACCGGAGGTGAAGGGCTCCCACATTCACTGGCCATGACAAATCAGAATGAGAGAACTTGCCCTTTGTGTCCAACTCTGCAGCACAGATTAAGACATAGCTATAAACCAGCACTGGTTTCTGCTCCTGATGGCACCATTATCATTTTTAAACTTATCATTTATTCATTAAAGCAATCCCAAAGCTTATGGGGGTTGTTGACAGAACATAAATACAAACATAAAAATAAATCATACAAAGTCCTCTGGAGCTGCCTGAGACTTCAAGGATCAACTGGTCCAATCCTCTGCAGCAGCGTTACAGTCCTTGTGTTCTTTACCTCTGTTCCCATGTCTTCATTTCTAAGCTCTCCTTTAAGAGGAAAGACCTTCATGAGGTGCTGCTCTGTAAAGGGTCTTGTTCTTTTATTTGGCTCAAGAGAGAACATGTCCCATGATTTGCTATAACTGCGGTATAGTCCAGTTGGCACCTCTGTTCCAGAGCACGTCTACTTAGGGATCTCATACCCTCCGGGCTTCTTAGGTCTAGGCTAAGTATGGTGAGTTCTTCCAGATTTCTTCTGTGTTGGTTCTCTGTTTATTGATATCACCTAGCTGGGCATCTTTCCCAAAATATCCATGCTTACTTTATTGAAATGCAGTTCTGGACATGATAGTTAATAACTATATTGAATAGAGACATGGAAATACACATTATGTTTCCTCTAATAAGTGACAACTTCCCTTGACTTCAGTTATTTGCTATAAAATAATGTGTTGCACTAGATGATCTCTAGGATCCATTTCCTGGCTCTGCTCTGATAGATGAAGACTGAATATGTACACTTTCAGAATGAGTATAGGAAGGAATGTTATTTAGATATTCCCTGTCAAATTGATTTAATAGAATAAAAGAAAATAAAAGGTTTGTTACAAATCTTTTCCTGAAGCAATTTACCTGTGTAGATTATGAGCCTGATTTACTTTCCTTTAGGAAATGTCACGGGTAGTCTTTGGACACACTTAATTGGTAAAATAAAAGTTTTTGATGAGTTGGATACATGTTACAAAAAAGTCTAGTTTAAATATTTTAGTTTCTGCTGAAATGTTACCTCTGATGCAATTCATTTCTGTTGATCCTTGATTTTCCATCAGTTAACAGGGATCCCAAGCTACTTTATAAACCAGATGAAGAGTGGATGTGGGTTCTACCCCGTGTAGAGTAAAAAATTCATAGTAGGTGTTCTGAACTAGATGGCAGCCTTTGGAGACCAGAGTCTGGCTTCCTTTGACTTTACCTAGTGCACAGTAGGACTTAGTAAAGTCCACTGTGTTAGGTCAAGAATTTCACCCTTTTCCAACAACAAAGTTTCTGATAAGGAACTTGCTTTATCTTATTGTTTACCTTTCTGTTGTCAACAATCATGATGGACAAATTTGACATCCTATTAACATTTTGAAGGGAGAAGAAGAAAGGGAACACAAAGGGGGGCCAAGCTCCAGAGCTTTTTATATGTGAAATATAAATGTCAAAGTTCACTTGTTTTTCTATTAAATTCTAAGTTGCAGTTTTCTAGCTATTTATGTTTTGTGACCATTAAAAAAAAAGAATCAGTTTCAGAAGAAAGATGGGCCATGATTCTATGGAAGTTGCTTACAACATGATTTTCATTGTTCAAAAAACCAAAATCAACCTAAGCTAGAATGTCTTGCTGATGTCCCTAAAATATTCCATCTTTGGACAGAACCATTAACTATTTTAAAAAAGCCAATAATCAATAAGTCTTAATTTGTTGCACTGACATTTGTGCAGGTTTCATCTACATGAAATTAATTAGAAAGAAAATGTTTTCTCAGCGATTGGTGAGAGGAAGGGAGTCCGGTGGCAAGATAAGTTTGACCCTGTATCGTGGAAACATTTTAATGAGGTTAAGCCTCAGCGCGCTTGGATCCAGCAGCTCTTCCAGTGTGCTATGACATTGCTAATGGGGTACCGAGGTCTTCCAAGATGGACTAATGACTTTGAAGGCATTTCGTGGGTCATTGGAGTTCTAGGTGGCTACCTAGTCTAAAGTATGTGACATAAACATCTGGAAGAGAGAATCGTGAAGAAGAATCTCACAGGAGCATAGCACCCCTCCCTCCACATTTTCTGCTGAGTTAGCCTCATCTCTGAACTCTGCTGATTGAAGTGAGGTCAGATCCTAATTTGTTGGCACCAAAGGGCATCTTGGCTCAATGAGGGGCTCACTGCATAGCCCTGCCTGTGACATTCACAGGGGATCACCAGGCTCTGGGAAGAGTGGGGAAGGATATGCATGCCCGGGCCCTCAGGGGTTAGCAGTTACTTTAATTGCTTTACGAATCCTTCACATGAATGAGACTAATGGGGTTAGACAGAGAAAATACTGGCCAGACTTGATCAAATACATTGAATTTTCCCCTTGGTGTATAATTAGGTTAAGAGAAGTAAGTGCTTTAGATGAAATCGAAGATGTTGGCCCATTATGAAACAAAGTCTTCAGGGAACACCTGGAGGTCCCAGACACCAAGGTTCTCAGCCTTAAAAAAAAGCATCATCTGTCAGAAGCTACGGGGAAGGTCAGTTCTGCTCAGGTCTGAGGCCTGTGGAGGAGCAGAGGAGGCTGATTGTGGTGGACTCTGATCATAGGAGGACTTCTCTCTTTTGAATGATCTTTTCCAATTTGGGGTCATGTTCTCCTCCTCATTCTACCCCATTCTCCCTTTTGGGTAGATCAATGATGGCTTCCTGGAGGGGATGGTGGGTAAATGAGGTTGAGAAAGAAGAATTCTTAAGAATGAAGGAGACCACTATCAGTGATGGTGACATGTGACACTGGAGAAAGGAGAATTTCTCACAGGCATGGGATTCTTCATCAAAAGGATGAATCTGACCTTCTAAGAAGATCCCCGCAGAAGCATAAAGAACACCAGGCAGGCATTGGAGTGACAGAAATCTACATACACTGCCCCCTGCAGGAAAGAGGCGTATCTAGGAGGTTGGAGAAGATGTGAGAACAATGACGTGTAACTGATGTGGATTGATATGAGGGTTGCCTTCTGGGATCACAAACCCAGAATGTGACAAAACAGGCCCCCAGAGTCTGAAGACACACACCATTTCCCAATTCTGCTAATTCTGCTAGTCACAATTCACTGCCTTCCTTGCTCTGGGCCTTGGTTTTACTCCACTGTTTGTAAAAGGAAGGAGTTAAACTAGAAAGTCACTAAGTTTCTTTGCTGTGATTTATTCAAATTTTCTTTTATTTGAATTCTCTGAAAAATGGATTGATAATAATACTACTCCTGTAGAGTCTTGGTGAGAATGAATTTCAGCTTTATGTATATCTGTAAAACACAAATTTAAAAAATAGAAATACATAGAAGGAAGGAGGATAGCTGGGTCAAATGGTGGTTCCATTCCCAGATTTCTAAGGAGTCTCCATACTGCTTTCCATATTGGCTGTACCAATTTGCAGTCCCACCAGCAATGTATGAGTGAATCTTTTTTTTCCCCACATCCTCGCCAATACTTATTGTTGTTTGTCTTCATAATAGCTGCCATTCTGACTGGAGTGCGATGATATCTTAGAGTAGTTTTGATTTGCATTTCTCTCATTGCTAGAGATGATGAGCATTGTTTCATATATTTGTTGATTGATTGTATATCTCTTCTGAGAAATGTCTGCTCAGGTCCTTGGCCGATTTGTTAATTGGGTTATTTGTTTTTTTGGTGCTTAGCTTTTTGAGTTCTTTATATATCCTAGAGATTAGGACTGAAAAACAGCATACTACAGGGATACAGCCACATCAATGTTTATAACAGCACAATTCCTAATAACTAAACTGTGGAGCCAACCTAGATGCCCTTCAGTGGATGAATGGATAAAAAAATGTGGCATCTATACACAATGGAATTTACTCAGCATTAAAAGAGAATAAAATCATGTCATTTGCAGGTAAATGGATGGTGTTGGAGAAGATAATGCTAAGTGAAGTTAGCCAATCCCCTCCAAAAAATTGCCGAATGTTTTCTCTGATATAAGGAGGCTGACTCATAGTGGCATAGGCAGAGGGAGGATTAGATGAATTCTAGATAGGGCAGAGGGGTAGGAGGGAAAGGGAGGAGGCAGGGGATTAGCAAGGATGGTGGAATGTGATGGACATCATCATACATACTTGAATTGGGTGTCAACATACTTTATATATAAACAGAGATATGAAAAATTGTGGTATATATGTGTAATAAGAATTGCAATGCAAAAAAAGTACATATATAAAGGCATGAATTGGCGTGAACATACTTTTTATACAAAGATATGAAAAACTGTACTCTATATGTGTAATAAGAATTGTAATGCATTCCGCTTTCATGTATTTAAAAAATAAAATCAATAAAACTAAAAAAAAAAAAAAAAAGAAGGAAGACCAGTAGAATAGAAGAAGGGGAACAGGAGAGATAGGAGGTAAGAAATATGGAAAGAAAAAAATAAAAAAGAGCAAGCACACACAAATTTAATACAGAAAAGGAAAGGCCTGGTTGAGACCTGTGGCCTGGTTCCACAGGTTGACAGACCAGATGACCTCGGTGAAAAGGAAGAGGAGGGTCCTGGCAGTTTGTTAAAAAAGCCCACTCCTTAATGGATTCCAGACTGAAGAGGAATGTCCAGGTGAGTTTTTCTGGAGAGAGGCCCAGTGTGCTGTTTTTATAGCCAATATTGCAGCCTGGCCAGGCAACGGGCGCCTTTAGGACCAGCCCTGAATCACAGGACCTGAAACTTCATCACCTCCACTCTAAGAACTGGCTGTCTGATGAATTCTTGGCTTATTCTGCTGTTTAACCTCTGAGAAAGTAGAGATAGCTGTAGTAGGATCTGATTCTCTGAACTCAATTCTAGGCCCAAAGTTCTAGGGAAAAAAAATTCTTACAGAAATGAGAGAGAAAAAAATGAGTTGAAAATATTTTTTTTGTGTGTATTAAATATGTGTTTTGCATGTGTATGTGTTTTGGATGCTGGGGACTGAATTCAGGGCCTTGTGTAATTTTGTGGAGTAAAATGTTCAAGAAATGAATAGCTCTATTACTAGGGAAAATTGGTGCAATAGCCTGAAAAGAATAACTTCATTTGTTTTCTCATTTTGAGCCTCACCAGAACCTGGCAGGGAGGGTTGATTTTTGTTAAGTTCAAAGTGTGGGAACCTGGATCAGCTGATGGTCTGTGCCTCTTTCTGGAGACTTGTGCTGCTGTTCTGCTCACAGTTGGAAGAAATTGCACCAACAGACACACTTTAAAAAAATCCAATATAAAAGAAAGACTTTCTCTCATTACAGAAATATTTGGAGAATATACAAAGAGATAAAATAGAACTGTAAAAACATCCCAGTATTCAGAGATAGCTAGCATTAAATTTGGATGTTTCCCCCGTAACTTCTTATTTTGAAACAATTCTAAGCTATAAAAAATTGAGATGACGATAAACCCCTAGGAATCCTTCACCTGGATTCATAGTTGTTAACATTATGCAGTGTATTGTCCTTATCTATCTTGGCTGTATCATTTGGAAGTCGTTTGTAGACCTGACATTTCACCCCTGAACATTTTAGCTTGTAGATCGAGAGAGCAAGTTCATATCCCTACAAAGCCTCAATAACAATATCACAACCCGGACTTTAATACTGACTTAAAAACATCATCTAACAGTCTGTATTCTTGTTCCCCAATAGTCCCCCAAATGTCTGTTGTAACCTTTTAATTTCAATCCAAGTTCTGAGTTTCGTGTGTTGCCTCTATTGGCATTTCTCTAGAATTCTTTAACCCAAAATAGCCCTACTTTTTTTCCCCCTTTTTTGTCTTGGGAGTGTTCAGACCAGCCCACTTTGAATAGTTTTCAGATTTTGTAGTCCTTACTAGATTCATGTTAAATATTTTTGGTAAGAATGCCACATAGGTAAAGCTTTGTACATTTTGGAGATTTAATTGTCTGTACCAAACCTAGGTTGCTTTTCTAATCAGAAAACAGAATAACGAATGCCATTATTGAAAAAAGCTTTCAGAAACATTTCAACAATACCATAGTCCTTGAATAGCTTGATCCCCAGAGAACACAACCTGGGTTCATGGAAGGAGTACGTGATTGGAGGGCAGATGGATGGTTTTAGCTCAATGAATAGTTATGTGATCTTGGATAACTGACTTCCTTGCTCTGACCCTAACCCTAACCCTAACCCTAACCCTAACCAACCCTAATCCTAGCTCAAGTGCTAGTACAATGCCTGGCTCTGTGCTTAATACCATTGTTCAGTGACTTTACAAATTATTTCATGAAATGCTCCAATTGGTAATGAGTCTCTTGTCCTTGGAAGTATTCAAGCAGAGACTGGAGGGCCCCTGGAGAAACAAGTTGAGGAGGGGGTTTTGCATTGCAAGGAATTCTCCTTTGCCTCTGGTGGCTTTTCTGGAGAGGTTTTTCTTTTTTAAATCAGAGCTTGATGTGGACATTATTATTGGAATTATAAAAACTCACGTTATGTCGCTCTGTGTCTCCCTACTTTTCTGTCTGCTTCTGTAATTGAGTTCCTCCTTTTTCTTCCACCATCCCTTTCTTAGTGGCAAACTTCTCAGTATTTTACAAGTCTTTTCAGTTTGAGACACCAACTATGCCCCCTTGTGCTCTCTTGGAACCAGTGGGGAATTGAGCCACCATAGGAAACCTAGGCCACAGACCCACCCTAGGTATGAGCTGTTTTGCTCCAGAAAACTAGTTCAGGATCCTCAGATGGGCTTCTCTCAGCTGAGAAATGAGAAGTGCCCTAGAAGTGGTGGGGTGGTATCTCCTACACCTGCTTTTTTCCTGGGTTGCTTATACCACATTTCCTAGATTTATCAATAGATTCTAGACCCTGGGTCAGCTTTAATTTCAAAGGATCGTTTTGGAGTTCGTGTGTCTCTGTAGTGCATGAAAAGGATAGCTTGCATCTGCCCGCGTGGGGCCATTGCATTATTCCACTGGCTCCCCCGCCGCCGCCCCCTGAGCTTGCCTGGGTAATGTTCTTCCCTTACAAATTTCATCTCGCTGCACTGTGCATCGAAACGACGCAGTTATGGAGCGCACAGGGAAAAAAATTATAATGCCATTAAAAGTTATCATAAATTTCAGATCAGCATCACTTCTAATCCGATACACAATTTTACTGCCTCTATAAAGTAGGTGATTTGCAGTGGTCTGAGGCGTCTCCTGGAGCGTTTTACTTCTTTTTAAATTAAACACACCAACTTTGTGCTGAATTCAGAGTGTGGACATAAAAAAGGGGGTAAAAAGGAGAGGGAAGGGACATCAGATGGGAATTGCAATTGAATCTTTATATATGCCATCTTGGCACTGTGGTACTAAATATAGTGCCAGGTAAATAGATGTGCTGAAATATTCAGAATAAAAAACAAATGTTCCAATAGCAGAAGCGTGAGCCCTGAGAATGTTTCCACAGTGGGTGTGCTTAAAATAATAAAATACTGTTGTTTAAAACTACTCAATCCTAGAAAACCCTCTGTTGTTAAAAAAATATAGCGCTGGTATATGCGTGAGGGGCTATGTGTGTTGAAGATGTATAAAAACTCCTAGGAAATTAAACAGAATATAAGGGGCTTGATTTCACTGGTTGGAAGGTTGCACTGATTATTTCTTTGAGGTACACTAACTCTTCCTAGAAGTTTAGGACATCAGAAGTTGTCATTTACTAAGTGACAACTCAGTACTCGGAAATGTAATGTCTCTAGCAAGGGCTGACCCATGAGCCACATGCAGATGTGTGCACTCACGTACGTGGAGAGAGGTGGTACCTGCTCAAGTGCTAGTATGGAAGGGAACTCCAATCACAAGGGTTCTGGAAGAAATGATTTGACTGAATTGTGACATTGCTTCTTCCCCACACCCTATCGTGCTAGCCATTCTTAGCAACCCAAATGCTGCTATGTGCCTAGAATATGATGCTCTGGGCTAAATGTGAAGATACAAAGGAAAAACAGACCCATAGGTCTACTTGCAAGGAGCTCATAATCTAGACCGGGAGTTTAGACAGTGTAATCCTGGTTACAGTAGAGTGTGTTCAATGCCAGGGAAGCCAGTGCCCACTGGGATCTTACAGAGCAGAGGAAACCATGGGTTTACCAGGACAAAACAGAATACAGCACCTTAAGTCTCTTTCAGATTGGGTCTAAATTCTCCAATTCAAATAATTTCAGCAATAGTACTTATAAGTTAACAAACAATCAAATAAACAAATGTGCATCACATTCTGGTTACTGTATGTTTTGCAGACAGAAAGCAATCAGACTTATTTGGAATGAATGAAGTTTGTAATAGAACATGAATGATACCCAGGCATGCAAAACATTTTACCTTAGGAAGATACTTAGGATCTGTCATTTAATCCTTGACAATGAGGCAGGTACTATTTAATTTTACCAATGAGGAAACAAAGATTGTGTGAGGCCAAGTGATTTTTACCCCCAAGTATTTGAGAGATTGGCCCAAATCCAGACCATTTGGCTGGACATCCTGCCCTATTCTATACCAGCTGGGTTTTGTCTGATGCCCATGCACAGACTCTGGTGTGGATGGTGTGTATTGAGTCTCAGGGGGGGCTGTGCCAACAGCTCTTGTTATGGCCAATTCTCAGCCTCTATGTGGAACTAGAGGACCTGGAGACACAGTTGCCTGTAACCATGGTGAAGAATAATTTCTGCTGTGGTGCCTAATGGATTGGCGATAACAGAGCAGGTGGACAAAAAGCCTTGATCATAGTACTGGAGTCAGGTAATTATGTATAGCATTTGTAGGACACTTAATGCCTTTCAGGATATTGCAATCTCCTTAAAACCCAACAAAATAGGAACTATGATTATCATCCTTATACTACTGGCTGAAAAAACCAAAGCACAGAGAGATTAAGAAATTTGCCTACGATTACAGAGGGGGACATGCTGGAGTCAGGATTCTAATCCAGATTCTAATCCAGAGTTTGCTGTCTGGAGATAACAGGACCTCATGACTCATCTCGTTTGTGTTGATGGGGCTGGGTGTCCTCAGTATTAACTGCAGATAGCATGTTGTGCTAACAGGTATTTGATGGGTTGAGACATGATCCAAAGTAGGGAGTACTGTCCCTGTTGTGTGTGAAGAGGAACAAGTGAAGTTGTGTCTTGGTGTATGTTATATTTCTAATCTTGTGAAGGAGGGTCCTACACATTTGCATCATATATTGTATTTGGAAAACAGTTTGTATTGTATAGCAGGTTGGCAAAGTTGGAACTTCTGATATAAAAGGCAATCATGAACTCTGAATACCTATTAAATAATTCATGCATTTAAGATATCAATTTACCAAACTTTTGTTAAATGCCTACTAATATGCTACATAGATGCTCTGATTGGTGCTAATTTATCACAGTATAGTTGTCTTCAGTCAAGTTAGATTACCTTACCTAAAGTATATTTAGCCTTAAATTAAAAAATTCAAATCAATAATATTTATTTAACTAGATTGTGTTGTTGAAATGAAATTACAAATAATGGCTTAAATAACAAAAACCTTTATTTAATGATAGGGAATATTTAGCCCACCATCTATTTTTATTTTTACATTTTCTCCAATGTTGACTTAAATATACTCATATAGAAAAAAATTTATGTGCACTAGTATATTTTATAAAATAGTATCAACTTTAAGACTTGATTACTTGAGCCAATTAGACTTCTATCATGAAACTCTGACATAACGAGTTCTTTGGTGTTGAGTTTTTGCTTTTTAAAATTTAGATTAAATTAATTTTAACTGGTACATAAACACAAAAACTACATATTTATGGGGTGCCATGTGATATTGTGATACATGTATATTTTATATAATGTTTAAATCAGGCTAATCAGAGCTATCTTCACACTTATTCCCTATGATAAAAATATTAGATTCTTTTCTTCTAGATATTTGAAATATATATTATTGTTATCTGTAGTCACCTTTTGTGCAAAAACACACCAGAACTTCTTACCTCTATTTTTTATAACTTAGTACCCACTGATCAGCCTTTTCCTTCTCCTCAGTCTCTGGTAACCTGTGGTCTATTCTCAACTTCTATGAGATCAATTTTTTTAGGCTATGCATATGAGTGATATTCTGAAGTACTTGTCTTACTGTGCCTGGCTTATTTAATTTAACATAGTGATCTCCAGTTTTATCCATATTGTCACAAATGACAGGATTTTATCATTTTTTATGCCTCAGTAATATTCCACTATCTGTATATACCACACATTGTCTTTATCCATTCATTAGCTGATGGACCTTAAGTTGTTTCTGTTGGTTGGCTTTTGTGAATAGCACTTCAATGAATGCAAGAGTTTGGATGTCTCTTCAACATTCTAATTTTCTTTCCTTTGGACAGTTATGGCATTGCTGAGTCATATTAGTTCTTTTTACAAGATTTAAAGGAATCTCTATACTTTTTTCTGAAAAGGTGAATTAATTTGCATTCTTACCAACCATGTGTAGAAGTTCCATTCCCGCCCCCCATCTTCACTAGCACTTGTTATCTTCTGTCCTTTGGATAATAGCCATTCTCACTGAAGTGAGGTAATATCTCATTGTGGTTTTGATTTGCAGTTCTCTGATGATTAGCGATGTTGAGCATGTTTTCATATGCTTGTTGACATCTGTATGTCTTCTTTAAAATATATTTTGTATTTTGAGTTCCTTATATATTCTGGATATTTTTCTCTTATCAGATGATAGTTTTCACATATTCTCTTCCATTCTGTAGGTTGTCTCTTCAGTCTGTGGATTGCTTCCTTTGTTGAGTCAAGTCTATTCAGTTTGTCGTAATCTCATTTGTATGTTTTTGCTTTGGTGGACTATATTTTGTGGCCTTGTTCAAAAATCCTTGGCCATTCCAGTGTATTTAAGTATTTCAACGGTGGTTTTTTTTCCCCAGTAATTTCATAGTTTCTGGACTTATATTTAAACCTTCAGCCCACTTTCAGTTGATTTAATATATTGTAGGAGGTGAGGTCTAGTTTTATTCTTCTGCATGTGGATATCCAGGTTTCCCAGCACCATTTACTGAAGGTTGTTCTTTCTCCAAAACATGATCTTGGCACCTTTACTGAAAATAAGCTACTGTAGATGCTTGTGTATACTTCTAGATCTCTAGTTTGTTCCATGGTCTGTGTCTGTTTTTATGCCAGTATTATTTTATGCCATGCTATTTTGGTTACTACAGTTTTGCAGTATATTTTGAAGTCAGGTATATTACACTTCCTACTTTGTTCTTTGGTGCAAGATGGCTTTGGATATCTGGTGTTTATTTTTCCTTTCCCTTCCTCTTCCCTTTTTCTCTTTCCCTTTCTTTCTTTCCTTTTTTCCCTCTCTCTCTCTTTCTTCTTTTTTCCCCTCTCTCTCTTTCTGTGTCTTTCCATGCAAGTTTGTATTGTTTTTCTAGTTCTGTGGAGAATGTCCTTGAATCTGTAGATTCCTTTGGGTAGTATGGACTTCTTAACAATACTAATTCTTTTAATTCATGAAAATGGGATGTCTTTCTATTTTATTTCTTCAATTTATTTTATAAATGTTTTATAGTTTTATGAATGTTTTATAGTTTTCATTGTAGAAATCTTTCATCTCTGGGGTCAAAAAATCTTGAGTTTTTTTTTTTAGCTATTATAAATAATATTGCTATCTGGATTTCTATTGCAGATAATTCACTCTTAGCCAATAGCAATGTTACCAATTTTTGCATGTTAATTTTTTTGTACATGGATGTACTTTTGTATATTAATTTATTAGTTTTAGTAATTTCTTTGGTGGAGCCTGGGATTTTCTGTGTATAAGATCACATCATCTGCAAGCAGTGAGAATTTGACTTTCTCTCATCCAACTCTTATGCCTTTTATTTCTTTCTCTTGCTAGGTCTGACTAGGACTTACAGCCTTTAAAAGAAAATAAATGCCAAAGAATTTGGAGAAACTCTTTTCCGCCCATGAATATTGGTTGACATTTAGTTTCGACCACAGCTTTCTATTTAAACCCATTCTGGGAGTGGTTGAATTTGGGATAGATATAAAGCTTTTCATCTTGCTTAGTTTTGGGGAAACTCCTTGAAGGGGATAAAACTTTGATTTTGGCTTGAAAGACTGAGTTAGCTGGCCTTGGGGGAGGAAGACAAGGTTCAGCTGCAGGACTGTGTCAGCTGCCTGGCTCATTCTCAGGACTCTTGACCCGTGCCCATGTGCCAGCTCACTGAGGAAGGCTGGGACTTACCAGGGCCTGCAGTCAGAGGCTGAAATAGAAGTATCATTGGCAGTTATGGATGTGGGGCCAGGGAAAGAATGTATCATTCACTAATGAACTTATTAATTAAATAATGATTCATTTCACTTTGTAATGATTACTTTGGAAATTTTTGAAATAGTTTTCAGATACTTTGGTGAGATGATCCAACCGTGCCAAGGAAATATCAGTAAAAGTTTTTTTCATGGCAGTTTAGTATCCATTTCAAATTAATTAAACTTTTCTTAGAAAAAGATATTATTAGCATTGCTTCAGAGTGGATAAGAGAAATTTTATCATATAAGGAATTCTATATTATGGATTGTAAAAGTACAAAGTACTTAGCTGCAAGAACAGAAAAAGGGACTTACAGTGATTTCAATACAAAGCATTTTAAATATATTTGCATTCAATATGACTAGATGTCACAGACATCTGGCCATAGGTGGCTGACAGTATTAGTTGAGAATTTCAATGAAAGGAGGCCTGAGTCTGCATTTTAAGTTAACTCTACCATGGTTACAACATGCCTTCATGGCCTCAAAACCTAGGGCCCATTCAAAGACAGGAAAAGAGAGGTGGAAGTCAGCCTCACTGTCTGCTTTTATTTGAAAAAGCAAAAACATTTCCAAGTAGTCTGAGAAATCCCAATAGGCTTCATTGTCCAAAGTTGTGTCATGTGACCACTTCTAGCCACAAAGAATGCTGGGAAAATGAGCAACCACATGTGCATCCTCTATCAAGGGAATTAAAAGAGGAGTTGGGAATAGGTCAATTAACCTTCAAAAGATGCATTCAAAAATCTTAACTCAAAAGGAGTTAATCTGCATACTTAATGTGTTGGCTTTAAAAAACATGGAAAATTTCAAACATATCAAAAAGTAGAGAAAATAGAATAATAGATCCTCATGAATCCATCACAATATTCAACAAATATTAATTTATATCTAGTAGATTCACACAAATCCCTACCCAGTCCTCCATCTTGTGTATTTTAAAGCAAATCCTAAATATTATAAAATTTTATTCACAGATAGATCTACAACAGCTAAGAAATATTTGCAAAGAAAGCATAACCTTACTACCACTACCATCTCAAAATTAAATTAGTAAAATTCCTTAATATCACCAAACATTTGATTTGAATTCACATTTTCCCAATTATATCATTTTAAAATATTTTATTTTAATATATGTCCTTTCTCTTTTGACTTAGTTATTATTTTGTTCATGATGTTTAAAAATGTTTAAATTGATGTATCCAATAGTTTTTTTTCTTCTTCCTGGCTAGACAAGTGCCCGTGCATTTAATTATTTTGAAGTATCTTTTAAAACCAGATTTATTGTGACAGCTTAAGGTTTGATCATTCACACACAGAAATCATACTCCACAGGGTCTACTGAACTTTGAGTATTGATTCTTAAAATTCAGCTTGAAGATTGAGATATTGGAAAATTTAAGTGTATTCCTTTGGACTTGCTATGTGCACAATATCTGGGGATATTAGACTATGAGTTGGATAAAGTTCCAACTTTAGGTATGGGAGCACATGTTGGAACAGCAGCATTTTGTCACTACTGTGGAACCAATTGGTATGACCGTTCCAGTGCAGTGTGATTTACTTCATAATTTGTCCGTAACAAATGAGATGCCCTTTGAGATCCTGTTCAGTCTTCCAAGTTTGTTTATTCAAGATCAATAGTTAGGGAAGTTCTTTCTAAATATAACTTGAAATCCAAAAGCTAGAAAAGAAAATATTGATAAATTTGATTACATAAAAAGAAAATAATTGCATATGAAAAGAAAGAGATAAAACACTAAGACATAAATATAAATGGTGAATTGAAAAAAATGTGCAATTCACATCACACACAAAGATCAGTCTTGTAGGCAAAAGATGATGGTGCTTGAACTTAGAGACAACAAAGAGAAAAACAGTGTGTTGGGCTAGATTGTGAAAGAGAGTCAACTAGGTACAACTACTTCTTACTATAGTTTAATTACTCTGCTATAAGTGCCAGGACAATAAAACTTCACAGCATAATGCTTTAGGTGATAGCCCTGCCATTCTAATGTCATAGAGGAAGGATTCTAGACAACAGGCAGAGCCAGCAATTTATTGTGTATTTAACAATAGTTTTGGAGTTTGGAAGCCTGTATGGGAGTTCTAATTCTGATTCTATCATGTTTGATTTGGGGCGAACTTGCTGTTTTAATCAGATTTTTCATTGTGGTGACCAAAAGATCTGACAAGAACAATTTTAGAGGAGGAAGTTTATTTGGGGCTCATGATATCATAGACAGCTGGCTCCAGTATTTGGGACCAAGGTGAGGCATCATGGTGGAAGAGTGTGTCGGAGGAAAGCAGCTCAGGAGATGGCCATCAGGAAGCAGAAAGAGACTCTTCCTCTGGTCAAGGACATAATATACCCCAACAGCACAGCCCAGTGACCCATCTCCTCCAGCCAAATCCTACCTGGCTACAGTTACCACTCAGTTAATTTCTGTCAGGGGATTAACGCACTGATGAGGTTAAAACTGTCATAACCCAATCATTTTACCTCGAAGCTTTCTGGCATTGTCTCACACATGAGCTTTTGGGGGAGACCTCGTATCTAAACCACGACAATGGTCAACTTGACCTCTCTGAGTCTGTATTTTCTCACAGGGTGAATGGATCAAATAAAATCCTAATTAAAAATTTATGTAATTAAGATACACAATCCTAATCCCATGTAGTATAGACTTTTGTTATTCTTCATGATTATTTATATGTTGATATATTTCATTTAACAATTTGGTTAAAAACGATCACTGTAGTTTTACAATTGGGATTCAGTCGTTAAAAATTATTGAATAAAATGTTTGTTTTTCCTCCCTCTATCTTAAAAAGGCAAGCCTATACAGAGAAGTTATTTTCTGTGTCAGAGAATGTGCATGATGATTTGTTTATATCTTTAATGCTAGATTTGATTACCTCAGTGTAAGTTATTAACTGAGAAAGACCAAGAACTACTATTCAGTGGAAGTATTAGACTAATATTTATTTATTTAATTATTTTTGTAATGCTGTTTGACATTTGTATATACCAAATGAAGACATTATCACAATCCAGATAACAAAGTATACTTAACACCCCCAATGTTTCTTTCACCTCTTTGTAATTTTTCTCTTTCACCCTCCCCCCCCCACACCCTTGGCCTTATCTCTAGTCAACCACTGATCTGGTTTCTATCTCTATAGATTAGTAGTAGTATCTAGAATTTTATCTCACTATAACTATATAATATTTATTTTTTGTTGTCTTGGTTATCTTGCTTGATTATTTTGATATTCACTATTGTTGTATGTATCACCAGTTCATTTCTTTTTATTGCTGAGTAATAGTTAATTGTATGGATCATGTGTTTATCCATCCACATCCCCTGAGCATTTGGGTTATTTCTAGTTCTTGGATGTTACAAACAAAGCTACCATAAACATTTACATGCAAGTATTTTTTTGTGAACAAATGTTATTTATTTGTGTAGATTCATATTTTCATATGGCATTATCTCCCATCTATGTAAAAGATCTCTTTTAGCATTTTTTGGGGAGGAGAATAGTGCAGGTCTTTTGGTGATCATTTTTACAGCTTTTCTTTAAAAAAATTTTTAAAGAAAAGCTGAAAAAAAATTCAAATTCCTCCTGTTTCAAATTCCCTTTGCTTTTAAAAGATATTTTTGTGGATATATCACTATACATTGATCTTATTTTCTTTTCATACTTCAAATATTGATCCACTGTTTTATTGCTTACATTGTTTTTTATAAGAAATCTGCTGTCATCCTCATCTTTATTCCTCTATACATAATGAATCCTTTTAATTTATTTTTTTTCTGGCTTTGTTTTAGGATTCTTCTTTATCTTTGATTTTCTGAAATTTGATTTTGAATTGTCTTGATATACTTTTCTTCATGTTTCTTATGCTTGGGTTCATTGAGCATTGTGCTGGGAATTTATAGTTTTCATTAAATCTGGAAAATTTTCAACAAATTGTTTTCAAATATTTTTTTTCTCCTTCAACCCCATACTTCAGGAGCTCAGGTTATGCATATCAAAAGGCTCTGGAATTTGTTCTTCAATTCACTGATACCTTTTATATGATAATCATCATTATTATTTTCTTCCTATACTTTATTTGGGATAGTTTTATTGCTATACCTTTAAGTCTACCAATTTTTCTTCTGCCATTAATCAGTCAATCAGTCAATCTCTCTCTCTCTCTCTCTCTCTCTCTCTCTCTCTCTCTCTGTGTGTGTGTGTGTGTGTGTGTGTGTGTGTGTCTGTGTGTGTGTGATTTTGCACATTTTTTTTGATCTTTAAAAAATATTCCATGTATAACAATGAGAGTCTCCCTCCATTTCCATGCAATTTCCCTTTTGTCTCCCTTTCCCTCCCACCTCATGTCTCTGTTTAATGTTAATCTTTTTCTCCCTCATTGTTATACAAAATTACATATAAGAGGTTGTGAGGGGAATGGGAAAATAAACAAGGAGAGAAATGAATTACAGTAGATGGGGTAGAGAGAGAAGATGGGAGGGGAGGGGAGGGGGGATAGTAGAGGATAGGAAAGGTAGCAGAATACAACAGTTACTAATATGGCATTATGTAAAAATGTGGATGTGAACTGATGTGATTCTGCAGTCTGTATTTGGGGTAAAAATGGGAGTTCATAACCCACTTGAATCTAATGTATGAAATATGATATGTCAAGAGCTTTGTAATGTTTTGAACAACCAATAAAAAATATTCCATGTCTCTACTTAAGTTTTCAATTTATGGTACTGTGGTTATAATAACTGTTTAAATGTATTTGATGGCTACCTCCAAAATATGTGACCAATTTAAGTTGGTATAGATTGATTTTTCTTCTTGTTTGGTTTATATTTCTCTGCATGCATGGCATTTTTTCCTTTATATATTTGATAATTTTTTATTTAATGAAAGATATTTCACCTTGTCTGGTGTTGAATCTATTCTTGAATTTTATTCTGGGATTCAGGTAAGTTACATATAAACAGTTTGATCTTTTAGGATCTTGTTATTAAAATATGTTAGATAGGACAAGAGCAACTGGCTATATTTGTTTGAGTATATTTTGGACTTTTCAATTCTGTTCCATTGATCTATGTGTCTATTTCTTTGCCAATAACATTGTGTTAATATCTTTAACTATGCAGCAAGTCATAAAATTGACTAGTATGGGTCCTTCATATTCTTTTAAAAGTTATTAAAATTCATTCTTATTCATTTGACTTCTCATGCATTTTAGAACCAATTCTTCTGTGTCTATAAAGATGACTACTGGGATTTTGATACGAATTGTGTTTAATCTATAGATCGTTTTTAGGAAGAATTGACACTTTACTATTTGAATTTTTCAAACCATTAATATATCTCTCCATTTATTTTGGTTCTCTTGATTCCTTTATTAGCATTGTACTCTGTCTTCTCTCCTCTGGGACTGAGTGACATGAATATGAGTCCTTTTGTGATTGTCCCAAAGATTTTGAAGTCCTTACCTTTTTCAATCTTTTTTCTCCTTGTTGTTTTGATTGGCTAATTTCTATTTAACTGTCTTGTCTTCAGGTTTAATGACCCTTTTCTTTGTAGTCTCCATCCTGATATCAAACCCATTCAGTGAATTTTTAATTTTGGTTATATTACTTTTAAATTCTAAAATTTCCATTTGATTCTTCTTATGTTTTTTTTTTTTTTGCTGAGACTTTTAGTTTTTCCATTTGTTTCAAGAGTATCCATGATTGTTTTTTAGAGAATATTTTAAAAATACATATTGTAGATGTTTTGTCAGATAATTCCAGCATCTGTTATCTTGATGTTGGTGCTTTTGATTATCTTTTCACATGTGGTTTGAGATTTTTCTTGTTTATCATTTACAGAGCAATTTTTCATTATGTCCTGAATATTTTGAAGATTACGAGACTTCAAATCTTACTAAATTCTGTGGAGAATGTTGATATTTTTGTTTCAGCAAGCAATTGACCTGTGTAATTTCAGGCTGCTAGTGCCAACCTGCCTTCTGTGGTTCTGTTAAATTTTCAATGTCTTTAGTAACATTATGTGCTTATAGCCCATGTGTGTGCCTTCTGGTGGCTAACCAGGAGTCTAGGGGAGGGTCCATCTGTCTGTTTCTCAAATTTTTTAATATGCTGTTTAGGATTAGGTCCACATCTGGGAGTCCATAAATAACTGTAAGGGTTTGCTTCCTCCTTCTTTGCCTTATTCCTATACTCTTTGTTTTCAGTCTTCCATCCAGAAACTCCAGAATTTATCTGTCCTGTCTATTGGCTGGCTCTGCTACTGCTCCTATATCCAGGACCAAATGAAGGGTGGGAAGGATGCAAAGAGATGGGAGGAGAGAAAGAGAGAGTGATGGGTTGTGCCTCTTGGGAACATAGCATCATTGAGGGGGATGACCGTCCTCTCAGAGTTTGGCTCCTGAGACTCCTGTTGCGGACTGCTGTTGCTACCATAGGCTTGCTTGGAGCCCAGAATATTCAAGTACAAGGGTGGGGTGGGGGGAACGTCTAGGGGTCCACGCTCTATCTAAGTATTGTAGTCAAAGCTATCGAGCTACTCATGGGCATTCTCCTGTATCTGGGTATCCACTTTCAGGGTTTGGACTACATTGTGATCAGGTTGAAGGATACAGGGAAAGAAGGTAACTTCACTGCTTTTTCGGTAACACTATGAATCCCGGTCTGACTGCTACTATTTAGTTTTTAAATAGTTGCAGTATTTGTCTAGGTTTTAAACCTGTATTCAGTGGGAGAGAAAATTAAAGTGTGATTGCTTCATCTTACCCTGAACAAGGAACCCTTAGCATTATTTTTATATGATTTATTTCTATAATATGAACAACACCTATAATTCTAATGCTGTCTACCCCACCTCTGGTTTCAAAGCCATATCATTTTCTCTTTTCCTATTTGTCTCTTTCCTCTACATTCTAAGAAAGCTCCTCAAGCTTTTCTTCTACACAAATGATTTAATATTTTTAAAGAAGTAGTTCTACTTTTTATTGTGTCAAAAGAGATTTTAATGCTGGTAATCACTGGTGTCTTTTCAATAATTCTTCATCTCACCTATCTCCCTTTTTAACTCCTTCTAATTCATTTGCACCTTATGGGTTTCAGTTCCCTGTTTGATACAGGCCCAATCTTCTCATATCTAGTGAACAATATTGAACATTTTCCTAGGAATATATTCTAGGCTGTATAGGAAAATTTCATTGTTTTCTCTTACTTTGAAACTTCAGGATTTTTTTTCCTCCTTACAGTTTCTTCCTCTAATAAGGGGGCTATTATATTGAATCTAGTATCTTTCAATAGATCCAATACAGAGTCCTGAAAAGTCTTTGACTCTCTTACTCTTAAATTCCCTTCTTAAATGTGCCCCAAAGAGCAAGTTGCAAGTTATGTCCTGATCAAATTCCCAATGCCAAGGGGGGTTTTATTCAGGGTAGTGTTGACAGATTTACCAAATATAGAACACACAGTTAAAGTTGAATTTTAGAAGTATAGGATATGCTTTCATTAAAAATTATTTATTCGTTATCTGTAATTCAAATTCCACCGGAAGACATATTTTATTTGGAAACCATAATTCTCTGTGATGGGGGCCAGAAATAAGTAGGATCATCCCCAACTCCTTCTATTGACCTCCCTAATAAAGGGATCAGAGAGAGTTCATTAAAAAGTCACAATCCCTGAGATTTTTAACCTCTCTTATCTTCCTGTCTCTTTCTCTATAAGAGAGTAAAATCTCTGTGGTACTCCTCTTTGAAAAGTCACGGTGGTCCAATTTAGGCTATCAAAGAAATGAGTGTTAAGCTTGTCTGCACTGACCACTTACATTTCTGCTGTCCTGACACCATTCCTAGAGGATCCTACTTTGAAATTGTCAATTAAGCAAAATATCAGAGCCCAGTTCCTAGAAAAGTTTTCAGAAGTCACAATCTCTGGTATATGGGTTGGACAGTTTACCATGTGAACATGAAAAAGTTACAACTGTTTGGAGAAAGCAAGGCTATGGGAGAAGTTCTTGATAGTTTATTATCTTCAATGAACTTTCTAAACAGTTTTGGGATAGCTGGTGTAGGATGGGGACAATCGTAGCATAAATGAAAACAATTAGCAAACTAAGCTACTAATAATTTATACTCCAGTTGTACGTGCAAGCATGGGAAACTACAGCCAGGATGAGCTACCAGTGCTCAGGAGTCAGGGCTTGGGAGGGATGTTGACCCGAGTAGGTCTGAAGGAGTTTGGGCAGACGGGTAAAGAATGGAAAAGATGATGTGTCTGGACTAGCATTTACGGCTGTGTCAGCACCTCTGACAGACAAAGGGTTAATATCCTTAATCTATAAGGAACGCCTACCAATCAATAAGAAAAAGATAAGCCCAGCGATTGAAAAATGGGCAAAGGACATGAATAAATGACAAAGGGAGAAATACCAGTGGGTAATAAATGTATGAAAAATGTCCAACCTCATCAGTATTCAGTGATAAGCAAATAAAAACAAGATACAATTTTCTGCCTACTCAATTGGGAAATACTTTTTAAAGTGTTTTAAATGGAAATATCCAGTATTGGTGAGAATACAGAAGCTGGGCAGACTACACACTGCTTGTGGGAGGCCAAATTGATTCTCTATTTCTGAAGATACATTTAGAAATCTCTGTCAAAAAACTTTAAAATGGTTTTAAACTTTTGATGAGGTAATAATACCTCTGGGAATTTATCTTTAGGAAGTAATTATAGATGCACACAAGGACCTAAATACAAGGATATCCCTCTTGCAGTATAATTTACAATACAATAATACCAACAAGGAAATCACCTAAATGTTCTGTTGATGGAATGGGGCACACAGTGAGTGCAACACTAGGGAGCCATTAGCAGTTATCCTGTCAGAGAACTTTTAATCACATAAGAAAATGCTGAAGGTTCACTATAGTCAGAAATGTGGGTAAAAACATTTAGAAGGCAGTATGAATATTATAAATTTAATTTTGTTGGAAAAATAGATAATTGTATAGAAATATACTGAAAGGAAATATATGTTAACCCTGGATCACTGTGGACAGTAGAATTTTGAGTGACTTAGGTTTTCATGTCTATGTTAATATATATTAGTGTATTTGAATTTTTCATTGTCTTTTCAAAGAACAAGCATTACCTTTTAATCAGAAAGAGATTCTATTAAAATGTATATCAAATGTATGATATGTCAAGATCATTGTACTGTCTTGAACAACTAATAAAAAAAAGAAAAAAATGTATATCTATAGCTATATATACAGACATATACATACATACATATATATATATGCATACTGTCAAACAACAGTTCAGTACAAATAAGTAACAAGTAAAATAGTGAAATAATTACTTAACAACTTGGGTTGATAAAAATAACTACTTAAATTAATATTTGATTTTTCAACTAGTTGCTAAGGTATTGTGTATGTATGGTTCAATGTGATTTTCAAGGTTAGGAGTTTTGAAGCTATGGGTTTGAGCCAGCGAAGAAACTACTGACTGTGACATGTATATATATTCTCTGAATTCCAACCTCCAAGTTCAGGCCTAACACCATCTTTGTGAAGGTATTATCCAAGTTATTGTCCCCTCTGTGCTGTCTTTGGGTCAGTCAGTTCCATGTAACTCTGAGCACTTTGTATCAGGGACCTTGACTGATTTGTCCTTGAATTTGGTGATACAGAAGGTGCTCAATGTTGATTGGACCGTAAGTGTATGAATGATTGAACCATGGGAAAATGACTCTTACTAGATAAGATCTCAGCAAACAAAAATGCAGCACCCTTACAGGAAGGGTGGCATGGGAAAAAAATGAACTGGTGACAGAGGGTAATTAAAGAGACACAAGACATTGGAATTATACAGATTGAGGGTTAAATGCAAGTTTCATTATTTCATTGCTATCTAATGTTGGGCAAGTCACTTAGCTGGTCTGTCAGATGGGGTTGATGTCATCTGTTATAAAGAGTAAAAAAAAAAAAAAGCTACTAAGTGCATTCAGAGAATCCCATACAATTCCTGGTTCATAATTCTTACCCAGTTAATAGCTGCCAATAATGATAATCATCATAAATAAATATTTAACTTGATAAAATAAGTAAACGGTTCCGTCAACTGGTTTAATGGATTCTCTCCTTGAAGTGGTTTGTTTCCTTTTATGATTCCCGATAGATACTGATTTGGGTATACTTAAGGAGACATCAAAGACGAGAAGGCCACCTCTCAGTCCCTCTTCCTCTACTTCTTTCCTCCAGCAAATTCTCCATTTCTAAAACTTGAGGTCTCCAGATCTGACTTATGTAAGTGATCCGATATCTTGTCCTCACACCCTGCTTTACACTAGTTTTGCTTTCAGAGTGGCTTGAAGGCTGTGGCTAAAGCTCACTTTGGGTCCAGGTGCTTTCTACTTTCAGCTCCAGTACCAGAAACTGGGTGGGCAGTGCTTTTTCTCTTGCCCAGCTTTCTGGTTTGACACATTTGGGAAAGTGGTTGTAAGAGAAAACTGAGTCCCTTCCTGCTGAAGGCTCACCAGCTATTTGTTAAGGAGACACTGTGACAGTGATGTGATGTGGAGATCTCAACCCTGGTTCCCCTGGGGGAACTAGTCTCAGAGAAGTGGAATTCTCAGGGGGTGTGGTGGGGCGAGTCCAGCAGCGCCCCCTGCAGTCTCTCTAAGGCACTTCTTTCCTTTGTTTGAATTTCAAGGTTAAAAGAGTCAGTATTCAAGGAGAGCTATGAAAGATCAACTGGTAAATATGTTCACAGTGAAAGAAAAAGAAAGCCAAATGAATGTTAAAATCTTTTTTTGCAGCAGAACAGAGATAGAGCTTTTGATCCTTTATCACGGGACAACAAAAACATTCTCATGATCTACATGTGTCCTGAGCGCTCCTGTTCCCCGGTATGTATACAGGCGCAGGGATGCACAGTCGGATTCACACACACTTCCTTTTCTCTAAAAGCTGTATTCCCCCCTATGGATTTCTTTCTTTTTATTTCTGTCTTTTCTTTTTTCTTCTTCTCTCTATTTTTTTGATATTTCAAAGCTGGCAGTTCAGGAAATGGCTGGAACTGCCACATCTCTGTTCTTGCTAAAGAAATCAATGCTAATCCTATTACTGGCAGTTATCACCTATCCCAGAACTCACAGCTAAAAGAAAAAAAAATACACACTGAGATGTCAAAGTAAGAAAAAAAGGACTGGGGAGGAGCAGGGCGCCCTTCATTCACTTTCAAATAGTGATTGTTTTTTCTCTCTGTCTTTTTTGATCATCCTTTCTTCTCCTGTTAAGAGAGAAACCAAACTACCTGTGCTCACACAATGTTACTGGTCTAATTTAGAAGCACATGAGTCAGAGAATGGGCTCTAATTTAGATTTATCTTTCTACAGCATGCATTGACAAAGCCCTGATAGAGGGTATTTGTGTGGCTCCCAGTTTTATTAATAACAATAATAATGACACATCCTGATTAATGGTCACTGCCGGCACTGTGCTAGGTACTTTCTGCAAATCGTCTTATGTAAATACAACAATCCTCTGAGTCAGGTATGATAAGCCTTCCCATTTTAGGGATTTAGAGACTAAAACACGAGGTTTCTCGTTCATGCCAAGTCAGACAGGTAGGAAGACATGCAGTCTGGTTCTGCATCCAGACCTGTTGAGCACAGTATGGTGGCCAGACCCTTCACCCAGACCTCTTCCACTTCCAATTTTCCTCGGCAGCCCAGCTTGGGAAAAGAGAGAAGCATTTAAAATTGGAAATTTATTGTTTCCTGCTTTCAGCAAGTTATTCAGAAAGTAAAACACATTTAAAACCTTTAGGCTTTTTCCTTCTGACAGTAAAGTCCCCAGTCATATGTATCCATCCCCAGTTCCTGCCTCTGATACCCACTTACACCCTAAGAGGGACGCAATCATGTAGGCTTGGGAATCTTTACAAAATAACCTGAGGCACCTAATTCTCCTGGATGAACAGACACCAGAGCCTTTTAAAGTGGTAACCTGAACATGCTCTTGGCCTGAGATTTGAGAAGCAAAGTTCAAGAGAAGCAACATGAATTTCACCCAGGGGCTTATTAGAAATGTACAATAGACATCTTTATTTCCTCAAGATTCTCCAGGTGATTTGTCTGCACACTGATGTTCAAGATGCACTGGTCTTGGATATTCTTTAAACTGCTAAAGAAAATGTCCCTGGTTTAGGACTCTGTCATTTTCTTTGTGCCTTGCACTCAGCACAATGCTTGGCACACAGTGGAGCTTAAAAATGTTCAACCAAAGAATGAGCAAATCAACCATCTACTTTGCCCATTGATAGGGAAGGAAAACCCATATGGGTGACTCCCGTTCAGATACGGTTGGTCCGAGAGTGACGGGAAGAAGTGCACACACACTTCATTGTGTCACCAGGAGGACTCGCAGGCTCTTTGTTACCTTGTTTGCATCTGGTGTCTCTGAGATATTTGTTGCTTCCCCCGTCCATTAATCAATCCATAGCTGTGAATTGAGTTGCCAGGAACTGTGCTGAGCATGTGACTGCAGAGAAGGCAGGAATACTTCATGACATATGGAGAAACTGGCATTTACTTCTCTAGGGGAGAGAATGGACAAGTAACTTGTTTTCTGGATTGTTAAATGTCTTGTGCCAATAGGAAGGATTGTTTTGGGCTGAATTCCTGTTCCCCATGGACTATTTTCCCCTAAGATAAGAATGAATAATTATAATAAAAGTTGCCAGGAACTATATTAAATGCTGTACATAAATTATCCAATTCAGAACTCATACAGTCCATTTCCACTTTGCAAATGTAGATACCCAGACCTAGGAAAAGAGTACCAGGCAAAGCCAAAAATCTAAACACTAGTATTTCTGATCCCAGAGCTCATGTTCCGAACTACTGCCTAATTCTGATGTCAAAGTTGAAAATATTTTTTATAGTACTGTTTTTTTTCCCATAATAGGGATAAAATATATAATGGGGACAAAAATATACTATCCCCCTTGGCTTTTGGTTTCTGAGAAGAAAGCATTTTCTTCCTTGTTGTATAGAACCAGGTTAAAAAAATAAAGCAAAAAGATTCTTTTAAATTAAAGAAATCAGAAGCTACAGGGAAAGCATAATAAGGAGCTGAAAGACACAGTAGTTCAAGAGAGAAATGGATCATAGAAACCGACCACATGATATCAGAAGTGTGTTTGAGAATTGAGTGGGCAGAGCAGAGAAGAGCAATATTTAAGGACCAGCTGCGTCCTATGTGGAGGACATTTAGGAGAAGCAGTTCTAGAGAGAGAAGTTTTCAAACTCCTACTTTAAATTAAATGTCTTCCTTTGGCATTTTTTGAGACACTTGATAAAAATTCAGAAGTTTATATAGCATAAAGAATAGACGACACAGAACCAATAGTCCTCATTTATTAGGAATTTGCTATCCCTGATTTAGATAGTCTAATATCTAATAGGCATATGCTATTGGTGAGGTCTCTGTGGGCTCTGCTGATGGCACTCAAATAGCTCATTGTTTTATGTTTTGGGTTCTATAGTTGCCCCCAAAGACCTTTTGCTTTCAGATCTTTCTGTCAAGCTGTCCTGATTTCAGTTGCGACCACCTCACTCTCAGGTGACAGAGAAGAGGGAACTTTGCACTGCAGGTCAGGGCAGGAGAAGATGAGCCAGAGCCCACAAGGCCACATTATCATTATCACATTTCCTCACACAATCTGGAATTGCTGGCTTACTCAGTTCCCTTAATTTTAAAAACCAAATAAGAAGGAATTTATCATAGCAGTGTTAAATGCATATGATTGCCTCCATGGGGAAGATCTAATTCTCAGGACAGAGAGGTAGGAAATGCTGTTAAGTGTGACAAGCCCAAAGGCCATGCTGATCACTGTGATGCATTTGATTTAATCCTGGATGTTGGGGGACTTAGGAAGCTCAGCTTCAGCTCATGGCCCCAGCTCTCCCAACAGCTTATGAAATGCTAATATAGTTAGCAACATTGGATGATCTCATCTCAGTCAAGAGTGCAGAGAAGATCCTGGCTATTATATCTTCATCATCCCAGTAATAGTACCAGCTGGGATTTACATACTTTCAAAATCACTAGCCTGGATCATTCACTTAACCACCATCACCACTAAAACTGAAATAGCAATGATTCTTGAAGATCGGGTACTTTATCATCTCTTACTTTCACTATCAAAACAGTTTGTAATTAGTTTTATTGTCTCTAGTCTTCCGCTGCCTCATCTTTCCATCCCAGTCTACCCTTTATGTTAATAACAGAGCAAAAAATAGCATGAAAGCAATAAATATTTATATATCATTCCTTTTTAAAAAACTTTCTAAGGTTCCCTATTGCATAGATGACAAAAACCAGGGTTCTTTGAATGGAACCAGTGGGCATTCGTACCCTGGCCTTGACTTTTCTTCCCACACAACAACAGACTGTGCTTTGTGGAGACAGTGGATAGCTGTGTGAATTCTAAAGCGAGGGAGTGACATGATCAGGCTCCAGATGATCATAGGTTTTAGAATGACCTCATCCTGATGATGGCCAGTGTAGAAGACAGACTGGAGAGAGGCAAAGTGGAGGATAAAAGAGGAGTTAAGGAAAAACTGGTGAAATAGCTTGACCCAGAATTCTTTTTTCTAAAGCCCTTAGGGTGCTGAAGAACTAACAGATAAATCTGGCTCATAAGACCTGAGAAATTTACACACACACACACACACACACACACACACACACACACACACACACACATTTTCTTTTGCTAGATACCGTGAGCGCTAAATCATCAATGTCTCTAGCCTACCTTTGCAGAGGGAAATTTCTTATATTCTTATATAAGGAAGCAAGACTCCTCTTCCTGGAGTCTTGGGTTTAGTTCCTTCTCAACATTGTAACAACACTTGCAATGTGGTAGAAGATGAAGTACTACTATAAGTAATGACAGAAGAAATTGCTTCCCTATTGTGACCTTAACCTTTAAACTCTGAAGAGCCCTCTCATCTTTTTTTTCTGTGGGGTATTGACATTTTGTGACACTTTACCCACAACAAGGATGAAGATTTTATTAGACATCTTGGTTCCAGTGGCAAAACTTGTTTTCTCTATCTTATGAATAGTTTGGCTGAATAAAAAAAATATTACATAATCCTTTCCATTGATTGGGGGGGAAGGAGGAGACAAAATATTTTAAACAAAGTGTATTAAGTGAGGTTATCACCAAGTGTCTCTGTTTAGTAGATAATGAAATTGATGAGGAGTGAAGCATCCAGGAAAACAGGAAGGAAGAAATAGTGGCCAGAACAACGGATCCTATCCGTTGTTGCTCTGTTTTCTGTGGGCTATTTGTTCCAAACCCCCAGGAGATGCCTGAAACTGCAGGTAGTGCCAAACCCTGCACAAACTATTTTCTCTTACACATACATGTATATGGTGAAGTTTAATTTATAAATTAGGCATCGTAAGAAATTAACAATAACTAACAATAAATTAGAATAATTATAACAATTAACAATATACTATAATAAAAATTCTGTGGCTGTGATCTCTCCCAAAATAGTCACTATACCGTACTTGCCCTTCTTTTTGTGCTGATGTGAGATGACACAGTGCCTATGGGATGGGAGGAAGTGAGGTGGATGATGCAGGCATCATGGTGTAGTCTTAGGGTCCCCTGACTTTCTTGCTGGAACACAAGCACTGTGACACTGATATGATGACTAAGACACCTAAGTCATAGTGGACAGGTCTGTTATGACGTGGATATGCTGGACAAAGGGTTGTTTCGCATCTCAGGCAGGGTGGGGAAGGATGGAGCAGACTCTCAGCACAGTACTTAGAATGGTGTGCCATTGAAGACCTGGATAGTCTATTGCTGGAAGTTTTCATTAAACAATTTTTTTTTGAACCACAGTTGACCATGGATAAATAAAACTTCAGAAAGCAAAACTGGACAAAAGGGAACCACTGTATCCCTGCTGTTTCACATCCTTAGTTTCAACTGGTTTCTAGTTCAGTCGGTGGGTTCACGCTATTACTCTTTATTTGAAATCCAGGAATAGGAATGTCTTAGAAAATGAAGGGTTGGATATTGGGTGAGTTGAAATGAAGTGTCAGTGATTCCAGTGTGTGGTCCTCAGACTGTCATTTCACCATCCCCTGGGAACATGATGAGGCCTGCCTCTAGATCTACTCAATCATAAACCATGGGAGTGGGTCTCAACAGGGTTTTTAAATGTCCTTATGAGGATTCTGGTGAACACTAACATGGAGAGCCTCTGCTTGAGGAATCTGAGTGGAGCTGAAAGCCTGCCTGGTAGTGGGCGAATGCATCAGAATCATGGGAGAGGACAGGACGGGAGGGACAGATTTGAGAGTCACCAGTGTGTTAGGGTTGAAGTGAGGACTGAAGCATCACTTAGGAGGATGGAACAGAATGAAAAGGGAGGGCTAAGAGCCACTGTTTCCATCTCTAAAGTGGTCTGCATTCTCCCCCCCCCCAATGGGTGTATAGGATTTAAAAGTCAGAATGTCCTTTGCATGAAAATTGTAAGGCATCTGAGAGAATATGACAGGGTGAAATCTTGAGGCAAAGTCATGGTCAAGCAGAAACTTTTTCTGAATGGGGCAGACTAAATCCTGTTTTGACAGAGACTTTAAATATCTTAAGTTTTTGAGACTCTTGTGAAGTATTTTTTTTTTAATTTTACCCATGGTGAAGCTAAGGCTCTGGTGATGAGTCATTTGTTTACTTAAGATGAAGCCTAGGGGAAGCTAGGATTTTTCTCAGGGTGTCTGATAACCAAGTCTTTGCTCCTTCCACAAAGCAAAGCAGTCTGTCATGCGCTTGAACCCGGAAGGTAGATTGTGATAGTCATGGCCACCAAAGAATGGGACCTGCTTCTCTCAGGACTTTTCTGACATCTCCTTTCTTTCCCACGTTGACTCTGGGTTGGGTCAAGTGAATTGCTGTGGTCAATGGGACATCAGTAAATGGGAAGCGAGCAGAGGCTTAAAGATGCACTAGCTGACTTGCCCTTTTTCTTTTTTTTGGGGGGGGGGATTCACCCACACATGCAGAACTCAGGAAACAGGCTCTACTGACAGCCACCACCCTCTGTCACACAGGAGAGGCCACCTTAGGCCATCAGTGTGAGTCAGTTGCCTGATGACAGCAGCTACTTGAAGAACTCCGGGTGAGGCAAACATAACTGCCCAGCTGAGCCAAGATGTGGGCCCCAGAAACGTGAGCAAATTAGCTCTTTTGGGGGAGTTATGTTATACAGTAATAGATAAGGCCCATTTCTGTGGGTCTGGACAGAAAGTTATACCCCAATAAAACTTGTGGACTTTTGTTTCTTGAATACTCTTTCAGAAGGAGATCAGTTCACCTGTGGCTCTCAGAATTACCAGTCATACATGCTCAAGGGTTCCTCAAGATTCCTACTGGGTCTCCCAAGATTTTCTAAATACAGAAGAACACGAGTAATTTACTCATGACTCTTCTGTATCTTTTTCCTTGCAGAGGAAAGACCCACTCAATTACAAAATATGCCCAGTAGTTGTTGGTTATAATTACTTTATTAATAAAAGCAGAATGAGAATAAATATTGTCTCTAGGCAGACCTGAAATTCTGACAAATCCTTCCAATCCAAAATACAACTTTTTCAATTAAATGTAAGAATAGCCTCTTAAATGCACTCTTGAGTTTGAAATAAGGGAAAAGAAAATAGCATAGGCCAAAAGTTAAAAAAAAAAAAAAAAGAAAATAGAAAAGAGGGAGGAGATGAACACGGTGTCCAAGCAACTGTTTGGGTCTATGCCAAGTGGAAAGGAGAGCTGAGAAGATTGCAAAGAGGTGGGGCCCACAAAGCGCCTCCTCCTGCTTGGTCAAAAGGAAGATTAGAAAAAAAGAAATCTTTCCATATCAAAGCAAGACAACTAGAAAACTTGTTAATTTGGATGTAAGCTCTAGGTGGGAAAAAGTCCCCTTTCATCCTTCATAACTACAAGCAAACAAGTAATTACTATTTCATGCCAATAATTTCACTATGGGGTTTGGGGTCAAAATTTATATTTCCCGCATGGTACAGGAAACCCCAGGTTAATAAGTTAAACTAACTCTGGGTTGGCACATTATTATTCTAACAATACAGAACTATGACTATGAAACCATTATACAAATATGCAATCAAATATAATTTTCTTATTCCATGATATTTGGAATGTAGAATTCAGTTTTAGTTTTTATTTTATTTTTTAAAATCATGATCCTACTTGCTGTGTGGATCCAGAGCAAGGCTCTACTCATCTCTGGGGCTTTGCTTCTTCATCAGGTAAGAAGGGTAATTTTTAGCCCGAGTTTCCCATAGTTCTATGAAATTATTAGCTCATGAATATATGATATAGTAGGGCAAGGTCTAGGGAATAGTAAATTAAGATCTTATCTTGGTCACTGTTTCTGATTAGCAAAGCCATTAGTACTGGCTCATTTTCACTACCCTGAGGCTCCGCCAACCTGAAATAGTTGGGAAGAAAGAGCTCTTCTCTTTCTTGTCTGAAATCTCTGCACAGATCTACCTGGTATATCGGCCCTGCATATGTCTGTGTAGAAGGCTCTCCTAGGCTTTGGGGACCAGGAATACCTGAGCTGATTTGGGAAGTCACTTTTCTTCAAGTGAAGTCCATATGGATATCAGCTGAACACAGATTCAGCCAGTTGCTTTCTCTAGGTGGGGAAGTCAGGGTGCAGGAATAGCATATAGGAAGGCCCTTTTTCCCCCCAGTGGGGAACATGAAGGAACCACAAAGCTGTCTGTAGCCTTCAAACTGTGGATAGCATTTTGGGGAGTATTTCTGATTTTTTTTTGGCAGAATCCCTGCCTCCCAGGTCTCAATGTACCTCTATCCTTGTCTCCAGGGCAGAAGTGGTCCAGTCCAAAGATAATCAACAAGTAATTTCCCCTGAACTCTGTGATTGGTAGAGGGGTCAAGCATGTGACCTAGCCCTAAAGAATGGAGCACATCCCATTTTTCTGACCACAGCAGTTGATCATATACCCAATCAGAGCCCTAATATCATTGTAGCTTGTAACACGTTATCATGTGTTGAAATTCCTGATAAATGCTACTGCAGAGACAGGTGTTCTACTTCCAGTGAGTTGAAAAGGCACAGATAGGATTGCTATGGTTACTTTGCACCAGTGGGAAAAAAATCCTATCTTTGATCTGTGCCAACAGAGAGCTGACCTGGGCAGGAGAAATCAAATCCTAACATTATTCCTTGAGCTCCTATCCAGTCACATATGGACTCTTAGTTAATGAGCTTACGAATCTCCCTTTTGTTAGTATGTGATTTCTAATTGGTTTGGATATTTCTGCCCCTTACAACCTGGACAATCCTGAATGATAATAGTGGAAGCTTCCTCCTCCTGTAACTCTACCCCTTAATTTCCATCTCTGCCTTCATCCCTGGTCCCCTGGTTTCTTAAGCATCACTAGTAGGTGTGGGGCTCATAGTAGCTTCATGAATTGATTTGCTGCAGAGAAATTCCTGCACATGGTGGACAGTCAAAGAAGTAAAGTAGCTTATCATTCAACTTGATAAATGTGGTTTTCTCTCCAATTTACAACTACGGGACAATTATAGAACCTAATTTTATGGCAAAAAATTTTTAGGTAACTGTTATAGAAATGAAGGGAGGCAGGAAACCATGTTGAAACTGTACTGCAAACCACCAATGTGATTTCATTTCTCCCAGATCATTTTGCCTTTATCAACACTAGGCAAAAGAGGCTCTGAGATTATTGTACAAAGTAACAAAGACTTATATTAATGAACATGTGTTGGAGTCTTATGCTCCTGGCTTCTTCAAAGCATCACCATCTAAAAGACCATCTAAAAACAAGATAGCAGGAAATAGATTAGGCTGTTGGTGGTTCTGAAGGGTTGTTGGGAGGTAAACTGTAAAAGCTGTTTTAAAGAAATGAAAGCATCTTCCCAAATTGTATAGTCAATCTCATGATCTTCCAAGTTCACAAAACAGGGTTTGAGAGCCCACACTTCAAGCTTGAGATTGGGAACTGTCTGGATCTCCATCTTTTCCTCCTCTTGTGACAATCTGTGGGAAATTTTCTAACTCTGAATCTCAGTTTTCCCATCTGCTAATTAACCATCCATCAGTATCACAATAATTCTAGATAATGCTTATAAAGCTGCAGAGACTGTGGACATCAAACCATAGGTATTTATTCTGTGTTTATTATATATTTAATATGTAACCCAGAAGATGATTAATGCTTAAATATGATACTGAAGTATATTTCCAATGTTTCTCTATATTATTCTGAGTGGCCTCAAATCATCAGCCCTGTCTTGGTGGAGCTACTTATCTTCTTGAAATCAGAGAAATATCTTCAAAATGTTGACACGGGAAAGGTCAGAGATAGCAAGTGAGGAATTTTCAAAGATAATCCTATCCTCTTTCCCCTGCCAGACTCTGTTTTCAGCTGGTTCAGAATAATTCATACCTCTGGTTCAGTTAAGTATGTGGCATCATTTAGACACTGAAAATATAATAACAATTTTACTGCAGATTAATTGTGGAGTGACATGGGATAAATCTAGAAGATATGTATAGTGTGAAATGACCCAGTGTGCCGCACTTACATGAGAACCACACATAAAGAGACATTATGCTGAAGTTGTAATTCATGCAGATTCATATATAAATAATACTGAGGACTCCTAGGATACCTGCAACTTAATTAGTTGCCCATTAACATATTGTTAGATAAATGTAGACCTGCAATTATTGTAAGCCACTAAAACCACCTTTATTTTCACTTAAAATCCTGGTGAAATGATCTGTGGATATCTTTGGAAACTTTGTCAACCTTTCTAATTGAGGATTTTATGAAGAGTAAATACTGATTCAGATAAATAAACGGAAGTACAATATTCTGGAAGTATTAGTGGGATTTGAACAAACCAACAAAATAATCACAGTTTAGAATCTAGGGACTGTGATTAAATAAAACATTAACTAAAAAAGCAAAAGATCACAATGAAACAAAACCCTATACTTCAAATGGTTTATTTTTAAATAGCCCCCCCCCATTCCAAACCTGAAACACAGCAAATCGTGATTGTCAACCAACATTTATTGAGTACTACAGTAGGTATATTGAACTTTGAATAATTGAATTGCACATTTTAAAAATAATCTGTCTTTTATGACAGAAATCAGGCAGTTCCTGGCATAATTTGACAGCAACGTCCTGCCGTCTGCCTTTCCCTGTCAGCACGGTGTGAGGCAAGGCAATTAAAATCTAGCAGTGATTTGTTTTGACTGGCGAGATTTTTTCTTTTCTCCCTTACAGAGAATCCATACTTATTCACATGCTAACTTTTGTTATTAAAGAAATGTAATTTGTATCATAAGTAATTTTATATTATTAGTGCCGATGAGTAATTTTTTATTATTAGTGCCAATAGCCTTTGAGGATTGGGTCCTGACTTAAGAAGTGTAATATCACCTGCTCTCCCTTTTTTGTTCTCTGAAGCTACTTTATTTCCTTCCCCTTGCCCCCCAAATGCAGCAACCAAGCCCTTCCAGGCTAATAATGCCCCTCACAGCAGCAGCAGCTGGGCCCTGTGTGGTCCTTCCTCTTCCTGCCTCTCCTCTAATGTCAGCTGTGGCTCACTGCTGACTCCTTAGCGCCACAGCAGTATTTTCCCCTCATATGTTGACATATTCCCATAATCATGAGCCATCTTCCAGCTCCATCCGTACAGACATATTTCCTTCATTTAATTTCCAATTATTATATGATAATATAAATATTAAGACTTCTTAACTTGACCTTTTTTTCTTTTCATAATTGGAAAATTGCCCCATAGAGAAACTTTCATCCAAGAAAATAAAGCACAATTAGACACAAAAGTAAAATTGTACTAAAGTATGCATATTTGAGCTTTCAAAATTAGCCCTGAGTTAGTATATTCATATGTCTGTCTTTACATCTTTCTCTCTATGTCAGCATTCAAGAGAGAAATTATTTTTATCTTTTCAACTCTTTTGACAAATATACATCTATATACATTTGCAAAAACACTGTTATATAGTATATATAGTAAATAATACTGTATACTATTTTGTATCATAAAGTAAATAATGGTCTGGAGGAAAAAAAAACAAAGCACAAATTAGAGTATTTTTTTTTCTTATAGAGAAACACATTTACCAATTACTGAAACTTAGGTACCAATAAATACTGGAACACAACATCTTGATGGTGGGAGCTATTCATTATTTGTGAGAAGCATTTCTTTAAATAATTCAATGTAAGCAACAATATATATTTTTTCATATTCAGGTAAACTTTTCTCTGTCTCAGTACCTGGTACATTCTCTATCTCTCTCTCTCTCAAAAATAAAACTTGAATAGGTAATATATTTACATTACATGCATTTATGTGTTTATGTGTGTATATGTACACATACACACACCACACATTTCTCTTTCACTGTTAACTCCTATTCACTCAGTTCCTTTTCATCTTCTACCACACATCTTTATTTTTAGTTTTTATGTTTTCTTCCAGAATTTTTACAAATAAATAATCAAAGACCAATGTAGTCTCATTTATCTTTTAAAACTAAAAGGTAACATGTAATATACCTTATCTACCTTTGATTTTCTTTTTCCATTTAAAATGTATACACTAGATGGGGCTGGGGTTTTGGTTCAGTGGTAGAGTGCTCGCCTAGCACATGCAAGGCACTGAGTTCAATCTGCAGCACCACATAAAAATAAATAAATAAAATAAAGGTACTTTGTTCAACTACAACTAAAAAAATTATACACACACACACACACATACATAGTAGAGATCTCTTCTAATTAGTTCAACATCTTACAGAATGCTTCCTCATCCTTTTTGAGAATCACATAACATTTTATTGAATGCCTTGTTTAACCTGTGTCTTATTGATGGGCACTTCTATAGTACATAATCTTCTTCTGTTACAAAAAAAATGTTTTTTTTTAATAATAACCTAGTAGATTTCATAATTGTGAACAAGTATTATACAAGGTGAGTCTCCAGAAGTGGAGTTTCTGGGTGAAAGGGTCTATACATTTTTAAGTTTGATAGATATTGCCAAAATGCCTTCGATAAGTATTATTCCAATTTATATTTTCTTCATGTATGAAAGTGTCTGTTTTCTCCAGAACCTTCACAATAGAACATATTTAATGTCTTGGGTTTTGCCATTCTGATAAGCAAAACATGATACTACAATGTAGTATTAATTTTCATATTTCTTATTTTGAGTAAAAATAAGCTTTTTTTCAAATGGTTAAGAGTCATTTGAATTCCTTTTTAGAGGTATTGTCTGTTCTTATCTTTTGCCCATTTCTGTGTTAATGGTCTTTTTCTCATTGATTTCTAGGAGTGCTTATGATTATTTTGGTTCTTTTATTTATTATAAATACTTTTGCAACATTTTCCTCTCAAATTTTCCTTAATCTTTTGACTTTATGATCTTTTTTCCTACACAGAAGTTTCTTTTTGTCTTTATGGAGCTATTTTGATCACTTTTCTTTTATGGCTTCTGGACTGTGAGTCCCAGTTAGAAAAAAGTAATAAAGAAATTCTTCTGTGTACTAGTATCTTTTTATTTGCATTGTTTACACCAAATCATTGATTATTTTATAAATTTTCCTGGTATATATAGTGTAGGTATAAATAAAATAATATTTTTCCATATAAATATCCACTTTGCCAAATACCTTTGTTGGATAATCCATCTTTCCCTTCGCTGAGACACCACATTTATCATATACTAAATTTCTATCTATATTTGGGTCTATTTCTGGAGTCTATTTTCTGTTCAGTTGGTTAGTTTGTTTATGAAAGTACCACATTATGGAGTTTTCATTATTGAGGCATTATTATATGCTTTAATATTGTTAAAGATGATACATTTCCACTGCTTTTTCTATTCAGAATTTTACTGAATAATTCTGATTATTTTCACATATGATTTTAGAACAAAGTAGCCTGGTATTTAATATATTGGCCTACTTTTGAGATGTTAGTAAATTTGAAAATCAGATTAGAATTAATGTTTTTATGAGGCTGAGCATTTCTATCCAAGAATATATTCTTTCAATTTCAATCCTTATTTGTATCCTTTATAGTGTTTTCAGGTTTTCTTCATGTCTTTTGCATATTTCTCTTTCAGTAAAATATTGCTGTATTTATACTTTTGTTGCTATATAAATAAGGAATTTTCTTTCATTGCATCTTATAACTGATGTGGTGTTTTGTAAAAGCCATTGATTACTATCTATTATTTTGTACTCTACTATCTTAAAGCATTCTCTTATTGCTTGTAGTAGCTTTTTTAAAAAGAAATATTTATTTATTTTTAGTTTTTAGGTGGATGCAATATCTTTATTTTATTTTTTTATGTGGTGCTGAGGATCGAACCCAGTGCTTCACGCATGCCAGGTGAGCATGCTACCATTTGAACCACATCCCCAGCCCTGTAGTAGCTTTTTAAATACAAAAAAATCAAATTCTTGGAGCCCCCTGATCATAAAATCTAATATAGCAATATGTTTAACTTCTCCTTTCCAATTTCTATAATTCTCTCCTATGTGATTGCTTCGACTTCCAGTACAACAATAATTGTACAATTGAACCACCAGTACTGTATTAAATAATGGTGCTAACAGAGGACTTGCTGACTGTATTTCTGAATATGAAGGGAATGTCTTCATTGCAGTGGTTCTCAATTTTGGCTGCACGTTAGAAAGATTCAGGAAGTTTAAAAGATTCTACTGGATAGGCCTCAACCCATACTAACCAATCAGAATCTCTGGAGGCAGGACCCAGGTATCAGTATTTTTAAATCTTCCAAGTGATTCCTGTGCAACCAAGACTGTGAACAAATTCTTTAGTGTTTTTCCTTCTTTAAGTATGGTGCTTGTTCTTAAGCTAAAATAGATATATTTTTTCCTGTTAATAAATTACCTATATATTTCAATTTTATTGATTTTTTAATAAAGAGTTCTTAAATTTGGTTGAATATGATTATTTCATTTTTTCACATAGAATTGTTAAAATAATGGATTCTATTATAACATCATCAACACTATATTAATACAATGAATTTTATTAATGAGTTTCCTAATAATGAAATACATTTGCATTGCATTTCTGAAATAGAACTCTCTTCACGACAAATAATTTTTCTTTTAATGTCCTATTTATTAAAATTGTATCAAAACTTTTGTTTTTACCCTGATATTCGTAAATGAGATTGACATGTCATTTATATTGTGTGTGGGAAATCATCAATGCGTTTGTCTTTGATGATACACTCACAGTATAAATAGAATCTAGAACTTTTCCTGTGAGTTAGAAAGCTTAAGCTGGTTGTGAAGTGCATTTCTTTAAAATTTGGATAATTCTCTTGCAAAAATCCTACACCTGCTGCTTTCCCTGGGGAGTGGAGGTGAGGATCGAGATCCATAAGTAGCACTTTGATAGCTTTTCCTTTCTTCCTTTCTTTTTCTGTAAAGATAATTTAGTTTAGATTTTCTATCCTTTTTGGGCACATTTTGGTAAACCATATTTTCCTAAAAGTCAGCTAGTTATCCCAACATTTGATTTTCAAAGAGTTGAGTATTTTAAGATTCATTTAATTTTCCTTGTTTTGCTATTTGCTTCCATTTTATAGTTTTTAAATTCCTTTTATCCTTACTAGGCCAGCTAGTAACTTATCTAATTTAAAAAATATTTTCCTTTTAAAAATCAGCTTTTATATTTGTTAGTATTACTTTCATTTTATTGTTTTAGAACTCATTAGTTTTTTCTTTTATCTTTAACTGCTTGCTACTCTTTTTCCTTTGGCTCTTTGTTATTTTTTTTCCTGGCAGTTTGAGTTAGATTCTAAATCAATTTATTTTTTCATCCTTTTTATGAATGTATTAAAGGCAAACAATTTTCCTCTGAGCCTCATTTTACCATAGATTCTGAAATATAGTGTTCCTATTATCATTGTTCTCTAACTATTCTCCAGTTTGACTTTGTATTTCTTTTTTGACCCATGGGTTGATTAAGGAGAGATTTTTAAATTATCAAATGGAACTGGCTTTTTGTTTTTATAACTTTTAGTTTATTGCATAGTGATCAGAAGATATTTTCCCTACATTTTGGAGATCTGGGGGGATTCTTTGTGTTTTAATACTTATATGAATATGTTCCATGGACACATTTCAAGGTGCAGAGTTTGCTGTAGATTAATTATATCTACCTTATTGATTACATTAATGAAGTCTTTGACTTTTTCCATTTTTTTTAAATCTCTTTAACATGTCGTAAACTGAGGGATCTGAATTAAAATTTCCTACTAGCAGTATATTTCTGACTATTGCTGCCTAGATATAAAACAAACGTTCTTCTTCATTGTGCATTGCCCCTGTGAGAATTATGTCTGCGGCTTTGCTGTCTGAATTTTGCCTTGTCTGATATCGAGTTCAGATCTATGTTCTCTTGGTCTGGGTCTGCCTAGGACACCTTCCTTCATTTTTTTTTTTTTTTCCAGCCTTCTTGAATCACTGGGCTCGAGGCTTGCCTTCTGTGTACAGCTCAGTTAGGTTTCGTTTTGGGATCCAATCTGAAGATTTTTCTTTCAAATAAATGGGTAAAATTCATTTACATTAATTGGTATCAGAGACTTTTTTGGTGTTACTTCTGTCATTTTATGTTCTTTACATACCTAGCTTACGTTCACTAAATATTCAATTTGCTTCTTTCTCTCTCCTTCTCTCTGTAGCTGTGTGCATACCCAGTATCATATAGAAAAATTGTGACTTTATTCTAATGGTTATTTTTATTATTACAAGTTTATATAACATCCTTAGCTTTCCAGCCTTGTTCATACCGTGGTAACCTAGCAGATGGTATGATTCAGACAACATACTGGGTTAATGGATGAGACATCTGGAGGTGATGGGCCCATCATGGGAGTGGAGTTTCTTCCAGGGCCTCAAGCCCCTCTGGAGCTAAGGACTGCCCCATCTCAGCACACCTGGGAATGCACCTGTTGATAAGCTCTACTGCTTTTTGATATGGAAGGATAGAGCTAGTTTCTTTCCTCTTCCTTCCTCTCTGTGCCTCCCTATTTAGTCTTCTTCCCATTTTACTTTGTATCACTGTATGTGCTTCTATTTCTATGACTGATGTGTGAGCTTTAAATAATATCCTTGGACTCCAGTCACAACAGAGTAAACAATCAAGATAATGACCAACCACCTTTTCTTCCCTGTTCCTTCCTATTATCCGTCTGTCTGTCTGTATCTATCTATCTATTGTTAACCATGTCTTTTTTACTTTACTAGGGCACAGACATTCTGAGACCCTAATCTCCATATTTGTTATAGACTTTGTTTTAGTTTTGTTATTTATATGTTCAGTTTTTTTCACCTTCTGCTTCTATCATTTTGTTCTTAGGTTTTAAAAAATACTACTCTTTTATTTCTATTTCTTTTATATCCCTTGATTATCCCCAAGTGAGCATCAGCTGGGAACATGTCAGAAGTGTAGACTCTCAGGCCCCAGCCCAGACCTATGCTCTGTTTGGACGAAATCCCTGGCTGAGTCATGTACATTGGAAGGTATGAGGAAACATTGCAGAGTTCTCTGCAAAGTCTAATCCTTGGAGTGTGTGATGGTTTTGTTTTTGACTTCCACTTCTTTGTCGGGGGCTTCTGCCAGCTTATTTTTCTTGTGCTTCTGTTAACCTCACAAACTTCTCCCTGCTTCTTGCATTTCTTCTTGTAGAGTTCCTTCAGAGAGGCTATTTATTTATAATTCATGGTGAAATTCTTGATCACAGTGGGGGATTGAGATGGCTGTAAATTCCTTGACTCTCTTCTCCATGAGAAGCGGGATTTATAGCGCCAGGCCTTGCATCTGGGTGACCTCTGTGAGCTGTGATGATAAACAGAGCATGGGACAAATGGGGCTATGCTAGTTCAGCACCTGGGTCCTAAGCCACCAGCAGCTTTTCTTCCTTTCTCCTGGAGTCTTGAGCTACCCCATAGGAAGGCTGACTCTCCTGAGACCACCAGGCTGGCCACACTGGGAGAAGAGGCTTTGAGATTAGAGGAAATGGAAAAAGTAGCTCAGCTGAACCCAGCCTTCCAGATGTTACTGACAAGGTATACATGAGTGAAGCTTCATGTCTTTGGGCCAACAATCCACCTGCCTAAAACTCCCAGGAGACCCCAGCTGAAAGGTGGAGCTGGAGAATCACCGAGCTGAGTCCTGTCTGAATTCCTGAACCCTAACAATGTGAGATACAGTGAACAGTAGCTGTTTTAAACCACTAAGGTTTAGGTGGTGAATAATCGGAATAAATACCCACAATTTTCCTCTTATCTGGGGAACATTCTTTCCTACGAGGATTCTTTGTAAATTGCTAAGTTTTGCTTCTCTTTTCCCAATTTCCCAATTTCTACACTTTTTTTTTTCTTCTTCGAATAAAGGATGAAGCTATTACCTTCAGCACATGCTCCTTCTCTCCAGGAATCGTGGTTTTGCTGGAACTTTCTGAGGTTCTCTCTTTTTTTCAGACCATCTTGACACTCTCTTTTCTTCTTTATCTGTCTTAATAGTCACATTTTGGAGGCTGTAGATTGTTTCTGTCTCTTGCACATGTGAATAGGGAATGTTTAGTTTTTCTTGTGATCATTATTATTTCTTTTGGTTTTATATGTGTCCCAGGAAAAAATGAAGAAATATTCACCTATATGGTCGTATCCATACTAGAAGTGAGATATTTCTTTCTTAATTGCAAGAAAACTGCTTCAGTTTCTTACAGAGGCACACCTTACTCTTTCTGTTTACAGCAGCCCTTGTATATGCACACACACGACAGGGAGTAATAGGTCAACTGGGAGGTTAGCGAATCTGGTAAAGATATCGCAGGTCCATCAGGCTTTGGCCAGATGGTGGGTTTCCAAACTTGCCCTTGACCATGAAGATATGATCATAATCAGTAAACATGAAATCAAGCAGTAGTTTTTTTTTTTTAAATCTTCTGGAGAATAATAAGTAGGTGATCTTTTATTTTAGTTTTTATTTGTTCTTTTTAGATAAACATGACAGTAGAATGTATTTTGATATACATACAGAAATAACTTCCCATTCTTGTGGGCGTATGTGATGTGGAGTTAAACTGGTTGTACATTCATATATGAACATAGGAAAGTTATGTCCAATGCTTTCTACTGTCTTTCCCATCCCCATTCCCCTGCCTTACCCCAACTCCCTGCTGTCTAATCCTGTGAACCTCCACTCCACTCTCCTCCCTGCCTATTGTGAGTCAGCATCTGCGTATCAGAGAGCACACTGGACCTTTGTTTTTTTGGGATTGGCTTATTTCACTTGCACAATGTTCTTCAGTTCCATCTATTTACCTGCAAATGACATAAATTCATTCTTCCTTATGACTGAGTAAGATTCCATTGTGTATAAGTATTACATTTTCTTTACCCATTCATCTGCTGAAGTGCATCTAAGTTGGTTCCATAGCTTAGCTATTGTGAATTGAGCTGCTATGAACATTGATGTGGCTGTATCACTATAGTATGCAATGGTATGCTGATTTTAAGTCCTTTGTGTGTAAACCAAGGAGTGGGATAAGTGGGTCAAATGGTAGTTCCATTCCAAGTTTTTTGAGGAATCTCCATATGGTTTCCATAGTTGTAGCACTAATTTGCAGTCCCTCCAACAATGTATGAGTGTACCTTTTCCCCCATATCCTTGCCAATATTTATTGTTACTTTTTTTTATAATTGCCATTCTGACTGGAGTGAGATGAAATCTCAGTGGTGTAGTTTTAATTTGTATTTATCTAATTGCTAGAGATGTTGAACATTTTTTTTCACATATTTGTTGACCATTCTTGTTTCTTCTTCTGTGAAGTGTCTGTTCGGTTTTTTTTTTTTTTGCCATGGATTGGGTTATTTGTTTATTTGGTGTTAAGTTTTTTGAGTTCTTTATATATCCTGGAGATTAATGCTCTATCTAAGGTGTTGGTGACAAAGATTTTCTCCCATTCTGTAGGCTCTCTCTCTTGACTGTTCCTTTGCTGTGAAGAAGCTTTTTAGGTTGATACCATTCCACTTATTGATTCTTGATTTTACTTCTTGTGTTTTAGGAGTCTTGTTTCCTAAGCCAACATGAGTATTAGATATAGTTTCTTTATTTCTTAGAATACAAATGGCAATTTATTATTAAAATAAATATATCACTAATTTATTATTTCTGCTAATTTGTTATTTATTGCAGCTCAATTTTACTTATAATATGAAAGTTTCAGGGTCTTTTAGAAGACAATCTATCCAAATTCAAAAAGGCTTTGTATTTTCATTATTACATTTGTCCAAATTTTTTGGAAGCAAACCCCATTATTTCAATAGTTCATTATAGTTCATTATCTAACCCCAAAAGATTAAAATTATTTTCAACATCTCTACAAATGTAAATATTTAGAAATAATATGATATCATCAAATATCTAGGCTATAATTATATTTCTGTAATATGCTTATTATTTTTATACTATGTGAGCTGAATCCAAAAGGATTCAAGAATTGTTATTGGCTGATTTATTTTTTTAAATTTCTTATTATTTAAGTTTTACTTATTGAGGTAAAATTTGCACAGTTGGGTATCTTTTGATATGTAGATCCTCACCCCATTTTTTCTTTTTCTTTGGGCTGAAAAAAGGGAACCATTTGTCTCATAGAATTTCTTTTGTTCTAACCTCTGATTTTTCTGTTGATTGCTGTTTAGCTCTAGAGAGTTGTTTCAATTGATTTTCCTTTGAAAAAACAGTATTAGTTTGTTTGCTGGTTTATCTGTTTTTGTAGAGGCTACCTTGGAGGCATTGGTTTGAGCAGAAGACACATAATTTCTGGTTTGTGGTATTGTGGATTCCATGCCCCTCAACACAGAAGGGGTTAAAAAGTGAAAACTTCATTCTTTCAGTTTTTGTTTTTAGCTGGAATGTCTACAAAAAGCCTCTGTTCAGCCATAATTATGTTTCCTAGAGATTCAGGTCACTTTGTAGTACCATTTTCAAAAATACTTTTTTGAAAGTATTCAGCGAGATGTATGGGTTTAAATTTTTTTGGTTTATATGAATAAATGTCATGTGTTATCAATGACATTTCATATGTTCAACATAACAGAGTTGTGTGTATGCTTACATGATCCCAATTTTAACTAGTGGTATCTCTTCAGATTGGCTCATGATGCCCATTTGGAATGGTCTTTATAAATTGCTGTAGATTCCTTGCCTTTATTTATGAGGACATTATAGTTTTTTTTAGGGGGGGTTATTGGGAACTGAACCCAAGTATGCTTAGCCACTGAGACACATGCTCAGATACTTTTTATGTTTTATTCAAGACAGGGTCTTGCTGAGTGGATAGTACCTTGATGTGTTCCTGGAGCTGGCTTTGAACTTGGGAACATCCAGCCTTCGTCTCCCCAGCTGCTGAGATTGTAGGCATGTGCCAACCTGCATAGCTGTGTGGCAGTGTTTTAATGAGCTTTCCTGTCCCTGTGGTCCAGAGAGCAGACAAGAGTAAGTTAGAGGAGGAATCTGTTTTAAAAACAGCAGCAGGAAGGGATCAAGGTGTATGGGAACATCTCCATTGCTTCTCCCAGTGGGAAAGACACTTTGGGTGGTTCAAGGATTGTGGGCTTCCTCCTTTGATCCCTCATCACTTTGAACCTATCAGCCCACTCCCTTTTGCATTCCAGGGTTTCTAGCGAGAAATGATGAGGGCCTTATGGGGAAATGATGATGAATGCTCCCTCCCTCCCTCTTAACCCCATAGATGTTAATGCCTAGCTCTAGAGTGTCTTAGGCAGCAGAGGGTTTTGTTACAGCATCCCGGTGTAGGTGAAGTGCCACCCTGTCCCTTGGACTCCCAGTCATTGTGAATTGGAAGAAAGAGGAATTGAATACTTTGGGGGTCCATAGGATGAGGTCTTTAAAAGCTGAAAGTTCTTATGCATCTTCAGACTTGAAATGCAGAGACCATGGAAGCATCCTAGTGGTATTGGTCCCTAAACAGGAAAATATCCGCCTGCCGACCCAAGGGAGACAAAAGCCTTCTGGGGATCTTTTGATCTTCTTAGCATGGAAGTCAAGGGGGTCCTGGAGACCCCAAAGTGGGATGATCCCTGGGGGCTATGCTCAGGCATCACTGGGTCATTTCTTGCTCGGACCTCACAAGAAGCCACTGTGAGGTGATCCCCAACACCGGCTATATAAGTGTGTGCCTGTGGGTGGGTGTTTGTCCATGAGTACAGGAAGCTCTGGGTGGTTACCTGTAGGACTCCCAGATAGATAGTGTATTTGGTGTTTGGTGGTTAGTGGTTGTGGTGGTTTGCTGTTGGGTTTTTTTTTGGGTGTTTGTTTGTTTTGCTAGGGTTGTTGTTTTTGGTGTTCTGTGTGTGTTTGTTATTTTCTTTTTTTTTTAGCTAGTATCCTTAGTGTTCCGGCTCAGGAATGCAGGGAGAGAGTAGTGAGAGTACAGTAGAGGCGCAGGGGCCCAGCTCCTGCTACGAGAGGGCCCTGACGGACCACTACCGAGTCCTGAGTGCCATTGGGGAGGGGAGGTATGGGCAGGTGGTACTAGCCCGCCATCTCCTGACGCGGACAGAGGTGGCGGTGAAAGTGGTGCCAAAGACAGAGAGGAAGGAGCGTGCACTATGGGAACGGGAGGGGTTGATGGCCCTGGAACACCGCAATATAATCAAGCTCTTCCAGGTCATCGAGACCCCGGACAACCTGTACCTGGTCATGGAGCATGCAGGTGGGGGACCTCTCCAGCGTCACATCCCACAGCCTGGTGGCCTCCCAGAGGAGAAGGTCCGCAGAGTGTTCAGGGCGATGGTGCGTGTCCTGCATCACTGCCACCAGCAGGGCTTCGTGCACCTTGACGTCAAGCCACAGAACTTCCTGGTGGATACCAGTGGCCACCACCTCAAGCTCATCGACTTTGGCCTTTGCATGAGTTTCACGCCTGGACAGAAGCTAAAGGAGTTCCGGGGTACGCTCCCATACTGCGCCCCCGAAATCCTGAAAAGGAAGGAGTTCGAGGGCCCCCCCGCGGACATCTGGAGCCTGGGCGTCACCCTATATTTTCTCCTCACTGGGAAAAGGCCATTCAGGGCGAGCACCAAGAAGAGTCTACGGAGGCGGATCTTGCAGGGAAGCTTCCACATCCCGGGGCACATGTCCCAGGAAGCGCGCAGCCTCATCCTGCAAATCCTCAGGGTGGACCCCACTCAGAGGCCCACCCTAGAGCAGGTAATGGGGCACCCGTGGCTGAGCCAGGATGAGGACCTCTCACCCATTTGTCCCAGCCAGCCACTCCCCAGGCAGCAGCCAGACCCCACCATCCTGGCCCTCATGTTCGACATGGGTTTCGACCCCTGTACTGCCTGGTTGTCCCTGGCAAATCGCCAGTTCGATGAGGCTATGGCCACCTACCTCCTCCTCCAGCACCAGAGACGCCAGGGGGCGGGCTGCGGGCTCTGGGCCAGGAAGCCTGTGGGTCTGGGGGTGGTTAGGCCTCGCCCAGGACTGGCTGCGGGTCCTCCCAGTGTCCGCCCCAGCAAGTGCCCCAGTGAGCCTGCCCTTGCCTTGCCCTGTGAGCAGCAGCGACCCAAGGAGACCTGGCCATCAGGGCACAAGGGCGCTGTGCCAAGTGCCAGCGTGCCCGCCATTCCTCTCCGCTTCCTCGATGTGAGGACACCCCCTCCCAATGCAGCCCCCCAGTGGCGAATGTACCTCAGGCCCAACCCTCGAACCTGGGTGGCAGAAGGGGAGAGCTCGGTCTCCCAGAATCTGTCCACTAGGCAGGCTCAGGAGAGAAGCAGGGGCTGGAGGGGTCTCACCAGGAGGATGGCCACCTGCCTGCGCCAGCTCTGCTGCTGCGTGCCCTGCTTCCAAGGGCCCACGGCCCAAGGAAGATTGGCTCCGATGGCCGGAGGCCACAGACCCCCTAGGTTCCTCTCCAGAGTGGCCCCAGGGCACGTGCCCTCCTGAGACAGGCGGGCCAGTGCACAGCCAGAAGACCCCAGCAGGTCTGAGCATCCCGACATCGTCGTGCGGCCACCGGTCTGGAATCGGAAGCCACAACAGCTTCGGAAGTGAGGCGTGCCCACTGGCTCAGGCTTGTCCATGTGGACGGATTCCAGCCAGGAGCTCCTCTGGTTCCCACCAGCACTCTCCTCTGCCCCCACCTGCCAGCGACATCAGAGACTCTTTCCCCTCAGGCTCCTCCCCCTGCCCTGCTCTTCTCTGACATGGCAGAGATGGTCTAAATAAATTTTTCTCAGATTGTATAATGAGATTGATGTTCAAATGATTTATTGGAAAAAGAAAAACAAATTTAATGTAGGAGGAGGAAGAAAAAAAAGAGGCAGGCCTCGGGGAAAGGGCAGGCGCCAGGCAGCCCTCCTGTCCAATGCTTGGCCTGAGGTTCCTCCCTCTCCTGTTCAGTGTAAGCCTAGACTCCTGCCCCTTGAGCCTTGTACAATGGGACTCCAAAGTTGATAGCTTTGGCCACAGTGAATCTCTCTCCTGGTCTTCAGGCTTCTCCCTGAGGTTTGTGGAGCGGGTGGGTGGCAGCTGTTGGCAAGACTCTGAGTCAAGGCATTGGAAATTCTCGAGTGTTCTCTGGCATCGGCTTCATATACCTATTTGCAGGCAAGTGAGAAGTCGGTTAGTGAGCAGGTTTTGTCTGCTGACAGCGGTTGCCTCTGTAGCCCAACACACCATGTTGCCTCTGTAGCCCAAATCTCCTTCTGGTGGCTGCTAGGGATCACGGAGTGTGAACACATGTTCTGTGTGGACTGGAGATGTTCAACCGGAGATGTTCAACCATCTCTGGGTTTCTACTTACATCAAAGCCAAGTGCAACCATGTGGAATTACTCTTCTCTTTAGGTTCTTGGGAAGGTGAATCCCTTTACAGGGAAGCTCGAAAAAACAAAGAGCAAGAAACCTCAGGTCATTTAGGATGTGAGGCTTCTTACAACCTCTCTATTTCATAGTTATTAATGCTCAAGAGTGTCTTAGGCAGCAGAGTGTTTTGTTATAGCATCCCGATGTGAGTGAAGCGCTACTGTCTCTTGGACCTCCAGTCATTGTAAGTTGGAAGAAAGAGGAAATGAATATTCTGAGTGTACATAGGATGAGGTCTTTAAAAGGTGAAATTTATTATGGACTTTCAGTCTTCAAATGCAAAACATTGAAGCATTCTAGTAGTTTTCTTCTAAACAGGTAAATATCAGTCTGCAGATGTAGGTCACCAAGCATTCATTACACCACAATGCAGCATGAATAGGAAGTAGTGCAGGACTCAGTGCAAGAGAGTCTTGGGTTTGAATCTTGACTTTGCAAGGAAAGAAAATGCTTCCGGGATTCTTCTTCTTTTTTTAATACATATATATATATATATTTAGGTGTAGTTGGACACAATACCTTTATTTTATTCATTTTTATGTGGTGCTGAGAATCGATCCCAGGGCTTCGCACATGCTAGATGAGCACTCTACCGCTGAGCCACAACCCTAGCCCAGGGTGTTCTTCTTTTTATCATGGATGTCAAAAAGGTCCTGGAGCCCCCAAAGTAAGATTGTTGTGACTGTGTCATTTCTTGCTCTGATCTCAAAAGGAGCCGTTTGAGGTAATCTCAAACATCTCTGATTCCTTAAGTATTATCTAGTAAATGTATATTTTCATATTTTTGCTTGTTTAAAAATATACTTTTGAGTGTTTACTTTAAATGATAGTTTAGTCCAATAATTCTGAATTAATGGTTATTTCTTCTCAGCACATTGGAGAGAACATTCCAATTTGGAATTCTGTTAGTTGAGAGCAGTTTACTGTTAGCCTATATAGCTCTACCTTTACAGGCAACCTGCCTTTTCTTTCTGATGACTTTACTTCTGGTTTCAAGTTTTCTATAATTTCACTAAGTGTGCCTTGGATGTATATGTATTTAGTATTGTATGAGAGTCCTTGTGGAGGCCCATTTCACTTGGAGCTTCTCCCTACCCTCTAAGAGGGAGAAGGGAGCACCCTCCTCCACACTGTTGACTCGTGACCCTAGCATTTCCCTTCCACTACTGGATTTGTCTAAGGGAGTTCCCGGGTATGTCTGGAACACTTAGGCTATCCTTTAATAATCCCCAGTTGCTGGGGCCTCTCTTTAGAGTGTGGGGTACTTGATGTCAAGCACAGGTCCCACTGAACATCCTACTACACATACAATGACCTTGCACTATAAAGCAGCTTCATTAAGGACACAAATGCAGCTTTAAAAAAAAATGCAATTAGGAATATATGCTTAAGTAAATTGCCAAGATTGCTAAAGGGAAAACATAAAAAAAACTTATTACATATATGAAAAAGAAAATAAAGGACCCAGAGAGTAGGATGAGAAAGTACAAATAGAAAGTCAAGCAGTCATTATGCCTTAAGTGAATATTTTGTTAGATGCCACCTATGAAGGCTGGATACCGGAAGAGGTGATTATAGTGGCAAGAGGCTGTGGGATGAACCTTCCAGATGGACCCAAGGTGGGAGTCACCACCAGCTCTCCCACAGAGGGTAAAGAGCCCGAAAGTGTATCCAGCTGTGTCTTGTCTTCCTCTTCCTCTCAGAATCTTTTGCTATTTCTTTCATTAGTAGTGTTGATATTACTGTGCTAGAGTAGGCCCTTTCCCTGCTTTTTCACCATGAGTGAATATATTTATTATTATGTGCTGGTCTTTGCTATTTTTTTTATTTCATTCTGTTTATCCTATTAATCTCAGCACTGGCCTTCTAACCTCATTATGCTGTGTTTTGTCGAATGACTCCCTGGTGTGTGATCTGATCCTTCGTAGTTCAGCACTGAGTCTGCTTTGGTCCACCCAGCCATTGTTGTATCTTGGTGCTCTGCCACCACCCTCTTTCCGTGCTGGCTGAGCCTCCTTTGTTGCTGATGCCACTGTCTGTCTTTCTTCCCCTCACATGTGCTTTGAACTCCCTTGAAGGGGCCACTCATGCAATCAGGTAGGAAGAGATCAATTTTTTTCCCATGGTGATTTATATTCTACAATAATTGAGCTATCATCAGTGACACTGCTGAGCATGCAAAAGAGGGGAACACCTCTAGTTACAGGGAGAGTTCAGACCTTGAGAGCATAAGAAAACAGTGATAGAACAATCTGAATATCAGAATGAAATGCCAACATCATCAAGGTGTCTGGACAGCATATGTAAATTTAAAAGAAAGAAATACTCTACATCCAGGGAAAATCCTGCCGAGAAGAACTGAGTTTATATAAGAGATCATGACTTAAGCCAAAGAGGTTCAAACTTTGAAACCCTATCAATATACCCAGATTCTTTGTGCTTCTGTCTAGAGAGTTAGGCAGGAAAGATGTAGGCTGTCCTCTCCTATGGTCATAGACATAGGTCACCAACCATTACATCACAATGCAGCATGAGTAGTTAGGAATGCAGGACTCAGCATGCTGAGAGGCTCAGGTTTGAATGTTGACTTTGCTCTTTGCTTACTGTGTAACCTTGGTCAAGTGACTCATCCATTCTGAGCTTTTGTTTCCTTGCAACAGAACCAATCATACAGAGTTGTGTTGAGGATCAAAGGTGAAAATCAATGTCTAGAAACTCTTGGCACCAGGTCCACAATATTAACCTAGATGATTGGCTTCTCTTTGGACCAGGTGGACAAATCTCACATTGACATAAACTTAGATTTGTATTTCCTCTCTTTGTTCTTTTTTGTTTGTTTGTTTGATTCCATTAAGCAGAGAGAAGAACATCATGGAAGCTAAATTGTTGCAGAAAGGTGTGACAGCTGAACTTTATGAATATGGAAAACAGAAAGTTAAACAAATGTTGCAACAATTCAGTTTTCTGTGTTAACAGTAGTCATGAGGGTGGACGGGCCCTTTATATTTTCATGGGGTTTTTAGGTCATGGACCCTCTATTTCTTGTCTTACCTTGTGCTGACCCTATTTGATGTCAGTGCTAAGAATGAATGATTTCTTTATCCCCAGAGCAGTTGAATACAGAGGAGGGAGGAGTAAATCTCATTTTTAAGGCTGGGAATCATCAGCCAAAGGTGGAGGAATATGGAAGAGTCCAGAGAGCAGGCACATGAGACTTTTGGGTTCCTTTCTGTCTTTGATTATAAAACCTGCCACCTCAGAACCTTGGGAATGTCACCATCTTCCCCCTCCTTGCTGCAGTCAGAGTCTGAATGCAGCTCAGAAGGGAGATGTTGGAGCAGAGCGCCTGGCTTTCGAGTCAGGCAGACCTGGATTGGATCCTGCTAAATGGTCAGTGCCCTGTAAACCGTGTCTATTATTATTTTTTACACCCAATTCAGCATTTGTACTTCAGTCACACTGCTCCTTAATCTCCTCTTGAATGTTGTGTGTAGAGGAGCCTCTGAGTGATTAGTTTTGGATTCTTAGCTTTCATATTCTGTTTTGAGTTCTGTCCATGTAGCCAACTTACCCAGGCTAATTGCAGTAATCTCAGTATTGAAGCCATTTCATAGCTACAGGGTTGGTTCCAAAGCATTCATAGAGGAGTGACAGGTCATTCTGGGATGGGCTTCATTCTACTTCCCAAATCTATTTTCCCTTCTCAATCTGTTCCAGAATCAGTCACTTTGAAGACCCCCATGTTAGTAGCAGGGTTTGATGTCACAACCCTCCCTCTCCTCCCCCAGTTTGCCCTGGAAACCTCTGAGAAAGGTACTAAGGCACCTGGCACCTGGTTTTTAAAGTGCTCATTTTCTTTTCTTCTCATCTGTTGAACAGAGCTTTGCCACTCTAAACTAATAGCTCTGCTAGGATTCTTGCAAATGTTTGAACTGTTTCATTGTGCCATTTTGTTTGTCCTCAGAAGTCTCTTTTTTTCCTCCTTCCTACACATTTTGTTCTTGTTAGATGACATCCTCCTTTCCTGGATCTATCTCAGGTTATTCTTCCTTTGGGATTGGACATCATTACAAGGTCAATAATTTAAAGATGGTGATGAGAGTGATAGGTATTTTACAAGCACTCACCCATGCATTAGGCACCATTTTAACCACTTTTAATATATGAGCATATTTAATCTTCACAACTGCCCTATGAAATAGGTTCCATTATGATTCCACTTTACAGACAGGGAAACTGCACCTTGTCGAGGCAGCACCAAGAGTGGACCTGCTTTACTTGGCTCTGACTCTGCCTGCACTTACAGCAGCTGACTAGGGAATTTCCTCTGCCCACTGCTGGGCTCTGGGTCCTGGGATCCTGGCGTGGCTCTGGGTCCTGGGATCCTGGCGTGGCTGGTTCTCAATAAAGCACTCTTGTTATCCACAAGCGAACAGTGTAAGAACATTTTCTACAAAATTTGCAAAATGCTGTAATAATGTGTTGTTTGTATGAATCCTCTAAGAAGCAAGTCTGCTGGAGAGCTTTGCTTTTATACTCAGGAAAAATTGTATAAAATTATGAAATAGTTTTTTAAAAAGCTAAAATAAGGTCCCCCTCACTCTTAGCACAGAACTGAGGCAAGCATTTTTAGAGCTTTCTTTCCAAACAAAGGAAGCTGAGCTGAAGAAGTCCCTTGAATTTGAAAATGTGGTGATAGTCGACAGCATCAATGCTTATAAAATTAAAACAACAACAACAACAAAATTATTCTCTGGGAGAATATCTTCACAGACAAACTAATTGGTAGGGTAAAAAAAAAATTTAAAAAAGCAAAATTCAATCCCAAAGCAGGTAAATTTGAAAAAAGTCAATTTAGGAACCTATCCACCAAATAGGAGTTAGAAGTCTACAATTATTTTCTGGTTTATTCTAAAACTGAGTTTTGAAGACACAGCCTATGTGGGAATAGGGGACCATGATTTGAGGCTGCCAACCAAACAATGAAATGAGAACAATAAACAAAGAAAACCTTCCAAAGGCTCCCTTCATTTACATTCTGAGATTACTGGCCTCCTCTCTCTGCTGAAATAGCCTTGTGTTACCGCCTGATCCAAAAGCATAATCAGGTGCTACTGGGGGCTCTTGCTCCAGCAAACTGCATGGAGAATATTTGAATACTGCCAAGACTATAGGTGCCTGTTTCAAGTTGTCATAGAATATGCCATAACGTGTCATAAATAAGGGAGGTGGTATTTATAAATCTGACATTAAAAATGTGTTCCTAAAATATCTCGTGTGTTCCCCTGGCCATGTCAGCATAGAAATAATGTTTAGTATTTGTTTATTTTACTGGACCACCCCATGAACCTGGGGGAAACATGTTAGGAAAAAAAAATTATAGCTACGCCAACTATTCTGGGAGATACACGAGCCCTCCATGTTTATCAGGTTGAGGGCACTGTATTTTGATGTCAATAAGCAATTTTTCCAGCCCGGTCTCCTGCCCGACCCTTTTAATCCATCAATATATTATTAGAGATAAAGTTGGTGGATGCCTGCTGCAGTTAGAAGATAAATGACATCTCTGAAGTCAGGCATTAAAGACTAGATTAAGGCCTTGTGACACCGTTTTCAGTGCTCATCTGTGCACTTCTGTTCAACCTATCACACTGAGTGACAAGAAAGAAAAATAATGAACTGGGCCAGGGGAAGAAGAAGAAAAAAAAAAGGCAGAAAAAGAGAGAGATTTTTTCCCCCCTAACAGACAAACTACATCAGTTCACACTCGGGATTAGACTGCATTTAAAGAAAGGAAAAAAGAAAAGAAAATGGGGAATTGGGAAGGACAGGGAAGGGGCTGTTCTGTAAAGATGAAAATAGGCAGGCAAAAGGGGACATGAAAGCCGAGAATTCCATTTCTGCCCGGTTTGTGTGGCTTCTGCTGTCCCCACCTGCCTCGTGGCCTCTTCCATACAGATGTCTCCCAGTTGGCCTCCAGTTGCTCTGGAATCTACTCCATTCCCGAGTTGGAAGGGCTGACATAAATCTTGTTAAGAGGCAGCACTTGGTTCTAAATCTTGGTGAATCATGTTCTTCCATCCTCACTGAAAGATTTCCTTCCCACCGCTCATTGGTGTGGTGGGAGGTATTAAGGGTTTTTGTAACTCTGTCTTCTGACAGTGATTTGAATACGGTTCCTGAGTTGACAAATACACATGGTGGATTTTCTCCAATTGGGTGGAAAACAGCAAACACAAATGAATTGCATGACAGAAATGAAAAGAAAGGAATGCTGGTCAGGAGAAGAGAGGGTATTAACCATACAGAGCACCCAGGTTGAAGGCAGGAGGGGGGTCTATTGTAAGTCCGAATATGTCCTGGTTTTTAAAAAATTTTTTCCCCTGCATATGTAGAAATCAAACCATCTTTCCTCCCAAAATATTTTACCATGTTTTCGAGGCTACAAAGGACATTGTCTTTTCTCCCAGCATTTCAGTTCTCACTAGAGTTCAAGTCCAGGGGATGTTTATGACTACATCATGGTGTTCTGGTACTTTCCACAGTGGAACATCCACTGATGTTTGGTAAGTGGCCAATGACTCCGCAACACCTATCTCTGGCCCCGACCACTTTCCCAAGCTCCTGCTGGACAGATCATATAAATACTTGGGCCATCATAAATAGTCCCCATTGTGCAGCTTAGTGGTAAAGCATACGCTTAGCATGCACGAGACCCTGGGCTCCATCCCACCACCAAAAGAAAAACAACAAAAACAAAATTAAAGTCAGACCTGGGTTCAAATCATCATTTAAGCAATCTGTACCATAAGATGTGAGAAAAATTGCTTCAATTGTTTGAATTTCAGATACTGCATTTCTCAAATGAGAATTAGGGTGATTGTGTGTGTGTGTGTGTGTGTGTGTGTGTGTGTGCGCGCGCGTGCACCTTGTGCATTCTATACAAGATAAGTTATACCTTGGCACAGCTCCTTCTTCATAGCTGTAAAATTCTCTTCTCACAAAAAGAACATTTTTGCAACATAGAGATGAAAGACACAAATGTAATCCACAGATGACAATACCATGACATAAAGGAGGCAATACAGATGGCATCAAGCACTGAGGATGGTGCTCCCAACTTCCTCCACCTTCTCTCACTAATTTTCATTCCACATAATATGGATCTGAGTAGGTTATTTTGATGTTTACTTCCCACATACAACAGGTAGAATCAAGAGGGTGGGCTAAGAAATAGGTAATTAATGAAATAATCTGCAGTTTTTTCCTGGAGAGCCAACTATTTAGATTTTTTTTTTAAATAGTAAAGTAGTAAAAGTTGTAAAGCTAAACAAGGTTCATTCTTCCCAGATGAACTTTAGGCTGTGCATCATTAGGGAAGTCACTCAAGAGTGTTGAGTACCAGGCTCCTTTTATACTGAAGCACCTCCATTTTTTTAAAAAAAATTATCAACTACTTAGAATTTTGAGGACCAAGCATCACATGTTGCTTAACATGGAAAAAAAGGAATCTGTCAGGGAGAGTGTTGCGTGCTGTACTTGGTCATAAATTCTTTTTATTCAACTATTTGTGATCAGTGGAACATAGAAAGTCACAGCCTAAAGAGTGCTCCAAGTGTACAGACACTGCACTGGTCCCCCCCCCTTTCTTGGCACAGTTTTATGTTCCACAGTTTTAGTTATCCACAGGCATCCATGGTCTGAAAATATTAAAGGGAAAATTCTAGAAAAAAATTATAAATTTTTAGTATCCTTAATTACAGTTAAAGATAAAGAAACATTTCCCATCTCTGATCCGTATCCAGCTCATGGCAAGCTTCTCCTGCTCTTCTGGTCGCCATCCAGGGTGTATAGGTTCTTCCTGGTCTTTCTCCTCTTTTCCATCTTTCATGCCCCCTGTTCTTTCCTTTTTTGTCCCTTTCTACATCCTCATTTTAAGGCCTAATTGTACCAGGATTTATCTACTGGTTCATTCTGTCCTTCAAATTCATTTTTCAGCCTTTTCTCCTCTTTTCCCTCCCTTTTCTCCTCCTCCTCCTCCTCCTCTTCTTCTTGGTACTAGGGATTAAATTCAGGGATGCTTAACCACTGAGCTGCATCTCCACCATTTTTTATTTTTTAAATTTTGAGATAAACTTCGTTCAGTTGCTGAGGCTGGTCTTGAACTCGCCATCTTCCCACCTCAGCCTCCTGAAAAGTTTGACTTCTTTACAACATCACCCAAACCCTGCATATCGTGACCCATTTGCTTTTCCAGTCCCTCTTTTTCCTCTTCCTCCTCCTCTAAAACCTGGGCTTCAACACAATAGTTCATATGCTTTCCACGTGGTTATTATTTACGCATGTCTGTTCCGTTGCTATTGCTCTTCTTGTTTTGAGTTTTCCCTTCCTGAACACCTCCACCAGTCCAAACGCCACACCCTCTCTGGCTTACTCTTTTTCTTTTCTATAAGTCTGTCTTAGACTCAGCTAGACTTGATTTTGGCTTCCCCTGAGAGACTGTGCCTCATGTTGGCAGGACACTCTTCATTACAAGTGACAGAACCTAGCTTGGGTCAAGAAGCCAACTGATCATAGAAAAGGCAGGGAGGGGCCTCTGTGTCTCAAGGAATTCGACCAAAGGATGGGCATATGCTTAGAACTCTCTCTTTGTTTTTCCTCTGCCTCTTTGTAGATGTGGAGTTCATTCTCTCCAGCTGTCTTAGCCTGTCTGGAGTGCTATAACCAAATATCATAGACATGGTATCTTCTAAACAACTGAAAGATATTATTCAAAGTTCTGGAGGCTTGGAAGACCAAGATGAAGGTGCCAGCAAATTTGCATCTGGTAATGAACCACCTCTCGTTCATAGTGGTGCCGTCTCACCAACTTCACATGCTCCCTCTCTCCCTGCCTCTTTTATAAAGGCACAAATCCCATTCGTGAGGGCCCTACCCTCATGGCCTCAATACCTTCCCGAAGGCCCACCTCCCAATATCATTGCTTTGGGTTAGGGTTTCTGCATATGGATTGGGGCGGGGCTTCATCAACATGTAGACTATAGCAGCAACTGATGGCAAGATTCTTCCACATCAAAGATGGAATCAGGATTGTGGGACAGATGAATACATTAGTGATGAGTCTAGTCTTAAATTTTCTCTACCAAAGACAAACTCACACTTGAATTCTCTGACTTTGAAGGGAAAAGTCCTGAGCATGATGATATCAGATTAACCCAGGGTTATCAGAGGTCTATTCCTGGGCCAAGAAATTAAGGCCTAATTGGGGCAGGGGAAGCACAATGATGGCCCATCTTGGGTACATGTCCTCTAATTTGGCCAGGGAGGTTGTGGTATTGCCGAAATGGCCATGACCTTTTGTTTCTCCCTGGGACTTTGTAGGTTCTTCCACCAGAGGTGAAATCTATTTCTGTACTCCTTCAATCTGGGTTGGTGCTGGGTCTTGGTTTTGTGTTGACAACATGCAGCTGAGAGTTGCTGAGTCAGTTCTAAGCCTAGGCCTCAGCAGGACATGCATACTTCTATTATCTTTGAGAGACCTATCACCACTATGGGAGCAAGTCTCTGTTAATCAATGTGACAATGATTGACATGTCTCTCATTGTCCTTGTCCCCATTGACAACTGACTGACCACTCACAAGAAGCAGAGTTGGGTAGTGAGTCATTAGTGTGCCCAGCTGAGGCCAGAAGAACCCCAACTAGAAAAGCCAAGACCAAAAGATCAACCCACAACTACATAAGTGGTGGTTGCTGCTATAAACTACAAAGTTTGGGGTGTTTTCTTTTACATAAAATGTAAGTGACGCAAAGACAGAATCTAGATGACAGCTGCTTCCCTAGGAACCATGTAGTTTAGAGTAGAAGTCTATTTCCCAGGAGCCAAAAGACTGTTTTCTGGGCAAACAAAACAGTGGACAGCAGGAATGGCTACTTCTAGGCATTAGAGTAAGACTATTGCTTTTTTTTTTTTTTTCCCCTCCAGCCAGACAGTAGACTCCTGGGGGCACTGCTCCATGTGGTCCACCCACTCCCACTGGTGATTAGCAGAGGCTCTCGCATAGATCAGAGACTCAGTGAATCTTAGTTAAATGAATTCTAGATGAGGAGTTATTCTACTATAATTCCCATTTGTGGGTATATTAGACACAAGGATTTTCTCACTGACTTGCCTTACTAAATCTTAGCACCCTAAGGATATTCCTAAACAAAAAGTGTTCCACATGCTACATAAAAATGAAAATCTAGTGCCATACCCCAGCAATAATTCTGATAAAACTCAGGACTAAACCACCTCCTATAAAGGAAATACTTCTATCAGTGCCTATTGCACATCTTTTACCTATAACTTACTGGAGAAATAAGCCATACCACGGATCCATCACGAGCCAAGGACTGTGTCATTCTTTAGGCATTATTTCATTTAATTTGTTCCTCAAAATAGCTCTGTGGAGTAATTTTTATTTTCCTTTGATAGATGAGGAAATAAACTGAGGCTCGGGAGGTAAGGTACAGTTGCTCAAGTTCACCCAGGTTCTGGGTGCCCTGGTAGTGGTTTGAACATGGGCTCCCTCGTTCTACAGGACTTTCCCTCTTTGGATAGCACAGCAAGAGGATGGAAGTGACTTCCAGATTGAGACAAAATCTCTCAATATTGGTCTGGTTCTCACTCTTTGGATTATGTATTCATTGATTTCTCTATCCTAGATTTCACTCCTCTTGTTTTTTTGCCTTTTCAGATGAATCTTAGAAATACTTATTTTATTTAGCTTAACCTCTAATGCACAGGGATGATAGTCTGTTTAGGGTCATGCTCACCCATGGCTTGGCTTTGAACTCTAAGTAATAGTTACCATTCCTAAAATGCTTGAGTAGTTAAGTATAAAGATATTTAGACATAGAGGAAACTTCAACTAATTACCTCTCAGCATCTTGTGAACACAAGCTCTGCAGGATCCAGAGATGATCATAAGGTACCAACTTCTGCCTTCATGGATCTTGCAGTCTGGTGGTTAAGATAGACTAATGAAGGAGTGGATATTAAATGTTAGGGGGCCCAAGTCCATATACAAGAGGGTCCCAGAGGAGGAGGGAGATGACTTCCATCCTCAGGTACCAAGGAATAGAAGAGATGAGCATCCCTGGGAAACTCATCAATGATTAAAGTGTTGGATTTCAGAGGAGGAGAGGATCTGAAATACTTGAGGGGGGTCACGCTGGAAAATGGGCTCCCTCAGGAAAGTTAAGAGGAGAAGCAGCTCTCCTGGCATGAGGAACAGCCATAGCAAGGGTGTAGAGGTGGGAATGGGTGCAAGGCTGGAGAGACTTCTGCAAAGGGTTACCAGGTACCTGGTGGGTTACTCCTGAATTTCCTTTTTCTTGATATGGATACATTCCTAGAAATAAGGGGAATGTTTTGGTTCCCACGTGGACCAAAGAACATTGAAAGGAAAAAAAAAATAGAAAAAAACGAGAAGTGAGAAATGAGGGAGGCTTTCTCTAGAGGGGGAATGATAAAAGTTGTTAAATCAGATATTAATATATATATATATATATATATATATGGGGAGAATATTTTCTGATATTATATGTCAAGGTATTCATAAACCAACTATCAAATTAGCTTACTAACAAAAAACAAGGGATTAGTGAGAGAAAAAAAGTGGATCAGAGGTGTGAAATCTTGAGTTGTGTTAAAGGGCAGGAGAATAAGGGAAGAGAGATCGAGTCATGACTGCTTTTAGTGATGCTGTTCCCTCTTCCAACAACCTGGTGGTATCATGAGTTTCTCAGAATGGTCAGGAGGAGCAAGTGATACTTGCTTTTAGTAATTGGTGAGGTATGGGATATTTGTAGGCTATGTACTTATGACTTAGCTAGAGATCTATAAAATGCATATGTTCCCTAAAATATGTGAACTCCAATTTTACAAAAATTAAAAATGACCCTGGGTGCTCCAACTAGTTAATAAATTAGAAAAATAAGAAAAAGCAAGAGGTTGAACATTTATAATTTAACATGTATATTTTTTTGCACATTATTATAAAGTCAGAAAGAATTTCAGGGCTGGAAAATCTAAACTTTTGTGGCTAATTTTTTGAAAATAGTCTTAGATCCTCTTATAGATAATCTTGAAACTCAGAGACTCTATTATTCATTTTCAGTCTTTAGGAGTTAGAACTGAATGAATAAATGGATCCTATGGAGTTTATAAATGAAACAGAGTGTGATCAAATATATTTTTCCTAATTGTGGATATGGCTAAAATAATTTTTATAAAGATATGGAATATAGGAAAATATTCCAGAACCTGCTTGAGATTTAAAAGCTCTGTGTCCTAGAAAGGAAACTATACCTAGAAGGTAATAGGAGCTTTGGCTGCAAAGTTTGAACTTTGGACCCTGAATTCAGATTTAACTCTTTGGGCTCTCCGAGGATGACCTTCTCCTACCTAGTTTCAAAGAACCACATGGTTATTGGTGTCTCATCAGTAGGAGAAATCCTTGAGCTTGGAATAATCTCCTAGGATTTAGGGTTCATCATATTCTGTACACCATGGGACTGCCAGTGGTTTTTGAGAGTACTTGTTTGTGGTGAGTGCTGATTCTCTTTGCCTGGTGGAAATAGTGGAAACTGTGGAAATAGTGGCCCTGGATTTGTAGAAACACATCTGAACTGGGCATGCACTTTGCTTCCTTTATTCCTAGGAAGGGCATCAATATTTCCATGAAAAGAGAGGAATTGGGGAATGAGAAGAGGAGTCTAAAATGAAGCTTTTGGTGATTCCTGATCTGGAGGTACAGTCCTGTCCAGAATTAGTACCAATGACCATTAGTCTCTGACATAGTAAAGGCATAACTTATTAAAGAGCTTAAGGAGGAATGGGGTAGGTCATGGGATGGCCCATCATGGGGAGCAAAAGAAGTCAAAATCAAAATTTGGTGCTGAATGTGCAAACACAATTTCTGTAACTCAAACCTCCACAGTTCAATACTTTATATAGTTACCATGTCTCTCTGAGAACGGGTTGATGTGTGCCCCACTACCCCAGACATACACCCATACTTTGGTTCAGTGCATCTAAACTCAAATAGAACATAAATCTACTTGTAGCCCACTAGATGGAAACCTGAAGGAACAGTTTGGCTCCCTACAAGTGTCCAGATGGGCCTCATTCAAATAATGGGAGCTGGAACCTCAATGCAACCCCAACTCTATCCATTATGCCATTCCAATTTCTTTATGGTTCCCTGCCAGATTTTCAATTATTTCATGTGTTCGTGTTCAGATGCTCCTTGATTTTCTTGTTCTGGGACAAGTGACTTCTCAGTGGACCACAGAAGTTCTACAGATTTTCATGAACCAAACTTGCCATTGACCATAGCCCTTTTGCTACATAAGGCAAGTCATCAGGACCTGTGCCCTGGAGAAGCTGAATCAGTGTAGAACCATCCTCATAAGGGCAGGAATATGGTCCCTCACCACAAGCCATTTCCTTGGAGAGTGGTAACAACTAGGATCAAGTTTCCAGCACTTAAAGTCAGCCTCTGCAAGCCAGTAAAGGGCAGGAGAGACCCCTGCAGGAGGAGACTGGGAGCCAACCTCACTAATCCTTTTTGCAGGCATTGTGTTTGGTTTTAACTCTGCCAGTTCCCAGATGCAGGTGAAACTGAAAACTTTTCTGCATCATGGATATAATGCCAATTGCTTTGCAAATTGGTTGTATTGGAGAAAGCCATCTATTTGTGTGTGTGTGTGTGTGTGTGTGTGTGTGTGTGTGTGTGTGTGCGCGCGCGCGCTTTGGGAATACTGGATTTTTCTTTCTTTCTTTTTTTCTTTTCTTTCTTTCTTTCTTTTTTTTTTGGTACCAGGAATTGAACCCAGGGGCACTTAACCACTGAGCCACATCCCCACCCCTTTTCATATTTTATTTAGAGACAGGGTCTCACGGAGTTGCTTAGGGCCTCACTAAATTGCCGAGGCTGGCTTTGAACTTGTGATCCTCCTGCCTCAGCCTCCCCAGCCACTGGCATTACAGGTGTGTGGTACCACATCTGCTTGAAACAATAGATTAATAACAAATATCACTTCCCTTTCATTTGCCCTTTTCCTTCTACAAACAGAACCCAATTCAGTCAACAAGTATTTATCAAGTCTCTACTACAATAGTAATCTCTGGAATTTGGGGTATCGAATCATTTTTCCCTAGTATGAAATCACAATCAAGGAACTCAGATATCTGTTTTGCTCTTGAGAGCTCAGACATTGTAAACTGAGAAGCAGGATTGGGTCTCTGCAGAGAAGACAAAGTCAGAAGTCGTCATTCCCTTTCCCTGGACCGAGAAAAGGCATACACATACCTTGTGCTGTCAGAGGCAGGGACCTACCTTTTTCCTCTCTGCCTGCATCTGGTGCAGAGGCTGGAACCAGTCACTCCTTGCTGTGCATCTCAGATTTTTCATCTGCATGGCTAAGGATTCAATTATGTTGCCTCATGAGCAGGAAGACTAGATCATTTTCATAATATTCTATGACAACAACTAAGGTGTGTCTGAAAAGCATGCTGCTTGCTTTCACAGCCCTGCAGTGCAGATGCGCCCACGTGTGGCCTCCGCACGGTTTCTGATGGCCTGTGGGCTTGATGCCTTGTGTCTGACGCTGGTGAGCCACATCAAACATACCCTCAGATTCCCCGACTGGCGCAGTCTCCTTCTTCTTCCAGTGCCTTCCTCGTCCCTGTCTCCTTTTGAAGATTCTTTTTTCAACTCTCTCTTTTTCAAAAGATTACTTTGTCACAATTATTCAGGAAAGGGTTTTGCGCCTGTAGGAAATATTAATAGACTATTATGAGGTCCTACAACTAATTTTTCCACACATATCATCTGTCTTTGCATGGTTATTAAACTTCAACAATATTTCATGCAATGCTTCCCTGCTAAATTAATTTGGTTCCTTCTTTTCTGGCTTCTTCTTTTCTGTCCACAAGCTTTAAAATTAAATTGAATCTTCATAATTATAGCTTTTTGTTGTTCTCCTTCATATCTTTTTTTCTTTTTTTTCAATTTCTCTATCAAAGGAGCAATAAAGACATAAAGAAGCAAAATTAGAATTCTAAAAGACCCAAATGGTCTGGAATTTGATGGGTTTTGAGGTTGGGTATCTTTTAAGTAGGAGGAGAGAGGTTAAAGAAATTCAGACCTGGAATGTAGATAAATTGTCTCTGATTTATCCCCGGGGTATTGAAAACAAATAAGAATTGTTCTCTCAATTATGAAACTTTCATAGTTGCTGTGGTGTTCTTATTTGTGTCAAGAGAGAGAGTCTCATCTTTTAAAAAGTAAGTATTCTCTCTATATGCAGATATTTTCACTGTGGTTAAATTTTCCCAAAGTCTTATGTACTTATACATCATTCCTAAAGTCTTTTTCTTAGGCACTAAGGAATTTTCACAGTGACATTATTTCTTGAAATGGGGAGCAGAGTCGAGGAGGATGAAAAACTAAAATAATATTTAGTGTTTGGGGTTGACCCAACCAGGAATCAACCAAAGGGTTAGCAGGTATTGGAACAAGAGAGGGGGTTGTGGCTTTGATAGGAACTGAGAATCAGGAGTGAAAGCCAGGGAAAGTCTATTAGAGAAAGCCGTGCCTCAAATACAAACACTGGGGAGTATAGTTAGAAAAGACCCTTTAACACCCTTCCGCCTTGCTTCTGCCCCCTGACTGTTTTCTAGCTCAATCACAAGAGAAAAAATGCTCCCCAGAGAGGCCATCTAGGTTTCTCTGATTGGACCCTGCTTCCTGGTGGGCACGATGACTGGGCTTCAAAGACCAGTGCCCATGCCCAGCCTTCCCTCAGTTCTAAGCGAGTCTGGCCGCCTCAGGTGAGCCAGCTGTTCTCGTGTGTCTACTTTCCAATCTACACTGGAAGTGGGAATGGGGTCCAGGGTGGGGCCCGGAGTTCCTTTCTCTATTTTTCTAACCCCAAATCTGCTTTCTTCAACTGAGCTTCCCAAGGAAGACCTGAATTTAACAATGTTGGTGCTGGCTGAGCTGGTACCCAGGAAGTACTCCAGACTCAACAAATTGTATAAAGTTAGTGTATACATTTCTTTTGGTAATATCAGTTATATCTCAATAAAGCTGTTAAAAAATAAGGAGGTACTGTGATTCCTATTGGCTCCCTTGGGAACACTGCGGCAAAGGTTGAAAGGTAGGGCAGGATCTCAGTGTTCCTAGGACTCTGTTAATAATGTCACAATATTGGCAGCCTCTTGCCTCCAATTTATAAAGGGAGAGACCACCGGTCAACATGGAGTTAGCAATATTCAGAGTTGGCCAGAGGCAGGACAGGGGTGAGGGTCCTGGACCATGGCATTGAACATCGTGCTGTTTACATTTTACAATAGGTAGTGAATCATGAGTTTTATAGTGAAACTGAGATCCAGAGGTGTTGGCTGGAATCAAGACGTCAGATCTCCCCAAACCTAAGTCATAGCCTATAACACTCTCTGGTGGCAACACAGGTCTTCTTCCTCAGTCCCTATAGATGGCTGAAACAGCAACATTACATTTTCTTTCTAGACCCACATAATCAAAAATCTTTACAAAGTTAGCTTTGGCAATTCTAATTTAGTAAATCACTAATTAATTAAAAGTACAACATAATATTTTAAAGGCTGTGGCCAAAGAGGTGAGAGACTAGAGTTTTGTAAGAAGTTAATTTTGAATAATAATTCCAACATCAGGGTTTTCTTTCACAAAGTTTTACTTCTGAGAGAACCCAGAAAAGCTTCTCATTGTCTAGTTAGCTATTTGCCTGTAGATTAGACACAGATGTAATTTCCTCCATTTTATAAATGGACAAACCAATTCTTTTCTTAGTTATTTGATTTTATTAGTGCATTATAATTATATATAACTGTGTTCATTGTGACATATTCATTTTGTACATAGTATCATTTGCTCCAATTCATTCCTCAGTACTTCCCTTTGCCTCCACTCCACTCTACCTATTCCCCTTCCTCTACTGGTCTTCCTTCTATTTATTTACATGTCTATTTTTCATTGATGAATTATAATTATGCAAACCACAACATATGAATATACCACAGTGAATCCCACATAAAGTGGGATTCATATATTATAGTTTGCATTTGAGGTGTCCCCTAAAAGCTCACACAAGACAATGCAAGAAGGTTTGGAGGAGAAATGACTGGATCATAACAGTGAATCAACCCCTGATGGGATTAACTGACTGGTAAAGGAGGCAGGTGGGGTGTGGTTGGAGGAAGTGGTTCATTGGGTGCGTGGCCATGGGGTATATATTTTGAATCTGGAGAGAGAAGTCTCATTCTGCTTTCTGATCATCACGTGACCCACTTCCCTCTGCCACAGTCTTTTGCCATGATGTTGAGCCTCACCTTGAGCCTAGGAATGGAGCTGACCATCTATGGATTGAAACCTCTGAAACCATGAGCCCCCAAATAAACTTTCCTCCTTTAAAATTGTACTGGTCAGTTCTTTTAGTCCCAGTAGTGAAAAAAAGTGGACTAAAACACATGCATAGAGGATACATTTGGTCAATTTTACTAATCAGTTCTCCTTTCCTACTCTTCCTTCCTCCCCCTTCATCTCCCACCTTTCCTTCTGATCTCCCTTCTGTTTTCCTGAGATCCTCCTTTTTCAATCCTTTTTTCTTCTTCTTTAGCTTCTGCATATGAGTGAAAACATTCAATCCTTGACTTTCTCAATCTGGCTTATTTCACTTGCTATAATGTTCCCCAGTTCCATCCATTTGCCATCAAATGACATAATAGCACTCTTCTTTATGGCTGTAAAAAAACTCCACTGTGTATATATGCCACATTTTCCTTATGCATTCATCTGTTGATGGACACGAGGCTGGTTCGATAACTTGGCTATTGTGACTTGTGTTGCTACAATATGCTGACTTCAGTTCTTTTGGATAAGTATTGATGAGTGGAAAAGCTGGGTCACATGGTGGATCCATTCTTAGTCTTTTGAGGAATCTTCATGCTGATTTTCACAGTGGCTGTACTAATTTTGCTATTTTGCCAACAATGTGTAAGTGTTCCTTTCTTCCCATACTTTCACAAGCATTTATTATTATTTTTTCTTTTGATGGTCTCCATTCTAATTGAAGTGAGAAGAAATCTCAGTGTAGTTCTGATTCACATTTCCCTGATCCCCTGATCACTAATTATGTTGAACATTTTTTCATATATTTGATGGCCATTTTCATTTCTTCTTTTGAGAAATGCCTGTTTAGTTCCTTTGCCCACTTATTGACTGGGTTTCTTTGTTTTGTTGCTTTGTGTGTGTGTGTGTGTGTGTGTGTGTGTGTGTGTGTGTGTGTGTGTGTGTGTGTGTGTTAGAATCTTCAGTTATATATATATTCTGGATATTAATCCTTTATCAGAAGAGTAACTGGCAAAGGTTTTCTCCCATTCTGTGGGCTTTGTCTTCATGGTCTTATTTTCTTTGTTGTGCAGAAGCTTTTTGATTTGTTGTCATTCCACTTACTGATTCTTGGTTTTATTTCTTGAGCTTTAGGGGTCTTATTAAGGAGGCTTGTGCCTGTGCCTATTCTATATGTTGGAGTGTTGATCTGAGGTTTTCTTCCAGCAATTGCAGTTATTGGTCTAATTCCTAGGTCTTTCATCCCCTTTGAGTTGACTTCTGTCAAGGTGAAAGCTAGCAATCTAGTTTCATTCTTCTAAATATGCTATCTGTTTTTCCAAGCATCATTTGAAAAAAGGCGGTCTTTTCTCCACTGTATGTTTTTGGCACCTTTGTCAAAGATGAGATGATTGGGTCTGTATGGACTTGTCTCTGTGTCTTCTATTCTATGTCAGTGGTATTCTTGTTTCTCTTTATGCCAGCACCATGCTGTTTGTGTTACTGTAGCTCCTTAGTATAATTTGAGGCCAACTATTGTGATGCCTCCAGCCTCGTTCTGATTGCTCAGGATTGCTTTGGCTGTTCTGGGTCTTTTATTATTCCATTGAATTTTAGGACTATTTTTTTTCTGTTTTTCTGAAGAGTGTCATTGGGATTTTCATGGGGATTGCACTGAATCTGCAGATCACTTTGATAATATGGTCATTTTAATAATATTGTTCCCTGTCTATGAGCACGGGAGATCTCTTCATCTTCTAATGTCTTTTTCAATTTCTTTCTTCAGTGTTCTATAATTTTTAGTTTTCACGTCCTTGATTAGTTTTGTTCCCAGGCTTTTTTTTTCCCTTTTTTCTTTTTCGGGGGCAGGGGTGGGGCTAATGCAAATGGAATTGTTTTCCTGATTTCTTTTTCATTGTGCTCATTATTGGCACGTAGGAAAGCTATTGATTTTTATGTTGGTCTTGTACCATGCTATTTTGCTTAATTTATCAGTTCCAGAAGTCTTCTGGTGGAGTTTTTTTTTGGGGGGAGGAGAGGGGCTGTTTTAAGCATGGGATTGTATCACCTGTAGACACAATAATTTTTAAGTCTTCATTTCATATTTGTAACCCTTTAATTTCTTTCTCTTGTTTGATTGTTCTGGCTAAAATTTCAATAATAACTATATGAATGGGAGTGGTGAGAGTAGACATTTTGTCTTGTTCCTGTTTTTAGAAGGACTGCTTTCAATTTTTCCCATTGAGTATGATGCTGGCTTTGGGTTTATCATTTATATATTTTTTTATGATACTGAGGTAAATCCTTTCTATCCCTAGCTTTCTTTAGTGTTGTTAACATGAATGGGTGGGTGGTTGCTGAATTTTTTCCAAGGCTTTGTCCTTAATTCTATTCATGTAATTAATTACATTTATTGATTTGCAAATATTGAACCAAACTTATATCCCTGGAATGAAACCAACTTGATCATGATGTATAATTTTCTTAATGTGGGTTGCTAAAATTTTATTAAAGATTTTTAGCAACTATGTTCATCAGGGATATTACTCTGTAATTTTTCTTTACTTGATGTATCCTTATCTGGTTTAGGTATAAAGATGATATTGGCTTCATAGAATGAATTTGGGAGTGTTCCCCTTTGCATTTCATAGAATAATTTGAGGAAGATTTGTATCAGTTTTTTTTAAAGACTGATAGAATTCAACTGAAAATTCCTTCTGGTTCTGGGCTTTTCTTCACTGGAAGGCTTTTTATTACTTGGTGATAAAGAATAATGAAATTATTGAGGAATCTTCATGCTGATTTCCACAGTGGTTGTGCTAATTTGCTGTCTCACCAACAATGTGTAAGTGTTCCTTTCTTCCCACATTTTCACAAACATTTATTCTTTTTTTTTCTTTTGATGGTCTCCATTCTAATTGGAGTGAGAAGAAATCTCAGTGTAGTTTTGATTCACATTTCCCTGATCCCCCGATCTCTAATTATGTTTAACATTTTTTCATATCTTGTTGTTTGTTATTGGTCTTTTTAGTTTTCTATACCTTCTGGGTTCAATTTGGATAGATACATATATCTAAATTTGGATAGATTATATATATATATATCTAGAAATGTGTCAACATCTTCTAGAGATTCTGATCTATTGGCATATGAGTTTTCAAAATAGTCCCCAGTGATCCTCTGCTTTTCTGCAATGTCTCTGGTGATAGCTTCTTTTTTTGTCAATAATTTTGTTGATTTGGGTCTTCTTTCTCTTTCTTTTGGCTAATTTGTCTAAGGATGTATCAATCTTGTTTATCTTTTCTAAGAACTAAATCTTTGTTGCATTGCTCCTTTGCATTTTTTATTTCTTGTTTTATTAATTTTGACTCTGATCTTAATTGTTTCCTGTCTTCCTCTTAGAACAACCTTCATAGTGTTCCAAAGATTCTGACAGGTTCTACTAGTTGTATATCTGATCTTACTTGCTTCTAAAAATTTTTAAAAGTTCCTCCCTTATTTCTTCTATGACTTGTTCATTTTGAATATACCAATTCACTTTTTTTCCTTACATTTTTTATTGGTGCCTCATAGTTGTACATTCAGTGGGATTTGTTGTTACATATTTGCACATACACACAATATGATGATATAATTTGGCCAATATCATTCCCCAGTATGTTCCCTTTCCCTTCCATCCTTCCTTTCCTGATCCCTTTTCTCTGTTCTATGGATCTCCTTTGATTTTCATAAGACCCCCCCTCTACCTTTCCTTTCCCTTTTCCTCTCTAGATTCCACATATGAGAGAAAGCATATGACCCTTGATCTGAGTTAGACTTATTTTACTTAACATTATGTTAAGTTCTATTTTCCTGCAAATAACATAATTTCATTATTCTTTATCACCAAGTAAAACTCTATTGCGTGTGTGTGTGTTTATTATGTGTGTGTGTGTGTGTGTGTGTGTGTGTGTCACATTTTCTTTATCAATTCATCTACTGATGGACACGCAGGCTGGTTTCATAGTTGGGCTGTTGTGATGGGGGGGTCGATCCTCAGAGCTAGAAGAAAGAGTATTCCATCCCTGGGACTCCATACACTGTGAGCCAGAGCTCTAAATATGGGTATATGATTGAAAGTAAAGAATTGAGTGAGCAGAAGGGGTGATTGTGGGGAAGCACACAGCTCAACAACCCCCAGTGGTTGTGAGAAACACATGTTCTTTGGCTCTGCTGTGTTCCTCAATAGTCCGGAATCTTATTTCTCCCCTCTTCCTGTTGCCAGCCATGCTCCTTGCTGCCCCCAGCTTAAATGCTCTGAAGCTCTGCTTCAATCAAACCAGCAATAGCTAAGTGTAAAGCTCTTACTCTGTGTACTGTTCTAAGCTCTTTGTAGACCTATAAACCAATTTAATCTGCACAACCCTAAGACGTAGGTACCATTATTATTCCCGTGTTGCAAAATTGATAACTGAGACTCAGAGATGCGACTTGGGTCACAGGGAAGAGAGGAATCAAGTTCAGAGTCTGTAAAAGCATACCCTGCTCACTACTGGTTCTCCAGGAAATCTAAACTTCAGCTTGTAGTCTGGCTGCAGCCTCTAGTTCTCCCTCTAGCTGCCCGCAGTGTTCAATCACTCTACAGCCAGCCAAGCAGAATGACTTAACCACCTTTAACGTACTTGGCTTCCTGTCTCACCTCTATTTTCTGTGCATGGAATGTCCTTTCCTTTACATCTCCAAATCTACCTGTATTCTACAACCAGCTAAAATGCTGTGTTCTCTCTGAAAGCTGCCTTGACTTTTGAGTTGTAAAGATGCTCTCCTTCCTCTGAGCCTTCATGATATTTTCATATTCACGATGCTTCTCAGGATCTTACATTCCAGAGACTTAAGGTCCTTTAGAATGTAAAAAAAGGTAGCCCTGCTTTATTTTCATTTGCTTCGCCAGCTTCATGAGCTTCTGTTGCATCCCTCCCACACCGAAGCTCCCTCAACTGACCTCCACTTAAGTTCTTCCTCCTATTAACATTCTCATCTAGCCAGTTCCTATGACACATTGAACACTCTGTCATGACTAACAGGCAGAATGGCCAGCTGTTCTGTCCCACTGATGACGGTGCTATTTTACGTCTGTGGCTTGGGTGTTATTACCAATAGTGGTCCCTCTAACTTCCAAAACTGTCACAGTGTAAAAGTCACAATGACCCTAGCAACAGGCCACTTTCTGGTCAGGGAAAGGTGGCATTGTTGTTAAGAGATCAGATCTGGTCAGACATCCTGGATGAGAAACCCAGCTCTGCCCCTCCTTTGTGGAGTGGGTAGAACAGCAGCTCCTCATATGAAGTTATTAGGAGGATCAAATGATTAATCAGGTGGAGACTTGCCTGGAGGGCAAAAATAGTGCCCACCAACCAGAAACCTATGGATTTGGGCATCCTCTGGTCTGGCAGTTCTCTACCAAGTATTCATTGTTTTTGTTCTTAAATCTGTTTTAAGGCAGTTGTGCTTAATAATGTATCCATGAAATCAAATTAAATATTATATAAACTGATGATAAGTGTGAAAAGAGGAATTGTTGCTTCTTTGAACATTAAATTGAATGCTTTGGATTTGATAGAGGTGAGTCACTAGAAAATAGCTGCTGAATTAGATGTGGGTAGAATCATTGTAAGAGACTGGGAAAAATCATAAACATCTAAAAGTGTCTGCATTTAGATGACAAAAGTCACTTTAAGTTCTTTCTGTACTTGTTGGAAGCCAGAACAGGAAATTGGGAGCCATCATGACTCAATCTCTCCTTGAAAGTCCTACTTCTTAATAGACCCTACTGAGGATTACATTTCAATGTGAATTTTGGAGGGACATTTTCAGACCACAGCAGACATAAACCCAAACCTTAAAGCTTAGGATCATGCCTTTTACATAGAAAATCTGTAGTGCAACATGTTCAAACCTGATCAGATCAAAGAGCACAGATTTATTTAGAACAAGTGAAAAAAAATCACTTGATTTAATGGAGCTTAAAAAAAAATGTTTGGTTTTTTGAGGTCAATAAAATGTTACTCTTTGGTGGTTGCCAGACCAGTTTTTAGTTACCAGATTTTTGTTTTAATTTATATTCAGTTGTTTCCCCATGTACCTACACTCTTAGAGAAATCTTAGCCATGGGAATTAAGTTCCATTATAGGCCTAAGAAAATCAGTGGGCTCTGCTTTATTTCTTGTCCTCTCTTTTTTTTCCAAAAAGGGTCAGGTCTCTAGGGGGTCTTCAGGGCCTGTATTGGCTTCATGTTGGTTAGGAGGCATTGCTATGGGAGGACCCTGCAATGACTCTCAGGCTCCTGACCATGGACCATGTGTCTGTAGGCCAAAAGCCTCTGAGCCTCACCAGCCTCTTCTGCTAAATAAATAAATAAATAAATAAATAAATAAATAAAGCCAAAGCCTTTAGTGTTCTGGTGATCATAAAAAGGTTTGCAAACCCTTCACTTGCTAATTGCCCAGCTTGCTCCCACCCTACATGGAGCACAAAGTTTAGACTGGATGTTTCTGAACTAGCATAAAGCCCTGGGCACTGTGCCAGACCTGATAAAGTCTGCAGATTCATGTGAGCAATGGCAGCTGCCCGGGAGGTTATCCAGTGTACCATCAAACCTCAACAACTGTCCTGGGATGGCTCTGCGGGCTGGGCTTGCCCTCTGCAGCCAGCAGAAGCTTCACACACCTGTAGTGAGTCCCCCCAGAGCAACAGTTCTGCCCCATGAGGAGCAGGCAACATCCGGGCTGGGCATGGAAAGGTGAACACACATTGCCCAGTGCCCTGCCAATCGCCAGTCATTCTTCTTCTTCTTTTTTTTTCTTCTCGGGTGAATTTGGTTTCCTGAAATTAATTATTCAACAGGAGGTGACAGCCGGTGTATAGCAGCACTGTTGGAACAGAGAATAAAGAGGCACATTGGACACAGCAGCTGCACCTCCCAGACCCTGAAATTTAAGATCTTTATAAATGATCTGTTAAAACTATAGTGACGATAAGCTTATGAATCATGATCTATATTAATCAGGGCTGCTGATATGGAAAGATTAATTGAAACGTGCAGTTCTACACAAATGATAAAGTGGTAACAATTTAATATCAGACAAGAAGAGTGAAGAAATTACACTCCAAGCTTCATGCATCATTACTATGGATATTAATATTTTACCCAGCGCAACAGCATCGGGAATCATAATGAAAATCCATAAGTGGTGCACAGACATGATTAAATACAACAGTCTTTAGGAGCTGTTTGGTGGCGGCAGTTGGGCCATATTTCACTCGGCGGCTGGTGATTCCAGTGATAGAGTCTAGACGAGGGTGATTAAAAATTGTTCCTCCTAAAGGCTGTTAACCTTTTACTACTAAAATGAATTTCTTTGATTTTTAAATTATGTTGTTCTCTTTGCTCTTTTCAAAACCAGACTCGAGCCCAAACTTTGACAGGATGCTGGGTCCTTGGCATAGTGACGGTTGAGGCCAAATTTCTCAGCTGCAGTCCCCAGGTGTGGCATTAACCAGGGGCATGCAGAATGGTAGATCATTGTCTACCTGGAACCAGGGCTAGCTGGAAAGAGTAATCAGGGGCCCTAAGGAGTTCCTAAAGACCAGAAGTTGACAAGGCTGATTTCCCCACCCAACACCATCAGAACAGAGAGGGACATGACTTCCTCTGAGATCCTGGTGTAACTAATTCATTTTTTTCAGTTCAATCACTCATCTAACCATCAAGCAAATAAGCACATCTGGGAACTGAGAAAATATGCCCAGGTGCACACAACGTTCCAGACTGAGGAGACAAAACCCCAATGAGTGTGATGGCTCCAAAACAGGGCCAGGAAGAGTTGATAAGAACGTCTTTGCCAGACTATTTGTTTCAGGCTGTGAAATCTTAAATCTCATAAATCAGGAGACTCTCCTGACCCTGTTTGTCTTCAATTAAAACCAGGAGGCCTGTGTATATTGCAGTAGTGAAATCTATCACTGTCTCCAGGACAATCCCCAATGCTCCCTGTTCTCTTGAGGGTATCACATCCATTTTTTCCATGTTCTGGTTTCATATATTTTGTCTAGTTTTAAAATGGCTCATCGAAGAAAGGACACATGTGGTCATAGCTATCACCTCTTGTTGGAATGAAAGCTGTTTCCTTTATATGCTACAAGGGTGTTCTGATTTCCATTCTTGCCAATAGTCCTGTCTCACTTTCTGCTACTCTTCTCTTTATTCATGAGGATATATGGCCACACCCAAATCCATTTTGTTCCTTAAATATACCAAATATTTTTCAAATGTGGGGCCTCTGTACTTACTCTTCCTTCTGCATAAGATACTTTTCCTTATTCAGATTGCAGCTCAAATGTAATTTCTTCTAAGAGGTCTGCCCTCACCACTTAGCTAAAGTCAACCAGTATCACAATTTACTATATCAGATTATTTTATTTTCTCATAGACTTCATCACTCTCTGAAATTATCTTACATATTTGCTTATTGTTTACTATTTATCTACTACCAAAATGAAAGTTCTCTGAGGCAAGAACCATGTCTGCCTTGTTTATCATATATCTCTAGGGACTGGAACAGTGTTATAGATGCTCAAAAGATACTAAGTGATGAGTGAGTAAATGAATAAATGTGAAGAGGTATGTGAAAAAGAACAACACTGTGATGATTTTTGATTGAGAACCAATCACAAGGAGAGAGAACTCTTGCTCTGATAGGAAATAAATCAACCTTACAATTTTTGTTCTCTGGTTTACTCAAACATTTGGGACTTCCACAGTCTGTAATAAGAAGATTAGTAGCATGAATTTTGGAATCTTGGACTATTTTAATTTGGTTCTTGGCTTTACTAGTGATCTCTGAGCTTCAGGCACCTCTTCCATAAAAATTAATCCATGGAGTCTTGTGAGATAATGTCTGTATAAAATGTAGAACAGTGCCTGGGTTTGTGTAATGTGTGGTGCAGTACTGGTCACAGGCTTTAAAATAATTATGTGTAGTAGATTCAAGGAAATAAAAAACAACATTAAAATGTTTTTTCCATAGAGAGCTTAAAACCATAACAAATGACACTAAATAAAAATTGTAGAACTGAAAAACATGTAAGAACAAAATAAAGAACTCATTGGATAGGTTTCATATTACATTAACTTTACACAAATCTAAGAGAGAATCAGTGGATTGGAAGATAGATGAGAAGACAATAGCCCAAATGAAACCAAGAGGGACAGAACATGAAAAATCCAGAAGAGATATAGACATTACATGGAGAAATTCTAACATATGTATAATTGAAGACTCAGAAGGAGAGGTTCCATAGGGTAGATAAGAAGAAAGTAATGAAGGGAGAGCTTGCTAACAACTGGTGAATAACATAGAGCCATAGATCTAGGAGGGTCTGCAAACCCTGAACCAGGTAAGGAGATATTTATGTGTGTAGGCATATAGTAAAATGGCTTAAAATCCAAACCAAAAATAATAAAATATCAGCAGGAAAAAAGACACATTGTTTTCAAAGGAACAAAAATTAGATTGACAGCTAACCACTTAACAGCAGTAATTGAAAACAAAAGACAGTAAAATAATATCAATATGTGAAAGAAAATTAATACTAACCTAGAATTATTTTTTTTAAAGAGAGAGAGAATTTTAGTATTTATTTTTTAGTTTTCGGCGGACACAACATCTTTGTTTGTATGTGGTGCTGAGGATGGAACCCCGGCAGCATGCATGCCAGGCGAGTGCGCTACTGCTTGAGCCACATCCCCAGCCCTAACCTAGAATTCTTTAGACAAAATATCTCCTGAAAATAAAATTATTTAAAGACACATTCAAACAAACAAAAAACTACATGCAATAAAAACAAAAGCAAAAAAACAAAAAAACAAAAAACACATAAAACAAAATCTGAGAATGTGTTACTGGGAGATCCAGAAGTAAAGGAGAAATCAAAATTATCCTAGAAGGGTGGAGATAAAGGAATAATGAAGTGTAGAGGAAATTATGAGGTGCATAGAAATTAAATTATTATATAAAAGAAGTATAATTTGTTATTATATTTAAAATATAGAAAGCATTAAAATGCATGATTACCATGGTATACAAGTCAGAGAAGGTTTGTAAATGGGGCTGATGAGTACTAGTCAGCTAGGTATTGCCTAAGTAAAAAGTATAGTATCTACTAATAATAGATGCTTCTAAAGTTAGGGATGCATGTGGTAATTTCAGGTGCTACCATTATAATAGAAAAGTATAATCTCCAAGACAATAGTTGGACAGTGAGATTAGAAAGAAAAACACTCAGAAGCTATTTTCTAAAGGCAGAAATTGGCAGAAAAATGAAACAGAACAGGTATGATAAATTTAACCTGAATATATCAGTAATTACACTAAAATTAGACAAAATGCTTTAATTAAAAATTATTCAGATTGAGTAAAAAGCAAAGCACATTTATATTATATTTATAAAAGATATATAAAAGACACAAGGATAATAAAATTGAAGGTAAAAGAAAACACTAGCCAAAGAAAGCAGATGTCATTGTATCAATGTCAAAGTAGACCTTAATCAAAAATCATTGCTGGAGATAAGAAAGAGTTCCTTCTACTAGTAAAATGTTTAATTCATAATTAATGTGTAATAATTATAAATATATATGCACTTAATAAAATGAAATAAAAATATAATGCAAAAATTTACAGAACTGTAATGAGAAATGAGTATGTCCATGATTGTAATGGATGATTATGACATATCTATGAATAACTGATTTTTAAAAACAGACCAAAAGATCAATAAAGTTTTGGGAAAGTCCATACATGGACATACATGTCCATACATGGACATTCTATCTACCACCTATGGCAAATATACTCTTTTAAACCATCTAAAGAAACACTTATAAAAATATTTGGACCATAAAGCAAGCCTCAATAAATTTCAAAGGGTTGCAATTATAGAATCTGTTTTATGGCTACAATGAAATTAAAATTAATAATCAAAATATCAATAGAAAATCCATTATTGCCATGCAGTCCATTTTGGCTACATAGAATTAAGAAATGTATTTCTAAATAATCCATGGATAAAATGAAATCATAATACAAAATATAGGTACATTAAAAGAAACAAGGACGTTCTCAATTCAACAAGTCAACCCTCTATCTTAAGACACTGGAAAAAGAAAAGCAGAGTAAACTCAAAGCTAAGCAGCAGAAGAAAACAGTAAAGATCAGAGCTAAAATTAATAAAAAAGAGAACAGAACTCAATAGAGAAAAATCAATGAAAGCAAAAGTTGATACTTCAAAGAAATCAACAAAGTTGACAAACGTTTAGTTAGATTGGCCAAGAAATAAAGGAGAAGACTCAAATCACTAAAATCAAGAAAGAAGGAGGAGATATTATTACCTTACATGAATATAAAAATAACTATAGAAAATACTATGGCTTAATGTATATTACTTAGATTAAATTGACAAATTCCTAGAAAGATGCATACTACTGAAATTAACTTAAGAAGAAATAGAAAATCTTAATAGACCTATAGAAAGTAAAGAGACTGAATTAAAAACAAAACAAAACAAAACAAAAACTTCCCACAAGAAATGCCCAGGAACAAATGACTTCACGAGGAGGATTATAGGAAATATTTAAAGAAGAATTAACACCAGTGTTTCATTAGCCATTCTAAAGGAAGGGAAGAGATACATTCCAGCTCATTTTATGAGGCCTGTATAACTTTGATACCAAAAAACAAAAGACATACAAGACAAAAATATTATGCCTCAATATGTCATTTGAATATTGATGCAAAATTCTTCAACAACACACTAGCAAACTGAATTCAAAATATATAAAAGGGATTGTGTACCATGACCAAAAAAGAATTTACCCCAGGAATGCAAGGTTGGTTTAAACACCTGATACTCAATTAATGAAATATACTATATTAATAGAATAGAAAACAAAAAAAAACATGTTCATCAAATAAACACAACACAACCATTTGACAAAATTTATCACTGCTTCATGATTAAACAAACAAACAAACAAACAAACTCAACAAACCAGCAATATAAAGACCTTTTATCAATCAGATAAAGGGAATGTGGAAAATTGCACAACTAATACCAAAATAGTGAAAAGTTTAATGCTTTTCTCCTAAGATTGGGAACAAGACAAGGATGTCTACTTTCACTACTTCTGTTCAATATTGTACTGGAAGTTTTGAATGTTAATGCAAGAAAAAGAAATAACTCAGGATGAGAGCAAAAGCTCAGTCCTCATCCCTGATGCCAAAGCAATAAGGAGGGCAGGCTTTGAGAAAAAGGAAAAGAGGTTTTTACTGCTTCATTGGCAGAGGAGAAAGACAACAAAGTACATTACACAGGCTGCCATTCGAACTTCTATGGGGAACAGAGGGCTTTATAAAGCAGATATCATCAGTAAGTGTTATTTTTTTTCCAGTTTATAAACTAAATAAATCTATTTCTGACAACTCTACAGGCTGGCTGAGGCAGTGACAGCTGCCTCCTGGTTCCTGGAAGGCAAGTAGATGTTATTAACGTTTATCTTTAAGAGAGCTCTTTTCCCATTTCAGGCCCTCAGTTTCTTTGTTCAGGTAGGCAGTAAATGGAAGGGTAGATAACTCTGCCTAGGATACAGAGAATGATAGTCTTGTTTTCTCTGCAGACAGAGCAGGGGAAGAGGGAGAAGAGGAAAGAAAAAAAAATATCCACTGCAAAGTAATGGTCTAGCAGAAAGGTTTACATTCAAAATAAATTCCTCTGTTACCTGAAAAGGACCCCTGTTCCAAGAATAAAAAGATAAACGCCTTCCATATTGGAAAGGAAGAGGCAAAACTATCCTTACTTAGAGATGACATGATATTGTAAGTAGAAAACTCTAAAATATTCTTAAAAAACCCGCTAGAATAAGTAAAAAAAGTTCAGTAAGTTGCAAGATATGAGATCAGTATACATTAAATCAGCTTTATTTCTCTGCAATGCCAATGATCAAACAAAAATTAAATTATAATTCATTTACAACAGCATGAAAATGAATAAAATAGGAAGGAATAAAAAATAGTTACTCAAGTAGTCAGGAATGAATTTAACAGAAAATGTGTTTAACTTATACTATGAAAACAATAAACAGTTGTTAAAAGAAATGAAAGAAGACTTATGGAAATTCATCCTATGTTTATGGTTTGGAAGACATGATATTATTAAAATGTTATTACTCTCCCAAATTGACATACAGATTTTAATACAATATCCATTAAAATCCCACTTGATTTCTTTGTGGAAACATGTTAGCGGATCTTAAAATTTTTATGGAAATGTAAAGGTCTCACAATAGGTAAAGAACATAATTGGAAGAATCATACATCATACATACAGTTTCAAAATGTAAAAGAAAGTTGTAGAAGTCAAGACAATGAAGTAAAGGCCTAAGACCACTGAATAGTAACTGAACTAGAACTGAGGGCCCAGGAAAGATTCCATAAATTTGTGGTCAGTTGGTTTTCAGTGAGAGTGCTGCTGAGACAATCCTCTGGGGGAAAAATAGATTTTTCCATGCATGTTGATGGGACAACTGCATATCCACAGACAAAAGAATGAGGTCGGACCTCATTCCACAGACAAAAAATTAACTAAAAATATATCAAAGACCTAAATGTGAGAGCTAAAACTCTAAAATCCTTGGAAGAAATCATGGCTGTGGATCTTTGTGACCTTGGATTAGAAAATGATTTTTATACATGAAAGCAAAAGCACAAACAGCCAGGGAAAAATAGATAAATTGAACTTCAACAAAATTAAGATTGCTTGGGGCTTCATAGGAAAACAGGTAAATAAAAAGATAGCCCACAAAACATATATCTGATGAGAGTCTGGTACCTAGCACTATAATTCAATAATAAAAAGGCAACCATCCCAATTAAAATATTCAAAGTATTTGAACAGATAGCTTTCCAGACAAGATATACAAATGACTAATAAGAACGTAAAAAGTGTTCAACATCATTAAGCCACCAGGGAATGCCTAATACCCCTTCACATCCACAAGGATGGCTATGTGAAAAAGGCTGATAATAAGTATTAGAGAAATCAGGGCCCTCATACACTACCAGGAGAATGTAAAATAGTAGAGCTATGTAGAAAAGTTCAGTAGTTCCTCAAATAATCATTTTAATATGTGGAATTATATGATTTGGTGATTTTGCTACTCACCATATCCCCAAAATAAAATATATATCCACACAAAAACTTGGGTGTGAATGTTCATAGAAGCATCATTAATATCAGCAAAACCAAAATGAAACAAACAAATAAACAAAAACAAAGCAGAAACAACCCGAGTGTTCATCAACTGATGAATGGAAACCAGACATATTCATACAGTGGAATATTATTCAGCAGTAGAATGAAACTTAGCTTTAATGAAACTTGAAGATGCTAAGTGAAAGAAGTAAGTTGCAAAGGACCACATATTGTATGTTCCACGAATGTGAAACATCTCTGAGATGTAAAGCTTTAGAGAGAGCAAGTAGTAGTTCCCCAGGGCTGGGTAGGATTGAGAGAGTAAGAGACAATAGCTGAGGTGGGTGGGTTTATTTCTGGGATAATAAACATATTCCTAAAATTGATTGTGGTGATAGATGAGTGAACTATGAACACATAAAAAAGGCATCAAATTGTACACCTTGAATAAGTGAAGTGTATGCTTCCGTCAGTTATCTCTTTTATATTTGGGAAGCTGTGATAGTCTGTACTTTTCAAAGAATTGGTCCATTTCACCTAAGTTGTCAACTTCATGGTATACAGTTGTTCATAGTAGTCCCTTATTATATTTTGGTGCCTAAAGAGTGCTTTATTTCATTGCTGATTTTAGTAATCTATGTCATATATATATATTTTTTTCTGGTGTTGTGCTATTTAAGAATTTTATTGATCTTTTCTAAGAATTGCTTATTTCATTAATTTTCCATATTCAATACTCATATTTATTACTTTCTCCCTTCTACTTCAGTTGGGTTTACTTGCACTTTTTTAAAAAGTTTTTTTTTTGTTTTGTTTTGTTCAATTATTTATTTGAGACTTTCCCTCATTTCTTTTTTTCCTTTTGGAATTGGGGACTGAACCCAGGGCCACTTTACCACTGAGTCACATCCCTAGCCCTCTTGTTTTTTTTTTAATTTTTTATTTTGAGACAGGATCTCACTAAGTTGCTTAGGGTCTCACTAAGTTGCTGAGGCTGGCTTGAGCTCAAGATCCTCCTGCTTCAGCCTCCTGAGCTGCTTGGATTGCAGGCGTGCACCACCACAGGACTTTCCGATTTCTAATGTATGTATTTAGTACTACCAATTTCCCTCTCAGCATTGCCTTAGCTGTATCCCATAGCTATTGATAATGTTGTATTTCATTTTTATTTAGTTCATTGTCTTTGACATGGGCTGTCACTATGTGGCCTAGGCTTGTGGGCACAAGTGATCCTCCTCCCAGCCTCTCAAGTGACTGTGACTGTAGGAGTGTGCCACCATGCCTGGCTTCATTCAGTTCAACATTTTTCTTGTATTTTTGTTTTCTTGAGACTTCCTCTTTGACCTATAGATTATTATTTTTTTTATTTTTAAAAAAATTTCCAGATATTTGGAACATTTACTGTTAAGTTTCTGTTTTTGATTTCAAGTTGAATACCATTGTGCTCAAAGAACACTCTCTGTAAGGTTCTACATTCAAAACATATCGTTGAAATTTGTATTATGGCTCAGGATATGATCTATCATAGTTTGTGTCCAATATGCACTTGAAATAATTTTGTATTTTGCTCTCATTGAGGAGAATGTTCTGTAAATGTCAGATTCTTTTGGTACATGGTATTATTGAGCTCTTCTATATCCTTGCTGATTTTTCTATGTAGATTTTCCATCAATTGCTGAAAGAATTTTTGACTTTTCCAAACATAACTGTGGAATTTTCGATTTCTCTATTTATTTTTACTGTTTTCTGAACATATTGGCTTTTTAGTTTAATGTATAAATGAAAGATTAAATTTAGGATTGATATGTCTTCTTAGTTGATGATTCTTTTATCCTTATAAAAATTTTCTTTTACTCTTAACCTGCCTATAGTATAAGATTTGAAGTTAGTTTCTTATAGACAGCATTTTCCTGGGTTATATTTTTTATTTTTTAATTTGTTTGTACTTAGTTATACATGATAGTAGAATGCATTTTGACACATTGAATACAAATGGAGCACAACTTCTTACTCCTCTGGCTGTACATGGTGCAGAGTCATCGGTGGTGTAATCATACATGTATGTAGGGTAATAATGTCTGTGTCATTCCACCATCCTTCCCAACCCCATACCCTCTTCCCTCCCCTAAATCTCTTCTGCACAATCCAAGTTCCTTCATTCTTCCCTCCCTCCTCCCCCACATTATGAATCAACATCCATTTATCAGAGAAAACATTTGGCCATTGGTTTTTTGGGTTTGGCTTATTTCACTTAGCATGATATTCTCCAGCTCCATTTATTTACCTGCAAATGATTTCATTCTTTGTTAAAGGCTGAGACTGTACCACATTTTCTTTATCCATTCACCAGTTGAAGGGTACCTAAATTGGTTTCATAGTTTAGCTATTGTGAATTGAGCTGCTATAAACATTGATGTGGCTGCAGCACTATAGTATGTTGATTTTAAGTCCTTGGGTATAAACTGAGGAGTGGGATAGCTGAGTCAAATGGTGGTTCCATTCCAAGTTTTCTGAGGAATCTCCATACTGCTTTCCAGGGTGGTTTCACCAATGTGCAATCCCACCACCAATGTATGAGTGTACCTTTTCCCCCACATCCTTGCCAACACTTATTGTTGCTTGTATTCTTGATAATTGCCATTATGGCTGGAGTGAGATGAAATCTTAGATTTCTTTTGATTGCCATTTCTCTAATTGCTAGAGATGATGAACCTTTTTGCACACGTTTGTTAATCAATTGTATGTCTTTTTCTGTGAAGTGTCTATTCAGTTCCTTAGCCACTATATTTTAAACTACATTCTGAACGTCTCTTTAGTTTTAATGTAATGGCATTTAAACCATTTATATATTTAATACAATTATTAAAAAATTATGGCATAAATCTGCAGTCTTTGGTGTTTGTTTTCTCTGTTCTTTCTGTTTTCTTTTTTCTGCCTTCCAAAGCTATTTGAACATTTTAAAATATTCCATTTTTATTTATAGATGATGCTCTTAAATGTATGTCAGTGAATAGCTTTTTATGTGTAAACATTGCCTGCATGTATCTATATTGCTATTAAAATCTATTATTAAGTGATCAATTTACCAGTTTAAGCCAGCCATAAATATATTTTTAAAAATGTACAACATCTCTAGCAATCAGGCAAATGCAAATCAAAACTACTTTGAGATTTAATCTCACTCCAGTTAGAATGACAATCATCAAGAATACAAGTAATAATAAATGATGGTGAGGAAGTGGGGGTAAAGGAATATTTATGAACTGCTGGTGGAATTATAAGTTAGTAAAGCCATGTGGAAATCAATATTCAGATTCCTCAAAAGACTAGGAATACAAACACCACTTGACCCAGCTATACTACTCCTCAGTATTTTCCCCCAAAGAATTAAAATCAGCATACTATAGTGATACATGCCTACCCATATTAATAGCAGCACAATTCACAATAGCTAAGTATACAACCAGCCTAGGTGTCTGTCCATAGATAAATGAATAAAAAAATGTGGCATACACACACAATGGAGTTTTATTCAGCCATAAAGAAGAATGAAATTATGTCACTTTCAGGAAAATGGATGGAACTGGAGGGCATTAAGTTGAACAAAATAAGCCAGACTCAGAAAGTCAAAGATTGAATGTTCACTGTCATATGTGGAAGAAAAAAAAAAAATATATATATATATATATATATGAAAATGGGACTGCATGACCAAATGATGCTATGTGCATGTACAATTATATCACAATGTTATAATTTTTCTTAAACTGTCAAGCACAATTTAGAAAACTCATATTTTTGTTTATCATGTACTTTCTTCCTTTCTTGCCTTCCAAGATTCCTTTCATTTTTCATTTCCTTTCTATTTAGAGAACTTCAATTAGTCATTCAAAAGAATGAAAGAGAATTTGGTGATGAGAAACTCTCTTGGTTTTACTTATTCTTAATTCTTCCATCATTCCTGAAGAATATTTTCAGTGTGTATGAGATTATAAGTTAAGAATTATTTTCTGCTATGCACTTATAAAGCATTATGCTATCTCCTTCTGGCCTCTAGTTTTTTTTTAAATTGGTATGTTATGATCCTACATAATAGTAGAATTCATTTTGAAAATAGAAAGGAGAACAGTAAAGTTGAGGATGGTACCAAGGAGATGGAGAAGGGAGGGATAAGAGAGGACCAAACATCTCCCCTATCCTACATCACTGACTGAGGTAGTTCTCAATGTATATAGAAAAAAAATGATTGAGAAGCAGGGAAGGATGATAGGATATAAAATGAGATCACATTATTATATTACTTAAACTGGTAAAATTATCACATTAATAATAGATTTTTTAATAGCAATATAGATATATGCAGGTGATGTTTACACAGGAAAATCTCTTCACCGACATACATTTAAAGACATCACCTATAAATAAAAATAGAATATTTTGAAGTGTTCAAATAGCCATGGAAGGCAGGAAAAAGAAAACAGAAAGAACAGAGATAATAAACATCAAACATAGACAGCAGACTTCGGCCCTAATTTATCAATAATTGTATTAAATATAAATGGTTTAAATACAATTACATTAAAACTAAAGAGACTTTCAGAATGTAGTTAAAAATACAGTGGGCTAAGGAACTGAATAGACACTTCACAGAAGAAGAAATACAATCAATTAACAAACATATGAACAGTTTCTATTGAGAAATGTATAATCATACTAATTGTCTTCCCCTCCCCTGGGATAGAGTTTTTCTAAATGTTTTCAAAATTTTTCTTTTGTATCCCATTTTTACATTTATGGTGGGCCTTGCCATGGATTTTTAAAGATTTATCCTGTTTGGAGTATATTCACCTTCTTAAGTCTGTAAGTTTATGACTTGCCATATTTGCGAAGTTTTTAGTCATTATCTCTTCAAGCAATGAAGAGGTAATGTCTGTCTTGATTTCTTTCTTGGATTTGAATGACAGAAATGTGAAAGTTTTTATAGTCCCATAGGTCTCTGAGGCTATATGTATATTCTAATAGAGATCCGTGAAAATGCTATATCCACACATACCAAATGGATCTGCTATGCAAAAATTGATCAATAAATCAGAATTTATTCCAGGAATGTAAGCCTGGATTTTGCTTATGAAATTATTAATGAAGATGATTACATTACTAATTAAAGAAGAAAACCATAACTCAGTTGAAGCTAATACAAAAATTTGATAAAATTCAGCACATATCTTTTATTAAAATGGCAAAGGAAGACTAAAATGAGTAAAATAAATAGGAAACTGGGAATATAAATAAACTAGGACTCTTTAATTTGATAAAACAAAAATCTATTGCAAATATTATACTAGATGATGAAGCTTTAGAAACTTTTTCTTGAAGGTAAGGACTAGAGAAGAAAGAACTGTTAATGTACCTTTAAACATTATTTTGGAGGTACTAGTTAATGCAATAAGACAAGAAAAATGGGAACACTTAATGGAAAAGAAAAACTGTTATTTGGAGATAGAATGATTACCTACCTAAAAAAGCCCAAGAAAAATAAACATGAAAATCATTAGAACTAGTAAAGTAATTCAGTAATGCATCTGAATACAAAATCAATAGAGCCAACCTAGCAGCTTTATTATAGTGTGACAATAACCACATAGAAAATGCACTTCAAAAAAGGTATTCACCCTCCCAATAAAATACTAAGCATTGGGCTGGGCTTGTGGCTCAGTGGTAGAACACTTGCCTAGCATGTGTGAGGCACTGGGTTTGATTCTTAGCACCATATAAAAATAAATAATAAAAGTTCATTGACAATTTTAAAAATATAAAAAAATACTAAGCATCAGGTTTAATGAGGAATACATAATATCGATATAAAATGGAATAAAACTTTATTGAAAAAATCATTAAAAAAGAGCTTACTAGAGAGATACCATAGTTGCAAGGAAAGATTTGGAATTGTAAGGGTGGCCATTCCAGAAATTTAACTGGTAAATGCAAATAAATTTTCATCAAAAGCTTAAAATGATGTTTTATGAAACTCAAAAGGATTATTGTAAAGTTTACTCAAAGAGAAAATGCACATGAGGGAGCCAAGGAAAGAAATTTGAGAAGAAGAACAATGAAGGGCATTTGCCTACCAAATATTAACATATTTTATAATACCATAGCAATTTAAACAGTGATATTTGCATTAAAATGGACAATAAAAGAATCCTGGAATAAATCAAGGGACATTGTAGTTAATTACTTTTTTTGTACCCTTTTTAAGATCCTTGGGTTGATTTTAACCCTCTGGTCAGCAGGAAGAAAAATAATAATTCAAGCAGGATGCAATTGCTACAATCCCTGGCTGATTTCCTGCATACCGGAAAAATGAGTTCCATTGTCCTCTTTGTAGACGTTCTTGTAGAGAGAACAGCTGAGGCAAACATGTGAATCTGACAATCTTGACCAAATCAGAGGGAAAATAGCAAGTACTTGGATGATTACAGTCTTTCGGATACCACCCAAACCCATCCATCTGTAAACCCTTTCTTTGTTGGCCATTCAACCCAAATGTCTCCAGTACTCTCCCAAGGTAGAGGTGACTGTATGGAAATTTGTCCTTCATTAGTTTTTCATTTGGTGGTGGATTTCTCATTAAAGCATAATGACTATGAAGAAGGGTGGTTCTAATCACAGTGAGACAGAAGGGACATTTTCCCTAGACGTTTTCTGTTTTAGGCTTAATCTTCTGCGTTGTTAACGCAGTAACATTAACTGCGTTAATGTTAAAGTAACATTAACACCAAGTGATCTTCTCTCTGTCTTATTTCAGTCACTCAACTACATCTTCATGCCAGAGCCACAGTGATTGAAAACAGCTCTGACCAAACAAAAAACCAAACCAGACTTATTTCTTCTTTTTTCAAAGTTTTTCATTTAAATTCAGTCACATATATTTTACTACATACTACAGTAATTTTTATTTTAATGTAGTAATATCCTCTTTTTAAAAAAATGTTTCAGATTCCCTTCATAATTAGTATATGATTAAACATGTCATTTAAAAATAATGGAGAAAGAACAGACTTTAATAAACGATACTGGCTTATTTGATTATTCATATTGTGGAATTATGTGATTTTCTCATACCATAATCAACATTTTAATTATGCTTGGTTTAAAGAAATACATATCAAAAATAAGAATTTGAGATTTAAAAAAAATATAGGAAAACATTTTTATAATCTTTGGTGGTCTGTGCACTGGTAGAATATAGAGAACACACGGGCTGCTTTAAGCAGAAAATAATTTAATGAATAAAGTTAATTGCTTCTAAAATCTATAAAAGGGATGGATAGATGGGGTCTGAATGGGAGCCCAGTTTCTGAATCTTTCACGAGGACATCTAATCAGCAGAACCTAAATCACTCCTACATTCAAGTTACAGAGAAGTGTTAACAAATGTAGTTTTTAATCTCTCAGCCTCTAAAATAAAAAGCACACTAGAAAAAAAAGGATGAAATTACTAATTCATAGATCTAGAAAGATTTTCAACTAAGTAAATAACAAAAGAAAAGTAAAAATTTTCCTTGCCCACCTCAAAGCCACTGTGCCTTTCTTCTTTGCTAGTTATGACAGATACTAATAACTGCTTATCCAGTATGCATCCTTCCCATTTCTCTTTCTTATAGAATGCAAATGTTAGTTTCAGCAGCTATATGCTTGATTAGAAGACTAAATTTAAACCTTTCCTGCATCTAGAGTGGCCAATTCAACGTTGTTTTGGGGTAGAACTCTTTTGAGAAAAAAAGTCTTTTAAAGGGGATTTTTGACACAATTGGAAGTGGCACCATTTTTATTTATTTATTTATTTATTTATTTATTTATTGGTTGTTCACAACATTACAAAGCTCTTGACATATCATATTTCATACATTAGATTGAAGTGGGTTATGAACTCCCAATTTTTACCCCAAATGCAGATTACAGAATCACGTCGGTTACACATCCACAATTTTACATAATGCCCTATTAGTAACTGTTGTATTCTGCTACCTTTCCTATCCCTTACCATCCCCCCTCCCCTTCCCTCACATCTTCTCTCTCTACCTCATCTGCTGTAATTCATTTCTCTCCTTGTTTATTTTCCCATTCCCTCACAATCTCTTATATGTAATTTTGTACAGCAATGAGGGTCTCCCTTCATTTCCATGCAATTTCCCTTTTCTCTCCCTTTCCCTCCCATCTCATGTCTCTGTTTAATGTTAATCTTTTCTTCCTGCTCTTCCTTCCTGCTCTGTTCATAGTTGCTCTCATTATATCAAAGAAGACATTTGGTATTTGCTTTTTAGGGATTGGCTAGCTTCACTAAGCATAATCTGCTCTAGTGCCATCCATTTCCCTGCAAATTCCATGATTTTGTCATTTTTTAGTGCTGCATAATAATCCATGGTGTATAAATGCCACATTTTTTTTATCCATTCATCTATTGAAGGGCATCTGGGTTGGTTCCACAGTCTAGCTATTGTGAATTGTGCTGCTATGAACATCCATGTGGCAGTATCCCTGGGAATAGTCCGAGAAGGGCAATAGCTGGGTCAAATGGTGGTTCCATTCCCAGCTTTTCCAGGAATCTCCATACTGCTTTCCAAATTGGCCACACCAATTTGCAGTCCCACCAGCCATGTACAAGTGTATCCTTTTCCCCACATCCTCGCCAGCACTTGTTGTTGTTTGACTTCATAATGGCTGCCAATCTTACTGGAGTGAGATGGTATCTTAGGGTGGTTTTGATTTGCATTTCTCTGACTGCTAGAGATGGTGAGCATTTTTTCATGTACTTGTTGATTGATTGTATATCCTCCTCTGAGAAGTGTCTGTTCAGGTCCTTGGCCCATTTGTTGATTGGGTTATTTGTTATCTTATTGTCTAATTTTTTGAGTTCTTTGTATACTCTGGATATTAGGGCTCTATCTGAAGTGGCACCATTTTTCTCTTTTTTCCCCTTTTTTACTTCCTGAGTGGATTGTAATTATGATAACTGGAGCTCCTGCAGCCATTTTGGAGCAACCTTGGGGATAGTAACCAGAATGAAGGATGGTAGAATGGAATCTACAAGGAGCCAGGATCTCTCAGGACTATGAAGTCACTGTTACCAGGGCTTGAATGCCTATTTCTGGCAATACTGTGGGAGGAAACTAAACTTCTCTACACTCTTAAGGCTCTTTATTTAGGTGTTTTGTTTTATGCAATTAATCTTAATCCTGATACAGGAGCTGAATTTTGATTTTGTTTGTACATCCATTTCCACACTGTATATTCCAGAAATAAATCCTAATTTAATCTGTCAATAATTTAATCTCATTCTCTACATTAGTAACTGTTTTGGACATGGGTATGTATCAGACTTTTGGCCAATTAGACACATTAAGAGGAGTTAGGAAGAGTTTTGAGAAATATTTCTTCATTCTTAGGAAGAGAGGAGTAATTGTTTTTCTTCCTCAACTTGATATTTATGAATAGCCTCAGGTGAGGCTTTCTGTGGACCAATACACATGCTGAGACTGGCAAAGTGGTAAAAGAATCCAAATGTTTTTGGTATTGTTGAGCCACTGAATTAGCCAGTCTTGGAGCTGACCTCTTGGTTATTTTGAAGTCATGTTTTTAATTGGGTTTTCTGTTTCTTGAAACCAAAAAAATACATTCTGATTGGCAGGTCACTTGCTCTGACAGCTGTGACTACCTTAAAATGTACTCATCAAATGACAAATTAATCATAGAAGTCTTAACATGTGCAATTAATTGAACCCTTTCAATGTGCTAGAAAAAGTGCTAAGCACTTTCCATGAATCATCTCATTTAAATGCTTATAAAAATTCAATGATGGGAGTACTAGAGCGATCCCTACCTCAAGATGGAAAACTAAATTTTAGGAAGCTTAAGTGATTTTCCCAAAGTGATAGAGCTCATAAGTTGTAGGAGTGAGGTTTGAAATGAGGCTGTTTGACTTAAGGGCAAACACTCACTATGCCATGACTTCCTCACCATGAAGATGTCATGAATGATACTAAAAATAAGTGACACCCTGGGAGCCAATATTTGCAACCTATAAAACAAATACAAATTAATCTCAGTAGTAACATAGAACAACTACTAATGAGCAGGAAAAAGGAAAATCACCTGAAAAAAGTATATCACAGTAGAAGAAATACAAATGCCCAAAGAAGATATGGAAATAAACTCAATATCAATTAGTGACCCAGTAAATGTAAATTAAGCAAGTAGACGTAATTTAAAGAAATAATGGCATGCTAACTTTTAACCTTCATAGATTGTCAAATTAAGATATTTTTAATATCTACTGTTCACAGCATAGAAAAATACCCACTGTGATAGATACTGTTGATGAGAATAGAAGCCAGAAAATCCTGTTTGTAAGGGAAATTTGCAAGACGGATCAAAAGATAAATTCTTAAAAGTTTATGCTTTTCTCCGGCGGTTCTGCTATTGGGAATCTCTCCTATATAAATAAGTGCACACCAGCATCATAGGTTTAGCATTGTTTCAAATAGGCAATTTGAAAACAATGTAAATGATTTGTAACTGGAGAGTTGAACAGAGAAATGATAATCGAGTCTAGAGACTTGGGGTTCTCTAAAGAAGGATAACCAAGGCTTCAATTTAAGAATATGTGAGTGGGACCAATCTTGGTCTACGCCTGGCACCCCAAATTTATATCTCTTTTACCTGTAAACTACATTCATCCCATCCCATCATCCTTGAAAGCCTTAACTTCTGCCAGCATTATGGCCAAATCTTAAATCCAATGGCTCATCTAAATGTTGAGGCCAGATATAGGTGAGATTTGAGGTACAATCCATCCTGAGGCAAAACTGTTCTCTAGCTTGTGCACCTATGAGACTGAAGCTACGTGCTTCCAACATATAAGGGCTAGACAGATAGAAGGCAGACACTTCCTTCCAAAGGCACGAGAATTCATACCCCATTTGAATCAAAAGTATGATATGTCAAGATCATTGTATTGTCATGAGCAACTAATAAAAAAAAAAAGAAAGTAATTATGGAAAATAAAGCAATTTACATTCAAAACCAAAGGAAACTAGAGGTCACAGACCTGTCTGGAAAAAATAAATCTCTGAAACATTAAAAAAATGTATTCTGCTGTCATTTATACCTAATTAAAATAAATTTAAATTAAAAAAAAAACAACAGAGGTGACAGATCCTAAGTAAGTCCAAAACAAAGCAAGGCCAATTCCATGAGATCTTAAGGCTGGAGAATAATCCTTTCTGGAATTTCTCTGCCTCCAGGCCCAGTGCTGTGGCAAGCATTTTCCCCAAACCCCTGCAGGGCAGCCTGCCCCTTCTGCTCAGCTGGACGGAGAACTGCCCTCTCCAGGTGGGGAACCTTGGTCTGCTAAAGCTGAGGAGGAGGCCACAGCCTCCGCAGCCTTTGAGAATAAGGAATAAAAAGCTTACAGGACTGATGGCCCTGTTCATCTCTATCACTTCGGGCACATTCCTCTGGTCTTTAAAATAAAGCATGTTCTCAGCCATATTGCTCTATTATTCCATTCTGTTCCATTTGGTTCAAACCACCAGATTTCTGCAGGTGTTATCTCATCCTTATTATTGGCTTATGCCAAGATGGCTGGTTAAATCTGTGGCACGCCCTCAGACCAGTCTCCTTATCAAGTGGTTGGGCAGCTACATCCTTACTCTCTTCTCTTCAGAACCAGTTTTCTCATTTTATTTGCACAATTAACAGGTTGGGAAAATTTTAAACCTTCAGATTCTGACTCCTTTTCGTTGAACAATTGCTCCTATTTGTCTCTTCTTCTCTCTTTTTCCTACAGGCAGGAAAGAGAAACAAAGCTTCTACTTCAACACTTTGCTGAGAAACCTTCTCAGCTAAGTGTCCAATTTCACCGCTCACACATTCTCCTTTCACAAAACGTTAGAACACAATTCAGCCGAGTTCTTTGCCACTTTATAACAAAGATCACATTTTTCTCCAGTTCCAATAACTTCTTTTTTTCATCTGAGACCTCACCAGAACAGTTTTCAATGTCCATAGTTCTACCAATATTCTGTTCAGGATGATATATGTGGTCTCTAAGATCCAAAGTCACTTCTACATATTTAAGTAATCATTACAGGGGCATCCTGCTTCTTGGTACCAAAATATGTATTAGTCAGCTCATACTGTAATACAAAATACCATAGACTGGGTTGCTTAAACCAAATTTAATTGTTCACAGTTCCGGAGGATATAAATCCCAGATCAAGATTTGGCAGGGCTGGTTTCTGTTGAAGGCTGTCTTCTTGACTTAAGGATAGATACTTTCTTGCTATGTCCTCATAAGAACTTTCATTATGTGTGCACAGAGAGGATGTGGTGGGGTGGAGTGGGGGAGAACTAAGCACTAACTCTGGTGTCTTTTTATTATGAGGCTATTAATCCTTTTGCATTCTTTATGATCTTATTTAACTGTCATTACTTCCTTACTCTAAATATAACCAAACTTAGAGCTTCAAGCTGTGGATTTTGCAGGTGGGACACATGTTCAGTCTATAATACTTGATTCTTTTCTGGACTTGGTCATTAGCTGGCATTCTGTTGATTCTTTACTCTCAAACTCCAACCTTCTGATTGTTTTTGATATTTGCTGTTGCCCGATTTTATTTATAATACCAGTTTTTATTAGCTCATCTTGATGTGCTCACAGCAGTTCTGATTAACTGAAAATTTCTGAATTCTAATCATTGTGGCTAAGGCTTAGATTATGGTTGCACCCAAGTACCAAACTTTTCTCAAACATGGGTGACTAGGGTTTAGGAGAGTAGCACATTATTCAAATAATGGTGCTTCACGGCTTATAAAAATATTCTTAAGACTCAACATTTATTTTTTTCCTATTAATGGAAAGCATACTTCTTATATAAAATTAATATAAGAAAAAGGAAGAAAATAAAAATCATCCATAATTCCATCATCCGTATGTAGATCATAACCACCCATTAGATACACTGTTATATAGTGCTTTCTAAAACAACAACAACAACAACAAAAATTCCAAAGTTATAGATATTCTTTTCTGTAGGATTTTATAGCATACTTTGTTGCTTTATGGTCATTATTATGAAACACGCCCCAGTGAACATTTCTATAGCAAGATCTTTGTGCACATTCATGATCATTTTCTTGGAAGAAATTCCTAGGAGTAGAATTGTTAGGTCAAAGGTAGATTTTAAAGCTTTTGATTTCTAGAAAAGTCCTACAGGAAGTTGCAGGAACTCGTTTTTTTAAACATTTATTTTTTAGTTGTAGTTGGACACAATACCTTTATTCTGTTTATTTTTATGTGGTGCTGAGGATCGAATCCAGGGCCTCGCACATGCTAAGCAAGCACTCTACCACTGAGCCACAACCCCAGCCCCCTGGTTATTTTTATTGGTGCATATATTTTGCTCCTTCCTCCCTCCCTCTTTCCTTCTCCCATTCTTTCCCCTCTTCCTTCTGTTTCCCCTTCTTCTTTCTTTATCTGCGCAACCAACTTGTTGAGCAAATGCCTTCAATAGGGCATAAGTGAAAGCAATTTTAATCATTTCTCCACTGTCCATTCAAAACACCCTGTAGGCTCATTCTTCCATGAACCTTGGAAAATTCCCCTGGCAGCCTCCATAACTTTTACAAATTGTCCTGTCATTTCCTGTTCCAAGAACAGCTTCGCATCACAAATTACAGTATCTAGTCCAGTGTCACATCATATAATTCTGCACTCCTCTCCACTTTACAACTTCATCTCCCTCATTTGTGGAATTGAACTGGAATGCTTGTAATAGAGGGGAAAGTGTGACTGGCTTCCCACCTTGTACAAATTAGTGAATTAGCTGAAAGAAGAGTTTTTAGTATGAAAAGTAATTTTTAAAAATGTTTATGAATTAATAAAAAGTATTTTCCCCCAAGCTCAGTTTCCCCACAACTTCAGAGGGGATAGACATGCTGGGCTGAGGTCTATGGATTTATCAACTCACAGGCAACCATTGCTGGAAGGAACTAGCTCCTGGTGTAAACTTACTCCGTGAACCCACACAGTCCTCCACTTCCCGTCTTCTTAGACAATATCCATTCCAGTCCCTGTGCTACTGCAGGCTCAGAGGACCACAGATCATGCTCTCTGAGAGATTCCCTTCAAGGCCTTCCCAAATAGCTGGAGGTAAGAAAGAAGGATGGGAGAAAGGTAAGAGGGAGGCACAGTATACTGACAACTTTTTCTTTTTTAAATGGCCACTTCAGCCTCTGCTCTTACAAGCCAGAGGTGGGTGGCCATCTAAAGTGGCAGAATAGGTTTCACAATCACATAGCAGGTCTGGCATCACTTTGGAAGCTGTGAATCCTAGATGCCTAGCTAAACATTTTTATTAGCTCATATTAATCATTTGAATGGATTTCAGTGTGGTGTTTCCGTGTGTGTGTGTGTGTGTGTGTGTGTGTGTGTATATATATATATATATATATATATATATATATAAATAAAATACATTATCCACTAGTTATAGCCAAACCCCTTTCACTTCCTTCCCACCTCTATTCCCAATCTTTAGTAGTTACTATACTGCTTCAGTTCAACATTTTTTTTTATCTTCCACATTCAAAAGAGAACATGTGATGCTTTGACACTTATTTTTCTCATGTCATTTTTCTTTTTGTTGGTTGCCTATATAAAAAATATTTAGCACATTTTTGGCAGAGTTTTGTTTTTCTTGATTTTGTTGGGAGCTTTTCTTATAGAATAAATTGTTATCCGTATGTTGCAAATAGATAATATTCTATCGTATATGTTGCAAATAAAAAGAATTTTAAAATTAGTTTGATATTTCTGATTATTGGTTTCGCACAACAAACTTAAGGTAGATGTCACTTGGAGCAAGGTTTAAAGAAATGCAAGCAACTGAACCTTCTCATTATCAATTAAAAACATCACTAAAGAGTCTTTCAACTCTAGATTTTTCTTGTCCTTTAAAAAAATTTCCCTTTTCTTCTCAGGTACATATTAGGTATTAAAAACTTGTCAAAGCCATCTCAGGCTGATGACTTTCTTCAATGTCAGTGTTAATTTCCATCTGCTGGACTCTAATTGCTGTTGCCAAGGAGGCTTATCTTTAGCCCTCAAATAATCTGAGGGATGTACATTTCCTGTACCTTCTTTGAACATAGGAGAACTACTTTCTCCACAGAAGCTTTTCTATGCTGCAAGGATCCCCTCAATCAGAAAAAGTAATTTCTCTCTGTGGGACATTTATGCACGTGTGCACAGTAGCAGAAAGGACTCTTATTTTTGCCATTTTGGAGATGACTTTTACTTAACTACTCATTTCTTTTCAATCTGGAAACTATTTCTTTAATTTCCAAGCAATAAACTTTCTGTATCAGATATCCAACCATTCTTTTGAACCTACTTCTGAAAGAATAGGATGTATATTTTTCCTTCTTAGAAACATATTTGAAGAGAACGTATTAAAATTGTCATATTTTCCTCTCACTTGTCAAGTCCACACATGACACCCATGGAAATGCCTTTGTCTTCATCAAGGCCTCCAGTAATTTCCCTATTTGCCTCAAACCCTTAACACTTGTCTAATTGTATATATAGAAGCTCATTTGTCAGCTACCAGAAGCGGTTAATTGACAAAGTTAGTTAAAGCAATGAATTATAAAAATGGTGCACACAGGTTAAATATTCTATATGGCACTACTCCTCCTGTAATGTGCCATTCACAATGTTGGATTTCAGTTCTATTAAATGAAGATGGAATTTGAAGGTGCTTAGGAAATAATATGAGTGAAGAATTATTCTATATTGATATACAGTTTTCCAACATTGTATGCTTTTGTGCCTCACCCTTAATTTGACACAAATTTTTTTTTAAGTAATATTTTTCTGGAGAGTCCAACAAATGGACTCTCCTAGATGTCTTGGTTTGATTCATAGATGTGTTTCCATTTCATCATCCATTTCCCTTAGCAAGCAGGGTGGTCCTTGAGACATGATGCATATTGAACAAAGGACAGACTGAATGAAAACAAAGAAAAGAAGAAGCATCCGTTAGCATAGCCTATTTTTCTGTTATGTGTCAGGCCCTCGGAGAGTAACCTTAATCACACAAGTTCATGATGGACAGTTTGAGCTTAGAGCTTAGAGGTCTGGCCTGAATTGAGGGTTGAACAACCCAATTGGGGAGGTCAGAAGCTGGAGAAAATTTTCCTAGAAGTTAAGAGATGTGGAAAGAATTTTCCAAGAACTTTTTTTTTTTTTTTTCCAGAATGCAGACCTCTCCTAGCTTGTCATTGTACCTTCCTGAGAGGAATGAAGGAAAAGAAAGAAGTCACGTGGATAAGGTCTGACCTCAGTCTTGGAAACCAGCCTAGTTTCTGTTTCCTCACTTTAGCTTTATATCCATGATTTGGAGGTTTCTTTATTTCTTTTTTCTTTTTTTTTTTTAATTTTCTTTTGAGAACTCATCTGGACTCTCCCTCAACACTCCCTATGCCATGTTGTGCAGGGCTGAGCAAGGGGGCAAGTCCTTACTGACTGACCAAGAGGTAAGGCCTGACCTTTGACTGGCCTTCGATTAGCACACTGCAGGGAAAGTTCTACTTGGAAGGAAAGTGATAAATACCCTGAAAAAGGGAAAGGACAAAGACCCTAAAGGGTCTAGATCAGAAGAAATTCAAGTGACTGAGAAAAGGCTGTGAAGACAGTAATCATCAAGTTTTAATAGTAACCAGAAAGCACTATTAAATTCTGCAAGGTTTACCAAGTATTTCTGTAAATCAGCTCAGTGGAGGTAGAATGGAGTAGTATTTAAGAATTAGGATCCTGAAATCACGCAGATAGTATCCCTGCTCTGGCTCTGAGAAGTCCTAGTCTTATAACCTTGGGCAAGTAAATTCTAAATCATAGTTCCTCTGTTTGTAAGTGGGTTAGAATCGTGTCTGCCTCACAGTATTGTTCCAAGGATGGAGTGCTCAGTAAAGTCTCCAGAACACAGTGATATCTTTATAACCACCCCCTCCACACACACCCGCATCCCGTATGACAAGATGTGCTTTATCAAATACACACGACCTGGGCCGTCTCTAAGAAAAGAAATTGCCAACAAGATTCCAAAGGAAGACAGGTAGACCTGAACAAATCTAGGGTTTAATTTTAAAATAATTTCTTACTCCAGTGATAACTCACTGAAAACCTCTGTTAACCTGCATTTTTCACATTCTCTGAGTAATGCTTGAACTTCACAGTGACCTGTTCCTGAGTCATCAGTGATATAATCCTGTCCATTTAGCTTTGGTGTTCAGTGAATTATAGTCTCAGATTTCTCTTCTAAATTGAGAACCCAAATAAGGTATTTTGGGTAATCTTCTAGTAAAATAGAGTACATGATTAAATAGAAAAACCCGGCCTACCAGTAAGTCACCAGTTGTATATAGAGACCAGTTGTCTCGGGTTTCTTGCTTTGACAACTGTGGGAGAAAAGTAACTGTGATGGACAAACTGAACCATTTTCAACATGGATGACTCATCATTTTCTATTTACTGGAAGTCAGTTCCCTTTGATTGAATTTGATAGATGTTTATAGATCACCCACCAAGACCCATCCCAGTTCTCCAAGATCTCAGTATCAGGGGGGAGAGAGGCAAGGGCAGTGGAATTTTCACCGAATGTAATCAGAGCAGTGATGAGACAGCATGGGTATTAGAAATGGCTTGGATTTTGTAAATTTTTTGGTGATCAAAATAATCTGTCAGGCCTTCAATTTTAAAAGTGATTTTAGAAACACTATCCATATTTAAGTTTTAACCTGTCCTGTTTTGCAATTTGTTTGGGATTATTTCAGGGCCACTAGATGAGATAAGTGTTGGTAAACCACAAAGGGGGGGGGGAGGGCGGGGGGGGGGTATGTGTTCATCAGAATGACTCCTGCAAAATCCCTTGCAGAAAAGTCCTGAAAGGGCTCTGAGACAAGACATTGGCATCTATCTTCCATAATCAGGGTGGTGGTGGGCATCTGATAAGGCCAGTGGCATGTGGAGAAGGGGCATTCATGACACTCTCCCTAGCTGTGGGATAATCACTGCCTCCTCACCTCTGTGGGATGATGATTCCTGTGCCCCCAGGGCTCCACTGCCTCTGTCAGTGAACCCACTGCACGGAGGTGTCTTTGCCTGTCTCTGGTCCCTCTCCCCTGCCAGTTGGTGCTATTCCAGAGAACAATGACCTCCTTCTGTGTATCTGCAGATTTCCAGTTCCTGGCATAGCACCTGGAGCATGGTGAGCCCTCAGAAGACTGAATAAGGCAAAATGCATTATCTAGGAATTATAATCAACTCCAAGCTAATTCCTCATCAATTCTTAGCAATGGCATAAAGCCATATTAAAGCTTGCATTAGAATGACCTATGATGCCCAGTTGAACACAATGACAATAACATACTCAATACAGTAACAAATGAATGGTATTTTAGACATGGTCAATTGTCAAATGAGGAATTTAATGTAGAGTTTCTTTTTATATCATTAATTGGACCAATGGAAATATTTGAGGAGCCCAACTTCATGTTATAGGATTCAAACACACTTAAAATTCAAGCAGCTTTTATTTACTAAAGGCCCATAATTGAGGAACAATCTCTCCTTCAGTTAAACATTTAGCTTCAGTAAATGTGGCTCATGAATTCTCTCCCTGTTTTTAATTGCTGTAGACATTTGCTCAACATCTGGTTTTATAGCCATTAAAATAAAGAGGCTTTGCTGTAATGAAATGTGTATATTCGTCTTGAGTGGGTATCATCATTTTTTATGAGAGTATGTCTTGTACCATGCAATTAAAGTCTTCTATCACAACTGGCTTTCAGAATGTATAGAAAGTTATGGTCCCAAAAGACATTTGCTGTAGAAAGATATGAATAGGTAGAAGTAAATGAATTGAAAGAAATCAAAATTATTTTCTAGAATCCTGATGGCATTTGTATTATGTCATTGCAAATTGTCAAATGCTTTAACCAAGAAAATGAATAAAGAAATTGAATAAAAAGTGATTTATAAAGTGGGATCCCAAACTGCATCCTCCTTGTCCCTCACTCAACTCCTCTCTCACCCTTAGCCTTGTTCATTCCCATCCTGGCACCCATACGAAGTCACTGTAGTCACACACATACTTGAGGATTAGCTATTAAAAAAAAAAAAAAACGGTAAATTTGATTATTTTCCACTTCCTGCAACTTAGGGAAAAGATGTACAGTAAGCCTTAAGAATAATTGTGAATGATATATTTTCTTAGATCATAGTTAAATATTGAAACCTCTGTGGATGTGCACATGTGCGTACATGATTACTCATTTTCAGGGCACAGTGAGAGTCATTTCCAGAAATCCTCCCTTCCACACCTGTTTATCAGTCTCACTGTCTTTTCCTGGCATTTATTATTCTTTGTACAACTTCTTGTCATTTTTCCTAAAAAAGCACATATATCAGCCAGCAATAAACTCATTTTAGTCAAATTCCCATGAAACGCAACTGAAGCTTGACTAGGAGGACTCTAAAAAAAAAATCTGTCCAAGGGACTGAAAGGCTTTTATTATTATTATTATTATTATTATTATTATAGATTAGTGGTAAGTTAGGAAAGAGAGTGACATGACTCAGGTGGGAAAGAGTAATATGCTAAAAGAAGGTGATGTGTGGTTGGAGTTGATTGTGGTGACCATTCCCAACAAGCATATGTGTCAAGCCACCACACTGTGTACCTCCAATGTGTACCACTGCTATGTGTCAATCACACTTCAATAAAATCAGGAGGGGAGGAAAGGACACCTCTCAGAGACATCGCTCCAGTTCTGTTTGCATGGCCATTATCCCTCCTTTGAATCCCAGACAGTGGACTGGGGATGTTTTGGAAGGCTGTTTAAAAAGTCTCCTGAGGGTTTTGATAGGCCATCTCAAGAATCTTTCCTCTGGAACCACAGAAGGAGTTTTGTGCGGGACCACCTGTGTGTGTGTGTGTGTGTGTGTGTGTGTGTGTGTGTGTGTGTGTGTGTAAGGAAAGATGGTGTCGACACCATTCATGGAGAAAAGAGCAAAAGGAGTTTGACTGCATTGTGCTTTTTTTTTTCTTTATTGTTCACGATTTTGTCAACCCTAAACCCCAAATGCTATTTTAATGACAGTCTTTCCAAGGCTCCGGTTGTTGTTTCCTTTGGCTTGTGCCACTTTCATCCTTGTTCCAAAAATTTATGCTATTGTCAGAAATCCTAGATTAAAAATCTAGCAGTGTGGCTCGATACACTTAACTCTCTTTTTTTCCAGGTGTTCAACCCTCTTATCTGGGGTTCATCTTTTCATTTGGTGATCTGTGTCCATGTAGATGTGCCAGTCTTTCTCTCTCTCTCTCTCTCTCTCTCTCTCTCTCTCTCACACACACACACACACACACACACACACACACACACAGGGCAGGAAGAGACTTGGGTGCCACTTTGCATCATCACCCCTATTAGGATTATCAGAGCATTGGAATTGTGGGTAGAAGAAGATCTATTTCTTTTGCAAAGGGTGAGAAAAATGGGAGGGTGTCAGGGAGAGGGAAAAGAGAGGAAAATAAAGTGTGTGTGTGTGTGTGTTTTGGATGGGGGAGGGAGGAGGCGAGAGAGGGGATATGAGTGAGTGTGGAGGGAGGAGGGGAAATGAAAGGATATTATATATTTTTTTGTATCTGTCATTTCCCTGCTATCTCCCATATGACTTCTTAATCCATCAGAATGCTGGGAAGATAATGTTTTGGGCGAAATAACATGAGAGAGAGGATAGACTCCCAAGGACCAATATCTTTATTGCTCGGAGGATAAACGGATTATGTCAGCCATTTTCTGTTGCTGACAGCTTTTCTTATTAACCGATTTTATTTTTTAATCTTCCAGGGAAGAAATATGGTTTTATGTCACAATAAAACGCCGGTCACATCTAATTCTGCCCTCAAACAAACAGATTTCTGAAAGCCTTGCAGAGAAATTTGAAATAACTTTAAAGAGGGGGTTTTTGGATAAAGTCTTTATCCAGGGGCTTGTTCAACTGCAGTGTAAAAGGTTTAGAGAGAGAGGAGAGGAGAGGAGAGGAGAGGAGAGAGAGAGAGAGAGAGAGAGAGAGAGAGAGAGAGAGAGGAATAGAGGGAGGGAGGGAGAAGGAAGAGGGAGAGAAGAAAAAGAGAAAAGAAGACACACACACACAGCTGTTTTTCTTGGTGATCTCTCTTCAAACACACTCAGGCGTAGTCAGGAAAATGCAGTTTGGAATAAAGAGGCCTGGGAAGGAGAGCAGAGGGGTGGGGGGCTCTCTCTGAGGCTTTGGGTATGAGGAGCTGCTTACCCACACCTCTTCCTCAGGTTTTCTGGAACCATTAGGAGTCAATGGCATGTCTTTCAAGAATCAGAAACAAATCTGAGAGGCATGTGGAGCTCAGGGGGCAGTTCTAGTCTATTTTCCAGGAAATTTCCACTAGCTTGAGGATCGAGGTCTTCAGAAACCCCCAAGAAAATCTCCTATCAAACACCCCACAGGGCTCTGGCCTCTGCTCACCTCTGTAGGCCTGCGGCAAGCACATAGACATCACCAACATAAAAAATCACTCGCTTCTCCTCTTCTGTGTGGCACAAAGCAATTTAGCCAGACAGGACCCCTGCCCACTAGGGGCTTAGCCCAGAAAAACATCCTTAATTTGTGCCTCTCGCTTTGTGTGGTGGCCTGCTTGCTGAAGATCCGGTGCCTTGATTGATAATGATGGCCGAGTCTTACATCGTGCCTTGCTGGGAAGTATTGGTGATTTAAAGCACTTTAAAAATCTGTTAAAAAATAAATCGCTTGGATTTTCCAAGGTGTTGTTCTTTTATAAGAGAAATGGGCTTTTCAAAAAAGCATTCTGAAACCTAGGACAGTTTGAGAACTTAAAGCTTGTCCTACAAGTTAGACCAGCCAATGGTGAGGATTGGGGAAACTGCAAGGAATAGATGGGACCAAACCTTCTTATCTGGAGGCCAGGAAATGGGATGTCCAGCCTCATTTCTATATTTGGGGAGGCAGACTACTGGTGGAAATGGAGACCGAATGGTTATTGGAAACCTTTCTTCTCTGTCGTGAAATGGCTCCATACCGGGCTGAGTCAGAGGGCCATAAGGACCAGCAGATCCAAGGCAGCAGCCCCAGGCGGCTTTGATCTGAAACAACTCAGATTGTTGATTATTATCAACAATAATCAAAACCGTATATGTTTATTTTGCATTAAGCACAAATATATATTATTAAATTATTACATTTATTACATTTAATCCTTTCAACAAACTCATTTATTTTACAGATGAAGGAACAGAGGCCAGGGAAAGTTAAATAACTTGTCCAAGGTCACACAACAAAGAAATAAGTTTAAAAGGCTGAGAATTTGCTTCTTAGAACTATACTTTTATCTAAGCATATGAGGTCCAAAAGGTTAAATGACAAAGTAACAAAGGTCACACAGCCAGTTCAAGGGTGCATCTGGATGCTACACAAGGTTTTTAAAGTGTGCCTCCACTTCTCCCACCCCTTATTCCCATGGTCCACTTCCATCTCATACGCCTGCACCTCCAATCCAGTCCTGCAGAGCTCATTGTTGGTCTTTGGACTGGCTTCACATTTTAGGCCTCCGTGCTTTTACCCATCTTCTAATGGGAAAATCTCACTCACCCCTCAAGACTGAGCTCCACTGCCTCTTCAGTGACTCCTTGAGCCTGCAGCATGAGGTCTGTTCCGACATCCATGTCTCTCTACTGCCCCATTCTTGCCCCTGTCTGTGTCTTTTTTTCCCAGTGGACTAGGAGCCCTCAAGGACAGGGGTTGTGTTTTTGTCTCCCTCTATTTCTGGTGCCTAATCTTGTGCTTGACAAAGTTGAACAGTTTCTGGTAACTTATATCTTTAATATTAAAGGGGAAGAAGGGCTTGGGTCTATGTCAAACATGCCTTACCACGTGGAAGCCGTGCCTGGGAGACATCTGCACCAGGTGGTGGCAAGGTCCCTAGTTAAGGAATTCCTCTTCTCACAACCTCCTTTCTGGAATGTTTGCAGTCCCTAAATTTCAAGACCAGACGTTACAAACCAAACAAAACAAACAAAAGCTGTCACAATTGTTATTTACAATTCTGCAACAAAAGCGTATGGTCATACCTGTCTGCCATCATTAAGGACTCATCCTTCCGCCAAGGAGTCTTACTCAGTCTTTGCAATGAATGATCAGAACCTTCTTCCAGCAGAGCTCCAACCCATTATCTGGCTCTGTATTTTCATGTGAGCATCTCTGGGACACTTTCGTAATGTACTTTTAACTCAGAAATTCATAACCAATGTCCTACAAACACTGTCCTTAAGGATGTTAACAGAGAGAGAGAGAGGTGTGTCTCCAAGGGCAACGAAGCATAGAAAATGCTGAGTTAAGCTACATTACACATCTTTCTTGAGAGCAATACTTTAAAGAGCCTGTATTAGGCAGTGTTTCTCCAATTTCTTTAAACAGGGGGGACTCTAATTAACATCTCTTATAATATTGTGGCTGAAATATAATTTGGTGAGTATTCTTCCACTCTCAAACATAAACATCCTTGACTCATCTTCCACCGCATATATTTTGAAATTGTTGCTGTCATATGTGTGAAAATGAGGACCGCAATCTGCATCAGGTAATGTGGTCTCTGAGGACCGGAAAGGTCTCAGACTCTATTATTAATGCAAGTATAAATTTGGGATCCTCATAAACATTAATTGAGCAGCAAATGGTGGAGCCTTGATCCTCATGCTGACCTGCAGAGGGAATTTCCAGTGGAGTCTGCCATCAGAATGTCCGACTGTCATTACAGACTGTGATCTCATGCTGTGGGTCATGAGGAAATCAAAATTCCTCATGCCCACTTTTATCCCGGGAAGTTTAGTGTGAGTCTTTGATGCATTTACATGGATCAAATGGATCAATTTTATGAATCAGGAGGCATGGAGACCTATTTGGGCTTTTTCCCAAAACTGAGGTACAAAGGGATGTCACTGCATTCTCTTGCATGTGTGGCTCTAATTCAATAATCCATAAAATGAATCACTGGCGAGCATTTCAGCTTTCTCTGTTAAATGTGGAATATCAGGAGAATGGTACTGTTTCACAGAGTTGTTGAGATAATTGAATGAGCTAATGTCTTGAAAGCACCAAGTTCAGGGCTGGGCGTGTGATAAGTATTTAATAAATAGTTGGACTTTGTTAAATAATATCAATCATGGTGATAACAAAGTTTGTATACATCATTATTTGGAACATAATAATAAGCACTTCATAATATTTTTAAAAATTGAATGAATACTAGTGTTATGCCTTTTGTCTCCGGTGACCAGTGTGTCTCCATATACTTGTGGAAACAGTTCTTTTCTGATTCTTGAGGATTTCCCGGGATTTTAATGCATTTATCTTTGTTTTTATTTAATGAGGCACTACAATCATGTAGCTCACAGCAGCAGACATTTATCCTCTCATAGTTCTGGAAGCTGTAAGTCCAAAATGAAGGTGTCAGCAGGGCAGGCTCCCTATGGAAGGCAGACTCCGTAGAGGAAGGTACTTCCTTGCTGTTTCTTATTTTGGGGTTGTGGCTTGATGTTCTAGGTCCTTGATGTTCCTTGGCTTACAGCTGCATCACTCCAAACTCTATCTCTGTAGTCAGGTTCTTCCTGTGTGTCTCTGTCTTCACATGACACTTCTTATGAGGAGGCCAGTTAGATCAGGACCTACTCTAGTGACCTCATCTTAATTAAGTCTGTACACACACCATTTCCACACACAGGTGATAGGGGTTAAGACTTACACATACTTTTTTGGATTATGCAATCGAACCCATGATGATTGCTACCTCTAGACATCTTATTAAGTAAATGATAAATGCATCTAAAGTTAAGTCTTTGTTCTACTTTCCATGATGAGCAGGAAATGCATTCCAAGTGACATACCCTGGGAAGAATTGGAGTCATAAGATAGAGTACTGTTGGCACTAAAACCATGTTTCTTTAGGAGTCATGGTTACCAGGCCTGAGACATAGGCCCCATATACCTGTCCATCACTGGAGCTGGCACTAAAGTGTTATGATTGGTTCCATAAAAACCCTGTCAGAGAAGGGAAGGACACTTTTCCAAAGAGAAGGATGTAAAAGACTAAAACAATATATACCAATTCTACAAAGGAAATGTCCAACTCTAGGGGAATGGTTCCTCCTCCTGATGGAATACTACCGAGCCAAGAAGGTATGTTTGTGCACATCTTTGTAAAAACATGTAGAAAAGTTTATGGCAATGCCCAAAGAAAAGGGTTTTCAAAATTGCCCTCCAAATTTTCTGTAACAAAGGTGATACTTAGAAAGATTTAAGACATTCAATTTATGTAGATGAGACAACCTTGGGCTAGCTATTGTAAGAAATAAGTATGGTAGTTATGTTGGCATAACACTGAAAGATTTCTTTGGAAAAAAGAATTGATATCAGAATTTGTACAAAGCTAAACTTGCAAGCAAGACATTTGGCAGGTGAAAAGGAACCTAAGGAGATGAAGAGATGTCAAAAGCAAGAGTTTTGACTGGCACAAAATGAGTAAAGACAATAAGAGACGTCTTGGAAGATGGTGGATTAAAAACAAGCCCACATTCTTCTGTCTAGCTATTGTAACTGAAAAACAATAGTGTCATCTGATAAAAACAATCAATAACCCTCAGTGTAGGCTTAGGAAACAATGAATAGTTCTAAGCAAATGCAGTGACCCTGATTCTGCAATACCCGCTGAAGAAGCTAACCAAGAGGCAGGAGCAACACCTGAAGGAGGTTTGAATGAGTTGCAGGTTTCAAAGAAATAAACAATGACTGTAAAAAACAAAACATGTTACAAAACTGAAGGACCGAAAAAAAATATGGAAATAATGCAAGGCGTGAAAGAGGGTCCCCAGGAGGTTGTTAAGAACAAAATCAAGTGCAGAAGCTCAGAATCTCAAGGATGTCTGAGTATCCAATGAAGAGAAGTGGAAAATCATGTAAATAGACGACATGTATAAATCAAAGTAGCACTAGAGGAAATGAGAAAGACCAGAATCAGGGATGCAAGGTAACAAACAACAAAAAAAGTATTACTTGAAAGAAACTTCATCCTGTAAATTGTAAAGACCTGGAGAGTTCCATTGAAGAATGGTCCTCAAAGAAAGATCCCTCTTTCTCCATTTTTATTTTGAGAAGTTAGAGCCAAAGACAGGTTACAGAGAGGGGAAAACAATGAAAAAATAAAATAAAAAAAAGGCAAGGGTAACTGGTCTGCTTATTCTGAGAACTATCATTTAAATAAGAATAAACATGACTTTATTGCTTCAATTCTCAAGTTTTTGAAGAACAGGCTTCAAAATGGTCTATGCTTGTGTGGGCTCATGTATGGGCATGTACCTGGCTTCAAAAATCTACACAAAGCTAAATGCAGAATTATTAAACGTAGTTATTGTTCTAGCTTTCTACCCACTTTGTGTCTATTTTTAAGGACTAAAGAGCAACACTTTACACATAAGACCCAAATAAAACTAGAGACTGATAATTTTTTTCTGCATTTAGAAAGAAAAGTCTCCTAAAAAAACATTCCCATAATCTAAGTGGCTTCATAAAGCAGCAATTCATTCTGTCACAGTTCTGGAGACCAGAAGTTGGAAATCAAGGTGTCAATCAATGGTCTTTCCTAAGGCTCTGGAAAGTATCCTGCCTTCCCTCTTCCAGCTTCTGTTGGTGGCCAGCAATCCTTGGTGTCACCTGGTTTATGACAGAATAATTCCACCTCCACCTCCGTCTTCATATCTGTCATCTGCCTTTTGTGTATGTTTGTGTCCAAATTCCCCTCTTCTCACAAGGACACCAAGCCCTGGATTAGGAGCCACCTAAATCAGCATGGTCTCACCTCCATGACATTTGCAAAGACTTATTTCAAAAGAATGTCACATTTACAGGTTCTGGGTGGGAATTTATTTTGTGGGGATATTATTCAGCCCAGAACTCTGCTGTTGAGCCATTTTGGTAGGATCTAAATGTATTCTACTAATGTGCGAGCAGTACTGGGTGTTCTCCATGCCCCGGCTTGAAGGAGCCATGAGCAAGCAGCAAGTGAGGGATGAGGAGGCTCCAAGGAGAAATCAGGATGGCCAGATGCATTCCGGCCTCACCTTGTGCATCCCAGGAGGAACAGTTATGGGGGACAATCAGGGACTTACAGGTACTTTTTTTTTCCATTTTTCTCTGCTCACTCAAGAGCCTAATTATGGACACTGTCCTCTCAGTCCCCTGAAAAGTCAACTACTTCCCCCCTCCAGGGTCCTTTGCACTGAGATGAAGATGGAAGAAAAGATGAATATCTGCTGTGGATTCGAAAAGGCCCTGAAATGTTGTGACACAGAGGGCAAGGTCTCACTCAGAGCCAGATTGGAATCATGGCTTTCACATTTGCTTACTGCATGACCTTGGGAAGTTACTTAACGTCTGTGGGCCTCAGTGTCCCCACTTTAAAAGGGGATGTCATGATGGCCACTCCCTCAAACATTTTCTTAATATTTAAAAAAAATTATAGTCATCTTAAAAGCTATCCCACTCCTTGGTTTATACCCAAAGGACTTAAAGCTATATAATAATAAGGGGTAATTAGATAATTAAAAAAAGGGGGCAGTTCAGGAAGTTTATTTTACAAATACAGTAAAGAGCACATATTTAAAGTAAGATATTGAAGCCAGAATAATTCCTCAATCTTGAAAATCACATTCTCTAATAAATTAAGGAAATAGAGAAACATGTACATCATCATCATCATTTTATGGGGCTGGAGAATTGAACCCAGGGGCACTCTCCCACTAAGCTACACCCCCATCCCTTTTTATTTTTTTATTTTGGAGCAGGATCTCACTAAGTGGTTAAGGCTGGTTAACACATAATCCTGCCTCAGCGTCTGGTGTCACTGGGGTTACAGGTGTGCACCACTGTGCCCAGCAATGTGAATATTATTAATGATGAATAAAAATAATAAATTCAAAAGAAGCTGAAACACTCAATTATACTTTTCTAGTATAACACTGAATGATTATCATTTTTCTGACTAGAGGTTCAGGACCTTAATAGAGCCAGGGGTCATGGCACACACCTGTAATCCCGATGGCTTGGGAAGCTGAGACAGGAGGATTGCAAGTTCAAATCCAGCCTCAGCAAAAGAGGTTCTAAGCAACTCAGTGAGACCTTGTCTCTAAATAAAACACGAAATATGGCTGTGAATGTAACTTGGTGCCCAAGTGCCCTTGAGTTCAATCCCTGGTATACAAAACAAAGCAAAACAACCTTAATAGATAATTACTATAAAAGAAGATACTAAATTTTATTGTTTGCAGATAGTATTATTATCTTTTTGAAAAATCTAAAAGAATAAAATAACAAACTATTAGAATTATTAAGAATTTTTAAAAGTGTCTCTTTGAACTTGAATTCTCTACACAATTCATTATTAAAATGTCAATAATTACCATCAAAAGCCTACCAACCAAGAAAATCCCAGGACTAGACAAATTCTCAGCCAAGTTCTACAAGAGCTTCAAGTAAAAATTAATACCATACTCCTCAAATTATTTCATGAATTAAAAAAGGAAGGAAACCTTCATAACTCATTCTATGAGGCTAGTATCATCACCCTGATACCAAAACTAGACAAAGACACATCAACAAAAAAAAACTTCAGACAGATGAACATAGAGGCAAAAATTCTCAATAAAGTTCTGGATAAATTGCATACAAAAGCATATTAGAAAATAGTGCACCATGATCAATAAACCAAAATCAATAAACATAATACATCACATCAATAGACTTAAAGACAAGAATCATATGATTATCTCAATTGATGGAGAAAAAGCTTTTGACAAAATACAGAGCCTCTTAATGTTCAAAACAGCAGAAAAACCATGGATAGTAGGAACATATCTTAACATTGTAAAAACTATATATGCTAAGCTCAAGGCCGACATCATTCTAAACGGAGAAAAATAGAAAGTATTCCCTCTAAATACTGGAACACATAGGGATGTCCTCTTTCGCCACTTCTATTCAATATAGTCCTTGAAACTCTAGCTAGAACATTTAGATGAAAGAAATTAAAGAAAATGAATGGGAAAAGAAGAACTCAAACTATCACCATCTACTGATGACCTGAGTCTATATTTAGAAGATCCAAAAATTCCCACCAGAAAACTTCGAATTCGGCAAAGTAGCAAATATGTGAAAGAAAAATTCAACATCTCTAGCAATAGAGAAATGCAAACCAAAACTAAGATTTCATCTCACTCTAGTCAGAATGGCAAGTATCAAGAATACAAGCAACAATAAGTGTTAGCAAGGATGTGGGGGAAAAAGGCACACTCATACATTGCTGATGCCTGGGACCTGCTGCAGAAGAGGTGTGTCCCGAGACACACTCAGCAAGAAAGGAGAGAGTATCCCTGAGGGGCTGAGTGAGCAGGTGCAGCACCTTCTCCCAATCTCTCCAGTCAGATAGGCACCCACTGGCTCCTACAGGAAAAATTGGTAAGAGGGACAGGGAGAGGATAGGAGTCACCGTAAAGGAAATAATATTAATTTGAGTGAGTAAAAAAAAATTAAAAGTTATGAATGACAAAATACAGCATACAGGAGATTGAAAGGTGAATAACTAATAATTTTTCAAACATAGGACACTGACAAAACATGGACATGTTGAGCTCCTACACAGGTTGAGAGAAAAACATGCAGTTTTATGGTTCTCTCTGGTCATATCACTGACTCCGATTTCTTACGTTTCAACCCCAAATGCTTCATTCCCTGAACAATCTACCTACAAAGCCATAAGTCAATTCTATTCCAACACCTTTATTTTGATGTTCAACATACCTCTTATCATTAACTGATATCTCTTTTATTTTCTGCTTCTTATGTTGTTGTCTTCTATCTGTCAGGATGTAAGTTTTAAGAGAGTAGGAGTATTTTCTTGTTTATCACTATTTTTTTTTGCTCCTAGATTTTTTTGTGTAACCAAAATATACTTTAAAAACGATGGCAAATGATTTTTTTTCCAGATGTACAAAAGTTAAAAGAATCTGTCAACACTAGACTTGTATTTAGAAGGACCATTGAAGTCTTTCAGGAAAAGAGAGAGTTATGTTGGATGAAAGCCTAGGTCCATACAAAGTTATGAAGAAATGGTAACTATATGAGTAAATACAGCACACTTTTTTATTTGATATTATTTAAAAATAATCAACTCTAAACAAAACAAGTTAAAAATAAGTGCTGGTAGATACCTTATATAAAAGTAAAATGTATAAAAACAATAAAACAAGGTTTGGAGAGAAAAGGCTTTCCATACTGAATGCTATGTGGTATAACATCAGTTAAAGGTTGACAGTGCTAAGAATGTGTATCATCGATCTTCGTGGTTCTAAATTGGGTGGTTTTTGCTCCTTCTTTACCCAAGGAATATTTGGAGCTGTCTGGAGACATCTTAGTCAGGATGAGTGTTTCTGGTTTCTAGTGTGTAAAGCCAGGATGCTGTTAAATGTCCTATCCTGTGATAGTCCCCACAACAAGGAATTTTCTGATCCAGTACATCAACAGTACTGAGGTTGAGAAAACTTGTCTTAAGACAACCCCTAAATTATAAGCCAACAAAAACAAAAACAAAAAAAGTGGAATCATTAAAAATAATTAATTAATAAAGAAGAAATTAGGGGGAAAGAAGAATAGAGGAAGCAAACAGAAAGCAAGCCAAGCATATTAATAATTGCTTTAAATAACTTAATCCTATGTTAAGAAAAATGCATTTTAATTATGGACATGAGTAAGGTAAGAGTGAAAGTATGGGCTGGGCGCGGTGGCACATGCCTGTTATCCCAGCAGCTTGGAAGGCTGAGGCAGGAGGATTGCAAGTTCAAAGTTAGCCTCAGGAAAAGTGAGGTGCTAAACAACTTAGTGAGAGCCTGTATCTAAATAAAATACAAAAAGGCTGTGGATGTGACTCAGTGGTTGAATGCCCCCTGAGTTCAATCCCTGGTACCCTCCACAAAGAAAGAGTGAAAACATGGAGAATATATATGCCATGCTGATATTAGTTGCACAAAAGCTGGAGTGTTTATTGTTAATATGAGACAAGGAGATTTTAAAAAATTACCACCAGGGATGAAAAGGTCATTTTGTCATAATCAAGAGGTCAAGAGGACATAACAGTTAAAATGTTAATGTAGCTAATAACAAAGCTTCAAAATACATGAAGTAAAAACTGATAGAATTAGAGGGGGGTTATAGGAAACCATCAATTACCATTGGAAATTTTAACAGAAGATTTGAACATCATATCAGCCAATTTGAACTAATTGTTATTTATAGAATATTTTGTACAACATCAGTAGAAAGCATTCTTTGGAAGTGCACAAAAAACATACCTAAATATTTGGAAACTAAACGATATACTCATAAATGATCCACAGGTCAAAGATGAAATAGAAATGGAAAGCAGAAAGTATTTTGAACTGAATGAAAATGAGAACACAATATACCTCAGTTTTTGGAATGCTTCTAAAGCAGTAATTGGGGGTTTATACATAGCACTATACACTATATACGCATAAATGAAAATAACAAAGTTGTCAAATCATTAATTTCATTTTTCTCTTTAAGAAACTAGCGAATAGAGAGAAAAATTAAACCTAAAGTAAGCAGAAGAAATAAAGACCAAATGAAGTAGAATCAAAATAGGGGGGAGAAAGGAGAAAATCAGTGAAAGTTTTTTGTTCAAGAATATCAATACATTTGATAAATGTCTAGCCAACTTGTCAGGAAGAAGACAAAAGAAATCAATTTAAATAAGGGAATAAGGGAGCTTATGTCATTACAGACTTTACAAAGGTTAAACGTTAATAAGGGAATATTATAAACAATAATTTATTTGCCAATAAATCCAACATCATAGAGAAAGTAGACAAATTCCTTGGAAGATACAAACTGTGAAAGGTCAACCAAGAAAACAACAGATAGCATAAGAAATAAGTTCTGATCCTTTGTTGTGCAGTAGAGTGACTGTAGATGATGATAATGCACTATATATTTCAGACATGCTAGAAGAAAATATTTTGAATGCAAAGAAATGGTTTGTGTTTGGTAAGGTAGATTAGCTCAACCTGATTTGCACATTGCACAATGTGTACTTATATTCAAACATCTCATATTACCTTGCAAATATGTATAATCTTATGTCATTTAAAAATAATAAAGATTTAGAAATACATAACATAAAGAGCCCTGTATCTGCTAACTAAATTGAACTTGCAGTTTAAAACTTTCCTACAAAGAAAAATTGGATTGACAAACACCAGACATATAACTCACATTCTACATAAATTCTTCCAGAAAACTGAGAAGAAAAAAATACTTTCCAGTTCATTCTAGAAGGCCAGTGTTACTCTGCCTCCAAAATGTGAAAAGGACATTTCAAGAAAACAGAACTACAGAAAAACATAACTTCATGAATAGGAGGCAAGAATTCTAAAGAATATTCTAGAAATTTGGATCCACCAATATATGAAAAGTATTATATATTATGATCAAGTGTGGTATATTTTATATATTTATATAAGGTGATTTGAAAACAAATTAATTTGCCATATGAAAAAATTCAAAGGGAAAGTCCATAAGGTTATCTCAATCATAATAATCATAAGATTATCTCAGCAGACATAAAAAGCATTTGATAGTATCTAAAATCATTCATGAGAAAAAATTTTGAGCAAAGTAGGTAGAGAAGGGAACTTCTTCAGATTGATAAAGGGTTTCTACCAAAAACCTATAGCTAACACATATTTTAGCTAATTTATACCAAAAATTTACATGAAAATGCAAAGGATGTTGTAAAGTGAAAACAACTTTAAAAATAACAATAGTCAGAAGAGGAACAATACCTCATTTCAAAGATTATTCTAAAACTACATTAATTAAGACAGTGCAAGGGCTGGGGTTGTGGCTCAGTAGTAGAGCGCTTGCCTCTCATGCATGAAGCCCTGGGTTCCATCCTCAGCACCACATAAAAATAAATAAATAAAAATAAAGATTTTTTTAAAAAAGACAGTGCAAGATTAATATCAAGACAGGCAAGATTGGTATCAAAATCAGTGCAACAGAATAGGGAGTCCAGAAATAATCTCAAATATATATATATATATATATATATATATATATATATATATATATATATATGGATTTTTGACAAATATGCAAAGACAATGCAATTGAGGAAGGATAGTTTCTTCAACAATGGATGCTGCTACAGTTGAATATCTATTTGCAAATAAAAGAACTTCAAACCATATATCCACAATATATATAAAAATTCAAAATGGGCTCTATACGTAAATTTAAAGCTCAAGCCTATAATATTTTTAGGAGAAAATAAAGAGAAACACCTTTCTGATTTTGGATTATATGAACATCCCTTAGCTACCATACCAAAAGCATGCTTCCATTAAAAAAAATTGATAAACTTAGTGTCATAAAAAGAGTGTCACACCCAGCACTGGCAAGAATGTCAGCAATTGGTGCTGTCATATACTGCTGATGGAAATGTAAAATGGTACAACCATTTGAAAAAACAATTGTTGGTTTCTTAAAAATTCAAACATTCACTTATCATATAACATAGTTATTCCACTCTGAGGTATTTATTTAAAAGAAATAAAAACATATATGCATACCAAGTTTTTTGTATATAAGACTTGGTATGAATATATATAAACATAATAGCTCTATTACTAATAACTCCAAGCTAGACACAACTTAAATATTCACCAATAGATGAATGGATAAAAAAATATATGGTATTTCCAAATAATAGAACATTACTCAGTTATAAAAATAAAATCAATATTTGTTTTTAAACCATGAATGAATATCAAAATAATAAACAGGCTTAGTGAAAAGAACTGGAAGGTAGAAATATGTGCATATGATTGCATTTTTGAAAGTTCTAGAAAATGCACACTAATCTATATTGACAGAAAATTAGTGATAATCTGGATACTGACAGGGAGAGGTGGAATATAGGATTGGAATGGAGCAAGGAAATCTGAGAGTGATAAATATCTTTGCTATCTTGAGAGTTTCATGAACAAATAAATGCACATACCAAAATTTGTCAAATACACTTCTAATGTATGTGATTTGTTTTGTCAATTATACCTCAATAACAACAATAAAAATTATGGGACTGTGCCCAGAGGAAAATTTATGGCTCTAAATGAATAGTTTAGTAGAAAAAGTAGTTGAAAATCAGTTAAGTTTCCTGCTTAAGAACAACCGAAATAATAGCAAATTAAATTCAAAAGAAATAGAATAAGGCAAGTCAAAAAGATAAAAGCAGAAAATAATGTAACCATAGAAAACATAAAATAGGAAATAATCATAAGTTAATAAAAAAGTCAGAAATTCTCTTTGAAAATCCAGCTAAACACTCCTTGGTATTTATCCAAAATAATTAAAATCAGCATACTTTAGAAAGACCTGCATACCCATGTTTATTGCAGCACAATTCGCAGTAGCCAAGTTCTGGAATCAGCCTAGTGGTCTGTCAACAGATGAATGGATAAAGAATTTGTGGCATATATACACAATGGAGTTTTATTCAACCATAAAGTAGAATGAAATTATGTCATTTGTAGGAAAATGGATGGAACAGGAGACCATAAATTTGAGCAAAATAAACCAGACCCAGAGGGAAAAGTGTCATATGTTTTCTCTCATATATGAAAACTCTGGTAAATAGAAGGCAGACCATTAAGGGCAGAGGAAAGAGACAAGGAGGAGGGAGGTGAGGAGGGTAGAGGAGGCATTGGGAGTGCAATTGACCAAATTATGTTTTTATGTATGTGCAGACATGCCACAATGGAACCCACCATTTTGCATGTTTAATATGCATCAATTCAAAAAGAAATTGATATACCGTTAGAAGACTGATCAAGTAGAAAAAGACCAGAAATCAAAACTACCAGTAATGTAAGGGAACACCACTACATATCCTATAGAAATTCTAAACGTAAGTAGATATCACAAACAACCTTATTTTAATAAATATTAAAATATATAAATATTAAAATGTATTAAAAAATTCTAGAAATTTAGGAAAATTTCTAAATACACACAAAGAAGAGAGAAAACTCTGAAAAGTCTTATGTTTATTAAGAAATGAAATCTATAATTAAAATAATTCCTCAAAGAAAATTCCAGGCCCAGTGACTTTACTGGTAAATTCTAAACATTTAAGTTAATACTGAATGAATTAAACCAACATTCTTTTAGATTTCCCAACTCATGTTATAGGGCCAGCATACCCATGAAGCCAACCCTGACAAGAACATTGCAAGAAAATTGTAATCAGTATCTCATGGGCAAAAGTGTGAAAATTCCAGACAAAGTATCAGCAAGTAAAATCTAGTAAAAAATAAAAAAGGATAATACATTGTGACCATAGGAGATTTATCTCGGGAATGCAAGGTCAGTTTAATATTTAAAAATTAATCCAGATGGTTTACCAATTGCTAGATTAAAAATGAAAATCTCATATGTCATTTCATTATGTGCAAAAAATCATTTGAGCAAATAAAGATTTGTTTACAATAAAAACGTTCAGTGAGCTAGTGATAAAAGGAAGTATTCTTAATCTTAAAAATGTGTAGCCATAAAATACTAATAGCTAATGTTATACTAATGAGGAATGCTGAATTATTGTTCATCAAAGAAATAAAAATAAGACTACTCCCTACCCGAATGGCTGAAATAGAAAGAACGACAAAACTCAAGGTTGGTGAATATATAAGAAAATTTCAACTTTATGCTAGAAGTCATGTAAATTGATAAAATCTTTTGGGAAAATTCTTTTGCAGTATCTACGTACAATAAGCACTGTATATCTCTGTTTCAATACTACATACACTATAACCAATCAATTTCACTCCTGGGCTTATGAATAAATGGAAAAATTAATCTTTGCTTGGTTAGCCACAAAAGATCTATACAAGAATGTTTGCAATGTTTATAACAGCCTTTTTCATAATGATTAATGACTAAATGCAACCTAAGGTCTATGATCCATAAAATGGAGAGGTACATCATGGCATACTCACAACAAGCAAATCTTCTGATATATGCAACCACACAGACGAATTACACAGATAGGATGTTCAGCAAACAAAACCAGGAGAATGCAAAATGTAGGTACTCATTTTCTATTTCCACTTTTAACAATTACCACACAATTGATGCTTTGAAACAACAGGAATTTGTTATCTTACAGGTCTGGAGTCAGAAGTCCACAATCAGTCTCACTGGTGGAGATCAAGGTATCAACAGGTTCTGTTCCTTTTGGAGGCTTGAAGAAGAATGTGTTCCCTCTCCTTTCCTTCTTTCTAGAGCTATCTGCAGCTCTTGACTCCTGGCCCTTCCTCCATCTTCAAAGCCAATAGCACAGCATCTTCTTCCATCTGATCATCTCTGTAATTATATACATGACATCTACATCTGTTGGTACATCTTCTTCTTTAATTCTCTTGCCTCCTGCTTTCTTTTATGTTGTCCCTGTGACTACATTGGCCCCACCTAGGAAACACAGGATGATTTCCCCATCTCAAGATCCTTTACTTAATCACATAGATATAGTCCCTTCTTTGCCATGTAAGGCAACACAGGTCTCAGGGATCGGGACACGTGGTATGCCTTACACAATTTAATTTATGTGGGGTTCAAAAGAGGCCACAACTAAATGTATGGTGATAGAGGTCAGAATTAGCAAATACCTAAGCATCAACCTATATGATCAGGATTGTATCTGCTGGGCATTGAAAATGGTTTGTAATTGGGCAATATTTCATGGGCATATATATACATATACTTCATAAACTTAAGGATTTTGTACTTTATTTTAAGCAATTTATGCCTAAATAGAAATAAAATAAATAGAAATAAAAATAAATTACTAGAAAACCTGGAATAAAAATAGAATAAATCTTGTGGTCCATGGAATGACCCCAAATATTATAAGATATAGACAAGTGAAAGTACTAAGGAGAAGTTAAATGATAAGGGGAAAGTTAAATGATAAGTCAAAGAAAGACAATATTTATTTATCAGAAATTCCATGAAGAAAAATGAAAGAAAAAATATTTCCATGAAGGAAAAATAGAAGAAATATTCAAAGAAATAATAAAAAAATCTCAGAGTTGAAGAATGATGAATTTTCATCAAGAGGATATCTGAGGGCTATGCATGATAACCACATGTATCCTGATTACATATCAGGACAACAAGGATAAAGATCCTTAGAGTTTTAAAATTGAATAAAAATATTTGCAGAAATCATATCACCACCAGCATAGAACTTACAAGATAATGATACAACATTTGCACATTCACAGCGAAAATACTATGGAATCAGAATTCTTACCCAGCAAAGTGATCATTCCACGTACCTTAAAAAAAGAAAACAGAAACATCAATGGTGCAATGGTGTTGTTCAATCAAAGAAAGTGAAACGTTAGTTCTAAGAAACTGTGGATCTAGCCCAAGATAAATATTCTAGCCAGCATGATGGTTATGCATCAGATGAGAAATCAGTTGATGAAATTAAAGAAGTAAAGAGGCTCTGAGGAGGTAGTCTTCAATATTCAAATGAGTTCTGCTTAACAAATTATGATTAAGAAGCTAGAGGAGGGGCTGGGGATGTGGCTCAAGCGGTAGCGAGCTCGCCTGGCATGCGTGCGGCCCGGGTTCGATCCTCAGCACCACATACAAACAAATGTTGTGTCCGCCGAAAACTAAAAAATAAGTATTAAAATTCTGTCTCTCTCTCTCTCTCTCTCTCTCTCTCTCTCTCTCTCTAAAAAAAAGAAGCTAGAGGAGCTGGACACAATGGCATATGCCTGTAACTCCAATGATTTTATGTGTGTGTATACACACACACACACACAATGGAGTTTTTTCAACCGTAAAGAAAAATAAAATTATGTCATTGGCAGGAAAATGGATGGAACTTAAGATCATTAAACAAAAGCAGACAAACTCAGAAAGTCAAGGGTCAAATGTTTTCTTTTTCAATGTGGAAGCTAGAGAAAAGAAAGGAAAAGAAAGATGGGAGAGGGGTTTCATGAATTCAAAGGGAGATCAATAGATTAGCAGATAGGGATGGAGGACAGGGAGGCAAGGGAGGGAAGGGGAAGTGTTGGGGAGTAATAATGGCTAAATTTTATTGCTAAATTGTGTGTATGTATGAATAGGTAATAAATAATCCCACCATTATGTGCAATTATAATGCACCGATTAAAATTAGAAAACTAAGATAAATTAAAATAAAATAAAAATAAAAAAATGTTTTATTATGTTTTTTTTTCTTTTTTTTTCTCATGTTTCTTTTTTTTTTATTGTTGGTCTTTCAAAACATTACATCTTTCTTAATATATCATGTTTCACAATTTGATTCAGAATGGTTATGGACTTCCATTATTACCCCGTATACAGATTGCTGAATCACATCGGTTACATCAGTTACATTTCCATTGATTTACACATTGCCATTCTAGTGTCTGATGAATTCTGCTCTCTAACCTATCATCTACTATCCCCTCACCCCTCCCCTCCCCTCCCCTCTTCTCTCTCGACCACCTCTACTGTAAAACATTTATTCCACTTGTGTACTTCTTCCTTACCCCTTACTTCCTCTTGTATGTAATTTTATAAAACCCTGAGGATCACCTTCCCTTTCCCTGCAGATTCCCTTCTCTCTCCATTTCCCTCCCCCCTCTCATCCCTATTTAATGTTAATCTTCTTCTCCTGCTCTTCGTCCCTACTCTGTCCTTAGTTACTCCCCTTATATCAAAGAAGTCATTAGGCATTTATTTTTTAAGGATTGGCTAGCTTCACTTAGCATAATCTGCTCTAATGCCATCCATTTCCCTCCAAATTCTATGATTTTGTCGTTTCTTAATGCAGAGTAATACTCCATTGTGTATAAATGCCACAATTTTTTATCCATTCATCTATTGAAGGGCATCTAGGTTGGTTCCACAATCTTGCTATCATGAATTGTGCTGCTATGAACATCGATGCAGCAGTGTCCCTGTAGCATGCTCTTTTTAAGTCTTTAGGGAATAGACCGAGAAGGGGAATAGCTGGGTCAAATGGTGGTTCCATTCCCACCTTTCCAAGAAATCTCCATACTGCTTTCCAAATTGGCTGCACCATTTTGCAGTCCCACCAACAATGAACAAGTGTACCCTTTTCCCCACATCCTCTCCAGCACTTGTTGTTGTTGGACTTCATGATGGCTGCCAATCTTACTGGAGTGAGATGGTATCTTAGGGTAGTTTTGATTTGCATTTCTCTGACCGCTAGCGATGGTGAGCATTTTTTCATGTACTTGTTGATTGATTGTATGTCCTCCTCTGAGAAGTGTCTGTTCAGGTCCTTGGCCCATTTGTTGATTGGGTTATTTGTTGTCTTATTGTCTAATTTTTTGAGTTCTTTGTATACTCTGGATATTAGGGCTCTATCTGAAGTGTGTGGAGTAAAGATTTGTTCCCAGGATGTAGGCTCCCTGTTTATCTCTCTTATTGTTTCTTTTGTTGAGAAAAAACTTTTTAGTTTGAGTAAGTCCCATTTGTTGATTCTAGCTGTTAACTCTTGCGCTATGGGTGTCCTATTGAGGAATTTGGAGCTCGACCCCACAGTATGTAGATCATAGCCAACTTTTTCTTCTATCAGACGCCGTGTCTCTGATTTAATATCAAGCTCCTTGATCCATTTTGAGTTAACTTTTGTGCATGGTGAGAGAAAGGGATTCAGTTTCATTTTGATGCAGATGGATTTCCAATTTTCCCAGCACCATTTGTTGAAGATGCTGTCCTTCCTCCATTGCATGCTTTTAGCCCCTTTATCAAATATAAGATAGTTGTAGTTTTGTGGATTGGTTACTGTGTCCTCTATTCTGTACCATTGGTCCACCCGTCTGTTCTGGTACCAGTACCACGCTGTTTTTGTTAGTATTGCTCTGTAGTATAATTTGAGGTCTGGTATCGCTATACCACCTGATTCACACTTCCTGCTTAGCATTGTTTTTGCTATTCTGGGTCTTTTATTATTCCATATGAATTTCATGATTATTTTATCTATTTCTACAAGAAATGCAGTTGGTATTTTGATTGGCATTGCATTGAACATATAGAGAACTTTTGGTAGTATCGCCATTTTGATGATGTTGGTTCTGCCTATCCATGAACAGGGTATATTTTTCCATCTTCTAAGGTCTTCTTCTATATCTTTCTTTAGGGTTCTGTAGTTTTCATTGTATAAATCTTTCACCTCTTTTGTTAGGTTGATTCCCAAGTATTTTATTTTTTGGGGGGATATTGTGAATGGAGTAGTTGTCCTCATTTCCATATCAGAGGATTTGTCGCTGATATACAGGAATGCATTTGATTTATGCATGTTGATTTTATACCCTGACACTTTGCTGAATTCATTTATTAGCTCTAATAGTTTCTTTGTAGACCCTTTTGGGTCTGTTAGGTATATAATCATGTCATCAGCAAATAGTGATAATTTAAGTTCTTCTTTTCCTATTTTTATGCCTTTAATTTCTTTCGTCTGTCTAATTGCTCTGGCCAGTGTTTCGAGAACTATGTTGAACAGAAGTGGTGAGAGAGGGCATCCCTGTCTTGTTCCAGATCTTAGAGGGAATGCCTTCAATTTCTCTCCATTCAGAATGATGCTGGCCTGTGGCTTATCATAGATTGCTTTTACAATGTTGAGGTATGATCCTGTTATCCCTAATTTTTCTAGAGTTTTGAACATAAAGGGATGCTGTACTTTGTCGAATGCTTTTTCTGCATCTATTGAGATGATCATGTGGTTCTTATTTTTAAGTCTATTGATGTGGTGAATAACATTTATTGATTTCCTTATATTGAACCAGCCTTGCATCCCAGGGATGAATCCTACTTGATCATGGTGTATAATTTTTTTGATATGTTTTTGAATCCGGTTCGCCAGAATTTTATTGAGGATTTTTGCATCTAGGTTCATTAGAGATATTGGTCTGTAGTTTTCTTTCTTGGAGGTGTCTTTGTCTGGTTTAGGGATTAGTGTGATGTTGGCCTCGTAGAATGTATTTGGAAGTTCTCCCTCTTTTTCTATTTCCTGAAATAGCTTGAAAAGTATTGGTGTTAGTTCCTCTTTAAAGGTTTTGTAAAACTCTGCTGTATACCCATCCGGTCCTGGGCTTTTCTTAGTTGGTAGTCTTTTGATGGTTTCTTCTATTTCCTCTATTATTATTGGTCTGTTTAGGTTGTCTATATCCTCCTGACTCAATCTGGGCATATCATATGACTTAAGAAATTTATCTGTACCTTCACTATCTTCTATTTTATTAGAGTATAAGGATTCAAAATAATTTCTGATTATCTTCTGTATTTCTGAAGTGTCTGTTGTGATATTGCCTTTTTCATCCCGTATGTTAGTAATTTGGGTTCTCTCTCTTCTTCTCTTCGTTAGCATGGCTAAGGGTCTGTCGATCTTATTTATTTTTTCAAAGAACCAACTTTTAGTTTTGTCTATTTTTTCAATTGTTTCTTTTGTTTCGATTTCATTAATTTCAGCTCTGATTTTAATTATTTCTTGCCTTCTACTCCTATTGCTGTTGTTTTGCTCTTCTTTTTCTAGGATTTTGAGATGGAGTATGAGATCCTTTATTTGTTGGTTTTTTCTTTTTTTAAGGAATGAACTCCAAGCAATAAATTTTCCTCTTAGAACTGCTTTCAATGTGTCCCATAGATTCCGATATGTTGTGTCTTTGTTTTCGTTTAACTCTAAGAAGTTTTTAATTTCCTCCTTAATGTCTTCTAAAACCCATTGATCATTCAGTAGCCTATTGTTCATTCTCCACATGATGCCTGATTTTTCCTTCCTTCTTTTATCATTGATTTTCAGTTTCATTTCATTATGATCAGACAAGATGCATGGTATTATCTCTACTCCTTTATATTGTCTAAGAGTTGCCCTGTGACATAATATATGATCTATTTTTGTGAAGGATCCATGTGCTGCTGAGAAAAAAGTGTAACTACTTGATGTTGGATGGTATATTCTATATATGTCAATTAAGTCTAGGTTGTTAATTGTGTTGTTGAGTTCTATAGTTTCCTTGTTTAACTTTTGTTTGGAAGATCTGTCCAGTGGTGAGAGAGGTGTGCTGAAGTCTCCCATGATTATTGTATGGTGGTCTATTAGACTCTTGAACTTGAGAAGTGTTTGCTTGATGAACATAGCTGCACCATTATTTGGGGCATATATATTTATGATTGTTATGTCTTGTTGGTGTATGGTTCCCTTGAGCAGTATGTAGTGTCCCTCTTTATCCCTTTTGATTAACTTTGGCTTGAAATCTATTTTATTAGATATGAGTATGGATACTCCTGCTTGTTTCCGCAGTCCATATGAGTGGTATGATTTTTCCCAACCTTTCACCTTCAGTCTATGTATATCTTTTCCTATCAAATGCGTCTCCTGCAGGCAGCATATTGTTGGGTTTTGTTTTGTGATCCATTCAACTAGCCTGTGTCTCTTAATTGGTGAGTTTAAGCCATTAACATTTAGGGTTATTATTGAGATATGGTTTGTTCTTCCAGCCATATTTGTTTATTGATGATACTAAACCTGGTTTGTTTTCCTCTTTGATTACTTTCCCCCATTTACTGTCCTACTTCCCAATGTTGGTTTTCAATGTTATTTTCCACTTCCTCTTCCTGTAATGTTTTGCCAAGGATTTTTTGAAGAGAAGGTTTTCTAGCTGCGAATTCTTTTAACTTTTGTTTATCGTGGAAGGTTTTAATTTCATCTTCCATCCTGAAGCTTAATTTCGCCGGATACACGATTCTTGGTTGGAACCCATTTTCTTTCAGTGTTTGAAATATGTTATTCCAGGATCTTCTAGCTTTCAGCGTCTGTGTTGAGAGATCTGCTGTTATCCTAATTGGTTTACCCCTAAATGTAATCTGCTTCCTTTCTCTTGTAGCTTTTAAAATTCTTTCCTTATTCTGTATGTTGGACATCTTCATTATAATATGTCTAGGTGTGGCTCTCTTATGGTTTTGCACATTCGGCGTCCTGTAGGCTTCTAGGATTTGGGATTCTGTCTCATTCCTCAAGTCTGGGAAGCTTTCTCGTATTATTTCATTGAATAGATTATTTATTCCTTTGGTTTGGAGCTCTGTGCCTTCCTGTATCCCAATGACCCTTAAATTTGGTCTTTTGATATTGTCCCATAATTCTTGGATGTTCTGCTCATGGTTTCTTAGCAGTCTTGCTGAGCTGTCTATGTTCTTTTCCAGTTGAAATATTTTGTCTTCATTGTCTGATGTTCTATCTTCTAAGTGATCTACTCTGCTGGTAGTATATCAATTGAGTTTTTAAGTTGGTTTATTGCTTCCTGCATTTCTAGGATTTCTATTTGTTTGTTTTTTATTACCTCTATCTCCCTGTGAAATTGATCTTTTATTTCCTGGATTTGTTTGTCAATGTGATCTTTCATTGTCTGATTTTGCTGTCTCATGTCTTCCTTCAGACTCCAGATCATCTGAAGCATATATATCCTGAACTCTTTCTCTGATATTCCCTCTGTTGCAGCTATTGCCTCTTCTAAAGTTGAGTTGACCTGCATTGCTTGTGGTCCTTTCTTTCCTTGTCTTTTCATACTGCCGCGTGGTTAAGAGCCGGGTGGGTGGGGCAGCCGTTCGCAGAGCGAGAGATGGACCTCCTGTGAGAGCCCGGATGGTGGAGGGCACCTGCCGGTTGGGCGGGGCGGGCCGCGCAGCTCCGGGTGCCAGCCGCTAGCCAAAGTGGGTGCTGGCTGCGGGACTAAACTCTTGCACCTGCCGTGGAGCCGCCTGTGGAGCCGGGTAACTGTGGCCGCGTGGTTAAGAGCCAGGTGTGTGGAGCAGCAGCTCGCTGAGGGAGAGATGGGCCTCCTGTGGTAGCCCAGATGGTGAAGGGCACCTGCTGGTTTGGGCCGCGCAGCTCCAGGTGCCAGCCACTTGCAGAAGGGGGTGCTGGCTGCAGAACTAAACTCCTGCACCCGCCGTGGAGCCACCTGAGGAGCCAGGAAGCTGCGGCCGCATGGTCAAGAGCCAGGCAGGTGGGTGGAGCAGCCTCTCGCTGAGCGAGAGATGGGCCTCCCTTGCGAGCCTGGTTGGTGAAGAATGCCTGCCGGTCCGGGCAGAGCGACCAGCCGCTGGGTGCTAGCCGCTTGCAGTAGCGGGTGCTGGCTGCGGGTCTAAACACCTGCACCCGCTGTGGATCCGCCTGTGGAGCCAGGTAACTGCGGCCGCATGGTTAAGAGCCAGGCATATGGAACAGCAGCTCACTGAGGGAGAGATGGGCCTCCTGTGATAGCCCAGATGGTGAAGGGCACCCGCCGTGGAGCCACCTGTGGAGCCAGGAAGCTGCGGCCGTGTGGTCAAGAGCCAGGCAGGTGGATGGAGCAGCCTCTCGCTGAGCGAGAGATGGGCCTCCTGTGCGAGCCCGGATGGTGAAGAATGCCTGCCGGTTCGGGCAGAGCGACCAGCCGCCGGGTGCTAGCCGCTTGCAGTAGCGGGTGCTGGCTGCGGGTCTAAACACCTGCACCCGCTGTGGAGCCGCCTGTGGAGGCCATGTGGTCTAGAGCCAGGCAGGTGGGTGGGGCAGCCGCACGCTGAGCCAGAGATAGGCTTCCCGTGAGAGCCGCTTGCAGGAGCAGCTGATGGCTGCAGTACTGTACCTCTGTGCCCGCGTGGCCAGCCAAGATCCACTTCTCTGGGACAAACTGTCACTTCCAATAAACCTACCAGTTCTCGGCTGCTCTCCTCTTAAGGGAATTTTGTTAGAAGTTCCTCCGTAGGTAGGTTGGGGCTGTTGCAGTGGGTCGTTCTGGTCCCATTAAAGTGGAGACATTGGAATCGCTGCTTCCTCGCTGGCCGCCATGATGGATCCCCCCTGTTTTATTATGTTTTAAAACTATTAAAAGAAATTTGAATGTTTGCTTTCTTATGATACAATTGGGAATTTTTTTTTCATGCCTTGGCAATTTGTCATACTCCTTTCTAATTTTGGACAGTTGCCAACATTTTATTCTTTTTGCTTTTTTGTGTGTGTGTGTGTGTGAATATTACTTTATTTTTTATTGGTTATTCAAAACATTACAAAGCTCTTGACATATCATATTTCATACATTCGATTCACTTTTAATGTCATGAGATATCTCTGATGAGAGTTTCATTGCTGTGATGTTTTTTAGCTGGAATCCCCTTCAGAACTTATCATTCTTCTCATCATGAAGACCCATGTGTGCCCCAAAGTTGCCAGCTAAGTTTCTTTGGTGTCATCTCTGGAGTTCCTTGAATGATGATGGTGTCAACACTTTCACGGCCAGCTACTTCTTCTATAACTGTATATGTTTGACTTATATTTCACTTCCAATTTTTGTTGTTTCACTTTGTGCTTCTTTGTTAATTCCTCTTTGAATCATTAATTTCTTTTATAAAGGTCATATGGGTTGATCACTGGGAGATGAAGAAGAAGTACAACTACTTGCTTTGCTGTCTGTGTGTGAACAGTGCAGCAACCAATCTGACAGATTTTGAAAGAAGTGATATAATTGGTCACTTACCACAATGCATGTTATATATTGATCTGTGGACTGAAGAGTAGCAGTTATATTTGTACATTAGGCAATTACTCCCAGGTAATACTTAAAAATAACTCAAGTGTAGTTTTAAAATTCTTTCCTGATCTTTCTGGTCAATCTTCCATTAATTTTGTGGAATTAATCACCATTCTTACTTCTATCACCATAATTTAGTTTTGTCTCTTCTTTAAATGAATATAAATGGAATCATAATAAAATTTGTGCTCTTTTATGTCTGACTTCCTTTATTTGATACATTGTTCTGGGGATTCATTCATGATTTTTGTGAGTAGAAATCATTTTTTATTGTCAAGAAGCATTGGAATTTAATTTCAAAAACTAAACATGCCTATAGTAAAACATTTAAGAGGTACTATAGTAAAAAAGAAAATTTCGTGAACTCTTTTCTTTCTTTTTTTTTCACAAGAAACCTTTATTAAATACTTGTTTATCTGATAAAGACATTTTTTCTATATAGAGTATTTCCAATCTTATAGTCCTGTATACATAGCTAATGCTTATTTTCCTTATTCTCTTCAGGCAATAGAACAAACTCTTGATTAACTTGCAGAGCAATTAAAAAAGAATTCACCAATATTTCCGAACACCACGTTTGACTTTCAATTTTTTGCCACTTTAGTTATTGGCAACCAATCCTTCCAGTTGGTTAGGCCAGACATCTCGTGGTCCCCTTGGACGGCTTCTTTTAGAAACTCCAGTATCACATCAGGACGACTCTTTCTTCAAAGGGTATCCAGAACCTGATGACTTTTCACTCTTCCAATTCTACTCTCAAGAACAAGCCAACGTTATTTCTCAACTGGATCATGGCAATCTCTTCCAAATCATTCCTCCTCCCTTTTTAAAAGAAAATGTGGTGATTAATTTTCCAGACAGCAGCCAGATGATCATGTTAATATCTAAACTGGATCATGTAGGGAAGTAGATGTAGCTCATTAGTAGAGCACTTGTTTAGCATCTGCAAGGGCCTGAGTTCAATGTCCAAGGCAGCACAAACAAATGAACAAACAAATAAATATATTGGGCTACATCACATCTGAGCCCAAAACACTCCAAGGGCTTCTTCCATCTTAGAGTAAAGCTAAAGTTCTTCCATAATGCCCTACAAGACCCTGCCTGATCTGTCTACTCCTTTATCTCTGATTTTATCATCTATGATTATTTTCCTCACATGGTCATCTTCAGCCACCTTGGTCTCTTTGTTATCCTCAAAGACACCAGACATCTCACAGTGTGGTGGTACACAGACCTGTAATCCCAGCAACTCTGGGGGCTGAGGCAGGAGGATCACAAGCTCAAGGTCAGCCTCAGCAATTTAGAACTGTCTCAAAATAAATAATATGTGGCTCAGTGGTAAAAGGGCTCCTGGTTCAATCCAGTACTGAAATAAATAAATATAAATAAACATTCCAGACATGTTCCTGCCCAATGCATTCCCCCAGATACCAAAAGCTCACTTCCTGAGCTCCTTTAGGTTGCTCAAATGTCACTTTTCAACATGAGTTGTTCTTGACCTCTTCACTGAAAACTGAAACCCCTTCCCCAGAGAATCCCCTCCTCTTTCCTTACTTTGTTTTTCTCCACAGCAAACCGTACATTGTTGTCTAATATATGATTTAATTCACTTATTTGTTTATGGTATCCCATCTGCTAAAATGTAACTTCTGTGATTAGGGTACTTTTTCTGACTCATTCTTTGCTGTAGTCCCAGTGTCTGGAATTATTAAACATGGTAGAGGTTTAATAAATATTTTTAAAAGAATATGTGGTGGTTAATTAATTGTAGGAACCTGATGTGCAATCACACTTGGAGTTTAGAAATTTGTGTCTTTATAAGCTGGCCTAACTTCCTACCAAAGAATATCTTGTCCATGTCATTCCTAGTGCCAGGGTTTGCATCATTACACACTGCTCAATTTCTTTCAGTTCATTGGCCTAAGTAAGGACAGAAATGAGATCAAGGGTCAACAAAATGTTCACGTAAGGGCAATATCTCCCTCTTTCACTTATTTGAACTCTCATTTGTGTACTTTATTTTGTTGAAATAGATTGAATTTGCAAATTATGTCCCCAGGATTTGATACTTTTTGTGTTTCTATCTGCAATTTTGGCCATCACAGGGGACAAGGGAATTGCTTGGGGGCAGTGGTTCTCCAGTTGGAACGTATACCAGCACCAGTTGTGTCATCTTCTAGACTAGTTGACTCTGAATTTCTCAGGGTAGAACTTATGAATCTCCATGTTTGACAAACTCCCTAAATAAATTCATAAGCAGCCAACCTGGCACCTAGTCATGGCCTGGCTTTGGGAGACACCAGGCTGTGGTAGCAATTCACACTGTTAGAATTGCTGTAGGAGGAGAAAATAGTGAGTTAGGGCTGGGCTGTGGCTCAGTGGTAGAGCACTCATCTAGCATGCATAAGGCCCTGGGTTCGATCCTCAGCACCACATAAAAATAAATAAATAAAATAAAGGTATTGTGTCCAACTACAACTAAAAAACAAATTAAAAGATAAAAAGTAGTGAGTTGGTCTCAAGATGCACTCATATTTTATTTTCTAGGTAAATCTAGTGATTTTTAGGAAATCAGAATCTATTTTTGGGACACGGAGTCCATATTTTGTAAAGAATCCCTCTTGGAGGAAACTTTGGTGAAATAGAATGCAGAATTACTGAGAGAATACTACAGGAGCCACAGTCCTAGTGACTTACCTGTGTTGTCTCTGTAATCTGAAATTCTAGAGTTTCCTGTGTTGGCAGAATAAGCATGAAGTGTGGGTACCAAGAATATTGTCTTGCTGCCTCTATTTTAGGCTTCATTTACTGGTCACACAAGCCCAGAAAACTGGTTTTCCAGTCTCACACAGATGTGTGAGAGTTCCTCCATTCCCCTTTTCTCATTGCCCTTCAGATCAGCAGGGCAAAAGACAACATCTCACACACCCCCACCCAGGCCAAACTCCACGCTGTCTTCCTCTCCTAGAGATCTCTACACAAAAAAAAACTTTCTTTCCTTCTTTTTCTTCCCTCCCTTCCTCCCTCCTTTCCTTTCTTCCTTCCTTCCTTCCTTCCTTCCTTCCTTCCTTCCTTCCTTCCTTCCTTCCTTCCTTCCTTCCTTCCTCCTACTTTCATACACCAAGTGCAGATGCCCTTCTTCTGCAAATAGATTCTACAGTAGGGTTCAGAGCTGGAATATCACCGTCAATCTAAGGGTATGGGGGTGTCACCTCTGCCCAGCAAAAACATTCCATTTCATCCAACCCAATCCTATGAAGGAGGTCTAATTATGTTCATTTACAGAGAAGGAAACTGAAGGTCAGGGAAGTTGGGAAACTTGATCAAGTTCCTCAACAGAGCAGGATTCTGAGTGAGGAAGAGCAAATTCTGAAGTCCAGTATTTCACTGTATTACCTTCATCCTCTAGAAGTAGACACAAACTTTGAAGTTAGAAGTGATAATTGGGACTTTTCTTTCAACTTTTGGAGTACTTGGTCACCACATCTGATGATGATGATGATGATGATGATGATGATAATGATGATGATGATGAATCATTGATCATGAGGATGCCAACTTCAGCATTCCTGCTTTGGTCTGAGAAAGCTGAAGTCTCTGGTTGATCAGCTCCTGCTTGTAACCTTTTTTCCTAAATGGAATCTCCTCACAGCCTTTCCCTGTGTTGGATGAGCTGTTTCACTTCACCTGTTTCCACCTGGAATGTCTCATTCACTCATCTTGGTTTTTTTTAAAACTAACTTGGATTCAATCTTCACACTGTTTCAAAAGGAAGGAAAAGAAGAGAGAAGACTTCTGTCTGATGGACTTCTGACACATCTTCCACTTCCCCTTTAGGCCTTGCTGTTGGGACCATGACTGTTTGAGGGCCACCAGCCCTGCTCAGACTCCGAAGCCCCTCTATCTGCTTGCTTTCCTTTCTTATTCTCACACAATTAATCATGAATTGGTCCTTGATGACTTGGACCTCATGGTGTTTCTGTTTTGCAGTCTGCTCTAGTTCAGGCCAAGTTTTCCTTGGCCTTTTCCACACCACAGGCCAGAACATCACCAAAATTATCCTAACCTTTAGATTCTCCATTGCTATAAAGTAGAAAGCAAAAACACCATCCCGCCAGGGAGAAAGGTTGTGGGTTTGCACCGTCTTTGTACTTCTATGATAAAGCTATGAATAATCTGTCTTAAAAGGACTTCATTTTCTTTCAAGCCAAGATTTAAAAGTTATGCAGCAATAATAAAAACAGCAAAGGCTTAAGTAGTTCCCCATAATAAGGATCCTTTTTGGGGATCAGGCACAGGTCCATGATGGTTGACTGGAGACTCTGCACTAAGTCTCCTTATCCAGGACTGGCTGATATAGTATCCACCATCTTGAAAGTTGCTGGTAGTCATAGAGGAAAAGAGAGGTCTGGTAGACATGCCCTGGTTCTTAAAGGTCCCTCCAAAACTATTACGTGTCACATGGACCCACATTATGTTACCCAAAGGAAGTCACACGGCCACAACTAACTTCAAAGGGTCAGGAAAATGCAATTCTATCAGTTTAATCTGAAAGTAGAGAGCGCCAGAAATATTTGGTGAGAAGCACCAGCAATTATTACTTCGGGCTTGGGTAAGAACTAAAACCACAAATAGTGCAAGAATTCTTATACTAGTTTAAAAGTAAAAGCGAAGATTTTTTTTTTCAAGTTAGAAATAAGCAGTAAACCCTTAGTCATTAAGATCTATTGTTCTCCTGTTCCTCTTAACTTGAGAGTAGGGATTTTACCTCAATCATTCCATCCATGTGGCATAGCCTAGTGGTTTTGAAATCAGACTCCATTCTATAATATACTTATTGTGAGAATCCATTGCTTTCTCTGGGGGAAAAAGTAGATCATACCAGCCCTTTGCATCCCCCAAAGTCCACAGTTGTATCTAGAGAATTAAAACTACTTTTTACTGAGTCCCCTTGGAGTCTTAAGACTGGAATTCATATGTTTGAGGCAGAGGTCAGCTAGTTGTCTCTCAACATAATTGCTTTTTCTTTTTCCTGAGCGTGGATAGACTACACTGTTGAAAATGACCATGTGATTAAGGTCTAGAATTGAAATAAGAGTGGAATTTATGTGTACCATATCCATGCTGTACTATTATAGTATTATTCCTACTAAGTCAATGCTGGAAAGCCTAGGGACCTCTGAAGCCATGTGTTGGGGACTGCAGAGCACAGACTAGAAGGAGGCAAGATCCCTAAATTGTTGCTTGTAAGAAGGACACTTGCCAATCAGGAATGGCCATTTGGATTTTACTTGAATCCAAGAAAGAAATTTCTCATGTTTGATCCATTCTTATTTTTTTTTAAATTTGATTGTTCTTCGTTTCCTTAATACAGATGTTTCTGACAAAGTCTTTTTGAATTGGGAAGGGGGCCCTGTGAGGAGATAGTTTGCCTAACATTGTTAACAGAAGATTCTCCAAGTAAAGTATGGTAGGAAAAGAGGGCTAGAGGATGAGCAGAAGGTCTCTTTGGAAGGTGGATCCTCACCCCCCAGCCAACTGCATGCCTTTGGAGAGAGGCGATGCTATGGGTGAGGAGTGGTATTCTCATCTTGGTGTGAACAAAAGTTCTCTAGAGAACTTTGGACCTTAGTTGCAGTGAGCTGAGGGCCATGTTCAGGTAAAAAATGGTCACATCCAATTTGTAGAATTTGTGCTTTTAAGTTTTTTCCTGCCACAAGCTGGAAATACCCACTATTAAAGCAGATCCTCAGAGTTTTGGCATTAATCCTGGAAGATTCTGTTAAATTGTGCTAGGAGCCACAGCAAAGCATGGCACCTTTGGTTGTAAGGTGATGCCAGCTAGCCATTGAGAAGATTTACATTCAAATGGAAATTGGACTCCTGCTGTTCACCTTGGCCTGCTACTGAAAGGGACTCCTGGAGAGCTCCCATTGGTTGGGGAAGGATAGTAGGAGGGTTTTCCAGGGGAGGTCCTGGCCCCCGGTTCTGGGAGACGCAACTGCGTGGGTGGACCGGCTTGCTTCCCTGACTCCTACGGGGTATTGGCGGCATTTTCAAAAATAAAGTTTTGTTCCTGCTTGAGTGGCTCGTGATTCTGTGCCCAGCCGGATTGTGGCAAAATTGTATGGAAATTATCAAGCAGCATTAAGTAATAAACCCAAAAGTATGGTTCAACTGATGGGCAATGTTTGCTGGGCACATCCAGCACCTCTGGAAACCTCACTTTCAACATCAGCCTGACTAACTTGCTGCCTTCCTTTAAGTAAACCCCTGGAGCTCAGTTTACAACTTCTTCTTTCACTCCTCTGCTTCCTTCTAGATTCAACTCAGAGGTCACCCCTTCCTGGAAGTCTCCCTGATCCCACCTGGGTTAAAGGCCTTGGTAAAGCGTGCCCATCTTTTATGCTCCTATAGATCATTACACTTTGGCACCACAGTTGTGTCTTTTGACCTGGAGTGGATTTCTTGAGAGCAAGAACCAGATCTTCTACATTGTTGAATCTCCGACAATTGGCCCAGGGTCTGGCATGCCCAAGGAGTGTTGAATACTTTAGGGGCTTATTTTGCTAGGAGTTTTGTGTCCCACGTAAAGAAAATGTATCAGGGTAACCTATCCCAAAAGACAGGAATTGAACAGAAACCTAAGGGAAGTGTTTTAGTCAGTTTTTTGTTGTTGTTGTTGTTGTTGTTGCTGTGGCCATAAGATTTCATGAGAACAACTAGAGGAGGAAAATTTTATTGGGGGGCTTACGGTTTCAGACATTTTAGTTCATAGACAGCTGACTCCATTGCTTTGGACCTGAGGTGAGGCGGAATATTATGGCTTACACTTGTGGTAGAGGCAGATAGCTCAGAACATGACCCCAAGGAAGAGGAGAGATTCCACTCAACAAGGACAAAATATATACCCCAAAGGCATGCCTTCAAGGACCCACCCCCTCCATCCACACTCTACCTCTAGTCACCACCCAATTAAACCCTATCAGGGGATTAATGCACTGATTAGGTCAAGGCTCTCATCACCCAATCATTTCACCTCTAAAATTTCTTTCATTGTCTCACACAAGAGCTTTTGGGGGAACCATCATAAACCATAATAGGGAAGGAGGAGAAAAGGGAAGAGGAATTCCAAGGAGAAGGTACAACATAAGCAGAGCCCTGTACTGGTTCCAGGATGTCCTTCACAGGATGGTAACGTGGGATAAGCATCCTCTGAATCATGGGTGGCATAAGCCAGAGGCCTCTCCACACACAGAGGAGAGGCTGATGGGAACGGGATCCTGTACTGTTGGCCTCTGGAAAGCCCTGTCACGTCTCTGGAACTGCCTGGCTGCTGTCCATACCCATGGGTTGTCATCACTACGGCTGATGTCCAGGGTGTGAAAAAAATAAATAGAGCTCTATTAATTTCAGCTCCATTAGAAACACAGGAAATAAATTAATGTTTGCCAAATGGGAAAAGAAAAAAATCAATAGGGAAAGAAATATTATTTTTAATCTTCTGAGAAGGTTTTTTATAAACAACAGAAAGGGGATAAAAAATAAAAATCATGAAAAAGGTTCTGCCATCTTCCTTTTAACCCTTATTTATTATCACTCATTCTACATCATCCAGAACTGCAAGATAATTTAAAATTCCATTTTAATTTCCATGTACCATATAATTCAACCTAGCCTTTTACAGTGTATTTTTTTTTTAACTGAAAACTTTTAAAACGTCTCAAAAGGAAATACAACCACCGCGGAGGGGGGGAGGGGAAGAAGTTCTGTAAAAGGACTAGAGTAGTCATTTAATTTCAGAGATTAAAAGGTCTGTGCAAAAATACGATAACACGACCAGCAACAAACACAAACAATGCAACAGTCCTTTAATGGCATGGTGAATGGTGTGGGTGGCTGCGACAGGCTGGCTTTCTCCTCTGTCCTTCTGTACTTGCATTTGAATTCAAATTATTTTAGCCATCTTGGTTGTTTTAGGAGAATATTCTTTCATTCATTCCTACAGTGTTGACACGTTCCAAGATAGTGGCTTCTACTTTCTGTCTGTCTGTCCTTCCTCCATTCTGGTCTCACTGCCCTGGCCTTCGCCCTGATCTTACTATACCTTGGTTGTGGGTGAACCTGAGCTGGCCTGTGATGGTTGATGGCAGAGAGTCATGCTGCCCGCTGACCGGGCCACCTGAAGATTTACTGTGTTCATTCATTCAGGTTTTTCGTTCAGATATTATGTTAGTCAGGATAGGTTAAATTATGCTGATCTAACAAATTGCCCCTCCTAAAGCTCAGGCATCTAAAACAACAAAAATCATGGGTTTTTTTTCTGTAATATTTGTCCAATGCAAGCTGTCAGAGGACCTTTGCTTAGGTTTCACCTTGACCTGTGCTTCTCTGACCTTCACAGAAGGGGTTGGAACATAATGACCCTTGTACTATCTCTGAAAGGTATCTTGTCATTGCTATTTATATCTCATTGGCTAACACAAATCACTTAACCAAATGTGTCTATGAATAGACTGGATAATGTTCGTGACACTATTCCAGGCACTGTGGATACTGTAGAAAGTCTTTACGTTAGTGGGGTAGGCAGTTAATGAACTCCTGGGGAAAAAAACCCCACAATTTTAAGCAAGATTAAGTGCTATGAAAAATTAAAGCTAAGAAGCACAGAGAATGACAGTGGCAACAGGTTAGAAGAAACTTCTTTAGACACGGTGGTCAGGAGAGGTGTCTCTTGAGAACATTGCACATGAGCTAATAATTGAAATGAGCCATGGGAAGAATTAGGGAAAGAAGATCTTAGGAAGAAAGAACTGCAAGTGCAAAGGTCCTGAGGTAAGAATGGGCTTCACATTTAGAAAAGCAGCCAGGAAGAACAGGGGGCTGGAGTATAGTGAGGGAGCCAAGTAACTGGTGAAAAGGTGAGGAGGAGCCATATCCCAAGAACCTTGTAGGTCATGATAAGGATTCTGGGTGTGATGGAAAGACATTAGGGTCTTTTTGAACAAAAGACTGGTGCAGTTTGATTGACATTTCCAAAAAAGATCTTTCACCTGTTTTGAGAAGAAACTATGAAGGGAAGAGTGTTAATGGGACAACCCCCTCAGGCAGCTACTGGTAGCCTTGTACCCTCTTCGTTTCCCTGGAAATCAGAGATGAATGCCAGTGGTTGGGACCTTCCTGTCTCTGGGAGGTGCTGACCTCCAACCTTACTTTGGCCCATGTACACCGGGTGAGTCCTTGCTCAGGGGATTCTTCCTGTGAGATGCACATCTTACTTTATAGCACAACCATGAATTTGCAGAGGAAAAATGCTCTTCAGACTCCAGATCTCTTCCCCTAACCCAAGAACATAGAAGATGGCTACAGGAATGAATGGTGCCCTGTGAAGTCGGTTTATGGTGGCTGAGAGCCATGTCCACATTTGATTGCCACAATTTTTCTCTATAATCATGACTGAAAAATAAATTCCTGGCTTTGGGCAAAAAAAAAAAAAACCCTTATTATTTAAAAATGTCCTGAACATTAATTTGCTTAATGCTGCCTGTCACCGATGATGTGTTTCTCCTGATGCATTGGCACAAGAGATGGCAGAAGGCACCTCGTATGTTTGTGTCAGGTCTCATTGGCAGCAGCGTTTGTCAGGGGTTGCTTAAGCAACAGCCACAAAACACCTGATTGTGTACCTAGAACTGCCTATTATAGCAGAGCCGCTCTTGCCTCTATCTGCCATCAGTGATTTGTATGTTTCAAATGAAATGAGCAGGAAACAAATCTGGAAGGAAGAAGATATCCAAATTAGTTCTCTGGCCGACCTTTCACAATGAGAGCAGGTATCTGCTCTGAAAGTTTTTGTGTGGCAAGTTTTTTGCGGGGGCATTTGTTTGCTGTCTTGATTCCTTTCTCTGCCCAAGCTTAAGTATGCAGGTCCAGGTGAGCCCAGGGGAGAGAGCCTAATTTAGGCCTGGCAAATGACTTTCAGGTAGAATACATTTCTGTTATTTGTGAATCTAGTTCAAATTGGAGTTCAGTCCTCAAGACCAAAAAAAAAAAAAAAAGAAATAAGTAAACTTCTGTAACATCTGTCCAAAACTCGATCAGACATTTTTCTTGGGTGACCTCTGAATTATTACAGAATAATGCAAAAGCAGTGTGTTAAAAAATGGAGACTAAGAAAGCCCATTTACAACACTTTCAGAAACATGTTATAATGAATGCAGTGACTATTGGAATTTTGGAATAGGCAATATTTTCATATATTTATGTGTCTGAGGGGATAAGAGTTTCCTGTACTTTTTTTTCTTTTTCTTTTAGAAGAATTTGAGATTGATAGAAGAGTTACATTGACAGTACAAAGTTCTTAATATGTCACTCACCCTGCTCCCTGTAATATCTACATCTTACAGAATTACAGTGAATTTGTCAAAATTAAGTAATTAACATTGGTACAATACTATTGACTGAAGTCTTTATTCAGATATCACAAGTTTTCCACACATGTCCTTTTGTCCGTTTGAAGATCCAACCCAGGATATTACATGCATTTATTTGTTCAACATTTTGTTTATAGCAATAGGGACTTATGGATATTTATTTTATTTGCAACTTATATTTGTATGTATATTGTTTTTGGAGTGTAATCTAATACTATGGTAATAAATTTTGTTACTCAGATTACTCCAGCTTTAGCCCCTGGAACACCTTTCAGTTGGCTCCCTGGTCCTATTGACATGACCCATTCTCTGTTCCCCCTCCCTACTTTTGATTGCTTTTATGGTTTCTGAATCTTTCCCACCCATTCTGTAGTTTCCCTTTCTAATTGTAAGATCATCCAGTTCTCCCAGAGTCCTAGTTCCCTTTATCTGTGAATGGTATTTAGAAGTAAAAATCTGGGTGTGGGTGGGCTTGTTGTTCCTGGGGTGTCACTGCTTCTGGGCCTGCTTGGTGAATAGAGCTAGGAAATACACATATGCTTACTGACCCAATTGTACATGTAAATCAATCTCTCTCTCTCTCTCTTAAAACAACTAGGAGTTTGCCTTTGTGTGTTTGACTCTAATCCACCACCACAGGATTCACAGAAACACAAATGCCAACCCAAATTGTTTTGAGAGAGAGAGAGAGAGAGAGAGAAAGATTTGCACGTTCCTTCTTATTAATTTACAATTCCAAAAAACTGGCTCCTATTACTTACATTTTATTTACTTTGGTCAATGCTTGCATACATGTTGTTTCAGGATTGCTAGCCAATACTTCTATGAGAACTACGTTTATGAACCAGAGTACCATCTTTATGTACAATTCTTTTTGTTTCCAGTTTTAGTATCCAGCCCAGATACCACTACCCAAAAACTTGGGTTAGTTTCTATATATTTCACTCCATTCAGTCAAGCTAGACCATGTATTGATAATGCAGTTAGATTAATTTGTCCTTCTGTGTTCAATCCTCGGAACTTTCAACCCTTTGGTTTAGCGTTTTTAAAATTAACACACAACCAAGTTCATGCCTTTTGTTGTACAGTTCTATAAGTTTTAACAAATACATCCACCATCCCAGAGCCATACACAGCTGTCATGGCCTGTGTGTCCCTTTGTACTCAGCCTTTCCCACCTCCAAACAATCACTGATTTGCTTTCCATCCTGTAGTTTTATAGACAAGTTAAAATTTTTCCAACATTATTTTGTTTATTTATTTAATTTTTATTTATTCTGTTTAGCTCCACATTATTTTAAAATTCAGATGGCTTCATGTTATGTGGACTTAGTTATATCAGTCCACGTTCTCTCATTCTCTTGGATATATCAGGAGACACCCGCTGCAGTGGGTAAGCAGCTCAGCGTGGGCTGTGTAGTTAGAACACTTGGGAGCACAACAGTTCCAGTACTTACTAACCATAGGATTTTAGTCAAGTTACATAACATTTCAATGCATCAATTTCCTTTTTTCCTAAAATGAGGAGAATAATAAGACCTGTTATCTAAGATTGTTATGAGAAAAAAATGAACAGATATATGTGCAGTTCTTAGAATGAGCATAGAATATAGTAAACAATCCAAAATTATTAGTGGCTATCATTATTTCTACTATTATTATTGTTACTAATCTATAATGTCCTCATTTAAAATGAACAAAATCCCCCTTCGTTAAATCATTCATCTGCTCGATTACAAGTAGAGAATCTGGTTGTTGGAGAATGGAAACCTCATTTTCCTCCTTGCTGATGGCTACTTCTTCTCTTTAGAGTTTAACTCAATTGAGTTTAACAAAACACACATTCTTTCATTCATTTTATAGGAATTTACTCATGACTTAGTTCTATAATGTGAGCCAGGCCTTTATTCATGACTTAGTGCTGTAACGGGGACCATGCCTTTCTTCACTTACTACTCTCAGCACATGGTCGGTACTTAATACTTCATTGCCGAATGCATGAGTAAGACATTCTTGGGGACTGCTGGTGGCCCTTGGGAACACAGATGTCAATGGATTTGGTTCTTTAGTTGAGTGAGGGAGAGAGTTTCTCTGACCAATACCTTTCATAGGCAGGTCTGGTGAGCTATTCCTGGGGGAATGTGAAGTTGGCACTTGGAGACAGGTTTCAAGGGAGAATTAGAAAGCCACTCTGTGGACAAGATGGGAAAAGCCTTCTGGGAGAGGACCTGACCCAGGCAAAGAATTCAAGACTCATTCTGGGAATGGTGTGTTGTGTGAGGTGCAGAGTAGAAGGCCTGATAACACAAGGCCGGAGCTAAGGCCAGCGTGGAAGTCCCAGATAGATCTTAACGGTTTTTATTTTTCCATGATGAGGAGTTAGACTCCTTTCTGAGAGCAGCAGAAGCCATGGGAGGCTTATAAAGGAATCTAAGGATCATATTTGTTCAGCACATCTAGGAGGCCACAGTAGTGAGAGTGGACGACAGATAGGGAACACTTCAGAAGCAGTGAGACCAATGGAAAGCTGTGGGAGACAGCTGGGAGATAGATGGCTGTGGTCAGAACTGGAGCCGAAGGAAGGAAGAAGAAAGGGAGAGGGACAGGTGACCTTTGGATGGTAGATTTGACAGGACTTTTAGATCAACTGCATATGGAAGACTGAGGACGGAAAAGAGTAAAGTGACAAGCAATGGGTTTACCTGGGTAAACTCCTGGATGGTGGAATCACTCCTGGACTAAGTTTAGACCTGGATGACCCCCAGTTCTGCAGTGGAGGTAGGAGTGAAGGGGCCAGTTCAGGTGTACACACTGCATATACCTGTGCACACCTGAATAGACACCAACACTACCAGCCATTACTGATATTCAAACAGGAAACAGAATCAGAAGTGACAAAGGGTGTTGTATAGGTGCTTGAAATGTACATAAAGGGAGGTTCGTATTGAGTTTGGAGCCAGGAAAGTGATTACATGCATAGTCCCTGGATTGGAGAGTGACCCAGCTTGCTTTGTCTTCAGTCACTTCTGATTGGCATGGATGCTTGCCCCCTAGGGGTGACCTTCAATAGATAAAGTCATATCTTTTGTCTATGGATATGATGCTACTTCCCACTGTCCATAAGAGAGGCCCTTGGAGTCTCTTTCATCCCTTAGATGGTGACATTTTCACAGTGGTAGCTGTTCTAGACTACAGGCACAACCAGGATGGACTACAAGAACCAAAGGAAACTGTCCTTGTGAGAATGGGGGCCTGTGACCTTCCCTTGTTAAGGGTCCTCCAATCAATGGAGCAAACCAGCCACAGCAGATGGAGGATACGTTATATGCAAGTCGCTGCCCGTTTTCCTGAAAGCAAGAGCCTGTGATGTAGTGTTGAAATGGGTGCTCAATTCAGAGGAAAGGCCACGAGGTCATGGAAAGGCAATTCAGGGCACAGAGGCTAAGAGAATGTGACCTTCATCCCGACGCCTTGACAGGGATGGGAGCTTTGGCCTTCAGCCTGGCCAGGCCCCCCCTCCTGCTTGTCACGCACACGTGCATCACAGGGCAGGTGGAAGCCCATCTGCACTCGGCGCTGTGAGAATAATAGGACGGCTTTATGTCAAGCAAGGAGGCACGTTTATTACAGAGAGTCTCTTGCTCCAAGCTGCAGATGAGAGAAATCCTCTAATCTCACTCAGTTTTAATCCTGGATTAAGGCAGATCTGTTAATAAAACACTAGTAAAATCAAGAATAGTTTGCAATTATCTTCAACTTCTATTACTGACATTAAATGGTTTTAAAATATACACACAGACCAAGTGAAGTGTATTTTAAATTCCCTGCACCCTTCAAGAAAGAGTTCAGGAAAATGAGGCCTTTCAACAACAAAGAAACTGCTAGAAAACTCAAGGCAGAGGAGGAAAAGAAACAGGAGGGAATGGCTCCATTGGGATAGTATTTTCAGTTTTTATGCAAACAAGTTCATTCAGATTAGACAGATGACCCCAAACCGTGTTGGCATGGCAGGTGAGGCTGAGCTTGTGGAGATGGATGTCGTGGGTGAGTGAGCCCTGGCACAGGCATGTCAACCCAGAGCTCCATCCCATCTACAGGGAGCTGCCTTATCTGTGCCGGCAAGTGTCTCCAGGGCAAGGCAGGGAGAATTAGCCATCATCATCCAGGGGCTCTGCACACAGGACTCAACCACAAAGAGTATCACACACCTGGTGGATCTGAAAACCAGAAGGGGCCAGTGATAGTCAGACCACTGGGCCTTGTGCTTTAAATACTCTGCAGCTCCTGGAAATGCTTCAAATGGCTTCCTCTTCTTTCATTTCTGGAAGCTTGGCTGCCATTGGTCCCATATAGTTTCACTTGGGAGGTGAGGCAGACCTACTCCTCTGGTCTCCTGGGAAAGCATGTGGATAGCACCCTTCTACAGACACTCACCACTTTCTGAATATGCTTTCTGGATAAACTTGCCCATAGGTCTTTCCACCTTGCTTTAGATCAAGTTATGACAAGCTCTTCCCACCAGGAAGCCTAGAGAATCCTTCACCAGGGATGGAGGGAGGAGGTGGGGAAGATGCAGAGAAACAGCCCCACCCACGGCTGTCCACAGGCAGGATCTGGCTTCCACACATGTCGTTTGTTATCAAAGAGTTAGCACATGAGACACTGGGTGGGAGGGGGAAGAGTCCAGGTCACATAAGAACTTGATCGCTGGCACCTGGAAAATTTGAGGGCTGTTGTAACATGTGCAGGTGTTCCCAAGAGGTGACAATCCACAGGAGAGCAGAGGCTGCTGTTCCTTTAGGCTAGGTGACGTGTGTGCACTGTGCACAGTTCCCTGGCTACCACTTATCACAGAGGCCAAGTGCAGCTGCCATTGGTTGCTCTATTTGTGCTGTCGTTTAACTTAAAGAAAGAAAGGGACTCTTTCCTGTTCCCTTGGTTTTCTCAGGGGAACAATAGACCACAGGGGCTGTTTGCTTCCTCACCATGCATCACTCATTTGTGGCACTTGTCTGGACCCCGTGATTATCCCTTTTTGTAATCCCTATAAGTCTAGGCATGTATAAGACCCAGAGCCTGAGCTCTTTGTAATTGGCAAAGTGTACACCATGATGTGTATTTCTCTGCTCAAGTGCTTAGTTTTATTAGGAACCATCACTTCCTCCCAACGTCTTCATTTCCATCACTAGCTCTAGAAGTCAACTCTTTTCAGAGCCATTTCACAAGAAATAAAGTGAACCTATGATCATTTTTGAGGGTTGCCATGCTGTATGCTTGGAGAAGAGAATGCAAGACTGTTGATGTGGGGTGTGGGAAGGAGCTGGGCTTGCTCAAGGGTGGTGAAAGGCCTTCACATTTGAACCCTGGTTCTCTGTTAGAGCCCTGGTATCTCAGGTTTGACAAGATGTTAGGGATCTTTGGAGATATCAACTCATCCAAGTCATGGATATCAAGTTTGCGAATCTCCTTGATGTAATTGTAAAGAATGACTTTGTAAAATTCAGGAATATCTTTAGGAAGTTCAGAATACTCTGAAATCATATCCAGAATTTTATGTGAATAAGAGTGGTTAGTCAGCTTTTTCACTGCAGTGACCAAAAGACATGACAGGAACCATTAGAGGAGGAAAAGTTTATTTAGGGGCTCATGGTTTCAGAGGTCTCAGTTTATAGATGGTTAACTTTATGGCTCTGGGCCTGTGGTGAGGCAAACATCATGGCAGAAGCTGTGACAAAGGAAAGCAGTTCAGGACATGGGACAGGGGGGAGGGACAAAATATAAAATCCGAAGGCAGGGCCCCAGTGACCTATCTCTTCCTGTCACACCCCACCAGACTCCAGTTATCACCCAGTTAATCCCTTTCAGGGGATTAATGCACTGATTGGGTTAAGGCTCTCATAACCCAATCATTTCACCTCTAAACTTTCTTGCATTGTTTCACCTATGAGCTTTTGGGAGACATCTGATATCTAAACGATAACAAAGAGGATGTACTTTTTATTTTGTTTTTGCTGATGAGACAATTGTTAACTGTCATTAGACTTTCAAAATAATCTATATTCCAAAATAGTTAACGACTGTTCGTGTACCCTACCTATTTTCACTTTTCCTATTCTAAAAACTGAAGTTATTTACAAACACAGCTGCAATGTGAAAAGAGATAATACATTGGGACCAAGAGTTAAAACTGAGTGCCGGTTCCATTGCTCTGGCTGGGTGGGATTGAAATCTCTTGCATATGATCTTGTCTTATATCTCTCTGGGACCATTCACTGTTCATGGTCATGGGGTGCTAGTGCATACAAGCTATTCCTCCAGCAAAGTTTTAAGGACTTGGGGAAACCCCAAGTCCCTGGGGCATATTGAGGAGAGAACTGGTTGAAGATTCTTTCTCAGAAGCAGAACTGGGAAATTGTATGCATGTATAAATGTGAGTATATTTATGTGTGTCAACAGTTGTAAATAGGTGTGTGATCGTGTGTGATAATGTATATGTGTGAGTTTGAAAATATGAGTCAGTGAATATGGTAATGTGCTCATGCCTACATAGGTATGTAATCTTCCTTATGTGTTTGTGTTTAAGTTTGCATACAGGCATATCACAGAAATATACAGAGTATGGAGAACGGGGAGGTCAAGGTCTAGGGGAAATAATTGGGAAAGAGAGGAGGAGAATGTTCTTTGGGCATGATTTTTAAAGTAGTGATGCTCACAGACGCTATTTCAAGATATTTTCAATGAACCAAACATATCTGTGAGTTCTGCTGGTGATAAAGCCACGGGTTCTGTTAATATTTCTGTGGTTTGTTGCCTATGTTGATAATAGAAGAGGGCTGTGGGTGTAGCTCAGTGGTATGGTCCTAGCAAGCATGAAGCCCTAGGTTTGATCCCCCTCCCCCCCAAAACACGAACTTTTCCTAATAAAATTTCTAAACCCTCAGAAGTATACTCACAGCCCTTGTTTAAATGCCCATTGACCTTGTGTAAAAAACCCCGTTTGAGAGAGTTATGACAGACATCTGAAAGAGAAATATAGAATGCAATGAAAGATATCAGAAAGTATCTTATATGAGATAAAGAAAGTATGACACTGAATATTTTTGTTTCAATGACTGGTGTGTGAGTGTGTGTGTGTGTGTCTAGGTGTGTCTGTGTGCATGTGTATACCCGTACACATACTGGGACATGATGTGAAAACAGGCAAAATAGTTAGGAATTCAATTTTAATAAAGCCTGAAAATCCAGGAACGCCGGAGAGGAATCTGACTCGGGTTCAGTTTCAGAAATCTTCCGCTAATACCTGTGAGAAGGTGGGGCCAGAGTGAGGGGGTGGAGGGGGCGGTGGTCAAGAGCTCTCCAGGGAATGCAAGAATCAGGGTAATATCTGTGCAATGGTGGAAAAACAAGGGTGAGCAGGTCTCAGAACCCAGGGGTTTGGTGACCCACTGGATGTGGAAGATGCCACAAAGGAAAGAGGCTCGTGTGCTCCTTGGGTTCTTATTTAGGCATCTAAGTGTATGGACATGCCTGTCTGAACCAGAGAATCCCAGGAGCAGGAGCAAGTTTGAGGGGGGAAGAGGTGGAATTTGATTTTAGAAATGATGACGTTGGCACGCCCATTTAGGATGTCACTTCTTTTCTAGATTTCATCTCCGTCATTTCTGAAATGTGTCCTCTTTATCCAAAAGGAGATTTCTTTGAGCCTTATTGTCTATAAAGATTCTTCCTCGTAAAGATATTTGCACGATTCCATTAAATTAGATTATATATGTGAAAAGGAACTTCCTAACCAGAATCTTTAAAAAAAAAAAAAAAAATCTTCCTACAAATCGTTATCTACTGTATAAGTCTTTTTTTTTCCCCTGAGAAGAAAAAAAAATCGAAAGCAAACTATATGGAGTGCAATTAGCTCATTTAAATCAGCTCATGTGAATACAAAGTTAAGGATAGGTCTAGACTTTGGGCAGCGTTCTAGATTTTGCTCCAGTTCTCAGCTGGCTCTGCTCTCTTCTGTGTGCTGGCTCTGTGCTCTGTTCTCAGGGATGACGTCCCTTCACGTGGTCAAGTTGGTGGCAACAGCTCCAGCTTCCAGGCTCCCAGCTTCCAGCCCAGGGTAAGAACATTTCTTTTTTCTTCTAGTTTCTACAAATTTATTATTCTAATTAGGTGAGTTTAGGTCATTTGCCTTCCCACTGGGCCAAACAGGGTAAAAGCAGGGTGCAATAATTTACTAATTTGTTTAGGGGTAAAGACTAAAGCTGATCCTATTCAGATCACTGACCTGAGAAGGGTATTGGAGGATCCTTGAATAAATATTGGGGATTATTGCCAGAAGCAGTTAGAACAAATACCCAGGAAGCAAATATTGGAAGTGTGGATATCTGGACCAGAGAGGATTATGGCCTAGTGTAGGGCTGTGGACAGAGAACGTGTTGGGTATTCTTTTATTGAACTGGATATCTAGGTGGATGGTTGAAAACATAAATACTCATGTCGCTATTTGAAGAATCGGGCTGCTTTCAGGATATTGACTGGAGTGAAAATTCAAAGGACCTTTAATAACTGTGAGTCATAGGAAGTGAGCACCAAGCAGGTAGCAGCGTCAAGAAGAAATTCGGATTCTCTGTAGATTGTAAAATTGAGAGATTGCTTGGCTTCTTCATGCAGAGACAAGAATCAATAGAATGAACAACAGCAATTCCTCCCCTTCTCAACAGGACCTGCTGCCCCATAGTCTGTGGTTTGGCTCCTAAAACCCATTCTAGATGTTTCTTTTTGGTTCTTGTAGCCAGGAACATAGTCAGAGTGGGTTTCAAGAGGCGTTTGTGGTTACTACTTTAGTGCTAGTCTAGTTGGCCATAAGTAGATTTTTACACGTGTACACAAAATACCACAATTGCCCACACTCACCTACAAGTGGATTTGCACGTGCATGCCCAAGTATGTACACACACGCAAGCGCGCGCTTTACACACACACACACACACACACACACACACACCTTGAAAAGCAATTTTCCCCCCAGAGCATCAAAAAGTTCCCCTTTCCACTTAAATGCTTTTCCAAATAGTCTTATTTTATTTTATTTTTTTTATTTATTTCTCTGCCATATCCTTTTCAATCTGGAAAGTGACTTGGCCTCTTTTCCCCCATCTATTTTCTGCCTTCCTGCTATTCAGTTTAGGCATGAAACACAGAACTAGATTGAAAGCATTCAATGGCTATTCAATCGGAGAAGAAAAGAGCCCCTTGGAGCTTTATTAGATATGAAGATCCACAATAAAAATCAATTTCTGCCTCTTTATGCAGTTTAAATGACAAAGCACCCACCCATTCTGCAGCCATTGTGCCGGGGAAATGTAATTCAGTCCCCGAGCTGGGCCCAGAGCACCGCGGACTCCCTGACCCGCACTGACAGATTCCAATATGATACAGACCTTCGGAGATAATGACAGCCACTTCATCTCACTGCAAGAAAAAAGTTATCTGATATCTTTGAGGGTTAAAAGGCTATGTGGGCAGCATTTTCAATAACCCACTAAATCAGCATCTTAAAAAATACCTAAGCTTTGTTCCATTAGAAAAAAAATTTTGCCCCCTTACTCCCAACTCCAATTCTGAGCCCCAGCTGATAGTGTCACAGGTGCCTCCTGCCAAACCTATTGAGCTTTCTTTGGCCCAGAAGGGGACCCTCCTGGATAATTAGACCAAAGGGAGACAAGGTGAGAGCAATGTCTTTAGTCCTCTGAGGATGCGGGTCTTCAGGTCTCCACGTTGGCCTCACCAAAAAACACACCCAAACCAGAAACCAACCAAACAACCAACCACAACAACAACAACAACAAAAAAAAACAACAACAACAACAAAACAACCGAAAAACTTATCTAACTGCTCAAAATGTGAGTATGAAAAGTTTTCTTCAGTAGGAGTGGACACATAGTCCTTTTAATAAAAAGAAGCTTGTATTTGAAGAGAGGGCACTGCTGGACATTAGCTTCTGGGAGTTGAAACTATCCCGATAGAAGGAGGAAGGTCTCTGGTTTCTTGGAAGTGTTCAGAGAACGAGAAGGCTACAGGGCCACAGGAAGGAGCAGGGTGCCAGAGAGCACAGAATGTTACAAACCCATCGGGTCCCACTCCAAATAACAGTGAGAATTTGAATGAGTCAAAACAATGATGCTTTGCCCGGGCATCCGTGGGGCATGGAGGATTCAGAGAGCCCTGGGTGACCTTAGGACAGCTCCTCCATTATCTAGGTCTTAATTCTCTAATCAATGGAGTATGAGGTATTCTCCAAATGATCCTCAGGGTGCTTTTTATTCTTCTCCAAATCTGTGATTTGATCCCCAAATATGCAAAGTGAACTGCTATACAGAGGTTATCTTTTAGTTGTAAATTTAAAAAATGTCTCAAACAACTGTTCTAATAAAGTATTTTTCTAAAAAAATAAGGTGGAAGGTGTCTACAGAGCTCTGGATTTGGGAGCATGTGACACTGCAGCTCAGACTTGACATGGCAATGAGTTTCTTCTTTGTGTTGACTGAGCCTGCCTGGCAGTGGCCATCCACAGCAAGGCCATCTCGTACAAATAGGAGCCCTCTATGTCATTTAAAATACTCATATAGCACATTTTTGAAAAAGGTAAAAAGAAACTGGTCAAATTAAATTTTAAAATGTTTTATGTAACTCAAGATTACAAATTATGATTTCAATATGGGTCAGTATTAAAAATTATCAACAAAATAGTTTACATTTTTTTAAACTTAGTCTTCATAATCCAGTCTGTTTCACAGCTCAATTCAGACTAGTCGTATTTCAAGTGTTCAATAGTCACATGTGGCTTGTGACTACCAAATGGGCCATGGCCTGTCTACAGGGTGGGGTTGGGGAGGACAGTGAGGGTGTCTTGTGGGCAGAGGGAAAGATTCTTTGATTGATATGTCATGTCTGCAGTGGACAAGCTTTGGGATTGGCCCTATAAATAGGCTACGCTGCATCTGTCTGGCTAGGTCACAGTGAAGTTCCCATTTCACTCTTAATTCAAATCTGGGCCTTTGTACCAGGATGGCATCAGAAAAATCAAAATAATTTTAATTAATTTGAAAAGAATAGGTTCCCAGTGGCTCATGAGGCTGAGGCAAGAGGATCGAGAGTTCAAGGTCAGCCTCAGCAACTTAGTGAGGATCTAAGCAACTTAGCTTAGATCCTGTGTCAAAATAAAATATAAAAAGGGCTGGTGATGTAGCTCAGTGGTTCAGCACCCCTGGGTTCAATCTCCAGTACCAAAAATCAATTACTTAAATTAATTAATCAAAATAATAATAATAAATTTGGAGATTTGCGGTAGGGCAGTAGGTTTTCCTCAGCAGACACAATTTCCTTCCTTGGAAGGAAGTTTCTGTATATTGAAAGTTTCCCTCCTAGGAACTGGAGTCCACATTTCTTCTCTGTGGTTTGACTGAGCGTCTACTTTGCTGTGAGGAAGAAAAGCAAAGACTAATCCAGGGGCCAGTAGTACATTTGGCAGTACACGTGGAAGAAAGTCAAAAGACTCAGGGTGCAGCCTTATTCTTACCTAGAGTTCTAAGACAGTCACTGTGGCATCTTGTTCTTCTAGAAAGGGCTTAAAGGAACTAATCAGGTTCTTTTTAAAAAAAGATATATCTTGAATAATTGAAGCATCTCCTCAGCTATCAAAACTTTCATGTGAGTCTGAGATATTATAATCTTTTCCTTGTCCAGAGCTGTTGGGGTGAGGTTTTGCCTGTTTTATTATAGTACAGGACAGCTAGGATTGTTTTTCCAAATATGAGCAGTCATTGTTAACCTCCCTTGATGACTATCCTTTCATCTTTGAGGAAGTCATAGTATATTTAATCGTTTACATTTTAAAAATTGTCTTCCCAAGTCCAATTTACCTGAAATAATGGATAATCTTTGTCTTAAAATTCAAGAACATCAAGATAATGAGGCTGAACAGCAACCATGATAATTTGGGGGAGAGAGGTCAGCCATTCTAGGATTTTATACTGTTTCTGGGGATTCAGTCCATTTTGATTCTTAATTTGTGGATGACTATTTCTTAGGAAAGGGATCTTCAGATTCTTTGAGTTTATTCATTATAAACTATTTCTTGGGTATACATTCTAAAACCTCATGACTCTTGCTTTCATTGTGTGGCCTTGAGGAAATTATCCATACTAAACCCAATATAATTCATCTGGGTTAGGATAGGAAAAACATTAATAAAAATGTTAGCGAAGCACTCGGAGTCTGTTGAAGAAATAACAGAATGAGATAATAAGTAATTATTTCTGATTGCTCTCTTAATTTGGAAGCTAGGGTTCTTGGACTGGATTCATTACAATTTTTAATATTTGGAGAGATCAAAGACTTAACTGTGCCTGTGTGATAACAGAAAGTTTTCTAGAGAACGATGAAACCTAGTTCAAGAGCTCTATCGTTAAATCAGGTTCTGACTAAGCATTAAAGAAAGGCTGATCAAATCGCTAATATTGTTTGGATTCAGTCTCCCTCATCTCCCTCAAGTACTAGAGCAAGTCAGCTGACTCCATGCAACTTGAGACTAGAGGAGGAATACTTTGTCATCTCTCAGGAGATCACCAGTGGACATAGGATTCCTGCTTGTCTTTATCTCACAGGCTGTGAGGTTGAAGCAAGAGGACTTCCCTGGTAGACAGCATTTTGCTCATATTCTTATATTTCATTGTTGGAGAAATTAAATGCATTTCATGTGAATCCATCGGAGAGGACTCTTGGAAGCCTGTGCTTCGTTTCCTCCAGACTTTTTTCCATGTGCTGATTTTGCTTTGTAGCCTTTTGCTGTGATAAATCTTAGCCACAAGGAAAAAAAAAAAAAAAGGAAATCCTCAGCACCGTCCCCCACACTGACTCAGGAATCTGGAGGTGAAACCAGCTTCTGTGTTTTAACAGATGCTCCAGGTGATCCTGACACATGCTGAAGCTTGGAGCCACTGGTTAAGGAGGTGATGCTAGAAGTATTTAGCTATACCACAGGGCAGCCATGGCCTCAGTAGTGATGGAAACACTGACTGGTTTAGAGCCCAAATTCTTGTTTCTGAATTAACCAACCTAAGAATTTACCACCTTGAATGAGATGATGATATGTTGTTTAACACCTCTTAAGTAAAAATGAAATCCAAGTGAGTTTGTTCTTACTGTAACTCAGGAGTTGGTAAACTATAAGCCAAATCTGGCCTATTCCTTGTTTTTGCATGACTGGTGAGCTAGGGATAGTTTGTGTAAGCTTAAATGTTTGGGGAAAAAAATCAAAAGAATAGTATTATGTGGTGACATATGAAACTCTAATGGACTTCAAATCTTAGTGTCCATAAATAAAGTTTTATTGGAACACAGTCACACTCATTTGCCCGTATATTTTCTATGGCTGCTTTGTGCTACAAGGACAAAGTGGAAGAGTTGTGGCAGAAATCATATGAACTCATAAGCATAATGTAGACATGATCAACTTATGGTGGGGTTGCATCTCATCATCTCAATAGTAAACCCATTGCAAGCTGAAAATTCCATAAGTTAAAAATGTATTTACTGACTTTCATAACTTAGCCCAACAGTACAATATAGAGTTCCATTCATCCTGCCACAGCACGGCTACCTGGGAGCTGCAACTCGCGGCCACTGCCCAACATGGCATGAGAGTAAGCACCTGGCTAGCCCAGGAAAAGACCAAAGCTCAAATGTGAAACACGGTTTCTACCAAATTCATATTGCTTTTGCACTGTTGTAAAGTTGGGGAGCATCTGTACCTGGTAAACTTTTATTTTTATAGCAAAGATATTGTGCTGGGATGGCTGGACCCAGAGAGGCTGCAAGAACCAGTCCTTCCCCTCTAACCTGCAGGCTCATGTATGGTCTGGTCACTGGTCCAGAGGTGACTTCCTCACAGTAATTTCCTTATAAAGAAGCTTGATGTCCTTTCCTGACCATAGGCTTTAGTCACCCATACACACAGTCTTCCTTAACTGTGAACCCTACTTCCCAGAGTGTACTTGGGTCACTCATTCAGATTTGCCTGGACTTCAAGGTCAGCATCTATTTTGCTTAACCATGTGGAGGAAGAGAAGTCTTACATTCTACTCCCAAATTAAGGAATGAAGACCTTCCAAGTGAATCCTCTTTAAGGTCCATTGCCCTTCTTTAAGACACACCGTTATGTGATTGAATTGCTAGTTGCAGTAAATTAAAATTGCTGTAAATTCTCTGACCATCCTCCCATAAAGAGGGGTCCTCTCTGCATTCTTCTTGGACCTGTCTTTGCCTGTGTCTGCTCTAATCAGAGTAGTGTGGAAGGGATGTGATGCCAGCCCCATGACAGTGCCCATGTTTTTCCTCTTCCTTTCTCGTGGAGCCCCTATCTATTAAAAAAACTCAACAGTCCAAGGACACCACACTGTGAGGATGCCCAAACCAGACATGTGGAAGGACTGCATGGAAATGGAGAGACTGTCCCGTGGCCTGTCCTCCTGACATCTCTGAGTCTTCTTATCTGAGGCCCTAGAAGTCATGGAACAGAGACAAGCTATCCTCATCATACTCTGTTCATAAAATTTCTCATGCACAGAATCACGGATATAATTAAAAACCCTAATGTTTCAAGTCACCAATTTTCAGTAGTCAGGCAGTGATGGATGCTGGCAGAACTCTACTGTAATGCTGGATTTTGCTCTTGCTAGAGTTTAACATGTATGAGAGGGGAGTTAAAATCTGTTTAAAATAGAACATTTCTTCAAGTGGGGTATACAGTCTGGTTTGTTGTGTTGCACCAGTGCTAATTTTGTAGTTCTGATCATTGTGTGATGGTTGCATAAGTTGTTAACACTAGTTAAAGCTGGTGAAGGATATGATTAAACTCTGGGAACTACATTTTGTTACTTTTCTGTGTATCTAAAATTATTTCAGAATGAAAAGTAAACAAGGAAATCTTCTATGCATTTTGTCTCTGAGGTTGCATCTGCAGAATGTAAGCCTTTTCCTGAGAAGTAATCATAGGCAGTTGTCTGCAGCTCTGTTTAAATCTCCCAGAAGTTTTAGAGTGGCATGCAGATCTCTAAATGTCTACCCAGTCTGTGTCCAGAGTTTGGGGAGAATGTCTGAAAATCCTCTATAACTCTCTCAGTGGCCTCTCTAAAGGGATAGTAAACAGAAATGAGAGGAAAAATCTAAAGTAATTGGAAGGTACTTACTTTGTAAAAGAGACAAGAACCAGAACAGCCACTCCTAACAGTTATGAAACTACAGTTATAACTCTTCCTTCTTTGCTTAGAACCTCACTTTGCTTGTATTGACCCTCACTTTAAGAAAACAACTAACCCAAACATACATCCTCTTCTGAAATCCTATCCTAAGAACTTCCAGGCTCAATCTGTAAACAGTAAAATCATACACACAGTTTTCCTAATAAGACACAATTTCAGAATCACCTACGGAGAATTAAAAAACCCAAACGACTTCTTGCATCTGATCATATCACAATGGAATGAAACTAGAAAATTAGCAGCAAGAGAAATAATAGAAATCACACAAACACATGGAGATTGAACAACATGCTTTTGATTGAAAATGAGACATGGAAGTACTGAAAAATGAAATTGATCAAATTACATTCTGTGCATTAAGGATGTGTAATAATGACTCCCACTATTGTGTATAATTATAATGTACCTACAAAAAGAAAGAATATTTGTGAATCAATTTCAACAGCACGTTAAAAAAAGATACTACATAATGATCAATTTGGTTGCATCCTAGAGATGCAAGGATGGTTTAACATATGCACATCCATAAACACAATACAATCAATTATTAAATCAATAGATACAGAAAAGCCTTTAATAAAACTCAACATCACTTTGTGATAAAAGCTCTGAATAAATTAGGTATAAAAGGATCAAATCTCAATACAATAAAAGCTGTGTATGACAAACCCACAGCCAATATCATTACTGGATGGGGATAAACTGAAAACATTTTCTCTGAAACCAGGAACAAGACAAGGATGTCTACTTTTCACTCTTATTCAATTCAGTACTAGACATTTTAGCTGGAGTAATTAAGCAAGAGGAAGAAATAAATGGGCTACAAATAGAAAAGGAGGAAGTCAAAGCATGCCTGTTTGCTGATGATGTGATTCTATATTTAGAAAACTCAAAAGGCACTTAAACAGATTCAAACAGTATCAGGATACAAAATGAACATGCAGAAAACAGTACGATATAAAATCAGCCTAGATGCCTGTCAACAGATGAATGGATGAAGAAAATATGGCACATGTGTATTTTTAATATGTATACACACACACACACACACACACACACATACTGGAGTATTGCTTAGCCATGAGGAAGAGTGAAATTGTGTAAATTGCAGGAAAATGGTTAGAACTGGATGTCACTGTATTGAGCAAAAATGATTCAGACACAAATATACAAATAATGAACTGAGAATGAAATCAGGAATGTAACACAGTTAACAATAACCTCAAAAAGAAAAAACCTAGGAATAAACTTACTTAAAGGGGTAAAAGAAAGACCTCCACAATGATAATATAAAAACTAAAGAAAGTAATTGAAGAAGGTGGGAAGACCTAATTCTCATGTTCATGAATTAGGAGAATTCATATTGTTAAAATGGCCCTACTACTAAAAGTAATCTAGAGGTTCAATACGATCTCCACCAAAATACCAATGACTATCTTCAAAGAACTAGAAAAAGACTATAAAATTCATATGGTAGCACAAAGACCCAAGATAGCCAAGTAAATCCTGATCAAAAAGAGCAATGCTGAGAGCATCACAGTACCTGATTTTAAAACATACCACTGAGTCATAGTAACAAAAACAGCATGTCATTGGCATAAAAATAGAGGACCCCAAAATAAATCCACACATCTATCATATCTATAACCAACTGATTCTTTACAAATGTGCCCAAAACATACATTGCAGAAAAAGATAGCCTCTTCAACAAATGATGCTGGGAAAATTGGAAATCCACATGGAGAAGATTGAAACAAGACCCTTCTCTCTCATCTTGTATAAAAGTTGACTCAAAATGGAGCAAAAAATGTTGACATCAGAGTGGAAACTTTGAAACTACTAGAAGAAAACATAGGAAAAACAATTTACTATATTAGCATAGGCAACAATTTCATAAGTAATACACTAATAGATCCTGAAACAAAAAGTAAGGATTGACAAATGAAATTACATCATATTAAAAATCTGCATAGCAAAGAAAACAATCAAAGGAGTAGAGAGAAACTACAGAATGGGAGAAAATCTTTGCCAACTCTTCATCTATCAGAGGATTAATATCCAGAATATATATAAAGAACTCAAAATAACAAAAAAGAGTAAGTGGTCCAATAAAAAATGGACCACTGATCTGAATAGCACTCTTCAGAAGATGAAATATATTTGGCTAATAGAGAAATGAAAAATGTTCAGTATCTTTAGCCACCAGGGAATGTAAAAACTATATTGAGATTCCACTTCACCGTCAAAATGACTATTACAACTTAGATAAAGAAAGATTTGGCAAAAATTATTGGCTTAGTTCAGAGGCCCGTCAATAGACAAATGGGTCAAGAAAATAAATGTGGTATATATACATGATGGAGTTTTACTCAGCCACAAAGAAGAATGACTTTATGACATCTTCTGATAAATGGATGGAAATGGAGAACATGGCATCATGCTAAGTGGAATAAGCCAGGCTCAGAAAATGAAGGGTGGAATGCTTTCTGTCATAGGAGGAAGTGAGAGCAAAATAAGTGAAAGAAAATAGTGATGGTGGGTATGGGATATCATAAAGATAAAGGGAAGATCATAGAGTGCAAGAAGGAGATTGAGAGGGAGAGAGAAGGAATGGGAAAGGGGAGGAAAAACCACATTGTATACATGTTTAAAATACTACAGGGATTTCACCTTTATGTGTGTGTGTGTGTGTGAGTGTGTGTGTGTGTGTGAGTGTGTGTGTGTGTGTGTGTGTGTGTAAAGTACCAATAAAAATACATAAACAAATGAACAAAAGAAAGATTAGCAAAGTAGAAAACAGGTAAAAGGAGGGGAGAAGAATAAGGCAGGGGACAGGGATTGAAATCAAATTCCAAGCATGTATAATTTTTGTTGAAATGAACCCACTGTTATGTATAACTATAAGGCTCTAAATTTTTAAAAAGCTCATAAGGATATGGAGAAAAATAATATGAATCAGTACATTTTCTATGGAAAATAGTATAGAGGTTCCTCAAAAACTCTAAAATAGAATTGTCCTATGATCCAGCTATACCACTCCTGGGTATAAAGGAAATGAAGTCAGGGAGCTTCATACCCATGTTCATAGCTGATATTCACATAGCTGATATGGAATCTGCCCAGGTGCTTGTCAACAGATGAATGGATAAAGAAAATACAACACGATGATGACTATACACACACATGCACACACATACATACATACATACAATGGGGTACTCTTCAGCCATAAAGAATGAAATCATGTCATCCACAGGAAAATGGTTGGAATGGAAAGACATCAGATTGAGCAAAATAAGCCACACAAAATATGACAAAAATCATATTTTCCTCTTACATGTGGAAACAAATAAAGATAACCTAGAAGGGAACTTGGGGGAGAGGAGAAAGAGGCTGGGCAAGAGAGGGCCAAAGAGAGAGAGAATGTGATCAAGGCCTGATACATGCATATACAGAAATGTCACAATGAAATCCATTAACTTATAAAATTAACATGCATTAATAATTTTTTAAAAACCCTGCTGTGAACAAATAAATAAATAAAGCTCATGGTGACATCTTCCTGCAAGGCTGGACTTGATACATTTCAGTCATCTGCTGGGCTTTCTTTTAAGATTATATTTTATTAAAAGGGTGGATAATTACATTAAAAATAACACCTGTGTGGTAATAGTCTCCATTGCTGCTGTTAGTTAATGTGACTTAAGTTTTTTTTTCTGTTTTTTACATATTTAACAGATTTATTGCTTTGAGGAGGGGGAGTCTTTCTATACTCAAAAATGAGGAGGGTGCAGCTGAAACTTCCCTGTGTAGGGAAGTTTTAGGTGGGTTGTAGAGAAGAATTGTTCTCATAAAGAGAAATGGAGGGCTGACAGTGTGGTCAGTGGTAGAACATTTTCCTAGCAGGTCTGAGGCCCAAAATATTATTTATTGATATTTTCAACCCTCAGCACTCCTCTAACCATCCTGCCCCCCACCTCTGCCAAAAAGAGAGGAGAGCAAATCAGTTTAAATTTGAAGCAGAACTTGGAGGACAGGAGGAGGCACAGGCCTACGGACATGGAGGCTGATACTATTTGACACTCTTACCCTCCTGGTGTTTTTCTGTGGCCATACTGGATTCATAGCTGTTCCTGCTGCACGTCACACTAGAGTTCCACCCCAGACCCTTTGTCTTGGCTCTTCTCCTCTCTGGAATATTCTGTCCCAGGTACTCATCAGTTCACTTCCTGCCTTGCTTCAGGATTCTGCTCAAAGCTCATCCAGGCTGAAGTTTCAACATCCCCAGTTCTCCATTCCTCTTTCTCTTCTGGCTTTAATTTTTTCTGAGCACATTTCACTTATACTATTTATTTATATTTTCTTCCAAGAGAAAAAAAAAACTTAGGAGGACATAAATCTTGTTTCTTTTGTTCAGTGCAGTCACCCCAGAACCTCGGTCAGGTCCTGGTTCAACTAGGTACTCAGAAACCATTTGCCTAAAAGGAATGAGACAGTGAGGTCTTTTCTGACCTCTGTCTCTTCTTCTCATCCTTAGTCTAGTTTTCTCCATTACCATGGTCGCCACTTGACAAACTCCGTATTTCTTTTCTTTTTCTTTTCTTTTTTTTTTTTGTTTTCTCTCTTCTCTTTCTAGAGGACAAGCTGCACAAAGGCAAGATCATTCCATCCATTGTCATCAAACAAGCTAAATGCAAATTGCAATGTTTTGAAGAATTAATTAATAAATGCATGAATAAATAAATAAATGGACAGAGGTCATGGGGTGAGTACTTACCCCATCTTGGGAACAACCTCCTGGCTCTAGAATCAATTCAAAGCTCAAAGACCAAGTCTCATTCAACTGGGCCCCTCTGGGACTGTTGAAGATAAAGCCAAACTAACAAAAGCCCACAGGAGAAGGAGCCTGGATACCCTGGGAGCCAGGCTGCAGCTCCACAGGCTCACATCCTCATCCCTGGCCCATCTAAGCTGGCCTGGTCCTGGAAGTCAGGGTGTAGGCTCTCCTCCTTCCTCTGGTCAGAAGTTGCTTCACCCAGCAGAAAATAGAGACAAATAAATGAAGTTTCCAACTTCTCTGTTTTGCCAGCACCTCTGCTCATGCCCCTGTTCCCCTCCTAGAAGCTACAAAAGGGAAGAAGAGAATCAGCCATGCTTTGTTTTCAACACGCCTGTCCCCATCGGAACATCTGAACTCCCAGGACTGGGAGGAATTTGCATGGCTTCCTAGCTAGATCCTCATTCTTCTTCCCCAGGCTTTAATTCTGGCCTTTAGAAGCTTCACAGGACTTTTAATTACAATCAGAGAAAGGGCACGGACAATAGTTGAGTAAAATAAAAATAACAATACTTAAAATTACAATAGGGCCCCCTCCCCAAACAATCTGCAGTTATTCTCTGCCTTAAAATAAAATAGCTTTCATCTTTTCCCCCCTTACAACAGCCTCCTCCGCCTAGATAAAGCATTTCGTTAGATTTATTTGCTCAGCCCCGAAAACTTGACACTAAGGGGATTATTTAGTTTTAGATTTGCTGTAGTCCATAGTAATAGCCAACAGGGAAAGGAATGAAGCAGCAATATTAGCAGGGCGACGGGGAGGGGAGGGGAGCCGGGGAGGGGGCCCTGCAGTCTGCAGCTAAGCAAAACTGCTTGCATAAACACCATTAAGAAGATTTAGACATCGCTTTTCTTATCATCAGCACTCCTGGAAGAAATAAAAAAAAAAAAAAAAAAGGAAAAAAAAAAAAAAGAAAAAACGGAAAAGGGACAGGGCTTGACTTGCTGTGTATGCGTTTCCATTAAAGGTTCAATAGGAAATAAAACCAGCTGAAGAGTCCAAATGCAGTGATGCTCCAGACTCATCCACGCCGGCCTCATCACAGTCCAAAAGAGACATTTGTTCCACACGTTACTGGAAGAAGCGGCCGGACAGAGAACAAAACACCCTGCCTGCATCGCCCCATGTGTGACTGAGCTATGGATGGAGGCTGCTGCCTGGCTGGGCGCTGCCGGCCCATCCATCACACCCCCTCCGTCTGCACACACCCTCCACACGCGCATCCCAGGAGAAAACATTTCCAGTTTTCACGCCTTCTTCAAATCCCTAATTTTCAGGGCAGTGAGGGGAAAGAACTGGTGAGAAACAGGGAGAAATTGATGATCAGAAAGAAGGGCTACACCTGCACTTGGTTGCAGGAGTAAAAGGAGGCTGCGTGGGAGAAGGAAGAATGAGAGGAGGGCAAGGAGGTGGGAGAGGCAGAGGAGGAGACTTCGGTCAAGCTCCCAGGAGAGAAAGTGGGAAACAGCTCAGCAATTGGAAGTGCTTCTGGTTTTGGCCAGGGCCTCCCTCACACATGCTAGGCAGGGGCTCTACTACTGAGCCAAGTCCCCAGACAACCCTTGCTTTTTTTTTTTCTTTTTGTTTTTGAAACAGTGGCTCCCTACATAGCCCAAGTCGGCCTCAAACTTGTGATCCTCCTGCCTTAGCCTCCCATGGGGCTAAGGTTACAGCATGTGTCACCCTGCTGGGTTTGAGATTATTCTTAAACACTCTTGGAAGTGTTTTTAAAGAAGTGCTGAAATCTAATGGGCCATTCCTAGAGCAATGTCTGTCTGTCTGATAAATTGCATGAATACCTGCAATGGAAAAGTTGCAGTGAGGCATTGGGTGGCTCACAGAGCACTAAGAACAGATGACTCTGCTCTGCTGTGCTGTAAAATAACATTTGGGAGTTTTAACCACAGTTGTATTTCCTAGATGCATCCTTAGGAAGGCATTCCTAAATGGTCAAAGGATGTGTGTGTGTGTGTGTGTGTGTCTGTGTGTGTATGTGTGTGTGTGTGTGTGTGTGTGTGTGTGTGTGTGTGTGGTGTATCTCTTATATCTGTACTACACTACTGGAGTGAAATATTCCTAATAATTACAAAGTTTGTAGTACAGAATTTTAAAGAGCAGATTGCTCCTAAAAAGACATAATTTTCATCATCAAACTTGTACATAAAATATTGGCATCTCTGGGGCTTCCCAGCGCTTCCATTGTATGGGTTCTTTTTTTTCCCAGAGGCCAAATTTATCTCAGGGGCTACTGAGGACTATGCCCACGAAACCTTCCCATTTTTTGGAAGGTATGGATAGAATGGATCATGGGTCTTATGGCAAATTAAAGGCCACTTGTCACACTTCTTCATTCAATGAGCAGACACCTTTGCTGAATTCAATGAAAGGAGGATCCCACCCACAGGCCTTACTCCATTAGGCTACAGAACAGCAACTATAACAATATCAACACAATTGCAGTTTATTGAGTTATTATGTCGGGTTCTGTAATTAGTACTGTCATCCGCTATCACATTTCCTTATATATGCAGGCACTGATGCTTGGAGGAATTCAGCACAATAGGCTCAGCCACTCAGTTAGGTGACAGCCTTTTTCTGTCCATTTCTTAAGGCTGGGCTGCTGTCAGTGGTTTGTACTGCTCCTGAAAGACAACGGACCGGTTTCTTCATGGCTGGTCATTCTCGGAGCCAAGCAGATTGTCCAAAGTGAGTTCTCTTCAGTGTGAGGCTCATTCAGCTCTTCTAGGACTGGGCGGGTTATGGTTATGGTACAAATCTTTAGCATAGAGACTGGGACTGACCGGCCCCAGTGAACAGTGACCACCATCACAGCCATCTCTTCTACTATTTGCAGCACAAAGCAGGAAGATTTGCCTTACTCATTTGGGAGTGCCAAGTGGGCCAAGACCCTGCATAGACCCTCCACCTTGGGGACATCTGTCAGGTTTCCAAAGTGTGGTGTGGGAAACAGATGGTCAGTCACCTGTGGTTTCTCATGGTCCTTGATTTCCCTGAATCTGAGAACCCCTGGGTCCCCTGGACACTTGGTCCCCACCTTCTGAGCTCCCTGATGGCAGGCCTTTGCTGGTGCAGTTCTGCATCCCCAGCACCCAGCACTTCTGGCACAGATGTGCTTCCATGGGTCACTGGGAATCTTTCTTTGTCCACTGCCACAAAGTAGGCCTGACTCAATTGTCCAGATAGGCAACTTTGTTACTTTAAAATTTGTTTCTAGGAAGAGAATTCTCCACCATACTTAACAATGCATCCTGACATTTTGTCACCCCCTTGTCAGAGAAGCACTTCTCAGTAGCCAATTCTACACCTCTGTTGTAGGGCGCAGGGTCTTCCTCCACTGTCTGTCCCCTGTAGAGCTGGAGAATAATTAATGAGACACCATCGCTTATGTAATAATTCTTTATCTGCTTGAAGGTTATTTACTGGTCTTATAAAAACTGTCTTTCTATTGCTCTAGTCCCAGGGTGCTAGTATAATGTAATGACAGAGAAGTAAGGACTGACACAGCCCTAACCTGCAGTTCTTTCCTGCCATGATTTTAATCGAATGTCAAACAAAAAGATGGGCAACTAATGAGGGCCCAGGTCAATACTGCTCAGAGATGTCCCACCCGTGCAGACTTGTTTCCGTGCCGTTGTAGCTCACGCTGACATCCTGCAGAGCCCGCCCGCCCCCTGCCCCTGGGCCCCAGAGCACATTCACTATGGACAGGCCTTTACCTTTCGGAGGGCTGCTGCCAGTACCGGGGACATCACAAATTCTTCACAACCATAGCCCAATTTTTGAGTGCAAAATGTGCCAGCCATTGTTCCAAGTGCATTACATTCATCATTGCTTTTGATTCTTCCCATTACCTATAAAGTAGTTTTTATTATTATCCTCATTTTATAGAAAAGGAAATGTCAGGCAAGATGAATTAAATAACTCGCTCCAAATCTTGAAACTTTGATTGGTAGAGCCGAGGGTTGAATCCCAACAGCTTGGCCCTTACATGGTGTTCGTGGCCCAATTCATAATACGCAGGGCCTGGCATCCAGTGGGTGCCCTGGATATGGTGAGTTTCAATGAGATGGACAATGCATTTTCTAGGGACCTGGTTATGCAAGGAGCTTTTTGCCAAGAGGTCTGTTTTCTTTCTGCCTGGTAGTAATCAAGAGAAAACTTCAGCATTCAGAGCATCAGTGATGGGAATACGGAATCTGTAAAGTCAGAGGATCTCTTCTTGTGATGGGGAGGAATACTACGTCTTGTTGAAGAAACAACATAGGGCTGGGATTGTGGCTTGGTGCCCTGGATTTGATCCCCAGTCCACGCACACGCACACGCGTACACATGTACACGCACACCCACACACACGAGTCTAGAACAGTTTTCAAGAAGAGTAAGTCTGACACATTATAGGTATGATTCATATAATGAGCAAACATATTCATTAACAAATACTAAAACATCCACTGTGAACTCATCTGGGATGCAGAAAATAGAGAGGCAGGACCACTGACCTGACCTCAGACATTGGACAATGTAATTATGGTGACAACATCAACTAGCAGAATCTTGGCAGAGAAGGAACTGCAGGGCCATCCAGTTCTCTTGACACAGGCCTTCAGTCCCCACGTGACCAGCCACCAAACTGTCTCCTCACCCAATTGCTACAATCCAGCGGTCTTCTTTTTGCTGGCTTGGGCTAGCTGCTATTTCTGTCTGAATGCTCTGTCCCACGTTCTCTGCATGTTGTCCCTTCGTATCACTCAGGTGTCAGCTTCAACATCTCCTCCTCAAAGAAGTCTCCCTGAACTCTGAGGCTGAAACAGACCGTCCACACAGGTGCACACCTGTGCACAGACAGGCACACACAGCTGGGGTGAGTGGAGCTCCTGTTGAAACTGCCTCCTCTTTATTTGTTCACATGTTTACCATCTGTCACCTCTGTTGAATTTGTACTCGTTGAAGTGTGTTGACTGTTTCATTCATCATTGTAGGTCCCATACCTATGTTAGTGTCCAACACTATTTTTTTTGTTAATTTGATTTTTTTAAAACATGTGTCCCCCCACACACTCCATGGGGTGTGTGTGTATGATGTACATACTAAAAATTTTAAGTAAACAGATCAGTGAGAGTGCTGACAAATGTGTACCATCCTGTAACCGTGACCACAACCGTGACATAGAACATTCCCATGTCATCTAAGTCCACCGCCCCGTGCCCTTTTGGAATTAATTCCCCTCCTCCATGCAGTCATGGGTCTGCTTTCTACATGTGTGCATGTGTATTTTCTATTTCCAGAATATAAATTTGAAATTTTAAAATCTTTTTTTTCAATCAATTTTATTGAGTAAAGTCTCCATAATAGTCTTTTAACAGATTTTTGAGATAATAATTGATCTACAACGAAACACATATATTTAAAATGAGAAATTTAGCGAGTTTTAACATATTTGTATGCCTGTGAAACCATTACTACAAATGGAATCATACAGTATGGGCCATGTTTTGGCCTGTCTCCTTTCATTCAGGATAATTGTTTTGAGATTCATCTGTGATTTAGACATTTCAATAGTTCATTCCTTTCTATTGCTGAGTAGTTTTCCATTGTATGCATGAACCACAATTTGTATCTATTTACCTGTTGATGAAGAACTAGGCTATTTCTAGTTTTTGGCTATTGCAGGTTAAAGCAGCCAAGAAAATTCTTGTCACATCTTTGAATGGACACATGCTTTCATTCTGAGTGAAAGACATCAAACAAAATAGAATATATACTGTATGATTGCATTTTGTAACATTTTAGAAAATGAAGACTGACAGTCGACAGTTGTTTGGGGGTGGGGTAGAGAGAAGCAGGAGGATGCAACAGATGCAATATATAAAATCATGGTTTCATGATAGATAACCTTTTTGCACAATAAAGTTGGATCCTCAAACAAATCCAACCCTTTACAAAAAGACACATCCCAGCCATTCAAGACCTGTCACCTCCCCTGCAGCCCCTTTGTAAGCACATCAACATGTTCACGTCAAACCCACAGCATTGGCCTTGATAGTTGTTCTAGAATATCCAGGCTCCCTTCCATTTTTGATTTCTGCATCTCATCTGGTGGGGAGTCCAGTCTGGCCTACAGGTTGCCAGTTCAGCCCCTCACATTCTTCAGGTCTCTACTCAAAACTCAGCTTCCAGTGAGATAATGAGTGTGCGAGACTGTCCCAAGAGTGCAACACTGTCACCTTTAGCCCTTCTTATTCACCCCCAGCTTAATTATTCTCCGTAGCATTTATTAGGATCTCACAACTCTATATTTTGTGTATTTATAGTTTAATTCATCTCTAGCATTCTCCTGTGCCGTTAGCTCTGGGAAGGTAGAGCCTTTTCCCCTATTTTCTTTACTGCTCTATTCCCAGCACTTAGAACAGTGTGACTTGCATATAGTAGACACCCAGGAAATCTGTACAGAGTAAGTAGATGAAATAAGCAAATTAGCAAAAAGAAACACCTGAACCGTAATTTATGTCTTGGTATTATTTTGAGGATTAAATAAGACAAAGCAGGAAACTAACCTGTGTTGTCAGTCTGTTTCTGGTCCTCTGTGTGGTAAATAATAGCAATGGTCATGGTCCACATGTATGTGTCATCATTACAGAAAAGGGAGACATTAAATCACCATGTCCCTGAGTACCCCTTTTCTGTTCCCCCAAACCTAGCCACGCTAAGGGAACAAAGAGAGCAAGCCTGGGCTGCAATGCCGGGATGCATATAATCCTGAGGGACACTGGCTTTCTCTTACGCACTCTGGGAACTAGGGCAAGTCAGTGTTATCGGTAGAAAGCTACTTTCTTGCATGTAGGCCAGATGCTCCCCAGGATGCTGGTCAGACAAGCAATTGAAGAAAGCCAAGGCTAATGACGTCACTGCTTCTGCAGCCTAACACATAAAACCCCTCCCTCAGTGGCAAGCGTGGAACCGAGGGCACTGTGGAAGTGACATGGGTCACTTGTCCAGCCAGCCACCCCTGGACCAAACACCAGCAGGGAGAGGAGGCACTGCTTGGTGAAGCACCTTGAGGGACAGAGGTGCCATGGGTGCAGCCTGCCCGCATTGTGCTCTTCTTGGACTAGTCACAGATCTCCTGCAAGCTTTTCCCAACAGATCACATGTCTCCCGAGCTCTCCCCAGGCACTTCCTCCAGCCTTTCTGCAACCTATTCCTCTGCCCCGGCACAACTCGGCTGTGGATTGACACGTGTATTAAACACAAACTCTGTCAGGATCTATGTTAAGTGTTTTCTAGGTATTAACTCACTTAACTCTACACGATCTTATGAGATAGGCAGGTATAATGGTTTGGCTTTGAAATGTCCCTCAAAGGCTCACATGGTGAAGGGTTGGTCCCTAGTGCAGCCAGAAGTAGAGATTTTGAGAAGGGATGGGGTCATAGAGGTTCTGACCTCACGGGTGGATTAACCCATCCATGGATTCGTGATCTGAATGGAAAGTGATGCACACTGTAGGAGGTGGAACCGAGCTGGAGAGAGTGAACTCCTGGGGCCTATCCCTTGTCCCCAGTCCCTTGCCCACTCTCTCTGCTTCCTCACTGCCACAAGCTGAGCATGTTCCTCCATCATGACTTTGTGTCATGATATAGTACTGCTTCACCTCAGACCTAAAGCCATGGAGCCAGTTGACTGTAAACTGATACCTTTAAAACTATAAGCCAGGGTAAATCTCTCCTCATTTAAACGGTTCATGTCAGATCTTTAGGTCACAGTGATAAAGAAGCTGACTAACACAGCAGGAATATTATATTCATTTTACAGATGAGGAAACTGAGGCACAGAGTGAAGTGAGTTTCCCCAAGATGAGGAGCTCTGAGGTGACTTGAACCCAGGCAATATGGTTAGAAGCCCATGCTCACAAACTGCCAGTTCATAACATAAGCTTATGTTATATGGCCAGTTGAAATTCGAAAACTGAAAATTTTATCCTTCACCTAAAGCTTTCTCTGCATTCTCTATTAGAAAACATTGCAATTTAAGGAAGCCAATATTCTCAAAGCTGAGTCTCAATGCAAACTTTCTGTTTATTCTCTGTCAGTAATAGAAGACTGAGATAGTTTCTCTGCCATTGGTAGCATGACCCAAAGAATTGTTCTGACAGGTGTGTGGGTCAGATTGATCACAGTGAATCCCCTCCATAGTGACTACCAAAGGCCAGGAGATGCTGAGCTGTGTTCTTCTGCCTGCAAACAAGCTCCACAGCCCAGGTGGTCACAGATGAATAGATCAAAGACATAGTAACATCTCTTCCATAAAGATTTCCAGGATCATGGGGGATCCATGCTCTCCAGCAAGCTTCCTGGGTCTGCATGCTGCTTTGTTTTCCCATTAACGTCAAGAACTAACTTAAAAAGAAAAACAACTGAAGTATCCTTAGGTGCACAAGTGCATCGACTAGAAGCTCCTCCAGTCTCAGCTGAAATCGTGTTCACCGAGGTCAGGATTAATTTATGCTCCTGAACTGGCCTCCAGTTAAGAGACGTGTAGACAGTTTATTGGCCTGATTTTCATCCACTTATAAAGTCAACCACACAGAACCTCCACAGTGGACTTATCCTAGATTTTAAGGAGAAGCTGACATTTGAATTATGGGTATTGTACAGAATATGAAATGGGATTTATAGGCATCATATTTAAGTTTACTGAGTATTTGCAACGCAAGAGCCTACATGTAACAAAGTCAGATGCGAACAGAAAATAAAACGTGGAGGAAAACAGATTTTTGTATCTGGGTCTGACTTTATCTGAGCTGGCTGAGTTCTGGACTGGCAGATCTAGCCCAAAGGTGGTCATGTACATGGCAAATAGATTCTGGATCAACTGAGTCTATAGATGGCCTCCATCAGACACGGCCTCACAGTTGGGATGCAGTTTACCACCCCACTCCCATTTCCCAGAGAATCATTTTCAAGATTTGTGAATTCAGAATTTTAGTTATTTTTCAGTTTGATGTAAATTCTTGTTTTCTCGAACTTTTATAGCAAGAGAAAGATTGTCTAAGCCACACTCAAAAATTTGCCAAGGGAGCAATAAAACTCAAAGGACTGCTTTAAAGCTTTGAAAGAGCTTCTCCGCTCACCATATGATCACTCAGATTTATTTGTTAAAAAAAGGTCTTTTTTCTCTGGGAAAAAAAAGGAGACCTGGAGATGTGGATATGTGCCCTCTCACTGTGGGCTTACAGAATTGTGGAAATATATGCAATTTCTTGAGATTCTGAAAACAAGAAGTGAAAGGATAGGGAAACTTCAGAATGAGAACAGATATGAGGCCAGATCTTTACTGTGAACCCTAAATCTATCATAGGAAAATCTGCATGGCGGGGGTGGGGGGGTCATCAGACTATTCTCTCAGGGGACACAACATGATTACATTTCTTTACCCACCTCAAGTTAGCTGTGGCCATGGGATTTGCTTTGCTGAACGAGATGTGAGCAGAATTTTTCAGACTCAGCATATGCTTTGCAACACCTATTTTCCCATCTGAATTGGTGAGTAACAGTGTTTACAGTAAGGCTTTTCCATAAGCCTGGGACCCTGTCATTTGACAATAGATAGATCAGTAAAGTAATTGAGGAAACAAAATATTGGTTGTTTTAAGCCAGTAAGATTTGGGGTGGGGGTGTTTGTTACTGCATATACTTAACCTATACTGACTGATACATTAGGAGGGCCAAAAATGGTTGAAATATTTAAATATAAAATAAATTTGGAATTAAAATGGACCTGGAAGCTCGATATTCAGTACTTCATCTCCTGTTAGGAAGGTATTTCTGTCTCACTGTCTTGTATTAAATAGTTAACAATAACATGAAGAGTTTTTTAAAAAAGACAGAAAACCCTTCTATATAAGATGAAACTTGGAAAAATAAACAATCTGAAGCAAAGCCATAAAAAATAACTTCAAAATGCCTTAAAAATGGGACATGGTAAAGGAACAAACACATTTCTCTGCAGATCTCAGACAATTCTCAGGACTCCTAAAAGAGTGGCTTATCCTATAAAACCAAAGTTCACTCCCTTCCTTGGACAAAAGAGCTCAACTGTGCAGGCATTCTGCAAGGGGCACCTGTGGTCCCTGCCTGAAGATGGCTGAGGTGCGGCATGACTGAAGGATGCAGATATACTGTATTTGCATGAAGTATGAGAGACAGTGGTAGATGATGACTGGTCTTGGTCAACAGAGACATCAGACCCAGACCACTCTGAGAAAGAAAGAAGAGGCAGAAGAATTTTCCATCTGACTAAGCTTAAACCCAGCATCATCTGATTAATTGTCCAAAAGAGACCAAACTACATTTAATGGAAAAATAATTGGCTTGCCTCATTGTCATTGGGAACGATGGCACAATGAGACCAGCTGTGGACAATAAGCAGAACTGTATTCTTTGCATACCTGTATCAGACCAATAAATATAGATACTGTCACACAGAGGCCATCGAACAACAAGAACAAACCAAACCAACTCAGCCAAAAAAAGTAGGGATTATTAAATGCAGAAAACAAATTTAGGTGAAATGAGTAAAACAAAACATATCTATTTCATAAATGAATATTGGTCAGATAAAGTCACTTAAAAGGGAAAAATAGTCTAATATATAAACAAAACAAAAGCCTGCAGAATAAAAAGGTCCACAAAATCGAAGTTGTGAACTCTTTTTTTGGTACCAGGGATTGAACCCGGGGTGCTTTACCACTGAGCCTCATCCCAGCCCTTTTATATATTTTATTTAGAGACAGGGTTTCACTGAGTTGCTTAGGGTCTTGCTAAGTTGCTAAGGCTGGCTTTGAACTTGTGATCCTCTTGCCTCAGCTTCCTGAGCTGCTGGGATTACAGTCATGCAGCATCATGCCCAGTGTGAACTCTTCTTAACTTAAAAACATTTTAAACCTTCTGCCCATAACAACTATAAATTCCGGAAAACCTTTGTAAAAATAATTAAAACAATATTTGAAACTTTACTATTTCAAAAATGTAAAGTTATATAAAAATGCTATTTGTTGGAAGCTACAATAGGTAGATACAAACTTGAAAGAAGGCAACCAGTGTGGTTGAGATCCATGCTTATTCAGTTCACCTACACCATGAATGGGAAGAGGGCTCTTCTCATTCATGGTAGAGGTGGCAGGAATAAAACTTGAAAAGAAAGAAGAAATCTTATGGAGCCAAGGAATCCAAATTTTTATTTCAGAATGGTTGGATTTTAAAATGGGAAATCCCAGAAAAGTGGGAGCCCAGATTGCTGAACTCCCAAATCTTCATGCAAGCATTCCTGAAATTTTTACAGGACTCCTGAAATGAACACTCACCAGGCCATATGACAAAGAGTCCCCAAAGAAGTGACAGTTGGAAGGCTACAAAAAAATGTGTCACATTTTTAGATTGGGTAGAGAGAGGTGATGGGAGGGGAGGGGAGGGGAGGGGGTATAGGGAAGGCAGCAGAATACAACAGACACTAGTATTGCTGTATGTATAAACGTGACTGTATAACCAATGTGATCCTGCAATCTGTACATGTGGAAAAATGAGAATTCATAACCAATTTGAATCAAATGTATGATATGTCAAGATCATTGTATTGTCTTGAGCAACTAATAAAAAAAAAACTGTGAAGAGATTTCAGAACCCACCACCACTGGTGACACAGGGTTGGTAGAACTCTTGTCGGGTTGGTGCAGCTTGTCAAGCTACTTAGGATTTCTAACTAACACACCTGAAAGTTCATACCTTAGGAATAAAGACCTAATTCTGGGAAAATGGAGGTGTATCTTAATACTAAGGGCAAAATGAAAGAGACTCTTCCTAACAAAACCTAAAACAAAGCCTCCACAAATCACTAGCAACTAAGTAGTCTGCTAGAATAAAGCATGACACTCTTCAGAGGAAGATAACTGAAACCAGAATCTCTACAATCTATACCACCTAGTGTCCAGTGTAGAATTATAAATTATTAAATAGGTAGTTAGATGAACTATATGTTCAAACAGTTATAATCAAAGTGATAGAGAATTTACATTAAAATATGATATAATGGGTAAAGAACTGTAGAATATCAGAAAAGATGTGAGAACTCTAAAAAGAGCTAAATGGAAAACTGAAAAATATAATATTTGAAACAAAATATTCATTAAATAGTACTAAAAGCAGATTAGACATAACAAAAAGAAAAGTATAAAAATATGAGATGAAGGGGAAGATACCACATATGGAAGCACATATATCACATGACACCATCTACTTGATGCTTGAGAACATGCAGACCTACTCTTTGATGATAAATCAGAATCGTGGCAGATTTTGGAGGGCTGGACATTGGACTGGAAAGGGAGGGAGTAAACATTTTGGAATGATAGAAATGTTCTTTTTCTACAATAGGTTGGTAATCATATGAATGAGTGCATTTCTCAAAATTCATCAAATTGTTTTCTTAAGATGTACACGTGTTATGGCATCTAAATTCTCCATCAATTTTTTAAAAAGAATTTCACTAGGCATCTAGGAGTGGAAAAGATGAACAAAACGTATCAGGTGAACTAAAGTATAAAAATGATAGAAGGGGTTTTGGTTCTGAGTAAGAGAGCAGAAGTGCATTCCAGTCTTTCTTTCTCACTCTATGGTAAGTACAAAAGCTGGACAGGATTCATGAGCCAACTTAAAACCCTGAGGAGTCTGAAAAGTAAACAGCAGCAGACAGGGAGGAAGGCCTGAATTCAAAGCACTTTTGAAGCAGCCTCAAGTTTACCAGTTTTTTTTCTCACAGTCTGAAGTTAACATAGGCAGAAATCCAAAAGCAAACACTGGGAATACAGACTGGGCTTCAGGAAAATCATCTAATTCTCCCTGGAGAAATAACAGGGCTTTCCTAATGCTCAGAGACACCGTAGAAATCCCTCGTTTTCCTCTTTCTTCCATTCTATTGCATTCCAGCCTCCATACTATGGGAACCTGCGAGGGTCAAACTCTGAAGATGGTGAAGATTCCTTTCCAGTTCAATGCAGCTACCCTTCTCCTTTCTCTGGGTCCCAAATGTGGCACAATCAGGAAAGTGGTAAGTTTCTAAGCAGAGGGATTAAAGGAGTACCCCAAGGAAACTAGAAAGCACTAGGGGATCATGGAGAGAGAGAGATGCTTAAGCTTAGGGAGATGATTCAAGGGTCTAAAGAACTCCTGTGTTCACTTCTGAACTGTACATAAATGGATCTGGTCCTAATTTTTAGGCTTGAAGAGCAGAGCTAAAGAGCAGATCTCTTCCCAGATTCTAGGCTGAACTCCATGGAGTACATGTGAGACCGCTGCAGACAGCACCCAGATACCTCTGAAGTCTGAACTGATGTTGTGGCCAGAGTATACAAAGAGCAGGTGAGAAGTGCTGGCCTGAACCTAACCAGGTCCCAGACTGCTAAATCAAAAGTATCCATGACCTCTGTAGGATCTAAACAACACAAAGAGTCTCCTAATTTAATATTCAAAATGTTCATTATAACCAAATGATAAAATTTAACATCCTCTGTAATCATACGGTGCATGAAGAACCATAAAATCCAACATGGTTGAACCAAAAAAAAATACATATGTCAATGATGAGATGATCACAGGTACTGAAATTACTTGACAAGGTTCCAAAGCAGCTTTTAAAAAAATAGTTTGAATAAGGAATCTTGAATACTCTTGAAACAAATAACAGAGATAGAAAGTAGTCAGAGGAAAGAAATACAGAACAAAAGAAAACCAAATACAAACTTTAGAACTGAAGAAGAATTAAGATTTCTAAAAAGTCAGAACACAGGTTCAAGAGTAGAATGGAGGTGACAGGTGGCAATTAAGTTGAAGACAGACCAACAGAAAAGAAGAAAGAATAGAGAAAAAAGAAAGTAAAAACAGAGCCTCAAGGATGTGAAGGCCAAGAACAAAAGGTCTAACATTTATGTGATTAGAATTCTAGAAAGAGTGGCAAAAATATAATGCTAAAGAAATATTTGAAGAAACGATGGCTGGAAACATCCAAAGTACAGCAAAGGATGTGTCTGACATAAAGAGGAAATTCCATAAACTCCGGGATAAACCCAAAGAAAGCTATGCTAAGATGAGACCTAATCAGCCACTGGAACTAGAGACAAAGACAAAATCTTGTATGCAGCCAGAGAAACCATGCCCCGTCTACAGGGGAACAAAATTCAACTAAGGCAAATTTTTCCTCGGGAACCATGGAGGACAAAAGGAAGTGGTACAACAGTTTTTAAGGGCTGAGAAAGACTCATCAGCCTAGAATTTTATATACCCAAAGATATCCTCCAGGAGTGAGAGTTGAATAAAGGCATTCTCAGATGAAAGGATACTAAGGCAATTCAAAGCTGGCAGTCCTTCTCAAAAAGAATTGCTGAATAAAGTGTTATTAGACCTAACAAAATACTACAGGTAAACCTCATCAGCTCTACAGAGGGAGTCATAAATATGACAAGATGTAAATTCTGTTACATAGTGTAAATTCTGGTATTAGGTTGTAATTAGAAATACTGTATGAACTCAGGGGTATTAATTATCTATCAGTGTAGGTAGAGAGAACATAAACACATAGTTTCTTAGCTCTTTCAGCTGGATGGGTGGAAGCAATGATGTCCAACAGCAATAAATATACCTGGTGGCCAGATATTGTTTCTAAATACCATTCTATACTAATAAAAACCAGGGCTCCTTAGATGATTATCCATCTGCAGGATTAAGAGAGTAATTACAAGATAAGTCTAGAATATCTTTTTTTTTTACTAGAAAGTAAGAAAGTTTCCAAACAATAATGAATATGTGTCATAAGGACACAGGGTCTAAATTGAATAGTACTCCACTGGCCAAGCCTTGGATCATTTGTACATTAAAATGACTAATGATATGATGGGTTATGACCCATTGAATTATTAAATATTATTGAATTATAATTCAGTATCTATTGAATTATTAAGTTATTGATTTAACTGATGGATTATTACCCTGTTGAATAAACTAATAATTCATGAATCTGTAATATTGATTAATTTATTCATTATTTAACTAAATAGAAAAAAGCTCCCATTATAGTCAAATTTCAATTAGTAAGTGTGGAAGGACAGTGAAATTAGAAAACTGGTAACCAACATATTTACAATAGATCCAGCCAAAAACCATCAATGAGTTCTAAAACTGACAGGCAGAAATTTTGATAAGCCACAGAATATTTACACAGTCTAAAAGTACCTCGCCATGAATGCTTATTAATCATGTGTTGATTAATAATTGCAACATTCTTATTACTAACCTTTGTAGATAACTGATTAATTAACCTGTTACATATCATCTTAACCAAATGATAAAATTTAACATCCTCTGTAATAGAACTAATAGGCATTATATGTTTCCTGACATAATGCCTTGAGGTGAATATAACATCACCTCTGTCATATTTCTGAAAAAAAATGTTGAAATAATAAAGAACAATGACGAAATCTTAAAGGAACTGGTCTCTGCTCCTTAAAAATACCAACTTCACGAAATAAAGGAAAGAATGAATGACTAACTGTTGCAGATGAGGGAGAGAGAGAGAGAGAGAGAGAGAGAGAGAGAGAGAGAGAGAGAGAGAGAGAGAGAGAGAACAACCAGATGTAATAGGCATCCTGGATTTACCCTGGACCTATAGGGTCATTAAGACATGATCCCATGTGATGGGATCTGTGGATTAAATCAGTGAATTAACATTAATTTCCTGACTCTGAGGGCAATACAGTGGCCTTTTGAGAACGATTTCAATCATCATGCCTAAAACTTATTTTCCAGGATTCAGAAATATTAACAATTGGGGAATCTGGTTCAAGGTTATATAGGTACTCCTTACACCATTTTTTCAACTCTCCTGTAAATCTGAAATTATTTCAAAATAAAAATTTAAAAACAATGTAAGACAAAAGTTAAATAAAGCAAACAAAGGAGGTAAATAAAAACTGTTGTCTAAATATTATAAAAATAGAGCTAATGAGTAGAGCCAATTCTGTGCTACAAAGCAGAGGACACACACATTTTCAATATTTGGAGCTTTTTCAAAAAGTCACTATATGGTAGTACCTTTTGAACTTATATTAATCCAAAAGGAAAAAATTTAAAGCTCGTAGCTTTCATATCCATCAGGATAGAGTAGGTTATTTTATAATAATAGATAACAAAAAATTGGAAGGACTAAATGTAATCAAATTTGGATCTCCCTGTGTTTACTCTGCTCTTTTGTAGTCAGTCAACCTGATGCAGTTTTCACGATCACCATGGAAGGAGATGAAGATGCACAAAATGTGCACTGACTCTTTCACTCTACTCCTGCCTTCAACAGAGCAAAGCATGTGTTCAAATTTCATTGTGCAAAGCAAATCAGATTTCCATATTTAACTTCTATAAATACAGAGAGATGTTGCTCTACCATAAACCCAGAAGGAGCATGTTTTAAACAATCCTAGTGTTATAAGCAGAAATCAATTCCAGAAGTTAGTAAAGCAATAAAAACAAAAATGAAACACAACAAATAGATGTGATTAATTATAAAGAAAATAGCAATAAATACATAGGCTTGTTGCAGACTATGAGTCTCCTCCCAAACCTAGTTTCTCCTTTCCTTGCAACAGGGTGCATGTTGGTCTTGCAGAGACCATAACTTCAAGTCTTCCCTGTGGCTCTCTGGATCACATTAGTAAGCTCTCACTAGTGGATGTAAGCAGAAATGATAGGGACCCCTTCGAAATTATTATTTTAAAGGAAGAGTCCTACCTTGGGTTTACTCCATTACCCCCTACCCCATCCTAGAATGCAGACTTGGTGATTGTATTAATCAGGGTTCTCTAGAGGAACAGAATCAACAGAAAGTATAATTATTAAAAGGGACTTATTAGGTTGGCTTTCGCAACCAGAAGCTGGATAGTCCATAATGACGGTCTGCAGGCTGGAGAACCAGCAGCTGCACAGTCCAAGAGGCTAAAGACCAGCCAAGAGAGATCAACAGTGCTACTTCAGTCTGAGACAGAAGGCTTCTGGAAACTCCCTGGAGAATCACTGGCAGAGTCTGCTTTGGAAGAGTGAAGAAGCGGGAATCCAATATCCTTAGAGGATCACAGCAGCCTTTCAAGAACCCACTCAAGAAGAATCACCTTAGTCTGCTGCTGCTTCCTTGTTCTTCCAAGTTTTATTTTATCCAAGCCTCCATTCTATTGGACAGTGATGCCAAGCTTAGGGAGGACCTCTGCTTCAGTTGGCTATCCCACATGCCAATCATTCCTAGACACACCCTCATTGACACACCTGGAAGCCTCCTAGATCATCTGGATCTCTCCAATCATGTTGACAATTCAAATTAACCATCACAACAGTGATCCTATTTTGGCCTACAGGTGAAGGAATAAGTACCTTTGGTGTGGGTGGAGCTACAGGTGAAGAAACCTGGGATCTTAGATGACTTGTGAAACAGTCACTAATCACCTTTGCACTGGCTGGGCTTTTGTATCAAAGAGAACTAAATTTCTACCTGGTTTAAGCCACTGTACTTTGGGATCTTTTTGTTATTTTGGCTTAGCCTTTACTCTAATTAAAAGTAATTTAAAAAGTCAATCTCTTAAAAAGGGCTATGCCACAGATGAAGCAAAGTTAAGAATTAGTGAACAGGAGCCAGTGCAAAATTAGAAATAAGGGTGTAAATTGACCTCAATTAATGAAGGAAGCCCAAAGCATTTGGCAATACTTTCTTTGACCCAGCAAATAAAAAAAGTCATCTGAATGAAATGATTTTTTTCTATGAAAACATAATTCCAAAAATCTATCTCAAAGAAAATTTGCGACTAAAATGGTTTGAGGTGACTGTAATAAAATAATCAAGACAAATAAAACTCCAACTCCATGCAAACTGCCCGAAACCATAAAGAGAAGTAACTTTTCCAAATTCTGTCTACAAAATTCACATAATTTTGACAACAGAACATGAGCAAGATGGCATAAAAACAAAAATATGAATCAATCTACGCAACATATCATTGTAAAAATCACAAAACATTAATTGCTTACTTGCAAATAAAATTCACAGCACAGTAAAAGTAGAATGTAGTTTCACAAGGATACAATACAAGGATATTTTGCTACTAGGAAATATTTTAATATCAATATCTACATTAGTAGACAAAAAGAAAAAATTCTGAGAATAACAAGATTTTTTAAAAAAAACATATGTCCCTGATTTAAAATGTCTTAATGTAATAAAATTAACAGAAACTTTCTCATTGTGATTTTATACATGTGGCACCATGGCTCATTTTATATGTATACTATGTTATTCTTAATTTTACTGGAAGCATTTCCATTAGAGTAGAAAACAAGAAAAGCATACTCCCATCAACAGTTCTACTTAGCATTGCTCTGGAAACTCAGGCTAATGCAATTTAGCAAGAGAAGGAATAAATGGCATCACATTTAGAAAAGAGGAGGCACAATTATTATCTTTTGCATATAATATGCTTTTTAAAAATATTTTATATAAAACAGAATTCAATAAGGTGTGTAGTTATACTATTAAACACAAAAAGTAGTTTTTCAGTGGACAAGGAAGCTCTAAATGCTGTTGGGAAAATGTGTTATTTAAATGAATAAAAAAAACATGAAACAATATAGAAAAATTTTGAGTAATGCACATTGCTTAGAGGAAGAAAACTTTCCAGTGTTGAGACATAGAAGACTTGGCTAAATGAGAATGTGCTCTTTCTTAGAAGGAACATATATGAGAAAAAAATGCTAATCTTTTCGGAATTAATCTATAATTTCAGTAAAAACTCAATAAAAAAATTATTTTTCTTTTGGACAATAATATTTCAAATTTTGGACTAAAAAAATAAATATTTGAGGATAACCATAATAAATCTGCAAAAGAAGAAGAATATGAGAGGGCACTATACCAAAGAGTAAATGTATGATAAATTCACAGTAATTAAAACAATCTGGTATTGGCAGATGAATAAACAAATCATTGGAAAAGAGTTCAGAAATAGATCCTAGCACATATGGGAATTGAATTTATGAAATGTGGCATTACCATTCACTGCAAAAATGATAGATTAGTCAGCAAATGATGTGTGACAACTGGCTAGCCATTTGGAACAAAATGAACTCTTATTTAGTGAAACAAAATGAATTACTTGGATCATATTTGGGACATAAAATATGAAATCAAAAAGTAAGAGTAAACAGGAAGCTAGTTTAATAAGCTGGTTGGTGCAACCTCACGATTATGAAAATATGTATTGAAATGAAATCAAGATAACACGTTATCGCTATCGAATAAAAAATTTTAAATATACAAAACAGTGGAGAAAGTAAATATTTTGTCAACTATCAGTGAAATTGCAAATCAGGGCACACTTTTTAGAGGAAAGTTTGGCAATTTGTATTCAGCAATCCCATGTTTAATAATTTAAGTTTCGGATGTACATTGTGTAAGTATGTACAAGAATGTATATTTCAGCATTGTTAGCAAGAGCAAAAAAAAAAGAAACAAATATGCACGTCTATATGACTTATCAATAAAGTTTAACAAATCTCTACAATGGAATGCTATGCAGTCATTAAAAAGAATGCAGTAGATCTTAGGTACTAATAGGCAATGCTATGTACGTTTTATTGTTAGGAGAGAAATGCAATAGTTATGTAGAATATGCTATCTTCATGATTTAAGCATACAAACATATCTATCTCTAATTGTATGTATCATATTACTATATATAAAACATGTTCTGTGTCTTATAAAACTATTAATTTTCTAGCTCATTTAGTTAATTGTATGATTAGCTATTTCTTAAAGTTGTACTTGGTCTTCTTCATTCCTTTTTAATATTTATCAAATAAAATTTACATCCTTAAAAAATTTAAAAACTTTTCCAGAAATTATTGTAAAAACAAACAAACAAACAAAAACCAGAAAGCATTTCACTGTGTTCCTCCTGAAAGGCAATCTCATGAAGCTATTTTTGATGCTTATTTTGTTTTTTAACTTGTTTCTCTAATTGTCATGCTTATATTGCTACTTTTGTTTTTCAATTTTAGATATCACTTCTGATTTCCTTCTCTGAATGTTGAAGATGTATTATTTTAACATACATTTTCCTGCCCTTCCACATCCTATCCTCCATATGCAACTGGCGTAAATTGGTTATATTATTATTCAGGATTACATTGTATTATTAGGATTACATAAATTCCCTTGATAGATAAACCAAGTATCTATTTTGTAGTGCATCCAGATTGATTTTTCTTGCAAAACTCTTTTGGTGTGAATTTTACGACAGCCTTGATTTTTCATTTGGGTGTTGTCTGTGTATTGATTACTAATGCACACCCCCTACTCTTGATACTTTCAGACACACCAGACACTGACTTCCACCTGTGGAGGGAGTGTGCCTGGAGACTTTGAGCTCCTCCAGTCTGGACAGGCTGTTCTTGCTGCGTGGCCACCCGTTTACGAGTTCTCTTTACTATTTCCAAGGGATTCTCTTTTGCCTCCATCCTGTATGAATCTTGGTTTTCTAACTTACGCTTCTCATTTTGGTGGAGCACATCTTCCATAAACTTTCTGGAATGTCTAAAAAGTATATTTTTAGCCTAATCTCATATTTGATAGATAGTTTTAAAAGGTAAATAATTTACAGGCTATGTTTTTTTTTTTCAGAATTTTGGGGCATTTTTCCTTTGTGTTTTGTTCCTACATTACTGATTCATCCTTATGTCTAAGGACCCTTCAGGTTCCTACAGCAAATTTGGAATATTCATTAGCTTCCCTCATCTTTAGTGAAATGTGTATATATGAGGGAAAGAGAGACAGACAGACAGACAGAGGCAGAGACAGGTAGATATTCCAGCATTTCTCAAGTGATGGTTCCACTTTGACTTGTCCATTCGTATCTACCTTTCCAATAGTAAAAGCCTCTTTTCAATCTCAAACTGCTTCTTCAGTGAATTTCCAAGCAACTCTGCTTTAACCTTATAAATCAGCCCCATTTCCAGAGGTACTTGTTCTCCCCTTTCTTGAGCTTTCTGTGCATCTCTGGTATAAATGAGGTTGCAATATGTTTTCTCTGCTGATAGTTTATCATTTAAATTTATTGACTTTGCTAAATTATTACTACTGATTCATCTGTGTTCCAGTTGGTAATGTTATATTGTTACTCTTTGTTTTTTCTATCTCTTTGACCTTATAAGATCAAATTTAGTGAGGTTTTTTTTGAGTGAGAGCAGTAATATCCACCATCACGTCCCCTAAATACTCAAATAATTTCACCCTATAATTCACAATGAATTCCACTCTTACGTATAACTAAACTAATGCACCAACTAAAAAATGAACTAATAGAAGGAAGACTAATAGAGTAGAGATAGGGAATCATGAGAGAGAAGCGGGGACTGAAACAGAGCAAATTATGTTATATGCATTCATGAATATGTCCAGATAAATACTACCATTATATAAAAATACAATGCACAAATAAGAACATAAGTAAAAAATGCATTCATTTAAGATTAGGGATCTTAAGTACTGTCTTAACTACATTGCATAACCTTAAGATAGGTTATTTTATTTTTAAGTTTTTAATAGGTTATTCATTATTTAAATTTACAGTATTAAATTTAGTTGTAAACATTTAATGATTTTATTCTAATTTATTTATTTGTTCATTAATTATTTTCAGTTTCTTAAAATTCAAAATATTTGAAGTTTGATTATATTTCCCTTTTTGAGTTCTGAATTTTTATTACATTTTATTCAGAACATATTTTCTAGATAATATTGATTACTGCAATACAGCAACTTACTTTGTGACCTATTTACAGTCAGTTTTACAAATGTTCCATGTGTGAGTGAAAATATTATGTTTTTGAGATATTGGATATAAAATTCTATGCTAAATCAAGCTTTTACCTATATGATTAAAACTTCAATATCTTTACTTTTGTCCAATTGATCTATTAATTACCAAGAGAGGCATAATGGTGGAGATATTTAATCTTTCCTTTTAATTCTGTTAATTTGCTTTATATATTTAAGGCTATATGAGTTGAATGTGGGTTCAGGGTTATTTTATCTTCCTAGCAAATGGTTCCTTTTATCATTTTTGATTAACCCTCTTTATCTCTCTCTTTGTTTTTTTTTTGCCTTAAATTCTATTTTGCTGACATTAATAAATAAAATTACATCAGCTTTCATTTGCCCAGAAGTTGACTTGAAATATGTTTCCATCCTAATACTGTTAACAGTGCTGTCATTGCTTTAAAGTGTCATTTGAAATTGCAACTAAGTGGAGTGAAGAAAATGTTATCTAGTCTGAGATCCTCTCTTTTAACGACGGTGTTAAACTTATACAATTTTTAAAATTATTATTACTGAAATAATTTAATGTTTTGCAATCTTTTTTTGCCTTGTATTTACTTAATTTTTTCCCCACTTTAATTATTACTGTCTACTATTTTAGTTTCTCTCTCTCTTGTAAAATTCCCATTAATCGATGTTAATTATTATTGTTTTATTTATTCAATAAAATTTTGATAAATTTGGACATTTGTTAAAAAAATAGTTTTATTTATTCAATATTTGCTAAACCTTGCCCAAATATTTACCATTTTCTTCAGACACCATTGCTCCTGTGGATGTACATTCCATCTGTATTTAAGTTTCTTCTTTCTTCCTTTAAAAAAAATACATTTATTTTATTTTTTAATTTTTATGTGGTGCGGAGGATTGAACCCAGGGCCTCACACATGCTAGGTGAGTGCTCTACCACTGAACCACAACCCCAGCCAATTAAGTTCCTTCTTTCTGAAATATATTCTTTAGTTCTTTAGGAGAGAGTCTGAGAGTAATAGATTCTCTCAGTCTTTAGTTTTCTAAAACATTTCTTCAATTTTCCCTCAGTCCTTAATAATAATTTTAGCATAATATTACTACTTTTAAATCATTATTTTCTATCTCCAAGCTCTCAGTATTGTGGAATTCTTCTAATAGTTGAGTAGGTAAACCTCTTTAGCTATTTTGTCATTTCTCTTTTGGTTACTCTTACAATTTCTTCTCTACATGTATATTGTCTTTCATAATTTCATTACAATATGTTTATCCTTGTTGGGATTCATAATATTCCATCAATCAGAGAATTTTTTTTTTTTTTTTTTTTTAGCCAGGGATTGAATCCAGGGGCACTCAACCACTGAACTACATCCCCAGCCTATTTTATTTTTGGAGACAGAATCTTGCTAAGTTGCTTAGGGCCTCCCTAAGTTGCTGAACTTGGCTTTGAACTTGTGATCCTCCTGCCTCAGCCTCCCAAGCCACTGAGATTATGGGTGTGCACCACTGCACCTGGCTCAATCAGAGGATTTACGTCTGTCATAAATTCTAGAAAACCTTCAGCCTTTATCTTCCCATTATGTCAAAATAGTGTCCCTTCCTATTCTCATTGTGATGTTGTTCTTAGATCCAACCTGTTGTATCCTACAAGTATCTTAACTTCTTTCATGTTTGTCTGTTAATACTGAATTCTGGGTTATTTCCTCAGATCTACTTTCTTATGTTGAATATTCCCTGGAGTTTCTAAAAGCTGCATTTGGAAACTATGAATAAAGCTGTAAGTATTCACATACATTTTCCCACTTTTTAATAAAAACAAAATATACCAGAAAAATATTGAAAGAAACATGCACACATAAATAAACAACAAATGTAACATCATATACCTAAGATAAAATTAGCTGTCATTCATTTAGTACTTACTCTTTCCAGGTACTAGGCTAAGCATTTTATATAGGTTAGCTCATTTTATCCTCATGCAATCATCTTTAACAGGATCAATATTTAAACCAACTACAATTTTAATATGTAAAGACAATGTAACAGGAAAAGACCTCTGATCAAAGCTTTATGATCTCTGACCTAGCTGAGTCAGCATCCAAATGGGTGGGTAGAGACAGATTGAGTTTGCCAGTTATAAGCATCCCAGTCTTTTATATAATAGAGGAACTTGCACTTTGAAGAGAGTCTGTAAGTACCAATGATTGATGAATGTCAACAAGATATAATATGAATACAAATAACTACAATGTGATGAATGGGTATTGTGTATTACAAGGCACTGTCCCGGGGGGTTTGGATGAACATCTTCTGCCCTAATCTATATGAAAGATAGCTTGCAAGTTAAGTAATTGGAAGAAACAGCCTCAGAGAGGCTGACATGATCACACAGTAGGTGAGAGAATGAGATTTGAACTTTAGTCAAAAAATTTGTCCACCACCTCCCCACAGTCTCAAACAGGATGTAGACTTTTAAGGGGGATACCTTGCTCTGGAGATGCACTTGAGCTCACCTAGAGCTACTGCATTTTCCAAGTTAGAATACAAATCAGTGAATCTGAGTTCCCAGGAACTTCTAAGAACATTCTGCGTGGGGTACTTTTGATGAATTGGAGTGCATCTCTCAAGTACTCAAATTGTTTGGCAGAATTTCCTTAAACCTCTGATTCATCTTTCCCACCATAGCCTAACCTGTAGTCGAATGAGCACTTAATAACATGATGTACGTTTTGAATATGTCTTCAATATGAATTCAGAAATTTTATCAATTATGAATTTTTCCTGGGTCAAGTAGCACTTTTTCAAGTGACTGGTGAGAAATTCTGATGTATTTCCATTTATTCTGCATTCTTACACAAAAGGGGAAAATTGGAATATAAACGACTGCATTGTAGAAACACATTAGTTTGAGTTTACAAAGCCATAGTAACAAATCTTGAATAAGACCCAGTTCAAGTCAATCAGCTTCCTAAAAATCTCAGACTCCCTTTTTCCCTCTTTATTTCAAACTCCTATAGCACTTTGTCGTAGTTACATACCTACCATAGCCTACTTTCTGCTAAAATGATTTATGTGCCTCTCCCATCTGAACTGTGAGTTCCTTACTTGTGGAGATGGCCTCTTATTCTTCTTGGGTCCCTTGTGGTACCCAGTGTCATTGTTTGTATATGGGAACGGCTCAACAAATATTTGTTGATGTGATCCAAATATATTTATGTTCAACGTTGAACACTACTCATATTCTGATTTTGATTTTCTTTTTATGGATTTTTATAATTTGGTTTTTAAAGTAATAGCCCAAGGACATTCTCTTCCTTCAGTTTCAATTGTCTGTTTGTTTGTTTAACAATACACACAGGATTAAAACAAATCTCAGAGCATGGCATCTTTCCAAATGCACCAATTGCATTGAATTCAGTCAACTGAATCCTCCACAGAGCCCAGTGGTGAGAGGCAAGCAGATTGCTGAAGTCATGGAAAACACTGATTTCTAATCCCTCCAAATTTTCTATAATGAGCTTTCTTTTTCTCACTGTGAATTTTGGAAATTCCTTGCCTTATCAGCGGTAGAATGGTGGATGCCACATAGTAGCCACTCAATTAATATTTAATAAACTCAGTTGAATTACTTTTTTTTTCCCGTGGACTCATACACCAGAAGCCAAACCCAGGTGTCCTAGAACACTCATGATAAAGGGCTTATCACTTAGCAAAAAGCCAAAGAGGTCCCTACTTTGTGACCATCCACGTGCCAGATGTAGAATCTGAAGTCTTTAAACTTTCCATTAAATGTATCACCACTATTCTTTTCTGCTACAACAGAAATCCATAGTTTCTACATATTTGAAATTTCTTATTTTCAAATATATAAACAAAATTTCTTATTTTCAAATATATAAACATTTTTAAAATATTAGCAACTGAAAAGATCCTTGTCATACTTCCAAATAATTACTGAAATTGATTTAAAAAAATTCACTGATATGTTTGAGAATGGCCATGGTCAAGTGGTATGACTACATTTGACTGTGACTTATTAACCTATCTTCACACTCTAGTTGCCCCTATGTACACCTGAGGAATATAGTCACTTCTCACCGTGACCTTTCAACCTGGTTGCTGACTTCACATGCCTGAAGAGTCCTCATGGTAAATATTAGACTGGTCTATGTAGACAAAGGGCTAAAACAAGAATCAAACCGGTGGAAGTCCACAGAGACACAATTTTGGGTTTCATGTTTTACAAAAGTTTTATTTATGCTCACAAACTTTTGTAGGAATATGGAAAGTAGAAAAAAAAATCACTCACAATCACACCAACCAAAAGTTATCATTATTATTTTGGAGCCGATTATAGCATAATACTTTGTTGAATAAAATAATTTTCTCTGATCAGAATAACCCTCAAATGGATTGGGCCAGTGGACGGTGGGAGCAGCCATCTTTGGAGCTGTGCAAAGGCATGGTCCACTCTGCCAAGACTTCAGTGGAGGCTGGGAACTATGAGCCCTTGATGATGGACTTTGCACTCTGAGGAGCCCATACAGTGATCGTGAGGGGGGTCTTTTAATTAGTATGAATTTTTATTTGCTCCTTCAATAAATGTCACAAGCATTTTACACACACACACACACACACACACACACACACACACACACACAATGTCCCCATGTTGGAAATCACAGGAAGCCGAAAACCAGAATCTTCAGGACTTTCCCTTGGTGCAGATGTAGGAGCCAGTTTCTGCCTTTGCTGCAATTCTGTCCATCAGTGTCCGAGCTCTTGTACATTGTGCTCTTAAATAAACCAGCGCTTTCCAGGCTTCCAGCTACACACCGTCCCTTATATAGACACTGCTTTATTTTGATTTCATAGATGAGGAATAGAAACTTAGGGAGGTCCTATAATTTACTTGCCCCCATTCCAGAGCGGAAAACGACTGTTTTTCCCACAATCGTGTAGGCTCCATCTCTGGGGAAAGAGTCTGCGACAGAGGAGTGGCGCTGAGGTCGCGCATGTGAACAAACAAATTAATTTTTTTCAATCCCCCAGGGGGTCCTATCGCAGGGCCAGTCAGCACCCCTGCCAGTCCGGGCTCGCTCAGCCCCGCAGCGGGTCTGGGGGCCAGGGACAGTACCTAGCCTTTCCTGGAGCAGGGCGAGACCCCCATTTCCAGCCCCAGATGGCTTGCGCCCAGCGCCCTGCGCCCTGCGCCCAGGCTCCCCCGCGATCGGGAGCCCACGTGCTGAGCAGTTCTGAACCCTGAGTCCCAGGCATTTTCCGGCTCACATCACAGCCTGTAGCACAGACCAGGGAATGGTTATCGGCCGAGAGCTGCAGGCGAACAGCTAATCCAGTCCTGGAAGGGGGCACTGGTAGTTAAGCCCTTTAATGGCCCCAGTCCTATGATAATTAGTCCTGGCCTGGAGCTAGGGAACAGCGAGCCCCTCTAACCTGAAACGGAGCCTCATCCACTGCTCAGCGCTAATCCCTTGCACAATGAAAGTCGAACTAATTCACTGGGTAAACACCCTCTCCAGTTACTTACAAGCTGTCTTATTTCAGCCCCAAACCAAATAGAAAGGCGGCCACTGACTGGAAAGAAAATCAAATATTTAAGAACTCGTTTTGCCTGAAAACTCCCCCTGGGATGCTTTCCTATCGTGAGGGGGGATCACTTCACGCTCCTTCGTTTGTGGCAGGCGGCTACTTTGTGATGAAAACAAGAGCCACCCTGCGGGGATTTCCCTGGCATGGTCTTTTTCTGATCTCTGGGTAGCTGTAGGGAATCACAACCTCGGAACATAGGGCCAGGTACATTAGTAGATGCTTCATAAATGTTTAACAAAGATCAGTTTCTGCCTTTATCTCAGAATGTGGTTCCTCAAGGATTCTAGACCAGTGGTCCTCAAATTCCAGATCCATCAGAATCACCAGGAAGGCTGTCAACCCCAGATTGCTGGGCCTCAGTTTCAGTTTTGATTCAATAGGTGAGGACAGATATTTGTATTGTTAACAATTTGATAATAATAATAATTTGTATTATTAACAAGTTTTCCAGAAAATGATTGGTCTAGAACAGGAATGAATATATATATATATAATTTTTTTACCAAAAAAATGGATAGGAAATATTTTAGACTTTGCAGACCATGCAATTTCTGTCTCAACTCAATTGTGCCATTGTAATGCAAAAAACCACCCATGAACAATATTTAAATGAATAAATATGGTACAGAACTTTGAATATCATGTAATTTTCACATGCTGTGAACTCTCTTAATTTGATTTTTCCTCCAAACATTTGAAACTCCAAATTCACTCATGACTAGGCGTGGTTCTTGTTTACTGACCCATGGACTTGGATGATAATAACAGAAGACAGCAGAGACAGTGGCTCAGAGTCCCAAAACAGAAATGATGGAAATAATTTCATGTAAGAAAAATCCTTCTATACTTATAAAAATTGTATCTCATTTGCTTGTAAACTCGATTCCCAAGCCTTCCACGATATCCTGCTAGGCATTGTTCTAGACATTGGGGATACAATGGGAGAAAAACCAGGATTTGTCACTACCTACCTAAATTCTCTGCATGGTAGGATGGGTGCTGGATTTGCCCAGGCTCAGGGACTGTGATATACAAATTCACATATACAAATTCAGATATGTTCTACACATGAGGACACAGAGTTGCCTGAGTTAATTAGCTAACAGGCTTAGGAAATGCACACCATGAGCACAGGCAGCAATAGACTAAGAACAGTGGAGAAAAAAAAAAAAAAACAAAGAAGACTAGTTTCTGAGCACAAATGTTAAGGGTTACATTTTCTCACTTCGAAATTCCTTGCCTTTAAGAAACAGTATCAGTGACATCTGTTTTGGTAGAAGTGGCATTATTATAGGAAAGAAGATTCTTCGTTCAGAAAGCCAAATCTCACTTTCTAGAGCAGAACACAAGAATTGTTCTCCTTGGAAAAGTGAAAACAATTCAAACTATCTATGTTCCTGAGCTTAAGGCAAATGGGGACTCCATAGAACAATTGTTGGCCATCCTTACTCCATTTTGGAATCTATCTGGAAAGTCAGAAAACAGTCTTCGATCATTAGTCAGGTTTTTATCTTTCATGAATTAGTAAAAGGTAAAGAAGTATTTTGTTAATCACCGTTAGCACACTAGGGTCATTCTCTTTCAAAAGCAAGCTATTCACACAAGTATCAATACTTTCCAAAGATGTTATATGTGATGGTTTTGCAGGTCTGTGGGATTAAATCACAATTGTTAAAGCTTCTCCTGGACCTTCTCTTGATCTGATTCTGAGATTCATAGAGTGAAGATACAAGGTAAATCACGTCTTGGATGCAGATGAGATTCCCAATGGACAATCATATATCAGTGACACATTTCAATAAATTTGTACTGAGCTCCACCAGGTGCCATTCACCTACATCTTGGATGTGGATCTCCTGGAGGCAAGTGAAACAGCCCTGCTCTCCAGTGGTTTACAGTCTGATGGTGGAGACAGACAAGCAGGCAGGTAAGCATGGGGGTTGGCACTGGCCAAGCATCAACCTGGTATTGATACCTAGTCTCTGCAGGCAGAGAAGAGCAGAGGTTTTTAAGTCAGGTAGAACGGTGCCATCAGGGGCGTGTCAGGGCCATCAAGAGTAGGAAGCAGGCAGAGAAGAGCAGATAGAATGGCAGCCTGTATCTGCCTCTGGCCAGCCTTTAGTGTGCCACCAGAGACTTGCTCTGAGAGCCCACAGCTCTTGCCACTGAGCCTTCAGGTTTCCCACACCCACCTGACATGAGTTCATCCACGGTTCACCTGCATTTATCTGGGACTCCCAACTTCAATTTTTAGGGCACCTAATCTGCCTATTCACAATTTGACTTTTCTAAGTTTTAGTTTCTGATTTTAGTTGCCTGCTTTGAAACTCTGTTCAGCTTAAGTTCTAACCTAAGTCCATTACCTTTTGTGTGAGTCCCCAGACTTCACTGAGGCCCAAGGGGAGCAGGGTCAGTGTTAAGGGGAAGGTGAGGGGGTTGCTGAACAGACTCCTTCCCCACCTCTCATAGTTTGGTCACTAATTTCTTCCAAATCCTAATTTTAGATGCACAACTCATAACCTCCCAGAGTTTCAGTTTCCACCCCCTTGAAAGAGATGCAGCTAATGAGACAGACCTGTTTGAGGATTCACATCCAGAATCCAGGAAGACCCAATCTCATGGGTCTGAGGATGGAGTATGAGAATGGATGGAAAGAGTCTTATAAAGTACTGCTCATAGCAAGACACTACATTGAAATACGTGCTTAATAACTAATTGTATATGAAGATAACAATATTATTTTATATGTAAGTTTTCTTGGAATTTTTCAGATTTCTGTTGGACAGTTTAATTCCTAATTCTATGGTATCTATTCTGTCAGTCAAAAGAGAGAATCTTGGTCTCTACAGGAAAGTTGAGCAACACAACAAGACAGAAAGGTACAGTGTGGATATTCTAAATTCAAACACTTGTCTAAAATATTAGCTTCTTATAGAGAATCCAAATCACATGCAATTACATAAAATCTCAGTTGTGGTGGGAACTATTTTCAGTTTAGAATATAGAAATAATGGACTAGAGGGAAGCAATTTCTGCTTTTATTGATAGAAATGCAAAGTGATATTATCATACACAATGTGGGTCCTCCAAATATTTTTCACACAGACATTTATATCTGCCAATTTATCAATTTTAAGTCTATTAAATAATTCTCAATTTTCACCAAGAAAGATGCCCACTGGATCAGAAGACTCTCCCTCCTAGAAGTTCAAAGCCAACAGCCCCTTTCCTTATAGCTGAGAAAACTCCAAATTAGTGCTGGGGGATCTTAGGGTAGCCCTTGGAAGTGATCCCCAAACACTCATTTATTCATCTCAGGAAATAAGACAGAGCACCATTACCCCATTTCTAAAGCTTCTGAAGGCCCATATACTTCTAGCCTCCAAAAGAATGGAAAGAGCCATGAATTTGGATGCCAAAGCCTACACTCCAGCCATAGCCATGCTGCTTAATAGCTGAGTGACCTTAAGCAGAATTCTTTACGCTTCTTGGAATTTGGGTAATTCATCTGTAAGGTGCTGCTAATACAAACCTTCCCACCTTCTTCACCAGGGCTATTTTGAGGAGTGCATGTGGGAAACAGCTTTTAAAATTATACAAAGGAATTGTTCACACCAATACCAACCCTTAGGGGACTCTGTCTTACCCTAAGGCCAGTGTCTGTGATATTATCGTAGTAGTATTATCATCCCATTATTATGATGACTTCTGAACATCGGAAGTCTCTGTTCCTGGTTATATTTCCTTCTTTGAAAAAAAAAAAAAAGGAAAGGATTTCAGCTGTACTATTTTATAGGGAAATTGGGATAGTACAATGGGAGATCAACTCTGAAGACTTTGTCAGCTTTCGGATCATCTACATATTAGAATGCAGAGGCAGGTGTCCTTGACTAACAGGACTTTGGCGGCACTTGGCAGTACAGGAAGATGCTCAGCTGGCTATAAGTGGATGCACCTAAGCATGGCCAAGATCAAAAGCTACTGTCCTATCTTAGTGATCATCAGAACCCCAACCATCAGAGGAGAATTCACTATCAGAAATGAGTCACCAGGCTAAGGCTGGGATTGGCCAAGTCCCAAAGAACTTCCTAGACACATCAGAGGGAAGACAGGCAGGAAAGGGTCCCTCAGTAAATAATTTCTATAAAAGCATCTGACCAGAGAATGGCATTAGGGGAGGCATCAGTGGCCACCCAGGCCTGGATAGACATCAGGGAGTTCCAAGTAGGACCATTGGTAAGCTGTAGAATTCCAAGTCTGAAGACCAGCAGTAAGAATGAATGGACGTGGACATTTACATCCAGAAGCCAGGAAGACCTATCTCATGGACTGGGGTATGACTGGATTGGTGCAGGCTCAGGAAAGGGAGTCCAGACAAAGACCCAGAGCCCTTGAAACAAGATCAGGGCCCAAGGTGAAGATTGAAAGACAGAGAACAAGGTTAGAGCTATGGCCTTGGAACCTGGGCTCCAGACTGGAGCATAATTAGAAGCAAATCCTTTAGACTTAATATTGTGAAATCTAGGAGACTACTTGGAGTTTGAAGGAGGTCTGAGCATAAAGAGGTCTGAGCCTTAGCCATTGGCCACTCAAAGAGAGCTGAAAGGACAATTCATCAAGGGCGACTTTTGAGCATCAGCTGTTTGTGCTGAAATGATCACATAGCATGAACCTGGGCTTGTCCAGGTAGCCAGATGGTCAAGTGTTAAGATTATAAGGCAGCAAGACTCTGGACCGGTTTAATTAAGTTAGACTTATTACAGACACAGGCCCAGAGGGGCGGAGGTAGAGCCTCCACTGGTCTGGAGTGTCTGTGTTTCTGTGTCATAAAAGACTCACGGGGTATGTGGTTTGTAGGTTTTTTTTGTTTTGGGGGTTTCTTTTTTGTTTTGTTTTTTTGTTTTGTTTTGTTTTTTGAAGTGCTGGAGATTGAATCCAGGGCCTTGTGCATGCTAGGAGAACATTTGCCACTGAGCTACACCCCAGCCCTTGGAGTTATTCTTGTCATGAAGCTCTGGCCTTGCCCATGAGAAAAGCATTCCTTAGGGATTTGAGGCCGTAGGTAGCTGGACATGCCTTGAGTCTGCTGGGAGAGATGCAGCCTCCTAATCCAGGCAAGGGGCTTTCATTTCCAGGCCTAGGTTTTCTGGTTTACTGGGACTGGATCTCTGTCTCATGGCCAAGGATTACTGATGACCTAATATCCACTCTCCCTTCCTTAGTAGAAAACCCTGATTTTGTTGGGGTTGATGGAATTACAGGTTAAAACGAAACATATCACATTACCAAGTTTCCTTAATGGAAAAGAGTGGCCATGTGCTGCTCTGGTAGACGATATATGAGCTGCAGTTGAATGGGAAAAGATTCCCTGAGCACTGCAAACTGTTGAGTAGTTTGCTTCGATAAAGTGCCTTTGTAAAAGGGCAGCTGACTCACTGGGCATGTGCCCTCTTACAGGTCCCTCTTTACCTCTTTCTCAGTCTCTCTTCTCTCTTCATCTTTCCTTTTCCTCCTTCCTTCTTCTTGCTTCCTTCCTCAAATTCTGATGTGACTGCCAGAGTTACAAAATCATTTTGTAAACACAAGGCAACCCTGAGGCTAGAAGTCATGCTCTAAGGACTGCAGAGTGTCAGCAAGTAGATGCCAACCTGCAGACTTCACATGAGAATGGAACCCTATCTTGTAGTTAGCCTTTGTACTTTGCAGCTGAACCCAATCCTGATTCTTGAAACTTTATCTTCCAGCAGGACCACTTATGGCAGGATGGGGAGGTTGGATGGAGGGAGGAAGAGTCTCTTTCACTTTAGGACACCTGTTGAATTTAGTCCTCACGGATGGATGACGTGATTTTTAGTTCCTGGATTCAGTTGTCTCCAGCTTGTGGCTGTTGCAGGGAACAGTGTCTGGAGAATCCAACAAGCAGAAGTTGACATCTGCCCTAGCAAGTCCACCCAGAACTCACCATTTGCCTGCCTGCCCTCCTTGGTTTGCCCAGAGAAGGCTGCTAATCCAGGGGCCACTACCCTGAGTTTCCATGGGTCCCCCTGAACTTTTCCGCCCTTTTTAGCATGCCTCTTAATATAGAATATCACCCTTGAATGACAAAGGAATTATGACAAAAAACTGTCTCTGCAAGGTCCCAAAGTCTGTATTGCATGCAGCCTCTTCACAGTGTTTATGCATTGGGAGGAAAACATGGCCTATCTATTCAAATAAAGAACTCCAGGTCCGGAGAGTGACCACTTCTGAGTGCCTGATAGCTCCTGTTCACATAGCTAGATCTGGATCTTCCCCGCATTGCAAACTGTGTCCCCTGGCTCTGAATCTCACCCTGCTGTTTCTTTTACTGGAGAATTTTGCTTTGTGGGGTCAAAGGTCTAGAGGGTGCTGAAAGCTAAAGGTCTCCCCAAACTGCAAGCGTGAGGTGACCCCATAACAGACAGAAAGATATTTGAAGAACACATTTCCCTTCTCCTTCTACTGCTCAATCAACATAATTAATCATGTATGTGTATATTTTCTGGAAATTATATTTTTCTGTGCAGACTGTCAGCAAACCCCTTCCTGTACCCCTGTGTCTTCAGTTTCTTCTTCCCTTTTCCCACTTTGGTCTCCCAAGTCCCTACATCAGTGAAAGGCCCATTAAAAGAAATCATTTTCCACCCCACCCCCAACAACACCATCACACACCTGGTAATAAATAATATGATCATTGCCTAATAGGCACTTGGAAGAGCCGGGTGATAAATAGAGAGACTTCTCATCTCTCCACAGGCTCGGCAGCGAGGGCTGGCAGAGGAGAGTTGGCTATTAAAGAACTCACATAGCCACAGGCAAATTCTCTTACCCGCTTCTCCTTGTGGAGACCTTTTCTTAAAAGCTGAGATTGCTCTGATGGTTCAAGGTGCTATTGAGCTCTAACTGGGGACAATTACAAGACTCCAGTCACAGCATCTGAGGCGATGCTTGTGTCTGATAAGGTTGCTAGAGAATAATGCGAAGGAGAGAGGCCTGATAATGGGTTGCTGAAAGGATGGGACGAAGCATCTTTGCCCAGGGAAGACAGAAGCAGCTGCTGTTGTAGGAGGGCCTCCCCCTACCCCACCCTCAAATTCTTTTCCATTTTTATTGCATTAAAAAAAACACTCTCTAAACATGCACTTCAGAAATGATTTTTTTTTCTAGCTCCAAGCTAGTAATACTCCTCACCAGCTGATTTTATACCGTGAGAGGTTGGGAGCATAATTCTGCTTTTTTCATTCAGGTTTTTTTTCCCCCGTTCTGTTATGTATTGAGAAAACCAGAGATGGAACAATTGTGTTTTGTCTCCTTTCTTTCTCCAGTTGTGGAGTTAGTTGTTGTATATAATCTTCCACCCTTTACATTATCCTTTTCCAGAAACAATTAAAAAACATATTCACATCCATGCTATTATAGCATTTTCTTTTCATTTTCCTTCCTGTTGTCTGATATCTGTTGTCTTTGGGATCTCTCTCTCTGTCTCTTTCTTTCTCTCTCTCCTTTTCTGCTTCCTAGCCAAATTCAGCAGTGAAGACAAATTTGTGCAAATTTTGTGCAAACATCATTTAAGACAAAAGATTTAATCCAAAGACAAGTTATCTTAAAGCAACCCAGAAACAAGGAGCAGAGATATGGGAGGGATTTTATTCATTTGCCTTTCTCTGTCCAGAAGCCTAGATTTCCTGTCCAGTAAAGGCAGAACCAGGAGAATAGGTAGGGTGGAATGTTTTAGATACTGGAGTTGAGGGGCAGCACCAGCCAACTTAGGCTGATTTTCAATCATGCGCTTCTCTTACACATTGTTTGAAGCTGTTTCAATGATGAATTGAATTAAGAAAAACTCCTCCTCTGGCTCAGAGAATGTACAAGAACTGGTTGCTGACCTCCAAGAATATAAGCTTAACCCAAAATTAACACAAGTGGGTCAGTAGTGGATTAATAACACAAAAGAGTATAATAGTCAAGTTCTGTGCTATATGATACAAATGCCAGGGGGCTAGTAGAACTCATGATACCAGGAAAATGGTGAGAGCCTGGGTAGTGAGCGTTACCCAGGCAAGGGCAAGATAGGACTGGTGGTATAGCTCAGTGGTAGAGGGCTTGCCAAGCATGCATGAGGCCTTGGGTTTGATTCCCAGTACCACAATGAAAGAAAAAAAAAAAAGTAAAGGTGGAATTCAGCTGTGTCTTTATGGGTAAAAAGATTTGTGCCTGATCACTGGTTTCCAGAGAGAAGCTATCCACCTCTAGTACTTCCTCCATGACTTTAGGTAACCTCTGGAAGGTGCATTGGAAGGTGAAGGTACGTGTCTAAACTCTGATTCCAGCTTCCAGGGCCTATTTTGAACCTGCATGCATCCTGGCCCTGAACATAGGGCATTAGATCTCCAGAGTTGATGGTTTCTGACTTGCTCCTTATTAGCAGCAGAGTAATGTCAGGTTTACCACATAAAACTCAGACTCTAACATTGGTCACGAGGAAGCACAAGAAATAAGAAGAGACCTAGGAGCTAAGGAGCTCAATTCCAGTCCTCCTTTCTATAAAACACTAGTATCAACTTTGGATAAATATTCTTTCCCATCCCAGGGTTTCCGATTCCTCATCTTGTATAAAGATCAATGAAATGGAGCCTAAGGTCCACTTGGTGGGGGGCAGCCTTGTGGGGGCTAGTGGTCAGTCATTCATGTTTGCCCCAAGACACCTTATGGAGTTGAGCAGATGGCAATTTCAAACGCCCTCTCCTGGAATGCCCGAAACTCCAAAAGGACTTTAGGACATTTTTTTCCAGTATAGACAGTAGATATTAGCCAAACAGACATGTAGGATCAGAGATTTATAGTCATAGAAAAGAGTGACAGGGTTACATAAGACGTGAAGTGTTCCAGTTGAAACTTTTTGCTGAAGCACAAATTTGAATCAGGGTTGCAGGCTAGGGTGGAGGGGCAAGCACTCATTCTGGCCAAGGGTCACATGTATCCTCCATTATGGCTTGGTAGCCCTTCATTCATGTTATCTATGTAGTTTGGGGGATCAATTCTGTGCTACAGAATTATTTACAAGGTGGAGGGATTCATGAGGGACTTAGAATTTACTCCTCTCTTAAATGCTAAGGGATGAATTTGTGTCAAATTTTTCATTAATTCAGACTAATTAACTTGACATAATGAGCTTCCACAGAATTTCTCATTCTGTATCTCTGTTTTCATGCCTCGGTTTTCCATTCACTGTTTGGTTTAAACTTTCTCATTATTTCAACATTCCTAAGGAATCTGAGCTCTTCCAACATAAGCCCTGTGTCTATGTTTTTCTCACGTTTGGTGGCAAGGACTTTTCATATGTGCCAAGGAAATATGCATGTTTAAAATAACAGAATTTATTAGAACAGTTTGTATTTGGGTGGAAGGATTTGTAAAAAATTCCTTGTTTGTAAGAAACTAATTGAGAATTGGGATGTCCATTAGTTAACACTAACATGAAAAGATAAGATTTGCAAATAACAATAACATTTGCAAGTTTCAATAACATTTGTAGGTTTTCCGAACATGTTTGAATTTCTGTTTATCAAATAATTTATTTTTAAATACTCATAGTTTCTTCATGCTGAAAAAAAAAATCCCAGGAACTCCATAATAAACACTTTAAAAAGTTCCTGAAGAAATTCCAAATTCCAGTGTCTCCCCTCTCCAGGCACCCTGAAGGGAAGGGGGTTCCTCTGAGTTCCACGACTTCCATCCAAAGACTTGTGTCCCTTTTCAAATGTGTGCATGTGCTGAACACACTCACCACTTCAACAGTTTACTGGTAGGGAAGACTCTCATGTCTTTTTTTTTTTTAATAAGGCAAGTAAGGAAAAAAAAAGACCTCTAAATTATATAGAGTTCTGAAACTTATTTTTTAAATTAAAAATTTTAAGCTGAGGGTTTGCAAATCGGCTATTAACTGTTAAGAGTTTCATTATAGTTTTAAAAAATCATAATTACTTGAGGTAGGGGAGAGGGAGTGTCTACTTTATTCCTAATGGAAACTATACATATAGATGAAGTGTCTATATAAAAAAAAATGGGAGCCGTGATTATACTAATACTGTCTAACTGATATTCAATAACTCACCCTTCTATTTCCCATTGTCCATATTTAAATACTTCAAAAAGAATTCTAATCAAGTGGAAATTAATAGGGAGGAAAGACTGGGGCTGGCAGGAGAAGGTTCTAATCCCACTATCTCTTAATATTTCAAAGTCTCTTTTATTTTCTTAATAAAAGGGCAAGAGAAAGAGAGGGAGAGAGAGAAAAGGGAATTAATCCAGTGCTCTGCACTGTCCTCTCATCTTAATGCTTTAAATAAATTCTAAAAGAATATCACACATGAGAAGGCTATTTATGACCAATGGCCTCGCTTCACTTCGGCTTCTCAACTTTTTTTCCTATCTTTCCTTCTTCCTTCTCTTTATTCTATCTGTCTTCTTTCCCCTGTTTCTCCATTCCCCAGATCTTTAAAATCCAAGTTCTCCCTGACAAAATCTGGCCACTCTCTTCCCTTCCCCATTTTCTCTCCCACCCAGTCTCCTGCGACATGCTCCCCTAGGATACAGGATCCCATGTACATCCCTGTCTCTGTGTTTCCAGACTCATTTCTCCCTTATTTCCTCTACTTCTAGTTTATCCTCTAGTTTCAAATCCATTTACACTTCAAGTCCCACCTTCTGAAAAGTATCTTTGTGTAGCTGCTTAGAAATTGCAGTAATAAAATATTATAATCATAAATATTAATCGAGCAATTTCAGGATGTGAGGCAATGTGCTTGCATTGTATTATTTAATCCTTTTAGTAATCCCTAAGAGATTATACCAACTTTGTAGGTGAGAACTGGGACGAGAAAAAGGTTAAGCCAGTTGTCAAAGGTCAGCTGAGTGGGAGAGAGAGCAGGAGCTAGGTATCTGACATCTGTTTCCTCTTGTCCCTGAACTGCGCGTTTAGTTCAAGTCTCATTCCACAGGCCTGAGCACTTCAAAAATTCTCTAATTATTTCATATGCCAACAACAACCTGGAAGAGAACTACCAGATTTTATATTTGCCCCCATGCCTGTGCCATGGCTTTATATTAAAGTCTACAAGTGACAAGAGGAAACAGAGAGCAGACAGGCAACTGATTAGCCTGGCTGTATAGTTACCTCCAGGAGAGAGGACCAGCCATTCACAGGCAAGCAACCACTGAGCCCCAGGCAGTGGGAACTAGGGAGTCTGAGAGGGGTTGTGGAGAGCAGCAGTAACTGGGGCAGGGCAGATGGCCGAGGGTCCAGAGGCACAGAAGATGAGCCCAGTGAAATCAGTTCAATAGCAACAACTAACAAGAGAAAATGTTTACACAAACCTAAAACCAAATGACACAGACACTTCATTTCCCCTAAGTTTGGGATAAATTGTAGGATATGAGGTATTGTATATGTATTGTGCCAAGAGGGAAACAGAAAGATGGATTGGGAAAAGAACAACCTAAGTTATAAAGAGAAGCATCATGTAATACAGAAAGATGTGGGTTTGGGACTCTTTAGGAAATACCAACTAGCTTCATTAAGTGACCCTGACCATGTCAGTTCCAGTACAACAGTGTCTCACAAAAAGTCAAAGTGATTGGGAAAGCATTAGAAACCAAGGTTAGGGAATAAAATAAAAATTGAACCGATTTAATATGGCTGAATCTTCTACTTTTTAAAATGGGCAAATGAGGGAATTTGATGGATTTAATCATAACTGAAAATTCACTGTGAATGTTATAGGTATCTAAAATACTAATAACCTATTCTGCAATATACTTTTTTCCCCCAATTTTCAAATCATTTAGTTATTGGAGAGACATAGTCATAGAAGAAACTCCAAAAATTTAATTTAGCAAAATGTAATATTATTTATAAAGTGAAACAAGTCTAAAAGGAATAGAAACATAAATATATAACCAAATATATCAGTAAGGCAGAACTAACTGTATGCAAAACACTTCTGGTGGATGTCACAAGGAACTTCTTTATAAAAATTGAATTTGGAATTATTGAATCCCCTTCCCCATTCTCTCTGGTTCCTTTTAGCCAATGCTTCCTGACTCCAGGTCTAATGCTCTCTGGCCATATTTCTTGGCCTTGCTTTAGTTTTATAAAAACTCAATCCATGAGATGGGACAGTTGAAGTTTAATCTGGCAGCATAGTAAAATAATATGTGTTTTGTGAGCCAATTTTCTCACTCAAGAGGTTGCTCACCAGAGCTGGTACTTAAACAGGGTCTTGAGAGTATCAGGGCAGCCTTTCATTTTACACCTTGGTAAGACAAAGTCTAAGGAGCTAAAGAGACTCACTTGATACTGATATGGGACAGATGAGGCCGGACACCTAAGGAATTCATAGGAAGCAGGTTTACTTTAGCTGCAATGGTCCAGAGGGGCTAATGCCTTAAAATCTCTGAACCTCAAGTCTGGAAATTTTTGGAACTTTATACACAGTGGGAGAGGGATTGGAGGTTTACATTGAAGAAATATTTTTTGTTCCATTTCCTTAGGCTAGACAGAGAGGTTTTCACAAGTGTTTACCACAGAAAGCAGAAGTAATAATTTCTGTACAGCATCAGGTTGTAGGCAAACCTAGCTTTTACAAGAAAGAGCAACCAAACCCTTACAGGAAATAGGAAGCTGTAAACCACATTGAGCTCTACGTAGAACTTTTTGCTGATATCCTGTTGATGAGAACAGTTATGGTGAGGGTCTTTAGAGAAGCTTAAATATGACTCTTCTGTGGAAGCGGGGGCACTACAATACCCCACAGCAGAAAGAAATGCCTCCCAACAATCATAACTTCAAGTGGCCAGGAATTCAGGAGCAGCTTAAGTGGATGACCAGGACCTCCTATCTTATGGTCAAGGTATTGGCTGGAGCTGCAGTCATCTGCAAACTTAATTGGATTAGAAGATTTGCCTCCAACATGGTTCAAGAAGCCTCAGTTCCTTGTACGGCCAGAGAACTGCTTGAGTATTCATAGACCATGACAACTGTCCCCCTACTAGAGTAAGGAATCTGAGAACAGGGAGGAAGCCACAGTGCTTTTTATGACCTAGACTTGGAAGTCACATGCCATAGTTTCTAGTTTTAAACAAGACAGCCTTATTAAATGCATGTCCCTCACAAGGGCATGAACACAGAGGGAGGATCATTTGGGGGCCGAGGGTGGCTGGCTACCCCAACTCTTTTGAATCACAAACAGAAATTCCTTAAATTTGGTTGTAGACATATCCAGTGGTTATAATCCAGTGGTCAAGATATCTTCTCTCTAATGGGTTTTGCTGCCATTTTTGAACTGCTTTTCTATTGGCTACTATACTTTTTTTTATTCGTTCTTTTTAGATATAAATTTGCCTCTATATTTGATTGCCACACAACCTTTGAATGTTAAAGTTGGACTAGAACTCCTTCTTGAGAAACAAACAAACAAACAAACAAACAAAGCACAAGCACACAGAAAATCAGTGACTTATGCAAGGTCACCCACCCAATGGCAGAGCCAAGAGTTAGAATACTGTCCATTGAGGTTCTTGCCACTTGACTGTATTACCCTTTCCAGGTCATCTTTGTTTTTCCTGGTCACTACCCATCATTCAGTAAAAACTTTAGCTCATGGCTCACATTCTTCCTCTAGAGCTCTTCTGATAGCATCCTAGATGACTTCACTGTGGGAATGAACAAGTGTAGTCGTTACGCAGGACTCCTGGTTCCTTGACCTTCACATCTCCAATGACCTCTTGGTTGCCCTAGTTATCTAGGTTCCAAGATAGTTCCATAAAACCAAGATGGTGTCATTCTACTCTGCCTCCAAATTCACCAAATTAAGCATTGCCTTTCTGATCACAGTTTCCCTCCATTGCTATTTGTGATGATTAACAACATGTCTCATCTTGGCTAGGTAATGGTGCCCAGTAACTAGGTCAAACACCAGTCTAGATATTGCTGTGAAAGTACTTTTCAGATGTGATTAAAATTTAGATCAGTAGACTTCAAGTAAAGAAGATTACCTTCCACAATGTAGTTGGGCCACATCCAATCAGTTGAAGGCATTAAGAGCAGAGACTTTGCACCTGTTGGGGAAGTCACTTAAGAGAACAGCCTGGCACCACTCCACCACAATGGCCTCCACCTGCAGGCACTTATATGATAGCTGTATGACGTGCTACTCTCTCAAGCTCTTTAATGAGTATGTTAAAATATTATCACTCCCCTTAAGCATCCAACCCACTTTCACCTTCATTCTCAGAAGGTGATCTGGTCTTTTTCTACAAAGGATAAAAAGCAATTGTCAGTACTCCTTTATTTTTTGCCTCCCAAACTCACAGCTTTATTTGCATTCATGTTCCCTCCCTGACAAAGAAACAGAAAAGTTGCTCCTGTTGCTCAAATTTCTCCCACTTAAAATGATATGTAAATTTCACTTATATTTTTTTCTATATGCTACTCATTTGTCTCACTTTCATACATTTATATGATGTGGGGTAAGAATTGTCAATGGGTGGACAGCAGAGGTTTAGCTAAGGAATTGTGAGGCCAGGTTGTTGGGCAGGGCATGAAGAAGCCCAATACCGGGACCTCCCAGATATCAGCTAGAGTGACAGTGAGGAGAGCCATCAAGAGCCTGGGGCTGATCTTGAAGGAGTGAAGGAAGTGACTAAATGGTTAATAACACATGGTCGGGTGAGAAAGCAGAGGTTAACCAAGCTGAATGGGGCCAAAGCCTCAATGGAAGAACGTTCTTGGTCAGGGAATGAGAGGAAAGGTTTAGAGACAGTACTGCAGATTGAGCTGAATGTGCACACTTCTCTTCTGGCGGCAGGAGTTGGTCAATTGCCTTTTGAACCCAAGGTGGGGAAGAGGGGAAAGGGAGAATTCAGTGAAAGTAACATAGTGGAAAAGTCTAGGACAGTCAAGAAAGAGGAGTAAAGATTATGGTACAGGGAATGAGGCTGGAAAATGGACTGACTTCCTCCCTCTCTTCTGTGCCAGTTGGCTAATTTTGAATATCCTGAATATCCTCACAGGAGTACCAGTGGCTGACATCAGATTTGGCTGATAACCCCAGATGCCCAACCCAGCTCCAAGAGGCAGCGAGAACTCTCAAGTTTGGGGAGTTACAGAGGATCTGCTTAAGGCAAGTTCTATGGGACTTGCTTGCTGGGAAAGTGCTTGTTCTCATTCATTTCAGGGTCAAGGCTAACTTGGCATGATATTTTCCAACTGTTAATTCTATCTTCAGTAGCCATATAAGGTGACTTTCCTTTATATTGCAAATTTGCCTCTGAAAAAGGGGGACTTAATTGTGTTCAAATAAAGTCACTATATACGACAGAATCATCAGGTTCCAGGGTTGACTTCGCTGGAACAGCTATAACAAAAATACCATAGACTGGGGTGATTTAAACAACCATTTATTTCTTATAATTCTGGAAATGAGAGTCCAAGAAGACCAAGGCACCCTCATATGACAGCCCATTTCCTTTACACTCTTTCCTCAATTTGTTTTCTTATAAAGAGCCTCATTTGAGGGTCTACTCTGATGACCTCATCTAAACATATTTCTCTCCCAAAGGTACCACCTTCTAATAATGTGCCACTGAGGGTCAGGGTTCAACATATGAACTCAGGGTGGCGCACACACACACATGCAGTCCATAACACGCCTGTTTTCAGAGCAATGGCTATCATCAAAACTAGTCTGTAGAGAAACATGTGCATACATACAGCACCCCTGCTTCTTGCTTCATCTGGAAGAGTCAACGATTGGTGGAACTGTCTTTTCACTTACCTTCCAGCTTCAGGGCTTAAAAAAATGCTCTGTATTCTAGAAAACCCTGCTGTACCATGGGAGTTTAAATGTTTGAATAAAAAAGGTTATGCCTTTGCAGATTCAGTAGGAAACTAGAAGTAACTGATATTCCCCCGAGTGCTGAAAGCAAACCAAAGAACAAGTTCATGCAGAAGGCACCTGACCTCCCTGCTGAGCCAGAGCCATGGCTAGCAGCCTGGGATTGGGGGATTCTGGAAGGGAAACTGGCCTTCCACTCCTTGGCTCACATTCAGAGATACATATCAGCATCTTGGAACCTGGGGAGTTTCTTCCAAAATGTACAGGTCCAGAATCCACCCACAAATCTGATGAATAAGTATCTCAGAAGAATGAGATGTTTTTGTATGTGAGTCTGACATGTGGATATTTTCATAATTTTCCAGGAGATTTGAATGTGTAGTCCTGGTTAAGGACTGCTGTTTTCATCTAATGCACAATACCTTTCTTGGCACATACCTTTTTTGAGGGGAAAAAAGCGATTGTTAATTGACACATAATAATTGTATGTATGTATATATATATTTATGGAGGCATGGTGTGATATTTCAAAACAATCAGATAATTATCATATCTATCATTTCAAACATTTGTTATCTCTTCATACTGAGAACATTTGAAATGCCTTCCTCTATTTTGAAGCATACAATAAGTTAGCTTTAGCTGTAGCCACCCCACGGTGCAGTAGGACACTAGAACATTTCTGCTGAGTGGTCCTGTAGCCTCTGCTGGAAACTGCATGGGCCCTTCATAGTAGGTTGTATTTTATCTAAATATTTTCTGCCCCTTCTTATGGAATTGCTTCTTTTTTCCCTTCCCTGGCCCACCCAGTGCATTTATGATGCCTGAAATATTAGTTTCCTAGTTCTGCCATAATTAAGAACCACAAACTAGATAACTTGATACAACCAAAATTCATCCATCACATTACTGGATGCTAAAAGTCTGAAATCAGGATGTTGGCAGGGCCATGCTGCCTCCAGACCCTCTGGGGAAGATCCTTCCTTATTTCTTCTAACTCCTGGGAGCCTGAGATGTTCCTTGGCTTGTGGCAACTTCACTGCAGTCTCTGCCTTGTCTTTATATAGTATCTTTTTCCTGTAAGTCTCTGTCTTTGTGTCTCTTCTTAAAAGGATGCAGTCATCTTGGGTTAAGGACCCACCCTAGTCCAGCATGATCACATCCAGACTGATTGTGTCTGCCATGGCCCTGTATCCATGTAAGGTCACATCCTGAGATACTGGGTGTGGGAGATGTACAAGTTAACCCATCGCACCTAGTTAGTCATACGGTCCTTGCACCTAGTGTATTCATACGGTCCTTCATTGGCCAATGATACGTAAGGAGACATGGGCCTCTTCAAAGATCATGCTGTGAGGTCACACTCCCATTTTCAGTCCCACTGTTAGGCGGGCATGTGCACCTAGGGGCTTTTGTCTGCTCCTGGAATGAAGACATTATGGCTGACTCCTTCAGGGCCAGTAATTGACACTGGAGGAAGTCTATTGTTGTAAGTCCAATGTGATTTTAGGGAACTTGTTACCACAGCACAAGCTAGTACAGCCCGATGAATACAACCTCCTCTGTTTGATGCCTCCAAAAGTCAAACAATTCCTTCTAAAAAAGAGGCTGAAGCAAACCCGATTCATTTCCACTAGGGAAATCTCCTTTCCTATATTGTGGTTTTTTGTTTCCAGGGAGAAGACCCTGGGTTTGGAGTTGAAAAGGTCAACATTATACATACTATTTCAGCTGGACAGTATTAGTACCTGTGGAAGTTGATTTGTTCTGTAGTAGAAACCAGTGTCAGAGCCAAGGGGAAGAAAGGAAGGAAAGATGGACAATGGCTTCTGTCTTTAAAGAACTTCCAGAGTAGGCTGGGGCGCAGCTCTGTGGTAGAGCTCTGTGGTAGAGCTCTGTGGTAGAGCGCTTGCCTGGCATGCTAAAGGCCCTGGGTTCGATTCCCAGCACTGAAAAACAGGCAAACAAAAAACCTTCCAGACTAAGAGACAACTGGCCTGTGAGAGAGAACCTTTGAGGTGCAGGGTTAAAGGTGTGTATAGGGAAGAACAGGTCACCCAGGAGATGACCTCCATGGTTAGGGAGGTAGAGGAAATGTCAAGAAAACCTTTATAAACAAGCTGGCCTCTTGCAAGTGGAGGCCTATTTTAGAGTGAGTTTTGTCTCATTCTCGAGTAGGAAAACACTAGGTGGAAAGTCAGGGGGATTTAAGTCTCCACGCTATCACCGAGAAGCTGTGCAACCTCAATCTACTCTCTTAACTACCTGGAGATTTAGTTGTCTTAACTAGAAAAACAAGTACATTGGACTCACTGATCTCTGACATTTCTGTTTCAGGATTTAAGACTCACATTTAAAATCTTCTCTGCTGCTATTTACTTTAATAGGCCTCCCTAGTGATCTTAAGCAGCTTACAATCATGGCTTTGGAGGGGAAAACCACATTTATTCAAGCTACTTTGGTTTGTGGCGTTGTGAGCTGTGTGCCCATTCTAATCAACATTTTCATGATTATGCTTTTGCATTTGAATCATGCCACTGACACATAAAATAAGTCAAGTAGGTATTCTTCTCTGCACCACGTTATTATCAGCAGCACTCCCATTTTATAGATGAAAACACTAAGAGTCAGAAAGAATGAAAAACTTGCATAACGTAGCTTGATAAGTGAAATGGGATTGAGATAACGACGTGCTTTCTGAACACAGCTTGCAGAGCCAGGGTTCCGACTGGGGATGCAGGTCTTTATCACCTCTAGGACAGAATGCGGGAATTTTCCTTTCTGGAGAATTTCTTTGAAAATCATCTCAATACAACAATTCTTACAGAATGTAAGAGTACAACTTCTTTGACACAATCTCTGGGGAACCGATCACGTTCTTTTCTCTGATGGCACGTGTCTTATTGGAAGAGCAGAGTCTGAAATCAGTTATTTCATTCCAAAACAAGATAGTAACTAGTTTAAACCTTTTTCAAATTTACTTGAATGGGAACAAAACACTCTGTCTTTTGATTTTTTTCTCCCCCTTCTGAATGGCATTTTATCAAAAACTGAAGAAGGACATTGACGATTCTTGCTGTTTCAAATATTTCCTAAGTCGTTAGCCTCAGAATTAGGACTCTCATATGATTTGATGTTTTGTTTTGTTTTCCTGTTGAAGACAGAGGAAAACAAGCAATGATAAAATCTAATTTGGGGCTTAGCGGATCATTTCAGTGCACACAGCTTTTACATTGATCCTGATCCCAAGATCAACGGCTTTTGTCCACTGAATGAAAAAAAATACATATTTTTCACTGATCCGATCTGTTTCTGAGTATATTGTTTAGGTTCAAGAACTGTATCAGCTCTTCTACCCTCTACTCTCAGTCTTTTCTCTGTTCAGCAACCTCAAGTCTCTACCTTCTTATTGGAGTTTAGATTTTTGAATAAATTCAATTTTCTAAATACATTTGGTTTTTATTTCCCTCAGTGAAATTTTTTAAATATATTTTTAAATAACCACAATTTTTTTTTGCATGCATACATAACCATACTTAGACACATAAACATATTAGCTTTACTTTGGTCACCTTTAAATGGAATCCTTGTGAACGTCTTGTTTTTCTGCATTTTCTTATTCATTTACCTATAAATATGGTTTATATTTATTAAAACATGGGTAAATATTTCAATTCACTCACAACACATCAATATTGTTTTTACCAGCTATTGTAGTTTGGATCTGGAATATGTCGGCCAAAGGCTCATGTGTTGAAGGTTAGGTGGTGGCAATGTTGGGAGGTGGTGGACTTTAGGAGGTGGGGCCTAGTTGGAGAAGCAGGTCACTAGAAGCATGTCCTGAAAAGGTATATTTTTTCCCTGGCTCCTCTTTACATTCTCTGTGCCTCTGGTTGCCAGGAGATGAGCGGCCTTGCTCTACCACATGCTTCCCACCATGATATTCTGCTTCATTATTAACCTAGAAACAATGGGGCCAACCAACAACAGACTGCAACCTCTGAAACGCTGAGAAAAATAAGCTTCTCCTGCTTTAAGTGATTTGTTTTCTCATGTAGTTTGTCATAGCAATGGAAAGCTGGCTAACATGCCAGTATTTTGATTTAATTCTTTATGTGGTTACATATGTTTCTCTATTATGTTATAATTTCTTAGTTGATTTTCTTTCTTGATTAAAATTGTATCCTCAACCATAAGATTACACATGTAATCTGCTGGACTTTCTAAGATTAAAAAAAATTTACATTTGTCTTTTATTTATCTGAAATTTGTATGTGGTGAAATTTTATTATTTTCCCAAATAGAATACCATCACTATTCCTTACTTTTAAAGTTTTTTATTGAAAAATAATATTCGCACATCTTTATGGATACATTTTGATAACTCAACACATGTATACAACAACATGTATTCTTTGGTTAATAACCAAATCAGGATAATGAGCATTTCTATCTACTCAAATATTAATCATTTTTATGTGCTGGGAATTTCATACTCTTCTACTCATTTTGTTTTAAGCAATAGCAAATGCTTCTGTGCTATAGAAAAAAAAACAGAACAAATTATTCCTCTGTATCTGTGTTTTGATGTCCCCTATTAAACTTCTTTGCCTCCCCACCACTGTTCTTCTCAGTCTCTAGTGACTACTATTCCAACTTATTCTTATATGAGACTAACTTTTTAGTTTCACAATGGGAACATGTGATATTTGTCTTTTTGTATCTGGCTTATGTTGTTGAACATAATGACCTCTGGTTCTATCCATGTTGCTGCAAATGATAGAACTTCATTTTTATGGCAGAATCATATTTCCTTGTGTTTTTATGTCACATTTTCTTTTCCCATAATCCATAGATGGGCATCTAGGTTGTCTTCATATTGTAGTTATTGTAAATAGTGCTGCAATAAGATTGGGAGAACAGCATCATTTCTTTAAAAAAAATCATTATTTTCCCACCAGATTGGAATGCCACTATTTTCATGTATTTAATTCCTTCATACACCAAGATCTATTTCTAAATTTTAATTATCTTTTAATGACTTGTTTTATTTATTTTATTTTACCAATGTAGGACAACTTCCTGAATTTTATCAAATTTCATAATAATCTTAGCCTTTCTCAGACATTTATTCTTCTTTACAAGTGTTAAGATGATTCCTGTATTCCATCTCCTCAAAACAAAAAAAAAGTAGTTAAATTGATATTCTGGAGTAATATTAAGCCATCTCACTCAAGAACATGGTACAGCTTTCAGTTTGACCAGATTTCTGTCTTTCATCTGATACTTGTCTGGATATATATACAGAACCTTTTATGTCAAATTTATTTTTAAGAACTATAATTTTTATCATCTGTAGATGAAATAGTTTCTCATTTCTTCTAGTTGGTTATAGCTAGCATATAGAAATTCTATTACTTTTTATATTTATTTTGTATTAAGCTACCCTATTAATCACTTTTTATACTATTAGTTTTATTAAACTTCTTTGTTATAGATGTATGTTATGGTTCAGATGTAAGGTGTTAAGTGTGAGATAATGCAGGAAGGTTTAGAGGTGAAATGATCAGGTTATGAGAGCATTAACCCATCAGTGAATTAATTCCCTGATAGGAATTAACTGAGTGGTAACTGAAGGTACGTAGGGTGTGGCTGCAGGAGCTGTGTCATTGGGGGCATGCCATAGGGGTATATGTTTTGTATGTGCGAGTCTCTCTCCTCTTCATGGTGTGATGTCTTGAGCTGCTTCCCTCCACTACACTCTGTTGCCATGATGTTCAGCTCACCTTGAGCCCCAAGGAATGAAGCCCATGTCCATGGACTGAGACCTCTGGAACTGTGAGCCCCCAAATAATCTTTGCTTCCTCTAAAATTGTCCTTGTCAGGTCTTTTAGTCACAGCAATGAAATAGCTGACTAAAACACACACACACACACACACACACACACACAAACATAATTGGTATAATCAATAAAAGTAAATTTTATTTTTTGTCATATTTGTCTCATTTTCTTTCATCCTTGAAAATAAATGCTGAGTTTCATGGGAAAGTGATGGTGGTGTTAGTTTTTGGTAACTGTATTATATTAAAGGAGTTTCCTTATGTGGGTTATACTTTTTAATTAAGATAGGCACCAAGATTTATCTATTAATTTTTGAAATGTACTGAAATTATTGTATGATTCTTGTCCTTTAGCTAACATTCATAAATATTAGACAAGGAGCACCCTTCACATCCCTGGACTTAAGCCCCATGTGGACATAAAATATAGTTCCTTTGCTATATATCCAGATTCAAATATATAGTATTAGAATAATAATATTTTCATATTTGTCTTGAGATAAAGATTGGTCTTTGGTATGTTTACTTTTCCCCTTTATTATTTTATAAAATTTTTGTTCTGAGGTTATAGTCATCTCAAAAAAGCAAATTGGTAAGAACGTTCCTCTTCTAAATGATCTCGAATAGTCTTAATAATGTTGGAATTATCTGATTACTAAAATTCATTGGACAACTCGGGTTTGAAACTATGTGGCATATCTCTTATCAACTTTATAAGCTCACCTTTTATAATTGGTTTAGCTTTCCTGCTGCTTCTTGGGTCAGAGTTGGTACTTTATATTTTGCTATTTAAGCAATCATTTTAAACCAAATGGAAATAAAATTATAGTTTATCAAAGTTTGTGGAATGCATCTTAAGTATTTCTTAGAGGAAAGTTTATACCATTAAACTTTTTTTTAGAAGGTAAAGTCAGGGGCAGGCTTCTGCAATCTGGTTCAGTCTTTGTCTCTGGATTCCTCTATTCTTTGTATCCATATCTGGGCTTTTTCTCTTATGCTTAGGAGCCCTAGGTTTCCATGCTACACGGGGAGAGCATTGGTCACCCTGAAATCCAGGAAATGAGTTAAGATTACTAAGAAGAGGGAGCAAGATGGCAGATTAGAGGCAAGAGGCAACATTTTTCCTAGCTTGGCTGCTCAGAACTCAAGTTCTAGCCCTGAGTTTATCAATCATCCATGGTGGACGATTGTGGGACAGCTGCATGGTGGAGCCAACAGAAACTGGAAACAGAAATCTGTGAGTTTGCAGCTAGGTCTGTGTGGGTCTGTCTGAGCCTAGCAAACCCATGAAAAATCAGGCACTGGGAGCACTTCGACCAGGTGAACACAGGTTAGACAGGCTGAAGAGAGCCCAGCCCTCCCCAAACCTGTGAGTCCTGTGGCGAGCGGGTTGACAAGTTGGAAGGGTGGGTGTGAGGGCCCCCACTAGGTTCCCAGAGGGTCCACCTGGGCCTGCACTTTCTGGGTCATGGCACCAGATTGGTGCCCACACTCTCTCCAATCTGGCATCCACCTGTTCTGGGGTCTCCAGGACCCGCCAGGTCTAGTAGTAGTCCAGCACCCACAAGGGCCCTCTGGCCCCCAGTATCCAGTCTCCTAACCCCTTGGTCCCCTATCCAGCCTATTGCTTCCATCTACTAGGCCTGTAGCTTAGTGGTGGTGCAGAGTCCTGCATGCCAGGGTCCTGCTTCCCTGTGAAATTTGGCCAGAAAAGCACACACCAGCTGCGGGACCCAGCATGGGGGCCCTGAGCCAACCAGGCCCATAGATGTGGCCATCAGTGTCACCACCCACTTGCGTTGCAACTTCTCCAGCATGCCACTGGCCTCCAGGTCCACAGCCCTCCTGCCCAAGCCAATCTCCCAAGAAGGGAAATATAAAGTCTTCATCTCCAACCTTCAACTAAGAAAACAACACAATAAAAAGGAAAGACTTGACAATCCATGGCCCACACTTGGTTCAAATATCAAGAAGAAACAAGAAAATCAAGTGGGCACAGCGAACACATATTCTCACTGACAATTTTATCTGACATAGAGGAACCAACTCCTTAATTTCTTACATTTCACCAAGATTTTTGTTGTGGTGGTGGTTGTAGTTCTGTTTTTGATTTTGGATATATATATATATATATATATATATATATATATATATATATATAGTGTGTACTGGCTGATTCAAGGACTCCTACATGTATTCATATTTGTTTCTCTCCTCATTTCTAGTTTTCTTTTCTTTTTTCCTTCTTTTAAGGGTATAATTTTCCCATGCTCTGAATTTTGAGGGTTAGGGTTTTTGATTAGCATATTTTGATTTTAATTTGTATTGTCTTTGCTATTACTCTATCTCCCTTGTTTCTGTCTCTCTCTCTTTTTTTCTATTTCTGACTCTCAAATTCCACTTTATATCTCCTCCTTTATATTCATCTATTTTTCTTCCTCTTTCACATTAACAACAGTCCTAAATTACCACTGCATCTGCCCTACTCACCTTTTCAAATTGCAAACACTTTTCTAACCCCCATCTCTTCTTATTTCCTCTTACTCAACTCTATCCTTAACACTTCTTAATACTAATTGAGGTATATAACCTCCATCCCTACCACCAGTGTTACAGCAGTAGTTAATATAGCAGAAGTCATAGACAACACCTATTATTTGATTTTAAGCTAGACATAATACATGTTGATTTACTGTTTTTACTGATGGAAATTGCTGATCCTACAATCTTTATATATTGTACCAATTAACACTAGATATCAAAATAGGAACTAAGGACTTAGTCTACTGTTATATATTGTTTGCATAGATTGTTGCTATCATTGCCCCCCACCATCTGTGAGGTACTATTAATATAGAAGGACACTATGAACTTTAAAGGTAGAAATGCTAGAGCATCAGATCCATCCAAATAGATGGGTAGACACAAACAATATGAAACAGCAAGGGAAAAAAAACATCCCAAACAACACAGACTACCTCAACAATAGACTCCATTGACACCACAGTGGAGGAAATGTCAGAGATGGGATTAGAAAGTTCATAGTTAAACTGATTTATAAGGTAAAAGATAAAATAACAACTGAAATTAGAGAGAAAATACAAGAAGTGAAAGATCATTTTAATAAGATGATAGAAATCCTGAGGAAGAATCAGTTGGAAATACTCAAAAAGAGGGAATCAATAAACCAAGTTAAAAATTTAATGGAAAGCATCACCAACAGACTAGACCACAGAAGACAGAGTTGGAAGACAGAGTTTCAGGTGATGAAGACAAAACATGTAATCTTGAAAATAAAGTTGACCATGGAGAAAAGATGTTAGGAGATCATGAACAGAACTTCCAAGAAATATGGGGTAACATGAAAATACCGAACTAAAGATTTATCAGGATAGATGAAGGCTCAGAGATACAAACCAACGAAATGAACAATCTTTTCAATGAAATAATATTAGAAAATTTTCCAACCTTAAAATGAAATGGAATATCAAACACAGGAGGTATACAGGACCCCAAATATACAAAATTACAACAGACCTACACCAAGGCACATTATTATGACAATGCCTAACACAGAGAATAAGGATAGAATTTTAAAGGCCCCTATAAAAAAGTGACAGGTAACATTTAGAGGGAAAACTAAAAAACATTTAGAGGGAAACTAATCTGGATCTCAGCTGATTTCTCAACTCAGAACCTCAAAGCTAAGAAGTCTTGGAATAATATATAGCAAGCTCTGAAAGAAAAATGATGCCAGGCAAGAATACTACTAGCACCAGCAAAATTAAGCTTCAGATTTAAAAATAAAATAAAAATTTTCCATGATGAACAAAAGTTAAAAGAATTCACAACTATAAAGCTTCCTCTATAAAACATACTTAATAAAATATTTCATGAAGAAGAAATGAAAAATAAAACTGAAAACCAGTAAAGAGAGAAAATTCACTAGAAGAATAGTCAACCAAAGGAGAAACTAATTCAAATAAAAACCAAAAATAAATCAAAATGGCAGGAAATAAAAATCATTTACCCATAACATTGAATGTAAATGGCCTAAACTCATCAATATAAAGACAGACTGGCAGATTGGATTAAAACACAAGACCCAACAATATGTTGTCTCCATGAGATTTACTTCATAGGCAAAGACATCACTAGACTATAAGTAAAAGGATAAGTAAAAAACAAAAAACAAAAATCAAAAAAAAAATCATTCATATGGATATTATAAACAAGTAGGTTATTTTAGCCAGCTTTTTTGCCACTGTGACCAAAAGACCTGACCAGCACAACTGTAGAGGAGGAAAAGTTTATTTGGGTTCTCACAGTTTCAGAGGTCTCAGTCCATAGACAACAGGCTCCATTCTTCAGGGCTCAAGGTGAAGCAGGACATCATGGTGGATGAGTGTGGCAGAGGAAAGAAGCTCACCTGATGATCAGGAAGCAGAGAGACTCCATTTACCAGCTTATATTTATATCTCCATCCCATAGGCACAACCCCAGTGACCCACCTCAGCCACACCCTATCTGCCTTCAGTTTCCACTCAGTTCATCTCATCACAGGATTAATTCACTGATTATATTAAAGCTCTCATAACCCAATGATTTCTCTTCTAAACCTTCTTGCATTGTCCCACACGTAAGCTTTTGGGGGTACACCTCACATCAAAACTGTAACATTATGCCCCTGCCCTATAAAAGCTCATGACCATCTCATAATGCAAAACACATTTAGTCCATTTCAAAGAGTCTCCATAGTCTCAATAGTTCAAGGATTGCCCTAAAGTTCAAGTCCAAAATCTCTGAGACTCAGGACAAGTTTGCATCATGAGCGTCTATAAAAATCAAAAGCTATTTACAAGTATCTAATATATAAAGGTTCATAGTAAACATTTCCATTCACAAAATTAGCAGCATAGAAAGAGGGAATAGCACCAAAGCAAGATTGAAATCCAGCTGGGCCAATAAGTCCTGTAGCTCCCCTTCTAGCATCTGGGGCACATGGCATGGTGTTGTTCTGTTCAACAGGTTTGGGTAGCTCCACGCCTCTGTTCTTGTTGGTCGCAGCCCAAGTGGCCTTTCTGTTGGCTTCTCTATGCTCAATTTCTGAAGCTTTCCTTGGATGATGTCCCATATTACTGGCATTTCTTAATGTTGGGGATCTCCACTGCAGCTTTAGCTTTCTCCTCACAGGGGTTGCCCATCGGCACTCTGACCCTGCTTCACTTTGGCCATCCAGAACTTTCTTTGAAATCTTAGTGGAAGCCTCCATGATCTCCTAACTCTAGCATCCTACATTCCAGCAGAACTAGTACCATGTGGTTGACACCAAGATCTGCCACCATATCCAGCAGTAGCCAAGCCTCCAGGGACCCTGGCCACAGCAGTCTTGGAATGCCTGAGTAGCTGAAGATGAGGAAAAAATTTCCCAGGCCTCCTTGTGCAAGAAGAATGCCTCACTGATCTCTTTCAAGAGAACTTTCACTGTATTTCCTTGAGCCTGAGATAGATCTGATATTGCTAGCTCCTGAGATAATAACCTCAAACCATCCTTCTTATTGTCTCTGGGAAAGTCTTTAGGATTTCTTTAGTGGCATTAATATCTTTAACAACTGCAACTTCTTTAGCCCCAATTTTACTCCTACCCTTCAAGTCCAAGTTTTTCAGATCCTCCTCCTCTGCTTTATGTTCCTGATTATCACAATAAATTTGGCTAAAAGCTGCCAGCAATATCCATGCCACTGCCTGAAAGCTATGCTACCTAGAAAATTTTTCTGCCAGATTAAAACATCCATCATTTTGAAAATAAGTTTCACAGAAAACCTCAGGACATAGGCAAAATGCAGACCACTTCTCATCTGGAACATAAGATGGCCTATAATCCATATTCCAATAGAGTGCTCCTTATTTGAACACTCTTGAATCCTGTCTTCCCTGTCCACAGACACACTGACATTCTGGTCCTCTGACCTCTCACAAACCAGCCATTAAGCACTGTTTATGAAAACCCAAAGCATTTCCAGTTTGCAATTCTATGCATCTCAAAATTCCTCAGATTTATTTTAAAAACTTCAACAGCTTCTGAACTACATGGTTAGTTTAATCACAGCAACGGCCCCACTCCTGGTACCAATTTCTCTTTTAGCCAGCTTTGTCACTACTGTGACCAAAATACCTGACCAGCACAACTGTAGAGGAGGAAAAGTTTATTTGGGGGCTCACAGTTTCAGAGGTCTCAGTCCATAGACAACAGCCTCCATTCCCCAGGGCTCAAAGTGAAGCAGGACATTGTGGTAGAATAATGTGGCAGAGAAACCATCTCATGTCATGATCGGGAAGCAGAGAGAGGGATTCCATTTGCCAGATAATATATATATATATATATATATATCCCAAAGGCACAACCCCAATGACCCACCTCCAGCCATATCCTATCTGCCTTCAGTTTCCACTCAGTTCATCCCATCACAGGATTGATTAATTGATTTAATTAGGGCTCTCATAACCAAATCATTTCTCCTCTAAAACTTCTTGCATTGTCTCAAATCTGAGCTTTTGGGTTATGCCTCACATCCACACCATAACATAGGGTTTCTATCCTCATATCAAATATAGTGGACTTCAAGCCAAAGTGAATCAGAAGGGGCCAAGAAGTTTATTTAATGCTGCTTAAGGGAATTATACATCAATAAGACATAACAATCATAAATATTTATGCCCCAAACAGTGCAGCAACTACTTATATCAAACAAAGAATTCTCAATTTCAAGAATCAAATAGACCACAACACAATAATACTGGATGACTTTAGAACACTTCTCTCATCACTAGATAGATCCTCCAAACAAAAAATAAATAAAGAAGCTATAGGTCTGAAAAATACAATTAATAATTTAGACTTAACAGATATATTTAGAATATTTTATCAATCAATGACTAAATATACTTTCTTATAGGCAGCATATGGATCCTTCTCCAAAATAAACCATATCTTAGGCCACAAAGCATCTTTTAGCAAATCCAAAAAATAGAGTTAATACCTTGTATTCTATCATATAACAATGGAATGAAATTAGAAACCAATGATAAAATAAACAAATAAAAGCTACTGTAACACCTGGAGATGAAATAATATGTTATTGATGAAAATGTCTAGTAGAAGAAATCATGGATGAAATAAAAAATACTGAGAGGTAAATGAGAATAGTGACACAACTTATCAAATTCTCTGGGATACTAAAGGCCCAGAAAAAGAAGAAAAAAACAATAGCAAAGGGAGTAGAAGACAGGAAGTAGTTAAAATCAGAGCCAAAATCAAAAAAATGGAAACAAACAAATAAAAAACAAAAAAAAAAATAAATCAACAAAACAGAAAGTGGGTTCTTTGAAAAAATAATTAAAATTAATAAACTCCTAACCAAGCTAATGATGAAAAAGAGAAAACTCAAATCACTGAAATTCATGATGAAAAAGAAAATATCACCACAGACACTATTGAAATATAGACAATAATCAGAAACTACCTTGAAAATTTATACTCCAATAAAATAGAAAATTATGAAGACATTGACAAATTTCTAGAGACATATCACCTACCCAAATTGAAACAGGAGGACATAGAAAATTTAAACAGATCAATTTCACGCAATGAAATTGAAGATGCCATCAAAAGCCTACCAACAAAGAAAAGCCATTTGCTGGTAAATGGATGGAACTGGAGAATATCATTTCAAGTGAAATAAGAAGTCCAAAAAACCAATGTTTCTGAATGTTCTCTCTGATATGTGGATGATAGCCCATGCCAAAGAGGGTAGGGAAGAGAAGAATAGAAGTAGAATTTCACTGGATTAAACAGAGGGGAATGAAGGGAAGGGAGGGGATATGGGACTAGGGAACATAGTAGAATGAATTGATACAACTTTTGTTTCCTCATATATGAACACATGACCAGTGTAAGTCCACATTATGTACAACCACAAGAATGGGATCACAATTGGAATGGGTTATATTCCATGTATATATAACATGCCAAAATATATCTACTGACATGTATACCTAAAAACAACAACATCACAAAAAGTGTTTTGAAACTTATTTCTCCCAATTTGTCACTTTACTTTGTACCTTTAATGGTATCAGTTGATAAATGTAAATTTTATTTTAATATTTCCACTTTTTTAATAAAAGTATTGTATAAGTTAGAAAATAATGAATAAATAAATAAAGTTAAGAAAAGTCCCAAGTCACTAATATAAGTTTCAACTTTAAAAAATTAGAGAAAGAAGAATAATAACCAATTCAAAGCATGCATAAAAAGTAAATGATAAAGAGCAGAAATGAGTAAAATTGAAAACTGAAAAAAAAAGTGTGGAAAAAGTCAATAAAATCAAACTGCTTTAAGCTGATTTTAAAAACATTGTCAATGAAATGGATAAAAATCCAATCTAATGAAGAAGAAAAGAGAAAATGTTGAAACCATTGATACAAGCAATGAAAGGGAAAACATCATGCAGCCCACGTAGACATTAAAAGAAAAGAAAAAACAACCCACAACACTAAGAGAACACTATAGAATATCCCAGTACCATACATTTGACAAGTAGGATGAAATTGACAGAATTCTTAAAAGAATACAAGTTATCAAAGCTGAAATATTCCTGTCTATTAAAGAAATTAAAGTTGTCATTAGAATCCTGTGAACAACAATAAATACTAAACAAATTACAAAACCAAAGACATTACAAGAAAATTGAAGTCTTTGGTCCCTCATGAACGTAGGTGCCAAAATCATCAACAAGTCAAATACTGCAGTACATAAAAAGGATAACGGCACAACCAAATGATATTTATCTTTGGAATGAAGATTGATTTACCATTTAATGGATGAATGGGAGAAAAGTGATCTGATTACTTCAATAGATACAGAAAAAGCAATGACCAAAATTAAATATCTATTCAGGAAAAACATAATTTAACTTGGATATGGAGAAAACTTACAGAACCTGATAAAAAGCACTTATTTAACCCCCACACAAGTATCAAATTTAATAGTAAAACTAAATGTTTCCCTCTAGCAACATCAGCATCAATCTCAGGAATGAGGCAAAGATGTCCTCTCTCACACTTTTATTCAGCACTGTTCTGGAAGTCCTGGATAGTGAGATAGGAATGGAAAAATGAAAGCAAAGTGACTGGAAAGAATAAAACAAAACTGTAATCACAGACACCAAGATTTTTCATGTAGAAAATACCAAAGATTTAAAAAGAAAGAAACCCCTTTCAAAACTGAAATAAACTTTTCAAGATACAGGTAAATTGCCAAAAATTAAATTGTATTCCTGTATACTAAAAGAGATTAATAGGAATTTTAAATAAAAATTGTTAATTAAAAGAACACACACACACACACACACACACACACACACAAATACTCAGTTATGGGCTTGAACTGCAACACAGTGGTGAAGCTCTTTCCAAGCAGGCACAAGCTGTGGGTTGAATCCCCAGAACTGCAAAACATAAAAAGTAAAATAAAAATAAAAAAACAAACAAAAACCAGCCAGATAGATAGATAGATAGATAGATAGATAGATAGATAGATAGACAGATAGATAGATAGATATAGTATGCATGTAACAAATTACATTCAGGAACTCTGAAAAATCAGAAAATACTGATGAAAAATTAAAAACCCAAATAAATGGAGAGATATATCATGTTCATGGATTGAAAAGATTTAATTCTGTTAAAATGTCAATATTTTTCCCACAATTTGAATTATAGTTTCAATGTAATCTCCATCAAAACCCCAGCATGCTTTCATGTTTAAAGCCCAAAAGTGATTCTAAAATATAAATATAAATACATAAATACACATGCACACACACACACACACACAATAGAATTGAAGAGCCAAATTAAAATTGAAAAAGACAAGTTAAAAAATTTATGCTGTCTAATTTCAAGATTTACTGTGGAACTAGAGTAAACCTGTGTGGTACTTGTGAAGGGACATACCTAAATCACTGGAACTGAAGAGAGTACTCCCCCCCAATACACATATACAGATTTAATCAACTATTTTTTTTTACAATGGTAGAAAGGAAATTTAATGGAGAACAAATAATATTTTAAACAGAGAGTTGCAAACAATTGGATATTCATGTGAAAATCAATGAACCTTGACCTAACTCTTACAAACCTTCTATGCAAATGAACTCAAAGTGGATTTAGACCTAAATGCAGCACCATAAAACTTTATAACTTCTATGAGATATCATAAGCTAAAATCTGCAACATCTTGGTTCTGCAAAGGTTTTCCATTTATTTTTATTTTTGGTTTCATTTTTATTTTTATAGTGCTGGGGCCCTAACTCAGGACTTTATATATACTAGGTAACTACTATACCACTGAACTATATACCCAGACATTGAAAACCTGAAAACAACCCAGTGCCTTTCCACAGATGAAAGGAGAAAGAAATTATGGCATATTCATACAATATAGTACTCTTCAGCAGTAAAAAAGGAATTAAGTACTGATTTATCTAACTGCATGGATGAACCTTAAATGCATTTTAAGTGAAAGATGAGACACAAAAGAGTACATGTTGAATTATTCCATTTTTATGATATTCTTGGAAAGGCAAAATTACAGAAAAAAAATAAAAGATATTACTAGAGACTGGAAGTGGTAAGAGCGGTTTATTAGAGGGGGAGTGCACAAGGGAGTTTTGGGATCAATGGAATTCTTTTGTATGGCACTGTGGTTGTGGATATGTTGCTGTATGCTTCTTCAAACCATAGAACTGTAGGCCACAAAGAATTAATTTTAAATTTTAAAGAACCAAGATCTCAGGGAAACCCAAGGTCAAATACAAACTATGACAAATTAATCTAACTATATTATAAATAAATGACTTGGCCACACTGAATGGAATGAGACAGAATGAAAATAGCCTATGTAACTTTAACAAAAGATGTTTTCATAGGATACTGTTTAGCCTAAAGACAAAAAGAACCGTATGTCCATATTACACTCTAGTTGGTCAATTTGTCTTTCATGGTAGTATAGTTTAGCAATTCTGAAACTATTTTACATATGTAAAATATGTAAATATATTGTAGGTTATGTAGGTTATGTTGGAGAAAGAAGTCATGAGCAAATTGGTAAGGCTAGAATGAACCCTGTAGTGTTGAATTGAAGTTGAAGGTCTTCGTATGAAATCTTGTGTTGTTAAAAATATGCATTTATGTATAAATATTTATGTATATATAACAAAATGAAAAGTTACATTTACACAAAATTCTATATGTAAATATTTATAATAGTTTTATTCATAATCACCAAAACCTGGAAATAATGAAATAATACAGGATCCTCCAAAAGTGAATATCTATCTACCTACCTATCTATCGATAGATGGCAGGGAGGGAGGTTAATATATATAAAAACAAGCAACACCATCAGTGCCCAGCTCTTGGATTTTAAATACCATTCTTTAATAAATGGAATTAGGACTCCTTTAAGAAGTGGTTGAGTCCAGGGCTGGGACAGAAAAAATATAAGATGAGCATCTTATCGGGACATAAATTCAGTAAATGCTAAAATATTTCTTAAAAAATTAAAAAGTGGAGTCACATCAAGAGCCAACTGAAAGAATTCCCAATTGAGAAATACAGTGTTGGATTATAACCTAGCAAATAAAATAAACATCTATGAATCCATTCTGATACAAATATATGATTGAGTAAATAAATAATTTAGGAGAAAATACAAATATTCTTTATAGAGGAATTCCAATTAATAATGTAAAAGAAATGAGCAAAATAGAAAATCACCAGTAGAACACTAGCAGTAATTGATGCAGGTAAGATCCTCCAATGAATGTTAAAATTAGTGGGTGAAAGTTTAAGGAAGAGACAGGACATTTGCATGCCCTCAAACTTACCTCCCCTCCCAAATATTTATTAATTTTAAATGGAGAAAATAGTAACTTTATATTAGAGAAGCCTGTCAGACACCACTTTAACCAAGTGATCAAGGTGAGCATCACCAGCAACAAGACATATCAAGGTCACACACTCACTGTCATAATCCAGTGAGGAGGACACCTTGCCTCAATTCTTATCCCAGAACTGTAACTTCAGTTGAAATGTGAGAAAACATCAAACTCAGTTTGGGAGAAACTCCTCAAAAGAATCAAGGTTATGAAAGACAAGAAATGCTGAGATCTATAGTGCATGCCCCAAATCCCATCAACTCTGGAGGCTGAGGTAGGAGGATCACAAGTTCTAGGCCAACTTCAGCAACTTAGGAGATAACTTAGGAGATCTTGTCTCAAAAAAAAAAAAAAAGTGTTTGTGTGTAGCTTAATGGTAGAACATCCAGTGTAGAACTCAGTACCAGCAAAAAAATAAATAAATAAAAAGATGAATGGAGATTGTCCCAGACTGGAGAGATTAGAGACTAAGGAAATTCAATGACTCAATACAATGTAGTATCTTGGACTAGATGCTGGAACACACACATGGTCACACATATGCACAGGACATGAGTGGGAAAACTGTGAAATCTAAATAGTCTATAGTTCAGTTGTGATAATGTCAGCTTCTTATTGTTGGTACTTGTGCCATAATCATGTAGGGAAAGTTGGATGAAGGGCACAAAGTAACTCTGTACCATTTTGTAGCTCCTCTATAAGTCTTATTAAACTAAAATACAAAAAAAAATATAAATAAAAGATTCTATGTTTACTCTAGTTAATGTATTGTTTAGTATATATGGCTTTATGAATCCTTATGGATTTCAGAATCTCCACCTTTATCATCATATAATATTCTTCTTTAATACTATTTAATGTAATTATTCTTGTATTCAGTCTTACCTGTTATTGATATCTGTTTTCATTTGCCTTGAATAGCTTTCACATCCCCTTTCCCCAAGTGTTACTTATGACAATGTCATAATATAATAATATAAAATAAATTATTTTAAAAATTAGAAAACAATACAAAACAAAAGCACACAGAACTTTGTTTTGGAAACCCAGTATGGTAGTATCTATCTCCTAATAAGAAAATTTAACTCATTCACATTTGGTGTAGAAACTGATGTACTTAATTGTTGCTTTCTTTTTCTTTTTTTCATTATTAATTCTCATTTGATCAAATTACCATTTATTCTTTTTCTGACACATATCAAAAGCACATTTCTGTATGATGTCATTTAGATATCAACTTTTCCTACCACCAATGTGCTCATTTCCATCACTGTTATTCACCACAATATGATGAGATACTTAGAATAAGTTTAACTTCTCTACTTTCTTCCAGTAGCTGGGGTCACATTAGAGTGCTTCTACTTCCATACTTCAATTTGAAGATTTTGCTGAGACTTAATTAGTTCTATATTTTAATGCTATTTTCTTTTAAAGTATGTCTCCTTATTTTGAAAACCTTTACTTGGCAGTTATGTTACCAAAATTACCAGGGTCACTATTTTACCCATTTAAATTATGCTATATATAGGACTCTTGCCCCACTTTTCATCTTCCCTTTCTGTAGACTTCTGCTCTGCTCATTTGGCTACAATTCTTCCTTGAACGTTTTCTTCAGTTAGATAGGCAAGTGATGCATATTTTTCACCCTGATACGTAAAGGTCAGGCAGGGATGAAATCTCTAGTTTGCAGTCATTTTCTCTCATGACCAACAGATTTATAATAACTGTCTCTGTCTTCCAGCGTGATCTGCTCTGCTTCTCTTTCCATTGTAAGGAATTTGCTCTGTTTGGAAGTCCGTAAGATTTTCTCATTATCTTTAAAGTTCAGGGTTTTTCCTAGAATGTGTCTGAGTGTATCCTTTTTTATGAATTCTAGTTGAAGCTTGTATTTAGGGACTCAGGCCATGTCTTATGGTCTGTCTTCAGCTCATAATATTTAACCATAATGTTTAACTACTGCTTCTCCACATGCTCTTGTTTCTCCTTCTAGAACTCTTATTCTTTCTAGAGATTTTGGTTCTCTACTCCAATTAATTTATAATTTTAAATGGAAAAAATAGAAACTTTATATTAGAGAAGCCTGTCAGACACCACTTTAACCAAGTAATCAAAGTGAACAGCACCAGCAACAAGATATATCAATGTCACACACCCACTGACATAATCCAGTGAGGAGGACACCTTGCCTCAATTCTTCTCCCAGAATTGTAACTTCAATTGAAATCTTTCCTTTTCCTTCTTTGCACTGTTGCTCTGTGTAAAATATTCTTTCTACTTGATCTTCTAGACTACTGATGTTGGTCTCAAATGAGCTTCTCATTTGGGTCATCTTACTGGTTTTAATTCACATTGTATATCTAGAATTTCATTCCAAAGCTATAATTAAAGCTTTCAAATTGTTGTGTGTTTTTATGAAAGTGTTACCTGTCTCGTGCAGAAGTTCTATTTCAATACCGGATTTCCTGAACCTTGTTCACATCCACTAATCTCCATCCATCTGCATTTTCTCCTCTGAACAATTTGATGTTCAGAGGAGAAAACTGGGAGACAAAAATTGCAGTTAACAAGAAAGGCCAGCAGAAACTATCCACAGATGCCACCTCCAAGAATCACTTTTTAGTTCCATGAAATAAAACCCTCAAACCCAGGAGGCCATTTCTTCATGCCCAGCTTGTTCCAATGAGATAACATATTCTCAGACAAAGATTTATGTCTTAACTCCTAGTGCTCACCTATTCTGGGGAGATGGATTGGACAAAAAAAAAAATCTCTTTCTCTCTCTCTAGTTATCATTTTTGTTATTATTAGTCATTGGCCTGATTGTGGCAAATAGGATCAATTTTGTCAACTCCAATTCATTCATCTATGGTCAAGTGTTTACTGAGCATAAGTTTTCAGGAGCTGTCCTAGGTACTAGAGATACATTGGTGAACTGGAATCCACTAGTAACTCTTGTCAGGAGCACTGTATCAAAAAGTTTTTGAGAACAGGTCCAAGCTAAGAAATAGTGTTGTTGTTAATTGGTGGTGTCTGCTTTGCATGGAGAATTTTATCATGACAAAAGACGTGTCAAGAATCTTCATTTTGCCTCTGGGTTGGATAAAATACACCTTTCCATATGACTTTGAGCTTTTCTTTTTATGACTTGTTGAAATTTTCCTGACTCTGAGGCACCTAACAAACTATCAGTCAAGTTTGATCCTATAAACCTTGGATGCTTCCTTCATAGACATGTAGCAAACCTTGGTTGCTACATGTCTTATCCCAGTCCCACCAAGACACCAGCACTTCACTGAAGGATTTTAGCATGTTTTACTTAAAGACAACTTGATGTAGGCTAAAGGGACAATTTTTTTTTTACCTCTTTTGCAATATCAGTGTCACTCTTAAATTAAGAAGAATAATTCCCAGTTCTGAAAGGAGAAAGCCACTCCTCTCCTGCCAGTGTTTTGGGTGTTTATTGCTGTTGACTGGATAGTGAGCATCGCCTTAGATTTTATATTCCATGTCTCACTCCAGTCAAGCCTTAATTGTCTTCCATTATTTTTCTTCTCAGTTGCACTAAAGATTCTCTCTTTGTATATATTCTATAGTTACACTGGGATGTATACAGATTAATTTTTAATTATTCTGATTATCATAATTCTTGTTTCTTATCAAAGCAGGAAAATTCTCTTCTACCATCATTAAGTATGATGGTAGAAGAGAATTTTGTTAACTCTTTTCTTCCCTCTGGGACTCAGATTTGGTGTTTGTTATTACAGCTGTTTATCTCTCTGCACTGCATTCTAGATAATTTTTTGTATTTGTCTTCCAACACATCAATTCTTTAGTCAACTCTAATGGGGCTTTTAACCCGTTATTTTTCTAATCTTCATTATTATATTTGGGGGGAGTTCTCTTTCTTTCTTTTTAAAATGTGACTTCTGCTTCTTGATCTTTTGATAGTCCTAGGTCAAAGATAGACTAAACTGACTCTCTAATTTACTTAAATAATTTTTCATGTTTATATCATACTTTTTGCCAGTCATTGGAATATCTGAAGTTTTGTAGACTTGTTTTGTTGTTTGTGTATTAAGAAAATTCACTCGTGGTGTCTTGTTTCCTTATTATTATGTTCTTAATTGTGAATTTGCATTCACTTCATTTTACATGTGGGGATTATTTGAAGCTTGGGTTTAAGGTGTGTTCTTCCATGTGGTGCCTCAGAGCATTAGCATCCAGAGAGCATTTAAAAGGGTTAGTTTGGGCTTTTTGGTTCACTTGTGTAAAGTTTGTTTCCAGATGCATGAGAGGGTCAATTTATGTTGCAAATTCTCAAGGAAGAACCACCTTTCTCTGCATGTAGCCCCTAAGGAAAGTTTTCCCTTACAGGGCAAATACCTCCTCTCACCTCCCTGTTACATCTTTTTTCTTGAGTCTGTTCTTCAGGACACATGCATCAGGGATCTCCGCTCTGACTTTCATGGAGCTCAAGTTTCATCTCTGTTCCTGAGATCAGTCCTGGAAAGTTGAAGCTCTAATTTGGAATAGATGAATACCCCAGGTCCACTGGATCACTGCTCACTTGTCTTTCTGGAGTATTGCTTTATTATTATTTTGGGCCTTAAGTCTTTTTCTTTGATTTTTTTCCCCCAATTTCCTTTGGATTACACTTACATCTATTTAAATATTCTATCCAGCATTTTCAGATATTAGGAATATTTTAGTTTATAATAAGAAACAGATGACTCCAACATATCCATATCTGTCTTCAGTTATTCATATTTTATATCCACGTGCAGCTAATCCATTTATTTTTATGAGTAGCCAGGTCTCTAAAGCAGATTATAGCCCTTTAAGGATTCAAGTTCCTTTCTGCCCTTGCCCACACCACCTTTCTTGTCATTGTCACCACTGAAATCCAGTAATTAGAACAAATATAGACAGCACATAGCAATGTTTTTCCTTAGGGATACAAGTGCTTAGGAAACACTGTACTATGGGTGAAAAAGTGGATGCATCTTCATATTTAAACTCTTTCCTCTTCCCCAGCTGCTTCTAAACTAATATCGGTGAAGTTACCGTGCATTGCAATAGCCCAAGATGTAATCTGAATGTCTAAGAAATAATCATATCAGTTTAGCACACTGTGTAAATCTATTCAGTAGATAGATGCTGAGTACCTACCAGGTGTTTCAGGTGCTGCTATGCTAAGTACCAGGGCTGCTGTAGCAAATGAGGCAGACTCAACCCCTGAGAGGATAACGAACACACTGCAGTGCCAACTACTAGCACATAAGAGCAAAATCAGTCCATTCCTGGCCCCTTTTCTGCTGTGCATTCACTAGGCTTACCTAGGTCCGTGGTCCGTCGTCCGTTCTTTCTTTCTTTCTTTCTATCTTTCTTTCTTTCTTTCTTTCTTTCTTTCTTTCTTTCTTTCTTTCTTTCTTTCTTTCTTTCTTTCTTTCTTTCTCTCTTTCTTTCTTTCTTTCTTTCTTTTTTTCTTCATTTCTTCCTTTCTTCCTTTCATCTTTCTTATTCCTCTCCCTTTCCTGATGTTAAACCTGGATACTGAAAAATCTAAGAGGAACCCTAACTCTCCCCATCACTGAGAGAGTAAATGAAGTACACAATAGCCAACAAAACTCAGCAGATCTTTCCATTTCGTCCTACTGAGAAAAACTATCATCTTCCTACAGAAAGAGAAATTTTAGGTTATATTCATTAAAAATGTCTGACTGACACATTTTTGTACTTTGGAGAAAATATGTCTGTTTAATATAATGCACTATCCAATTTAAAAGAAGTGGCCCCCTTATTAGAGATATGATTTATTCTTAGATAAATCTCTGATTTGTTGCTCAATGGGGTATATTTAATACTGGCAAAATATGAAAGGACACCCCAAACTATCTGCAGGGCCACAGCCACTCATTCTGAAAAGGATCTGAGGCGGCAGAGACCCCTGGGTGTTAAATGTAATCTTTGCCTGGGATGAAAGCACAGAGAATTGCTGATCTTTATAAAAAGATCTATCTCTACCCACCGCCTTCCTCCTCTCTCTTCTACCACAGTGCAGTTCATTGTCAGAAAGCTCAGAATTGAAAATTAAGTGTGTGTGTGCGGGGGGAATGGGCTGTGTTTGTGTCATTTAGAAAAAAAATCTTCAGCCAGACAACTCTTTTTTAATGCTTGCAGGAGGAAAGTTCATCACTAAAACAAATATAGCCTTTGGATGGTAATGGATAAATTTGACTAGAGAAATAATGGAAAACCTATAGATTAACAGGAAATATGTCTCCCCAATCTTACTGTTATCATCAATTGAATGAAATGTAGGACTGGCTGCCGAAAATAACTACATAAAAAACTCATGTAGCACCAGTTCCCAATTCTTAGAGTCAGAACTTATGTCTCTATTTTCACTCTGAGATGTCTTGCACTTTTATCTGTATAGATCTGATGTTGATGACTTTCTGAACTGTAACTTCTACCCTGACCCCTCACCTTCACAGAACATCCCCATTTTAAGGCCTTTTAGTACTTTCCACTTGGACACTCAATAGTCTCACCAGATTCAATGGAACCAAAACACAGCCTCTTTCCTTTTCTTCATTTTCTTTCAAACTGAAACACTTCCAACTTCACCATTCACTCAAAGGTACCAGGACCCTGCTGGCCTCCCAGTGAGAAAATTTGAAGATCATCTCTCATTTCAGTCTTTCCATTCAGCCCTTACAACCAATTTGCCATGAAATCGCATCATTCCTTTACTGAAATGCCCTTCACATGTGCCCCATACTTTGAATTCCCACTGCCAGCTTCCTAGCCCGGGCACTATCCACCTTGAACTTCACTCTGACTCCTCTTTGGAGTTCCCTAGTTTTAACCTTTTCCATCTCTCTGCCTCTCTCAGTTTGTCCTTCTGGGCTTAACTCCAAGAACCACATAGAAGAGCTTCTGCCCTCTTGTTCTGACATAAATCCCACTCTTTCCACAGATAGCTTCATGCAAGTCCTTATGCCCATTACACCCATTCCAATCCCTGCCTTTTCGCACATTTTGCTTTCCTTGCTGGGAATATCAGTACCCACCCCCCTACACACACTTCCCAAATACTGCTTACCCAAATCCAGCTCATCTTTAAAATTCACATAGGTAAATTTAGTTAACAATTAATTTCACTCATCATGTTATTCAAAATGCATCAACTAATTAATTGACAGGATAACCAAACCCAATTACTCCTCTTTCCCATCCTACACCAATCCCAAACCAGTATACTAAAATACTGTAAAAGCTTTATTCCTTCATCTAGAAGGAATATATAGGCAGAAGTATATATTTGTGCAGTTATATGTTAAAAGAACTCTTGTTTTCCTCACCATAGGACCCAATCATGTCTCCTTACAAACCTTTCTGTTGGCCTACTGATGCACATGTATATATAATTTTTGTAAAATTTTTTGTATATCCTACCATACAAAAGTGAGGCAAATGCTGGCTTCCACCTTCTAGACTCTGGCAGAGCATCACAACAACTCTTATTTGCAGAGTAACAGGCCCCACCTGTTTAACTTTCCCTTGATCTTCCCACATTCTCCCTCCCCATGGATTTGGGTTACCATTTTTTGGGTTTCATAGGACCCAACCACTGTACTTGCTTTCTGTAACACTGGAAAATGCATTCCGAGTCACTTTACAATAACTCCTTTTCCCAAATGATGTCTCCGGAATTCTTTCCCAGTCTCCGTGATGGACAACTGACATAGATATCCCTTATCACTGGGACAGGAGGCAAACTCTGCTTTGGAGAAGCCCCGTAGGTTCCTGAACCTGTGGCAAGAATCTCTAGTGTATAGTCCTATAATTTCAAGAGAATGCTCTCAAGATCTGCTGAAAGCTGCTTAAAAAGCCCAAACTTGAAAGAGGTTAATTTTTTATCTGACCTGCTGGAAAACATGGAGGATACAGTCTTGAAAACTAGTAGCTTCCCCAACTTGCTGTAGTGTTTTATACAACCTGGAAAAAAAAATAGATGCTATAACTATTTGAATTTGTATTTTTATTTCAAGCAAAAAAACCTTGTACCACCAGGCGTGGTACAATGGCTTGGGAAGCTAGGCAGGAGAAGTGCGAGTTCAAAGCCAGCCTCAGCCAAAGCAAGGTGCTAAGCAACTCAGTGAGACTTTGTCTCTAAATAAGATACAAAATAGGGCTGGGGATGTGGTTCAGTGGCCAAATGCCCCTGAGTTCAATCCCTAGTATATATATTAAAAACAAAACAAAACAAAAATTTGTACTAACTCTAATAAATACACTTAGAATAACTGGCTGAATGAACTGGCTGAATTTAAGATTATAAGTATGATAATTTAATGAGAATTTCAAATTTTATACATGTAATGCTTGTATTCCATTCATCAATTTAGCAATGTGATGTTAGTGCTATAAACATAGTATGATAATAGTTGTTAATTTTCCTATGTGTTTTCAATTGAAACAAATAATCTTCAATCTTTTGGCTATTGGCTTCAGTTGTGGACAATGTTTCCTTCCAAAGGAGAGATATCTTGGGTTGGAGATGTTAGCTCTTTAACATGAAGGACAGATCATGGCTGGCAGATGCAGATTAGTGGTTGGAGTGAAAGTCATGCATTGTTAGTATTACTAGTCAAAGCCAAGGCCTAGGTTTGAGAAGGCTGATTTTATTCTGCCCCAACACTCCCCACTTGACACAGACCTATAAATTTCTCCCAAGAAAGGTAGCTCTATAAGCAAATTGTGCTTTCAATAATTTTGATCAAGATTCCCAGGACACGTGCAGCATCAACAAAGGATCTCAAGTAGGGGTGGTGGGAGATGAAGAAAAACACAGAGACAAAGAAGACAGAGACTTTCTTTAAGCAAAGCTGGGGCCAGGTGGGACAATGACCTCTGATGGAGGAACAGTGACTCAGAACTCGCTCCACAAGTTTATTATGTAGGATCTCATAATCAGGAAGTTAAACTGTGGGGCATTGTAAATTGTCCAAGCCTTGTGAGTTATCAAGAGGCTTCTTTGTGCACTAAAAGTTCAGAGCTAGAATCAGTTTTGCAGCTATCCTATTGTTACAGTGCTAGGAACATCCTCGTATTATCCTGCTGCACCCAGGAAGATCATCTACTGGACTGTCTGATAACTTTAGCGTCAGAGATGAGTGTCAAGGTTATTTTCTTGCGTTTTTGGCAAGGAATATTTCCGATGCTTGGCTTTTGCCAACACCACAGCATCAGCGGATGACTGGGGGCTCATTTGCTCTCCAGACATGGTTCCACAATATAGGACATTTCCCTAAAAAGTCCACATTGCATATTTCTCTGCTGGGAGAATCTTGGAGAAAGGATCCTATCCTCTCTTCTTGTCTCAACAAATCTCACTGTTTGATCTTAGTTCTCCTGGATTTCTCTCTTCCCATCTCATTTGCCCCAGCTGCAAAGAGCAGATTCTGCCTCTGAATTTGCATCCTCTACTGTTGAGGGCATTAGAGTTACAAAGGGCCCCATGAGGTATGGGGATTAGAAATTATTTGAAACAGTGTTTTGAAACCTTAGAAGCCTTTCTTTATCCTGTCTATCTTATACTGCAAATGGACAAGGGGTCAGTGGAGGTTGTTTTAGCTTCCCAACCGGTGACCACACCTGGGCATGTGGCATCCATATTATCTTTTCTGGCTGGATCACCTGCTAGGAAGGAAACTGCAAAGAATAGTTAAAATAAAGCTTATGTGAAGCACGGAAGCTTCTGAGAAGAGGGAAGACTAAGAGACGGCATGAAATCTTTCACTTTAAAGTGATATAAAAAGAAAAGGCACTGCTCCCTCCCTCGGTGGTTCTGATGAGAAACCTAGAGAAGTCATTACATTAGAGATGAGAAACAAGGTGATGTGAGTTGGAGAACACAGGTTATCCCACACTGGGGACCAGCAGGAACCACACACGGGCACTGGAGGTAATCCTGCAGCCTCACCCCCTGCACCAGTGTGAGCTCTGGCATGGAGGGTTGTGGACCTGTGACCTTTCCTAGGTCATTTTTTAACCATAGCTTTCTCACATTTGGTTTCCAGAGCAGATTCTACATGAGAAGTCAAAAGAGGGGGAAATGCAAGCAACTGAAACAGGTGGGGATTTCATGACATCTGTCTGTCTGTGCTGATGAGTGGTGGCTCTTAGTTGGCTTTTGGTGATGAGCAGCTGAGTTGAACTTGTATTAATTAGTGTTCAACTAGTGTAAGATTCTATGTGGCTGCTGCACTGGAGGCAAAAAAAATTGCTTTCAGGAATTACTTAACAATAGGTACTATTATTTCCATATGATTTCTGAATTCCTTTTTTTCCTGGATTATTCTTTAATAACTTTTTCTAGTGGTCATTGGAAGCAGTTCCTGGAGTACATGGAAGACTGCTATTTTTCTTTATTTTTTAAAGTTATATATAATATTAGGATTCATTTTGACATAATTATGAAAGCATAGAATATAATTTGTTCTAATTCAGTCCCCAGTATTTACCCTTTCCCTTCCTTCAACCCTCTGTTCTCTTCCCTCTATTCTACTGATCTTTCTGCTATTTACTTATAGGTTTTTTTTTAAATTATAGTCTTATGGATATACAAACTGGTGGGATTCACTATGGTATATTCCTATATGTACATAGGAAAGTTAGGTCAGATTCATTCCACTGTTTTTCCCTTATCCTGTCCCTCCACCAGCCTCCTCAATCCCCTTCATCTACTCCACTGCCTTTTCCTCTATTTTGATGAAATTTCCCCTTCCCTCTCTTTCTCTCCCCCTCCCCCCTTATTTTGGACCAACTTCCACATGTCAGACATATCAGAGAAAACATTTGACCTTTGGTGTTTGGGAATTGGCTTATTTCACTTAGCATGATAATCTCCAGTTCCATCCATTCACGGGCAAATGCCATAATTTCAATCTTCTTTATGAATGAGTAATATTCCATAATATATATATACATATATATTTTATATATAGTAATATATATTATATTTTCTTTATCCATTTATCTTTTGAAGGGAACATAGTTTGGGTGTATATTTTGGATATGGTGAATTGTACTTCAATAAACACTGATGAGGCTGTGTATGAATTTCTTTTGTACTTTTTGCCTGACTCTCTTTATACTATTCCTGAGCATAGAAAAAAAAGGGTGTTTCAAATTTCCAAATTTATTTTATGAAGCTATCATAACACTAATGTCAAAACCAACAAAAACAGACCCAAAATATCTCCCCAGACCCACTTTACATTTGAATAGTGATGCTAAAATCCTACTATGGATTCCTCCTTTGGGGTTATATTACAATTTTAATATTAGGGTATTAGAAAATTCAAATTCACTATAATAACCACTTAAATGAGAAAAGTAGCCACCAGAAATAAATTTTTTAAACTAACTTTAAAATTTAAAACCTTACTTTTAGTATTCCTTTCAGAATATCCCTTAATTTTATAAAAAGAATTGCAAAGTTTCTAAATCAATCACATTTTGAGGGGTACTGTTGGTAATGTTACGTTCAGGGGTGTGTTTAATGTGATATAACAAAAGTAAATAATTATATTGCTGTTTTAAAGAACTGAGACTTTGATGAATAAAGGAGGTGCCAATGACAGATCTATGAATGAATTCATGATGTCTTTTACCTTTAAAAAAAATTTTCTATCTCCATTCACTGAAAAGACCTATAAATGATGATAAAGCCAGAAGCAATAAATACTGCGGTAGCATCAAGATCATGGTCTCTGAGTACTTCAGGACTCCTTGGAGAAATGGCAGATTCAAATCTAGGGCAGAATGTGTAGGAGATGAGTCTAAAACAACTTGTCATGCCAGAAAAATAAGTAAGTTATCAAATACTATTAAAATTGTATCTAAAGGACTCAAGAGCCTCTTGTGTAAGATCCCACAAGTTCAATATAGGAAGATGTAACTACAAGGACAGTTACTGCAATGGATTTGGAATGTGTCACATAAGTGTTCATGATGATGATAAATTCATAATGGTACCTTAAAAGCATTGATCATTGCTGGGATGATACTAGGGAATAACTTTATGTTTTGAAAATTGATCATTAAGAGGGAAGAATTGAGCAACTCTCCTGTCTTTCCTTCATGAACTGCACCTCTGAGAATCCTTGCAATTAATGAAGAGAAGCTTTTCTCTAGCTGGAGTGTTCCAGCTCATAGAGAAGTAAAAATGGAATATCACCCATTGGAATGCCTTATGAATTCATAAATCTAGACAAACAATAATCAGTGCTTGCTGGAAATCCCTCAAACAGAGAAAAACTCTTATTTTCTCCTGCTGGAGTATTCAGTACAACCTGTGAAAGAATCTGGACAAAATAAAGTAAATCTGATCAGCCACTAAATGTTACTAGTAATTTATTGGGAGGAAAAAATTGAGGTTCAAAGGGAAATATTTATTAACACCATGGAGATACGATCAACAGAATACAAAGTGTAAAGTTCTGTGGGCATGATTATGTCAACAAAAGTGTGCAAGAGGAAAAAAGGAGGTGAAAGGAAAACCACAGATAAAAAACATTCAAGAAATGCAATCACAGCTATTAAATTTTATTTGTATCTTAATTCCAATAAACTGTCAGATATGATCAATCAAGAAAATGTATGAACACTGGACATTTAATGGTATTGAACACTATTATTAATTTTGTTGCTTAATCATTGTTAGTACTCTTAATATTTAGGTATGATAATAGTGTTGTGGTTATGTTAATAAAAAGTCTAGACTTTAATATGTAGCTCTTTATAGATGAAATGATACTGGGATTTGTTTCTAAACAGGGAGGAGAAAGGAATACTGTAAGATCTACAAGAAGTAACATTGCCTGTGAGTTGATGTCCATGGGAAGCTAGGTGATGGGTATTATGGGATGCATTAACTTTTCTGATTTTGTTTGTATTTGAGTTAGTGAAAAATAATAATGTTAGTCATATACTATAATAAAAGATAAAAATCAACATGGTTACTCCATGTTTTTGTATAAATATGTCAAAATCACATATAACTAAAAAGAACATAAAAATTCAAAAAAGAGAAAAATTATATATGAATATTGCTAACTGCTGGGAAAGCAGGTGATGAAATTCAGGACTATTCTTGGTTTAAAAAACATTTGGTAAAATCCAGGTAAATAATCCTTCCTTACCAAAATTACAATAATGCATTTATTTACAAATATGTTTTCATCCTGAAAACAAGCCTTATTCTGAATGAAGAACTTGAACAAATTTTATTAAAAAAACAAACAAACAAACAAACAAACATGACAAAGATATCCTTTATCACCACTATTGTTTTAAAGCTGTTCTGGCAGTATAATTAACATCAGTATAATTAGGCAAAGGAAAAAATTAAAATATAAAAATTGGAAAGGAAGAATAATATAACCACTTTCAGATAACATCTTTTACCTAAAACAAAGAAATCAAAAGAATCTATAGTAAAACTATTACAAAAATTAGATGATTGAGTGAAGAAACTAGGAAGATAATCCATGTACAGAAATCAAAATCATGACATATACAAATCACAACCACCTTAAAAATCCATGAGGTAAAAGGATTTTTATTTTATCATAGCATTAAGAGAAAACACCTAGGAATGAAAGATGAAAATGTGCACAATCAAAGCAAAGAAAAATGGTAGAAACGGTTCATTGAAAAGGGAGATACAAACAGCTCTTAAGTAGGTGAAAAAATACTTTTTAAATTTTTTTTCTTAATTAATTGGTTGAGATTTAAAGTTTAACAGTCCACTGTTTTAATGAGTGTCTAGTGGGAGTATAGTTACATTGCTGGTAAGAGAATTAAATGGATTTAACCCATAAGAAGGTTAGTTTGGTAACATTGATTAGTAATGCAAACACACTGACCCAACAATTCTGATTCTGGATATTTACCCTCCAGTATCCTGCAAATATGTATTCATATGCTGTGGCATGCACTAGATAATCTTTGTGCATACATAATTAGACATAAAAATGTTAGATGATGAAACACTGTCATGAGAACAAGATAAGCCACAGACTGGGAGAAAATATTTGCAAAAGAAATGTTATGTGTCAATATTGGTTCATTGATTTCAACAAGTGCAATGCTCTGATGTGGGATATTGATGGCAAGGGGGTTTTGTGTATGTGAAAGGGCCTATGAAAATGTGGTAGCCATTTTGGGATGCCATAACAAAATGCCACAGACTGGACGGCTTAACCAACAGAAACTTATCCTTCCCAGGTTTGAAGGCTTGGGGGACTAAGATCAAAGTGCTGGCCAATTCAGTTCCTAATGAAGGCCCTTTTTCAAACGGATATCTTCTTGCTGTGTCCTCACACAGGAGAGAGAAAATGAAGGAGGAGGACATTCATTCAGTCCGTGGCAGGGAACCCTGTTTACTTTCTTTTTAGTTTTGCTGTGACCCTAAAACATCCCTACAAAATCTAAAAAAAAATGGTGATGACAATGAAGAGACCATCAGGGTGACAAGGTAGAGTGTGCTGATGGAATGGGCGGGCTTCTTGAGGGAGCACTGTCATGGCGCTCTTCCACAAGGAGGTGGTGTGTAATCTGAGGTCTGAATGACAGGAGTGGGCACTGTAGAGATTAGGGTCAACATGGGGTCCTGGGAGAGGGAAGAGGTGCAGCAGAAGCACTAAGTCAGGAACCAACTTTATCCAAAGAAGGTCTGAGTGTCCAAAACATGATGAGACAAATAGAAAAAAAATGTAGAAAATGAAATTGGGAGGTGACAGGCATCAGACCATGAAATAATTTGTAAATATGGCCATACACCACCCCCAAATTTTTTCATCAATGGCAGACCACCTCTGTGATGGTGATCACATTAAGAGTCTACAACCTAGAGTATAGTAGAGCCCTGTAGCCATGGTAAGGGACTTCATTTCATTTTAAGAGTCAGTTTTGGTTTTGGTGAAAATAAGAGGGGGAAGTATGAAGGGATTCAACTTTTCCAGTGATCTTTCCCTCTAGTTCCTTTCTAAATACAGGTTATGGCAAAGGAACTCTTATTCTTAGCCTGATTCCAAATTGGTTTATTATTTTGTCTTTCTAAAAAATATTTTAAAAGTTGGACTTTTCCTCCCTCCATTTTTGGCATCCCAGACCCTTTGCTGAAAGGTTCCCTTTGGCCAAAGCTATTGTGCCTTTTCTCTGATTTTTTCAAAAGAAACTCAAGAAGAAAATAAAACATTATTGTCCCATTTTTCTCAAAAAAACCCCTAAACCCACCTTTGTACACTTCTTGAGAATTTCTAATAATTTGACATCTATTAATTTTAACTGAAATTAGGACTTAAATGTTTATCAAATACTTAAACTTATGTTTAAAGTTACACCTCAGTGTTTGAAAAATGTTCAATGAGAAAATCTAAAACACCCAGAAAGGGTAAATAAGAAAGTGAAATAATTTATAAATATGGCCATATACCACACTAAAATTTTCTGTCAATGGCAGACCACCTCTATGATGGTGATCACATTAAGAATCTACAACCTATGATGATTAGCCATCTCAGCTTGTATAAGCACACGCTACAATGTTTGTGCAACAATGTGCAGCTCTCAGAATGCATCCATATTGTTAAGCAACCCATGTCTGTAACATGAGTCAGATAATACATTTTGTTTTCTTAATGTATCAGATGGGTTACCTTCCTACAACATAGTAGGATTTTTTTTTTTTGCAAAGTCAGGATTGTATTTTATGCCCTATTGTGTAGACTGTTTTTCACTTAGCAAAGTATCTTACATGTCATACACTCTTAGGTGGTTCACACAGAGACTCAGAGTGACTGATGCCATCATCCCTTTCATAGACAGGATATTCTGAAAATGTGAGGTCCCAGGGAGAGCTAGCTATGATTCAGTCTTGATGTTCTAACTATAAGTCCAAGATTCAGGCCACTAGATGACAAGCGACACAGCATTTATACCACAAAAACTCTTATTTATTGTCAATTCTACCCATTTAACATGGAAGTCTAAGCATGTCATTGCCCAACTCTCCATTTAACTGAGTAAAAGCCAAAAGGCCTACAGTCTGCCCATCCCACTCCTTTTCTGACCCATCCGCCAAAGTCCCGCCACCCCCAGTTCACCCCGTTAAGCCCCACAGGCCCCCTTGCTATGCACTGAGCCAGGCAAGCTGCCAGCGTGGGGTTTTATCCTTGGTGTTCCCTTGACCCCACATAGTTCACTTGGAATTCCCCAGATGTCTATCCATGAGGCTCTCTCCTTCACTTTATTCTAGTGTCTGCTCAGCCGTCACCTTCTTGAGGAAGGCCACACTGACCGTGCCACACAGCAGATCGCTCTCTGTCCCAGAAGGAAAAGAAGAGAGAGAAGCAGAAAGAGAGGGAAATGATCGGATCAAGTCAATATCATCAGTAAACTGAATCCTTGACTGAATTCATCGTTAAATTCAAAGCATTTGTGTCAGGGTGCTTCTTTGTGAGCCTGAGTGTAAAAAAGTCAGCTAGTTCTAGATTTAAAAGCTTTCTTCATGACTGTGAGTCAGACAGGGAACACAGAACTTTAGTTACAAGTACTTGAACAAAAACAGAAAAAAAAAGCTACTTTGGTTAACTCTAAACTGTCCAACAAGCATTTATTAGAGGTCACCTCTGGGCAGGGCCAAGCCTGCTTCCTGAGCTCTCAGAACTGACAGCCTAGCTGGGAGGAAAGGGTGAATAGAAGTGAACTGGCACGTGGGATGAGGTAACAAACAACATGCATTGTCCTCCTTCCATCTTGGTCTCAGCTCAGCTGACCTGGGCCCCTGGATGCAGGCTGAATAAAGTCTCTGATTTACAAAGGGATTAAGTGCAAAGTAGTACTGCCTTGCTTTGCTCCTAATCCGCTTTAGGACAATAGAGGTGACTTGAAGAGAGAGTCTCATTTGTGCAGATGGCTTAATTTAAATAACTCTTCAGGAAGACTGATGTGGGCCAGGAGCAAGACTTCTTGGTGTTTTTTATCTCATCCTGTGACTGGGGCCAGTCCTCACTGCAGAGTCTCCGAGGCATGATATGTGCTCCTCATTCTGGGAAATTTATACAAAATTGATTAATACTTCACTTGCATGATACTGAGCTTGATGTATGAGTTTTAAATCATATAGCGCATGGCACTTAGTCAACCCAACACTAAAATGACTCTTTTTAAAAATAATGATTTGGATGATGTCGCTGAAGTTTCCTAAATTATCCAGACTATGAACCAATTTATTAAATTTAGTGAAAAAAAGTTCCTACATTAGGTTAGGTGGCTCTTTTTCAATGCAAAAATCTGCTGATGAAAGGTTAAATAACTTTTTCATCATTCTTCTAGTGTCTAAGATGAATGGTCTAAGTTGTTGAGTAGATGCTCAATACTCTACTAAAATTAAAGAAGAGGAAGAGAGAGAGGAAGGAGTTGAGCAATGTAAGTGGCAAGTTCAAGTTTATACGTGTATGTTTAGATTCTTATTCAGACTGTAAGTGGTCATGAAATGATGGTGGGTTCCTTCAACATCTTCTTACTGTCTCTTTCAACATATGATGAAATAAAACAAATAACCACTGGAAAGGTACATTCCAGAGTAGGAATATTGGCTTTTGGAAAATTGTAAAGAGACAAAGATGTCTCTTGCCCACATTTATTTCCTCCTTTCCAAAGCCCTTTCACCCTTACAAACATTTTAATGTTTTCAAGGGTCCCTGTTTCCATGTCTCAGACAGAAAAATAAAACACTCATGATGTACCTAACATATCTAGGTATCATGCAAGGCAGTGGCTTCCCTAAAGGGCCAATCTTACTAGAAGATACATTTTATAAAATGCATCCTATGGAAAATATGTATGCATGATTAAAAAGCTATGGAAACAGAGAAGTAGGTAATAGATTTTTTCTGACAAAAATGTAATTAAATGACAAATTTTTAAAGAAATAATATCTGGAAGTTCCTCAATATTTGGCATTAAAAAGAATCTTACTTCTAAATAACTCATGGATCAAAGAAAAAAAACACAATGGGAATTTGAAATGATTTCAAATGGGATCCTAGTTAAAATACAATATATCAAAATGGGCATGATGTTTGGAAGGAAAATTTTGCTCTTAAATGCTTGCATCAGGAAAAAAGAAAGGTTTCAGATCCATGATATCTGCTTCTATCCTAAGAAACTACAAAAAAGAAGATCAAAGTGAACCCAAAGCATGTAGAATGTAGGGGAATAATAGAGTATAGAGCAGAAATCAATAAAATAGAAAATGGTAAATAATATTCTAGCACAGAGTGATGTACTGCAATACGATTCCAAGGCCACCCCCCTGGAGTGAGTGGCAGTTTGCACTCTTGAGAATGTACTCTGTGGCAAGACTGCCCTTACTTCAGATGCCAGCCACACCTCAGAGACCCCAGGCCACTCACACTTTTTACCAAATGGCTACTAATCTAGGAGTTTTTCAGCACCTACCTCAAATTTGATGTTACCAGAACGACTCACAGAACTCTGGAAAGCCCTATGCCTACAGTTACAGTTTTATCATAAAGGCTACAAATAAGGACCAGCCAAATGAAGAGGAGCACAGGGCAAAGCCTAAGGTGGTTGCCTCTGTGCACTCTCCCATGGAACTGAGACATAGAATCCTCCCAGCACCTCAACTGAAATGATAAAATATTCTATGTTCTGGTATGGATAAGATTTTATGGGTCAAAATGCACTGAATTGTAAACTTTCAGACTTGTACATTTAATTGTCTAAATTCTACCCAAAGGCCCATATATATTGAAAACACTTGGAAATATCAAACTTTAGTTCAGAGACTAGTTCAGAGACTCTTCTAGTTCAGAGACTCTTCTCACAAGAATGTATTAGAAAATATGAAAGTATTTTCTCTGTATTCTAGGCTTAAACCAATTAGTAAATATATTCAAGATAATGGGAGAGAGCAAGAAGGAAGATAAGAATGTACCCTGTGATATTAGATTGGAATTATAGGTATTAATGTGATGTTTGGAAAAACTATAAATATAGACTCAGAAATAAGTATACACATATATTTCCTAGCCTTCATCTGTAAGGGGATCTAGAATTTGCTATACTCCAGAGTGAATGAACATGCCTAGCACAAAGATATTGGTACTTCAATATTAATCTCTGCTATAATAAATTGAACACAGGGAGAAACAGTCAATTCTAACTGAAGGTCATGGAAAATTCCAGATAAGCCTGGAACATTTTACTAAAGAGTATCATTCAAAATCATTGAGACATTTCAAAAGTATATGGGAGCCATTTTGAAGGAGTTCCTAGTGGCCAAATCTGGGAAACTTTTGAGAATTAAAGTGAATATTATAGGTAATGCTAAAACTTACTGAGTAGTATGAGAATCAAAATCAGGAATTATACTAATAGAAGTAAGGATATACATATAAAAAATAGGAAAACTTCCTCACAGTCGAATTCTAGGTAATGACTAAATAATAGATGATGAGTTAGGGAATCTTCAATAGATGGTGAAAGAAATGGGTGAAAATTTGATGAAGAAAGGATACTTAAATAACTTTCAAGTATCTTTCCAAACATCATTTGTAAAGGGAAAGAGGTAACTTTAAGTGGAGCAAACTGGAAGACACAACCTGAACAATGTGATCAAGGCTAATATCACCAATATTGGGTGGATGAACACAGTGTGTCTCCAACAATTATGTACCAAGAAGTACACGGCATCACAACACTACAAAGTGTTCGTGCCCAAAATGTGCAACTTGAATCTAACAGCGAAGAAACATCAGGACTGAAATTGAGAGATGCTTTACAAAAATAACTGATACTCCCAATGAGTCTTTGACTTTTCACATCAAGATCAAATAAAACGAAACCCCACAAAGGAATTCCAAGGAACTGTTCATATTTACTCTAAGGAGACATGAAAACTGAATACTTTAGACCAGGCAAAAAATAATTTTCACAGGATACTTTTGGGCAAAATGACATTTGGGGAAAATGGATTAAATTTTTAAAAATTATTGGTTCTTTTTAGTTATACATGCCAATAAGATTAACTTTGATATAATTATAATAGCATGAAATATAATTTGTTCTGATTCAGTCCCCAGCACTTCCCCTTACTCTCTCCTACTCTTTCCCCAGTTTCCCTTCCCTCTATCCTGCTCTTTCTGCTATTTACTTATAGTTTTTTATACAAAGGAAGACTGGAGAAATAGATGAACATTTGGTATTTGAGGTAGTAGCAGATAATGCAAGAGGATGAGTAGGGGACAAGAGGAGCAGGTACAAACTAGAGCTAGGGAAACAGATAGGAGGATTGATTCCAATTAATGCTTTAAACCATTAGATAAAACACATTCAAATGGGTCAAAGGTACAATGTTGGCTACTGGGTGAACAATTATCATTCAAGTGAAAGAGTTAGTGATATGATCAAAGTTGTCATTAGCATTGTTTATAGTAAACCACATTGAAGAGAAGAAACTTATTATCTTGATTTGGATTTTATTGGGATTTGGACATTTAACAGATGTTCATCAGCCTTTGGCTGTGGATCTCTCTCAAATTGCAGGGGCACAGGAGCCAATTCCCTGGTTGCTATGAATCCTCTCCCAGCTCAGGGGTCTGCAGCTGACTACTCAGAGGGTGCAGTGTTGTGCGTTGGCTTTTACTGTTCTGTGCAGGAGTTCAGGATGCAAGATCTGGAGTGTCCCTGTGATTGCTATGTCACCCTGTAGGTACAGGATCCCGTCTACAGGATCCTTTTCATGGTAGTAATGATCTTGGTAACTGTGAGTGCAGAAATTCTGGTTGTGGGTTTTTTACAGGTGTTCTGTGGTGCAGAAGTATTCCCCTGGGCGTTGCCACTCTCTGGGATGCTATATGAGGAGTCTCAAGTGATTCAACTGGATTCTAGTTTCCACTGCCCAATGTTATGAATGGTGGGCATTGATTCCCTCTGTTCTAAGTCTGATGCAAGGTTCTGTGAGTATCCCCAACAATGCCCCTGTCATTTGCCAGTAGTGATCACTGTTCAGACTGGGCACTACTTAAGATTGGGATTAGCCTCCTTCTGCTGCATAGACTCTGGTGATTACCCCCTGGGTCTCTCCGTCACTGAATATTTAGAGAGCTTCCTTCTGGTGTGACACCAAGATCCTGGGGACTGTTCCTAGGTTTCCCATGATTCCTCCCCCCACCCCCAATGTCAGTAGTAGGGACCTGGTGAATCTACTTTCCTTTATTTAGGGCCAAAGCTAATTGGTTGCTGTCTCTGTCTGAGTTGAATGAGCAAACAATGTGCAGAGTTTTCCACCGTTGCCTGCATCACAAAGGCTGAGTGGAGCTGGGCACACTTCCTGACACAGGTCCCCACCAGCCCCTTTGTTCCCCTTGTTCATGATGAGGGAGAAAGAGAGGGGGTTTCCGCAATTTTCACCTAGTAGTAGTCCTTCTAGAAGTTCTTTGGGGTTGGATTCTTAAGAGATTCTATTACAAGAGACTTCCCTCTGGTTTAATTTTGAGCTGTATGGGCATGAGAAAAGGCCATGCTGATTTCAGGGGTGACTGGTTGGCTGAGGGCTTTGTAAAATGGTTGTGGAACCCCGGCTCAGGCTTCTTTTCACAATTTGGTTTTAAGCTGTTTGTGCTGTTTTAAGGACCCTCATCTATTACCATCACACTTTAAATGTTGTCTGTCTTTCCAACTGTTTTTATGTGGGGGTGAGGGCAAGAGAATTTCCACCCCCTCTTTCTTTCCTTCTCTCTGTGTTGCCCCTGCCCTGTCTTCTCCCCAGGTCCAGATTTGGGATTAGGAGACTCTGAAGTTGGTTTCTACTCTGGTAACCTACCTTCCCATCTTTCCAGGTCTCATACCTTGTAATACTTTAGTCTTAGAGCATTTGTTCTGTCATTCATGTCTCGACTCTGCCTTTCCTTTGCTGCTGCCTCCTGTCTGTGTTGTGAGGAGACTGAAATTCCCTGCCTGGCTTGCTCCCACCACCTTCTCCCTAAGAATTCTGTTTTAATGTGAACTGTGCCATCAATGGATAAATGGATAAAGAAAATGTGGTTGGCTGAGGGCTTTGTAAGATTATATATATATATATATATATATATATATATATATATATATATATTATATATATATGAATGATGGTATTTTATTCAGCCATGGAGAAGAATGAAATTATGTCATTTGCAGGAAAATGGATGGAACTTGAGAACATTAAGTTAAGCAAAATAAGCCAAACCCCCAAAGTCAAGCATTGTATATCTTCTCTCATATGTAGAAGCTAGAGAGGAAAAAAGAAAAGAAAGGTCATGGCAGGAATCTCAGAAAATCAAAGGGAGATGGGTAGAATAGAGAAAAGATACCAGGGGAGGGGAGTACAGAAAGGAAAGGATAAACGCTACTGGGGAGTGATATTGGCCAAATCATACTGTTATATTGTGTGCATGTTCAAATATCTAAGAACAAGTCCTACCATTATGTAACAACTGTATTGCACCAATAAGAATATGGAAAAAAAGTTCATGTGGACTATGGATTATGTAATAGCACCACGTCATGTTAGATTTCCTGATTTTAATAACTGCATTGTGACTATGTAAAAGAATTTTCTGTTCCTAGTAGCTAATAGCACACTCAGGATTTAAGTATAAGAGAGAAGAAACTTTTAAACCAAAAAGGGAGAAACATCACATCCAAAGTGAAGAACCCTTATTTTTGCTATTATTGATAAGATAACCAAGATGATCCTGGGATGAGGTTACACGATGCTTTGCCTTTAGAGGACCCTGACACATCAAAGCTTTAAGTGGGGGTGTGTAGGGTATAAAATTTACATTAATTTCTACAGATTCTTGAATATAATAATAATGAAATTACTGATCAGTCTGAATTTACATTTTAATTTTCCTAAATGTTGAGTCTGGCCTAATTTATAATTGTCTCAACTATGAGACTTAGTGTCAAAATTAGCCAACAGTGAGTAGTTGGTAAGGCTACAGAGGAAGTAAACACTTTGTGGTGCAGAGGCATCCGCAGGTGTGGTCCCATGTGCAATTAGAAGACAGAGAAGAGAGATGAATTTGGTTTTAAGCTGTTTGTACTGTTTTAAAGACTCTCTATTACCATCACACTTTAAATTTGTCTGTCTATATATTTCTAGCTAATTAATATCTCTCTCTCTCTCTCTCTCTCTCTCTCTCTCTCTCTCTCTCTCTCTCTCTCTCCCGCCCCCACACCACCACCACCACCACCACCACAAAATGCATGAGCAATTATAGAAGTGTAGAACTATAATGCCTACTAAAGTGCAGTGGAGAACATTCAACATTTAGTCGGGGATCTATGCCTTAAGTAAGTGGAAGATTGTATAGAGATGGGTTTGAAGGAAGTATGTGATCTCTTCCTTCACCAGTCTCTACACCACTGCCCACCTCTGCCCACCTCTGTCCCTGCCCCTTCCATTCAGGGATGGATCACTGTCATTTTTCATGCATGTTTTTTCTTTTTAATCTGAGCAGCTATTGAATATGATTATATGCTTTTTAAAATCCACACACCCTGGCAAGAGTTAACAGGAATTCCAGATATTATCAAATATATTTAAACATGATGCTTGAGTGGTCTTTGCAGCTGGTAGGTTATACATAAAATATGTTCAGCCAGCGATAGCATCCTTATCTAAAGACAGAAGCTAGCAAAATTTCATCCTGTGCGCTCTGTCAGATTGTTCCCTTGGACAGATGGCAGAAGACTCCTGATGACAAGTGTGAGATGCTATCTGGGTGTCATGGCCGTGGTTTTTTCATTGCCCTGGATGGAGCTCCCTGGCCACTGTCTCCATTTGAAGCGTGCAAATGAGTAGGCGGATAGCAGAATGTGTGTGATCAATAAACTCATATAATTAGAATCTTGCTGAAAGAAGAGTCTCCCTATGAAAGGGCCTCCTTCAGGGTTTGGTTCCTCTGCCTAGTTGGAAGCTTATATTGTCCCACTCTCCTGTGTGTTTTCCCAAGTGACAAGAATAAACTGACCACACAAATGATTAATTTTTTTAAAGTGCTGCCCACCTCATCCAGAATCAGGCTTTTCATCCCCTAAATGGTACAATCTGCTGGGAGCACACTGGGGAAAGACACTCCCAGCACCCTCCTCAGTACACTGCTTTGATCTGATTTCATCTCCCTGCAACCTAGTGTACATGTGCCCACGATGCAGAACTTCCTTCCTTGACTCTCTATGCTGTGCTAGCTTCCCATCATGTGCACAGGTTCCCTCACACTAAACTGCAGGTCAAGGTCACATACCTTCTTCAAATCCATCCCTATATAAACCTTTCCACTCATTTAAGGTGTTGATCTCTAAATGTTGAATGTTCTCCATTGCACTTTAGTAGGCTTTCTAGTCCTACACTTCTGTAATTGCTCATGCATTTTGTGAAGTGGTGTGGTGTGTGTTGCTATGTGTGTGGAGAGAGAGAGAGAGATTAATTAGATAGATAGATAGATGTAACAAAAGACTTACAATCTTAACTGTTTTTAACTACATAGTTCAATAGTATTTACACTTATATCACCGTGCAACTAAACCCCAGAACTTTTTTCATCTTGCAAAACTAAAAATCTATACCAGTTGAATTACTCCTTATCCCCTGTCTCTATGAATTCGACTACTCTATTACCTTGCCTAAGTAGAATCAGACAGTTTTCATCTTTTTGTAACTGGTCTATACATCACTTAGCATAATATCCTTGAGTTTTATCCATGTTGTGGCATGTATTGGAACTTCCTTCTTTTTAAAAGATAAACAGCATTTTATTTTATGTATTTACTACATTTTGTTTATCCATCAACGGATGAATGGATTAGCTCTTTATAAGATACGTGATATATTAGCTCCTTATCAAATACGTTAATTCTTTATCAGATATACAATTGCCAAATATTTTCTCCTCTCTCATAGGCTTCCCTTTCACTCTGTTGATTGTGTTATAATACATTTCTAAAATTCTTTTATTCTGCAAGTCTTTTGGAAGTAGAATCCAGAAGCTATTCTTTAGCTGATATTCATGCCCATTTGGACAATAACTTGTAACAAAATTCATGAAACTCAATAATATTGCAACCACTTGAGAAAAACATACAAAATAATCAATGATTTACAAACCTGTTTCCCCTTTTGGCTAGATATAGTGGCTATCTGACCAGTGTGCTGAAATTTTTCTGTTTATTTTTGTCACAAAAGCACATGTCTCTCCGAATATATCAATAGCCTTGAAAGTGTCAATAGTTCCCTTGATACCTGATTTCTTTTACAACCTGAAAGAAGGAGAGAGTGGCTTAAAAAATTATGTTCACTGGGGGGGGGAAGGTTATTCACAAAACTATTCCAGTCAATAGGTACTTGTCCAATGGGAATGTTGATGAACTAAATCAAAAAGAAATAATACAGACTCCAACCTTTAGAATGGTGGAGTAGGGCCTCCTCAAATTCCCTCCTAAATAAAAGCAATGAGAACATGAGCAAAACTGTCAAGATCAATTTTTTCCAGAGCTCTGAAAATTAACCAAAGACTTATAATAATATGAAGAATGGTAATTCAAGAAAGAAAAGTGAATTTCTGTAAGTACAGCAATCTCATGGTGTTTTAATTTTCCCTGCCCCCATGTCCCTCTCTCTACCTGCCCTGTGGTAGCTTTGAAAGCCAATATCTTCATATATACCATATTTGTGAGAACCAGCAGCCTGGCAACCACTGGGGAGTAGAGAGGGTAAGTGGTTGGGCACAAATTTGTCAAGCCATCTAAAATATGCATTCCCAGAGAATTGTTATTATTTGCTATGTCTAAAAGCTTGATGAAAATTTCCATTCTCTGAACTTGCCTATATTTTTCATGAGTCAGAATTTACTGTGTGTGATGGTTTGGATGTGACTTTTCCCCCAAAATCTCATGTGTTGAAGGTTGGTTCCCAATTCAGTAATGTTAAGAGATGGGATTTTCAGGAATTGACTAGATCATGGAGTCTCTGACCTCATCAGTGGATTAATCCATTGACAAATTAATTGACTACTAGAAATTGGTGGAAACTGTAGACTGGTGGGGCATAGTTGGAGGAAGGAGGTCACTGGGGACATGCCCTTAGGGGTTTTGTCTTATCCCTGGCTCTGTTTCCCCGCCTCCTCTCTGCTTTCCAGCTTCCATGAAGCAGCTCTGCTCCACCATGCCTTCTCCACCATGATGTTCTGCATTATCACCATCCCATAGCAACAGAGCCAGCCAGCCATGAACAGAATCATTTGAAACCATGAGCTAAAATAAATCTTTCCTCCTTTTAGTTGTATTATTTGTCATAGCAATGAAAAGCTAACACATTATGTGTAAATAATCCTATTCACAGTGCATTTGTTTAAAACTCACAAATGCAGAGCCTCACCAAAGGATAAGAGGCTTATTTATTCAAGGTATTTCAGGAAATCTTTGTCTAATCATTATCTGACAACTAAGTAAACTGATAGCTATACACACAAAGAACATAAATCTTCAGAATTAATATACAGGAAACTAAATTAACAACAGCAACAAAAACAAATAATAATAGCAACACATCATGGGCTGGACGGAGTCTGATTTTCACAAGTGACACATTTTATTCCATAAGATGTACAGTTTTCCACACACAAAAAAGTACAAGATATGCAAAGAAATAGGGAACTATGGCCCACACATTGGGAAGAGAGAGGAATTGTCAGTATAAACTATCTCCAAGGAAGACCCGAAGATGAATCTACTAATCAATGACTTTAAATCAACTATCATAAATGTACTTAAAGACCTAAAAGAAACCATGTCTAGGAATTAAGTAAAGTGTAAGAATGATATGTAACTAAGTAATGAGAATACCAATAAGGAGATAAAAATTGCAGATCTCGATAAAGGAACCAAATAGAAATTCTGGAGTTGAAAAGCACAATAATCAAAATTTTAACAGTTTGATCAGAGAGGCTCAACAGGGTATTACAGCAAACAGAAGAAAGAAGAAAGAAGACCTGAGAATTAAGAAAATCCAGTCTGAGGCACAAAAAAAGAAAAAAGAATAAAGAAAAATTAGCAAAGTGTAGGTGTTCTAGAGAGAACACCATTGAGCATGTCAACATACATTAAGCAGGAGTCACAGAAGAAGAGATGGGAAAAGAGAGCAGAAAAATATTTGAGGAAATAATGGCCTAAAACTTCTTAAATTTGATGAAAAACATGAATCTGCATGTCTGAAAAACTTAGCAAACTCCAAGTAGGATCATCTCAAAGAGGTTCACCACCTGGACACATGATGGTCAAAAGCTAAAGAGAATCTTGAAAGCAGCAAGAGTAAAGTGACTTGTTGCATAGACATTTTCAATAATATTGACAGCTGACTTCTCATGTGAAACACAGAGGCTAGAAGGCAGTGGAATGACATGTTTGGAGTGCAGAAAAAAAAAGGATTGCCAATTTATAATTCTATATCCAGCAAAACTATTCCTCAAAAATGAAGAAGAAGTTAAGACATTTCCAGGTAAATAAAATGAATAAAATTAATTACTAGCAGAAAATGACATAAGGAAAGTAAGGGTCCTTAAGTAGATGAGACAATCTTTAAAAAGTAGAATGAAGTTAGCTCATACTTCCCAATATCAAAACTTACTACAGATCTATGATAATTAAGACAATATGACATTACTGGCATAATGATATAAAGATAGATCACTAAAATTTAATTACAAGTTTATTTACTGACAATTGCTTTTGAACAAAGTTACTAAGATAATTCACTGAAGTAAAGAATTGTTTTTCAACATATGGTCTTAGGAAAACTGGATATCAACATACAGAGGAATAAGGCTGGTAAAAAAAAATATTGTAGCTAGGTGTGGTGATGCATGCCTGTAATCCCAGCTACTTGGGAGACTGAGGCAGGAGGACTGCAAGTTCAAGGTTAGCCTGGGTAATTTAAGGAGTCATTGTCTCAAAATAAAAAGGACTGGGCCTGTACCTCAGTGGTAGAGCACCCCTAGGTTCATCCCAGTACTGCAAACAATAAAGTAAAATAAAATAAATAAAAAGTAAACACTTGTGCTTCAAAGAACATAATTAAGGAAGAGAAAAGGCACCCCACAGAATGTGAGAAAATTTTTGCAAATCATATATTTGTTAAGGTACTTGTAGGTAGAATACATGAAAAACCCTTCACAACTCAACAATAGAAAGACAACCCAATTTCAAAAGATGAGGAAAGGATTTGAATAGAATTTCTGCAAAGAAAATGTACACATATCCAATAAACCATTAAAAAATGCTTAACATCATTAGTCATTGATGAAATGGAAATAAAAATCACAAGACACCACTTCATGCCCAGTAGAACAACTATAACAACAACAGCAAAATATGGATACCAACAAATGTTGGTGAAGATGTGGAGGTGTTTGAGCTTTTGTGCATTACTGGTGGGAATGTCAAAATGGAATATCTTCTTTGAAAACCATTTCATACTTCCTCAGAAAGTTAAACATAAGAGTTCCCATATAGTCCAGCAATTCCACTTGGTTTGTCTTCAAGACAATGAAAACATATGTCTATTCAAAAACTTGTATATGAATGTACATAGTGACATTATAATATAAAAAATACAAACACATGTACCTCAACTGATAAACTGATAAACAAAACATGGTATATCAAGACAACAGAATACAATTCATTCTTACAAAGGAATGGAGTTTTGATACATGCTACAAAATAACAAGAAAAATTGTATCCTTGAATTCATATGAAATGTTCCAAATAGGTAAATTCACAGAGATAGAAAGTAGATTAGTTACTGCAAGGGTTGAAAAGGGGAGGGAGAAATGGGAAGTGAACAGGTACCTACAAACAGGTACCTGATTTCTTCTTTGGGGTAACGAAAAGGTGCTGGAATTAGATAGTGGTGATCAATATACAACTTTTGAATATTCTATAAACTACTGAATGTCACACTTTAAAAAGTGAACTTTATAGTATGTAATTTACATTGGGAGGGTATCAGGGATTGAAATCAGGGGCACTCAACCACTGAGCCACAACCCCAGCCCTATTTTGTATTTTATTTAGAGACAGTGTCTCATTGAGTTGCTTAGTGCCTTACTTTTGCTGAGATTGGCTTTGAACTCCTGATCTTCCTGCCTCTGTCTCCTGAGCTGCTAGGATTACAAGCGTTCACCACCTTATCTGGTCTGTCAATTACATCTTAATAAAGTAATTTTTAAATAGAAAATGATACAGAGGAGGCCACAAACCTGACAGGCCTTGTGTATCAATAGTGGTGACTTCAACATGATTTCTCCAGCTCCATTGCCTGCCCTTTATGATCAGACATTGCTTTGAAGTTATTCTATGATTGCACTTTTAGAAATGTTTTCTCACTTTATCAGCCACTAAGTTAATATGAACTACTTAACCAGCTTTTGGGTACATGTGGCCTTTGTTCTAACATACCATTAGATGAAGCCTGCACGCTAGCCCTAGAGCTCTTTCTGATACAGTAGAGAGGATTAGAAAATCTTGGGCTTATTCAGGACTCCTAGGAAGGAGGGCATTTCTAAGAGCTGTTCAAGGGCCATGAAGAAGGGGGATTCTGGTTCCTGAAGATGAATTTACTTGTTATCATCCCTTCTGCTATATTCCATGTGGTTTGACCCAAAGTTTCTAGTGTCATATACATTTTAATAGAATAATTTTTTTATAACCTTCAAGTTCTAGCCTCTTTGTTTCCTAGATAGTGTGCACAGGATCTTTCTAAGCTTGTTGCCGGATGGCATGCTCCATGAGAAGCAGGTGAACCTTTGGGGTGCCTGCTCTGTGATTGACCATTTGAAGTCTTAAAAGCATCTTTGTGATATTTTCATCAGGTAGATGTTCAGATGCTTTTTTGATCTTTCCTTGGACTCTATGGAAAGCATTAGCTGTGGGCTAATAGGCCTATGTTGGTTCTAAATTGTAAACATTTACACTGTAGCTGCACACAATTTTCCCATGAGACTCTGAGAAAGTCAGAGAGTTGCCTGAAGGAGCAGGTCATTTCTAGTGGAATAAAAGAGGTTTATGCTCTGGCCCCACCAACATCACCACCTTATTTTTCACTTTCACCCTGGTGACTTGAGACCATAGTTGCCTCAGCTACATACAGACTCACCTTCATCCATCTTTCACCCAACACTCCACTAGAGGCAAGGGAAGAATCGGAAAAAGCCTATGTGCAGAAGTAGTATTTTATTACCTCAGTGGGAAAAAGTCTTCACAGAGCATAGCCCTTGCTGTCTAACTACTACCAGGAAGTAGTAATTGATGATGATAATATCAATCATTCCAAAATGGCAGTCACTGACTTCAGTAAATATTTTTCACCACTTAACTGGTTTTATCTCTAAAACCATAAGCAAAATAAGACTGCATCATGTCTAGTGTCTCCTAGTTTAATGTTTTTGTAAATGATTTTGTAAACCTCTAAAGGAAACATTTTGCTACCAGCTTGTCTTGGATGGTTGACGTGGGAGTATACAGTTTACTGTGTGAGATCTGCATTCATTAACACGCACTTAGAGGTATTCACTAGCCACGATCATCTGTTCACCAAATATTCCTCTGACCCCAAATTGCCTTCTATGTAAAGCTTCCTCTCCACTTGTGGGCGTTTAGAATGGAGGAAAATAGATTTTCTTTTTAGTTGAGGCTTCACCCCTTTTCCTTTACAGTGTGACCGTCAACCCTTACTCAGGTGGCTGTTAAAAACATCAGGCTCTGTATGCAGTGGAACACAGACGAGGTCTGCCGGCCAACCATTTGTCAGGGTCGATACTCTTGACCCCATGAGTGCTCAGGAAGTTTCCTCGAATCCTGAACAGAACTCTTCTTACCAAACTATTCATTGCTATTTTTGCAGTAATCCGACATTGGGGAGCACATTAGGAAGCTAATTGGGGGGACATGTTGCATTTACTGTAACAATGTTATTGAGGATGTTATAAAGACCCATGGGACAATTTTTGAATTTCTGAAGAATAAGTTTTTGTGCCTGTGCTAGGCAATTGGCTTAATTCTACCTCAAAGACTCTAAACTGCATGATTGATCCTATTTCCTTCTTCATATTGGCCATAAGATATCGCTGAAGCAAGTTTATAGCAAATGCTTCCAAACAGCCAATACCTGCATGAGCTCATGTTGTCTACATCTTATTTTTCTACATCTATTACCTTGCCCATTTTTCTCAATGGCTAGTGTTTTTTTTTATTCTTTACATTTTTTTGTAAGCTGCTTTTCAAATACAACTTGCAAAGAGGATGGATATAAATAAATACATTTCAGTAACTGCTGTGTGAAGCATAGTTCTACAAAGCAATAAGATAAAAATCTTATCAGAGAAAGGAACTTCTGTGGAATCTCTGTGGGTAGAAATTCTATTCTCACATAATTAAAAAGTCATAATAGGGATATGTTGCAGCCCACCTGACCAGGAAACTGAGATAGAAATGTTAATTGAGATTGTGGAAGCTACAAAATTAGGGCAGGTAGCAAATAATGAGAGACTTTTAATTACTCAATCATAGATTGACATAACGCCTCACTGGGAAAAGAGTTGAAAGTGAGATTTTTAGATAAGAGAAATTACTCCCAGAGAAGGTAAAGAAGGATACGGGGTTGTAGGGAACTATTTCAGACTGGGCTCGGACAGTGAATGGAAACTAGTCCACAAGGTGATACAAAAACATTGGCAATAGACACCACACAATTTAATTCCACAGGCTTGTGAGAAAATTAAAATACACTGCATGTCTAGTTAATATTAGAAGTATCCTATGACAAAAAAAATGAAAGAGTATTAAAACCCCATAATTAATAAGAAAGTAACCAAGAGAATATTTTCAAGGTGATTTATCAGCAATTCAGGAAAAAAAATCCCAAGGGGTTATAATAAGTCTCAGTGGCTGGTTGATAAAGTCAGAAATGTAACTGTTGGAGCAGGGGAAGGGATATGTTTCATAAAGCAGAAAAAGAACCAATTTAAGAAAATACATTGACTTACAAAATATAGCAGGTGAAGAATACCTTTTGTCTTAGATTGTTTTGTGCTGCTAAAATAAAATACCACAGACTGGGTAATTTATTAAGAACAAAATTTTATTTCTTATCTTGGAATGTCTAAGATCAAGGTATACGTAAGTTCAGGGTTTGGATCCAAGATGGAGCTGCATCCCCTGGGGAAGTGGCTCTCTCTTCTTCACATGGCAGAAAGATAGAAAAGAGAGAACTCTCCCGGCAAGCCCTTTGTATAGTAGCATTGGTCCATTCCTGTGGAGCCCTGATGACTTAAACACCTCCCATTAGACCCCGCCTCCCAACACTATTACAACAGAGATAAAGTTTCAATGTGAGCATTGCAGGGGATAAAGCATTCAAACTATGCCACCTCAAAACTAGATAAACCAAAAAGCAACACAAAAATATGTGGCAATTTAGAGAGAATTACAGAATTACTGGGGAGAGATGTTTTAAATCTATGGAAGGAAGTCGGTTCAAGAAACAATATCTCTAAAATAATAGCACTTAGTTGAATCAAAGGAGGGGGAAAAATAGCAAAGGGTTGGATACAAATCTTGATTTCAGAGAGAGATCCCCTTTTATAAAATCCCCCTTTAAAATGCAGGTAAGAATTAAGACTCCTATAAATAAGATCATTGATCAGAATAAAAAAGGTGAATTACCACCAAAACCAATTTGATTTGAGGGCAAAATACCCAAAAAAGGACTGGATAAATTTTTAATTCATGTGAGCTGTCATTGTAAATGGGCTCTGACTAGAAATACTGAGACCCATTCCTCTATCTGACAAGGAAGGGGCGTTGTAATGAAGTAGAGGCTGGAGTAGAGGCTGAAGTAGAGGCTCATTGGATACTTAATTTTCTTGAGAAAACCTACAAAAAGGAAAGAGAATGTAACTAATGAATGGGAAAACAAATTAGTATTTTGGTACCATAAATAAATAGAATAAAATGGTTAACCAAGAATATCTATTTTTAATTGAATTCAGATCTGAGATAAATGACTACGGGGGTGGGTGGGCTACTTTAGACAGAAGAAGTATAAAAACAGTGTCGGAGATTTGTTCCAGCTCTATTGGTTGAATTTAACATTTTTGCAAATGATCTGAGAGAGAGAAAACAAACCGCAGAGGCTCTACTGATTCTGGATATTAAAAAGACATACCAATCAAGGAAAATTCTGCCACTTTCTTGAGTATAAAAATAGAAAATGGTCAATAAGCAATATCAGTAGGCAAAAATCTGCCAGATATTCCTAATGAAAGGAAAGCTTCGGTTTAAGAAATATCTCACACAAAATAATGCTCTTCATCACTTTGCCCCCACATCTTTTCCTTCTAACTCACCTGTCCATGGAAGCAATTCACAGGAGTAGCATCTGTCTCCCACAGACATCCCATTCATAGTCCCCCAGGATATCCCATTCCCTGAGTGTCAGGGCTGCTGGTGCCAAAAGGCCCGCCCTGTTTGGAGCAGAGTTTACTCAATAGACATGGGCTGGCTCACAGCTGGGGGTTCTTTACCATTGACATGTCATGTCCACAGCCGTCCTGCACAGCATCCTGACACAGTCCTATGGCTGTTGTTCATCATTTACAGAGGAGGAAAATGAGGTCATGAACATGAGCCTGGATCAGCTGGCTCACCTCTGCCCACGGAGGTGTCTGTGGTACTAGTCCAGGCTCCTGCCAAACTCACTCCTCCAAAACATGAGGATGAAGTGGTACTGCCTTGAAACTCGGAAAAAAAGAGATTCCAAACCAAGAAGAAAAAAAAAAGAGAGAGAGTTCAGATCACAGACCAGATAATACAGGAATAAAGACTAAAGGGTTTGGCAAACTGTGCAAGGAAAGGCACACCAGGTTGACATCTGGGAGGCCCATCTTTCCATAGTCTAGACCTCACTGGGAGCTGCTGTTGCTGAGTTCAAAATTGAAGGTGGTCCTCTGGCCTTGACCTTCACTCTTCTTTCAGCAGCCCAGTCCAGACTGCACTGCTGGGTCTGACTCCCACCAATAGCCTGCAGTCTCTCGGCACTGGCCTTGCCCCTACTCCACACCCGAGAATCTCTGACCCTTCCTCCAGGTGCCACACAGCAATTCCCTGCAGAGCCCTGGCCTGCTGCCAGCCTTGAGCAACTTCGTGTGCCTCTTGGCTGCCAGCCAGATCCTCACCTGGGTCACTGTCCCTGGCCTTTGTGCTGCCCTGGTCTCCGGTGAGTAGAGAGAGCAGAGCAGCCCACGGAAAGACCTCTTTCAACAGACTGCAGGAAATGAGGGCTTCTGCTGACATGAAGTAGAAGCCGCAAATCAATCCGGAGTCTGTAATCCCCCTGATTGCATCTCTTTAGGAGAAGTTTTCTAAGTGAAGTGACTTGCAGGTGGTCTCTGATGCACACACCTGAAACAAATTGCAGAGCCCTGGTTTGAAGAAGCAGGATTCCGTGCTCTCAGCATCGTGCTGAGTATGTACAGCATGTGCCCAAACCTTTTTTTTTTTTTTCTGGGGTCTGTTTTTTTCTACCACCTGTGAAAAAAAGCAACTGGATAGTTTTATTCTAAAGTACTTTTGTTCTGCTCCCTATGCAAAGAGCCAGCACGGTTTAAAAGGAAGTTTCAAGGGGTAGTAAAAGAAGTAAATGAGCACCTTCTACTGCCACACTGGGACAAGTTGGTGGAGTCTTGACACTGAGTGTTTAGAAGACCCTGAAACAATAAGTGAGTTAGAAGGAAAAGACCCTTATCTAGAATATCATCCACAAAGGGAGCTGAACATGCAGGTTTCTCTCTAGAGCTAAAAAAGGGGAATTTGTTAAATGATAATCAGATATGTGCCTAAAATGTAAGGAAGAGGGGCCTAATTTTGAGGGGTGTCGTGAAGGGACCTGAAAAGTAATTTGATCCAATCTGTCCACAAAGCAGGATTGGGTGAACAATATTGAAAATTATGTCTGATAAATAAATAAATGCACACATTTACTGTCTTCCAAGACAACCAGAGCCCCACCGTAACTTAACTGAGATTAGCCATTCGTTACAAAATCCCATGTATTGACCTAGTTTGGCAATATAAAATACTCACTTTTCCAGTGACAACCTTTTAAATATGTGAAGGTACATAATAGAATTTCCTTCTTAAAATACTTCTTTACACTTCAGATTCATTTCTCCAAATTTGCTGTGACAAACTCAATGTGTTGGCCAATTTAGAAGTCCATTGCAGTCTGGTTCATAGTTTTGTGTTTGATGATCCCAGCTCTGGTGCTAGGATGCAAATATTCACTGACCCAGCCTCCCTCGCACCTAGGAATTGACATGTGGCCAAGTTCTTGCCAAGGAAACTTAAGGAAGATTTACACAGGGGGCTGGGTTTGTGACTCGGTGGTACCCTTACCTAGCACATGCCCAGTCCTGAGTTCAATCATGAGCACTGAAAAAAACTAAAGCAAAGAAAAAGGAAAAGAAAGTTTACTTAGAGACTTTTGGTTATTTGACAAAAGAGATGGATTCCTCTTCACTGTCCACTGTCGGCTGCTGCCTTTAACACAGATGTGATGTCTAAAGTTGTGATGGCATCCTGCAATCACGAAGCACTAGGCATGAGGATGCTGAGGTTGGAGGATGGAGGAGCAGGCACAGGTGAGGAGCCTGGGCCTTAATTAATGTATCTCTTCTTTTTCTTCCTTCTCCTCCTCCTTCTACTTCCTCCTCCTCCTTCTTCTCTTAATACTGGGAATTGAACCCAGGACCTCATGATGCTTGGCAACCTCTCAACCATTGAGCTACATACACCTCCCAGCTTCAGTGCATCATTTATTTATTTATTTATTTATTTATTTTTTAAGGCTGTACTTGGGAGTTTATTTAGGGACAATGTGCACAATGACAACACAGAGTCATTGCTTGAAACAAGGATAGAGCCCTTCATCTCATAAACTCAACCTCTCCCACTTCTTCCCTCAAAGGCTCCAGGAGGATCACCTATGGAACCCTAAGTCTCTACCAAACAGAATAGGGAAACACTACATAGATTTATGGCCCCAGCAGCAGGACAAGCCCATCTTTGTTCAGTTCCCTAGGATAAGTATGATGATGACTCTATCATTTTCACAGTTCCTCATTCTTTTATTTACTTTGGATATTATCTTTCTTCTAATTATCCTAATCAGAAAGCTTCCTGAACATTCTTTACATCCTTCTTCTTATCTACTAATTCAGAATAGATTGTTTAACTGTCCAAATTTCATTTTTTAGAATCCCCTGTCCTTTTGAACAATCCAGGCATTCCAGCCCTAAGCCATAGCCCACAACCTCCACTGAATCAAGTTCCTCTTTCTTTTTTTTTTCTTTAATTTTTATTGTCGGTTGTTCAAAATAGTAGAGGATAGGAAAGGCAGCAGAATACAACAGACACTAGTATAGCAATATGTAAAACAGTGGATGTGTAACCGATGTGATGCTCCAATCTGTATACAGGGTAAAAATGAGAGTTCATAACCCACTTGAATCAAAGTGTGAAATATGATATGTCAAGAACTATGTAATGTTTTCAGTGCATCATTTAATTGAGTTTATTAAGGTTCTTGTTTTCCTGCTTATACTCCTTTGAATGAAGTTACTTCAAAATCGTCATGTTTGAAAATGATTCCCTTCTTCTGTTCATGTCATTTCTGATAACTTCCTAGAATTCAGGGGTAGTTCAATGATCCAGTATTTAAGGTTTTAAAAGTTAGAGCATACAATTTACCGATAACTGAAAATATTTTAAAAGGTGACCTTTGTTAACATAACATGACCTCTTATCATGTATAAAACCATACCAATGATAAATTCATGATATAAATCTTTAGAAAGGTACAAAAAGAAAATATAGGATATTTTTTAACTCTTGGGATTGAGAAGGCTTTTATGCATGGAGAAAATACCTGAAGCCTAAAGGAAGAATGGATATAGATATGACCACATAAAAATTAAAAGCTGCTTTGAATAAAAAGGTAAAACACAAGCAGCAGAGGAGAAAACATGTAGCAGAACAAGGATTACCGTTGGTACACATTTTAAAATTCTTAGAAACCATATGAAAATAGGTAATTGACATTAAAAATGAATATTCAATTTATGCAAAAGAAACAATGTCTAGTAAAATCATGGACTTAATACTAAGAAGATATATAGATGGTAAATAAGCACATGAAAAGATGCTTCAGATCATGAGTCAACAGGGAAAGAAAGATTCAAGCCATAATGAAATGACACTGTATACCTACTGGATGTTCAATAAAAGACCTATCAAGTGAGATGTGGTAGTGCAGCCTGTGATCCCAGCTACTTGGGAGGCTGAGGCAAGAGAATCGCAAGTTTGAGGCCAGTTTGGACAACTTAGGGAGACCTTTTCTCAAAATAAAATAAAAAGGGCTGGGAGTGAAGCTCAGAGGTTAGACCACTTGTGCAGCACATATGAGGTCCTAGGTCCAATCCCTAAGATTGGAAAAAAAAAAAAAAAGAAAAAGAAACACCTATCAGTTGGAAGTGATGTAGATCTGGTGAACTTCTATTACACTGCTGGTGAGAATGTAAAACAGTACTATCATTTTGGAAAAGGTTTTGGCAGTTTCTCAACAAGTTAAATATGTACCTACAATATAACCTATCTCTTTACTCCTAGAGGTTTACCCAAGAAAAATAAAAGCACAAGTCCTCATAAAGACTTGTACTCAAACATTCATCACAAGTTCACTTGTAATGCTTCATACTGGAAACTATCCAAGTGTCTTCAAGTGAATGGGCAAATTCTGGTAACATCCATGTAATGGAATACTACTGAGCATAATAAAGAATAAACTAGTGATAGTTTATGGCTAATCTCAAAGTAGCCCAAGTGAAAACACCAAACCTCCCCCCCCAAAAAAAAGAATACATGAGTAAAATTATAAATTAATCATAATACTGTGATTTAGATAAGGATATTGCAGCAATGTTACATTTCCTGAACTTGATAGCTGTGCTGTAGCTATGTAAGAGAATACATGTCCTTAGGAAATACTCACTGAAGAATTTGATAAAGAAAGGGTGGGATTGAGTGCAAATATTCTCAAATTGTTCAGAAAAACAGCAACATAATAATAATATGTGTGTATAATACACATGGAAAGAGAAAGAATGTGGCAAAGTGTTCCTGTTTGATGAATCTGGGGGCCTTCTGCGATTCTTTTACTTTTCTGTATGTTTGAAATCATTTCAAAAATTTTTTTAAGTGAGAAAGGACACATTGGCAGAAGTATCTATGAAAAAGTATATTGCAACATTTGTTTTTATGAGCAAAAGTTCAACATGGCCCAAGAGAACATCTTTAGGAGAACTCTTAAATAAACTCCTTACACCCATACAAAAACATCATGAGGCAAGCCTCATTCTTTTCTGAACTGAAAGCTTCCTCAAGATACAGTAAGTAAAAATCCAAGCTGTGTAACGGCATGACAGATGTGATTCAGGTGTGTGTGAAATAAAGAAAGAATATTGCATTTAAGTGTGTGGAATAAAGTGCTAGGAAATGGCTTGAAAGGCTTCATACAGACATCTTTACTGTGGTTACTCCCCAAAATGGATGCTAGATTGGGGAACAGAGGGGAAGGATTTGGTGAAATAAAACTTTGGTTACATTATATTGTACATACTTTGAATTATTTTCCAATTAACACTCATGCACACACACACACACACACACACACACACACACACATATTTAGAAACATGCAATTCTCTGTGTCATGCATAAACATTGCATCAACATTCCTGAGAGATGGGCCTTGCTCACCATTGGTGAGGGATTAAGGGCTCAGGCCCATTGAGAGATTTATTTTCTATGATGCTTTTTGATAGGGTTCTGCTCCTGTTTCTAATTCATCCTGATCTGGGATCATTTTATTATTACTGTACACATCTCCCAGGATATGAAGCCATCACAGGCTGCTCCAGGAGGAGCCTTTGGGAATGTTGTCCCTATTTGCCTCACCTGTAGATGAGTAGAACGTCAGGAAAAGCTGCAGTTCAGGTCATGCAGGGCCATCTCAGACCAGGAGACTATACCCCTGACTGAAGGAAATAAATGTCACTGTCAAGTTCAAATTTTTGTTGTTGTTGTTTATTTGTTTTGTTTTTGTTTTTTGCAGAAAATGTGTAAAAGCAACTACACATGTTTGTGGACAGAGACCGACTTTTCTATGCTTTACTTTTTAATCTCATGAGGATGCACAAATAATGCTTTTTTTTTCAACATGTTGTCATTTTCCTCATTGAAAGGAAGAGAAATTGATATCCTAACAGTGCCAATTAATTACAGAGATGAAGCATTCAAATGTATCTCATTTCTCCCTCTAGAAGCCCTTGGCAGGAGGTGGCAGGCCCTGGATAGTGGAGAGTTTGGGTACTGCAGGGCCGACTTTCTCTTCTTGAGGACAGAAGAACTGTGCTTCAAAAATGGCTAGTCGCTGAATTTGCTAATGGTCCATGCAGATGGCTTTGTTCTCTGAAGGCCTCCATTGCCTAGGTCTGAGCTTTGGAGTTTCCATGTTGCTTAACGGTGTTTCAAAGTCAAATCACAGTAATCCTCATAAATAACTCAAGAGTCAGTTACCACCAGTGAAAGAAGCAGGAGAATAAGAGAAGACAAAGAAAATTAAAACAACTTTCTGTTTTACATCTTAAGGTTAGAGAAAGACTGATCCCAAGGTAGTGAGGGATGCCTTTCTCCCTCCTCTCTCCCACACTCCCTACCTCCTTCTCTGTCCCTTTTCCTCTCCCTCCCTCATTCCTCCCTGCCTTCCCCTACCTCAGAAAGTAATCTCATCCTTTCGTCACATATTATTGAAATCCCAGTTCTTTAAAAAACTCTCATTTTTGCCCAGACTGAGAGCATGTCATTTGGAAGTGATGTGCAAGGCAAGAGATAACCAGGTAGAACTCAGCGATTCGCCACAGAAAATGGTTCCATGTTTGGCCGTAATGCTATCAGAGTCTGTCCCTCAATAGCTCTTTACTGCTCAGAGCTCAGAATCTGCTGATTCAAGACTTTGCCTGCATGGGGAGGTGTGAGGGTGGGAGAGAAAGGGGAGCCTGGCAGTGCAGGGAGAGTTAGAAAGAAATATTAATAGTCCTTCCAGAACACATAAGAAGTCACAGGATATATATATATATATATATATATATATATATATATATATATATATATATATATATATATATATATATCCCCCTCCCCTGTTTTTCCTTTTCCTACCTCTCATTCTGTGTCTTCATTTCATGCTGTGGTTGTGTTGATTGGGAAGGAAGAATCTTCTCAGCTAGCTGCTAAGTACCAAGCAGATGCACTTCAGTTGAAAATGGTTAGCGGCTAGGGGTTAGCCAAATACAGGCAGCAGATGCGATAAAGGTAAGTAGGGTGTTTGGGTGGTGCGGTAATGGGAATTCAAACACCGAAAGACTTCAAATCGCCCCAGAGCACACATGCATTTCCATTTGTATGGGTTCTGGAGAGAATCAACTCACACCCCCAAATGGGTTGACAGAATTGAAACATCTAGGAATGAATTAGATATTATTCCGTTTCTCTAATAACTCTTCCTACGGTTCTAGTAATTTCATATGAATTCAGAGTGGGATACCAAACATTCATTGTCCTTGAACCAAAAGGATTTTAAATGGTTACGTTTTTCATTTAACAGTGATCCTCTTATTTTAATGGTGGATCCTAACCTTGTCTTTTATTTGAATCCAAAAAAAGTATTTTAAATTCATAGAATAAATAAGTTGTCATTTTTCAAACATTTTTTTTGTTCTAGTATTGGCTTTCTAACTTCCCCTTGTGCTTAAATCATGAACTTTTAGAGTCATGGACACATTCAAGTCCTCATTTATCAATAATGCTCTTGAGAGTATGGAGCGAGCTCCATCAGAGGGAGGAAATAAATTCACAAATTATATTTATGTTCCACCTATTTTAAAGTGTCTCATGTCACACCAGGAAACCTGACTCCTCAGATACTTTTCTGAGATGATGTATCCAATCAAAAGAAGGCATTAATTAAGGAAACCGATAAGGAGCTTTGTGGATCAAAGTGAACATAAAGGCATAAGCCATTAATGTTTAAATTTCTATTCATTTCTGTGGACGTTAGCTGATCTTAACTATGTAGTTATGCAAATAATTTATCTATTATGTTGGGAGTGAAAAAGGGAAGAAGAAAGAATCCAGTCTTTGTAGTTTGCCCCATCTGATAAGTCGGCCTGATCTTACTGCTCAGCAGCTTTCTCATCTGGTTCTTATCTTTCCTTCCTGTTCAGCCATTCCAACACTCAGTAGCCTCCCTGACTCACTCTTTTCCTTAGAGGCTCAAACCTAATGTCAAGCCCCGCCCATAATTAAGCTGCACGGGAACACACACATATCCGTGCTATGGCTAATAATGAATTATTTATATATAGGAACCAGAATCATGTCTATAAATGAGAAAAAAAATAAAAGCCATTTTATTCATCATCTTTACACTTTAACTTCTACAAATACTCATGTATTTTGATGTGTAATTTTCATCATTTATTACTGCCAGATGATAATGAGTATTGGAAGTGAGGTGCTTGAATGTATGTGTAAACGGCACAGAATTTATAGTTTTATCTAGGTGGATACTCCAGGTAATTTTTACACAATCTGAAAAACTATGGGTGTATGAATTTAAGCTAATAAATCAAAAGATAATATGAAAATAAGAGCCTAATTTATGAGTGCACTAGTATAATGCTTTGTCACTCCATGATGATTAAGCAATTTTCAAAATGATTGGGTCCCGATAATTTCAGTACCAAATAATTTATTTTATTTCAATTATTTTAATGAAATAAAAGGCCTATATTACATTACATATTTCTTTGTTTTTGTAAGAGAAAAATAAACATTAAAACTCTAGGGCTGGGGCTGTAGCTCAGTGGTGGAGTGCCTGCCTTGCATATATGAGGCACTGGGTTCTATCCTCAGCACCACATAAAAATAAATCAAGATATTGTGCCATCTACAACTAAAAAAATTTTTTAAAAAGTTTTAAAACACTCAAAGTTGTTATTAGTATCATTGATTATTACATTTTTATACTTGAAAGAACTAAAAAAAAAAAGAAGACATGGGTACATACATTTTTTCCCCCTGAAATAAGTCCAGAACAAAGACTGTAGTTTGGAGATAAACTCATAGACCAGGTTAGATGAGCAACATCTCGTGGACATAATGGGAGCAGGAACTAGAAATCTGCAGCCAGGTTTGGTTGTATTGAAGACAGTGGTGAGAAATGGAACTGAGAATTTTAGGAGAGTGGCTAAAGACCAAGCAAAGATGTTTCAGCACAGTGGACAGCTCCTTCTCCCCCACCCCATCCCACCACCTCACTCCTGAAAATAACCACTTATGCCTATGCTAAAGCTCCTTTTTTTTTTTTTTTCCATAAGTACTTGAGGAATAAGATAATCAGGCTTAGGAACTCCTGAATGACTTAGACCTTCTGCTAAGATCTTCAATAGTGTCCATATCTAGAACAATTTTGCTACCACTATCATTATGATCATTTATTCGAGATACATTATCTTACTTAATCTATATAACATCAACAGATGGATAGTATTATTTCACAGATGAGAGAACTGAAGCTTAGAGAGCTTTGTAATGTCCATAAGATTACAGAGCCCTGTCATTAAAGAGGTGGAAAAACCCATGCTCATTCGCATTAAGCTATGAGAGTTTTGTCCCCAGGGTCTCTGGCATTTCCTAAGGTAGACCTCCGGCACAACTTTCATGTCCACCACATTCATTTCCATGACCCTTCAAATTCCTCAACTCCCTATTTTCCATCTACCTTCTGCTCAAATCAGTTCCTCTGCACATCTGGCCACCCTTGCATCCCACAAAATTGAGTATCCTGGGCTGTAACATCTCTTTCCATTCTTCCACCTCAATTATTAAATTTGTGCTGTCTTTGGCCACAGCCTCCTCAACATTCCTACTTTACTGATCCCACAAAAACCTCTCCTTTCACACATCCTCTCTCCTAAGCTCTCCCCTGACCTCCACTCACCAGAACTCACCATCAGCTCATCTGAATTCATGAATTTCATGAGCCCCCTTCTGGAAACATTCATCCTTGACTCTTGAGTCACTATTTTAACACAGCCTCCAGACAGACAGGTTGCTGTATTTCTTTTATTATTTTTTTTCATTCTCTCCCACTTCCTAAAATTAATATTCCAAGTCCCCTTTGTTTTCTTGGGTCCACAGTTCAGAATTCTACTCCAGAAGCACACAGAACCTCAAATGCTACTTTAAGGGTACCCAAGTTTCACTAAGTCACTCATTGTTTTGATCCCTCAACATCTGTGGTTGTCCACATTCATTTTTTTATATTCATTTTATCTCTAAGAAAAGACATGGTCTCTTATCTCTAAGTTGAGCTCTCAAATCTGTGCTCTACAGCCCAAATCTTCCCTCCCCTTCGAGAACCCTGTCCTCACTCATTCCCAGCCTCCCTTTGCAAACTCCTTTCTTTCCAATACAGGCAGAGATCCTCAGACTTGGAGCATGCAGTTTTGCTTATTCTCTGCTCACCCTTTAACAGCTCCTTCTCTCTCTTTTCCTTTTCACTGACAGCTTTTGAATGAATTATTTTCTACAATTTAATTTCTCTTCTTACCAATCTCCAGCAATGGATATATCTTTCCTAATGTCTCCAAGAATACATTCTCAAGTTCAGTGGTCTTTTCTCTGCCACGGCTTTCCTTGAATGTTCTAAAATGTCCCCCCACATTATTCTTTATGACTCTTTCCCCTAGTTTCCTGATAAGCTGAATTATTCTGTGGCATTCCTTTATTTCTCTAGACAGTCCTCTGTGAACCTTTACAGATCCTTCTTCATTTCTTCAAACTCTTAAACTTGCCCAGTACACAGATCTTTAACAACCACAGTCTTTTTCAGTGGTTAATTAACTCTTACTGTTCCAACTGTGCTGAGAAAACAGATTATCCCCCGGTGCACCTGACAGTGATCCCATTTCTTCCACTCTCTATAAAACATCTCCTTAGATGCCCTCCACCAGCTCTAAACAAGTGTTTTTACTTACAAAATACACACCCTCACAAACACACATATCATATAGTGACTATTCCTTACCACTATTTCCTGATGTCATCAAGTATTGTTGATTCTACCATTGGAAAATGTCTCTCACATGCCAGATGCTGTGGCACTTGCCTGTCATCCCAGTAATGCTGGAGGCTGAGGCAGGAGGATCAAGTTCAAAGCCAGCCTCAGCAACTTAGCAAAGCTTTAAGCAATTTATCAAGACTCTGTTTCAAAATTAAAAAATGTAAAAAGGAGGGCTGGTGATGTGGCTCAGTGGTAACGTGCCAGTGAGTTCAATCCTAGTACCAAAAGGGAAAGAAAGAGAGAGAGAGAGAGAGAGAGAGAGAGAGAGAGAGAGAGAGAGAGAGAGAGAGAGAAAGGAAGGGAAGGGAAGGAAGAAAAAGGTCTCTCACATCATTCTCTCCATCTTATTTCTATATTAGCTCAGGCTATGAACATGTTGTGATTTTGTACCATCTTAACTATGTTCCTTCTCCTCTGTCTTCACTGATTTATTCTGTGTCTCTAGATAACTCAATCTTTCCTTTATAAAATTGCAGGATGCAGTTGCACTTGCCTATAATCCTAACAGCTCAGGAGGCTGAGGCAGGAGGATCGTGAGTTCAAACCAGCCTCAGCAAAAGCGAGGTACTAAGCAACTCAGTGAGACCCTGTCTCTAAATAAAAGTCAAAATATGGCTGGGGATGTGGCTCAATGGTTGGGTGCCCCTGAGTTCATTCCCTGGTACCAAAAAAATAATTAAATAAAAATAAAAATAAAGTTAATTTGTTAACCAAGTAATTCATTTTATTTTAGAAGTTTAAGAAATCAAGCTATAAAAAAGAAAACAACAAATACCACTTACAAGCCTATCATTAGATGCCACTGTTACCATTTCAATGTATTATCCTTCTAATATTTTCAGTGCACACCTGTTTATTTTTTATGAAATGTTACCATATGTTGTGTTTAAACTGTGTTGAAAACATCGAGTATGTTCAATATCAGTACGATCCTTTCTTATCATCACATTGTTTTAATACCAGCAAAACATTTCCTCATGTGGATGTAATACAACTTAATTATTGTTGAACATTCTGTTTGTTTTTAGTACTTACATTTGATAAACAATTCTCTGAGAAGTATTCTTGAATCTGAATCTTTGTGTACTTTTACAATTTTAAAATTGCAGAGTGAAAGAGGGTGTTTTTAAGGCTTTTGACATAAATTGCAAAATTGCCCTTCAAAAAGGTTACAACCATTTGAAATTCCACTAGCGCTATATGAAAAATACCTGCTTTCTTGGACCTCATGCACACAGGGTACCATTTTAAAAATTCTATGCCAACCTGGTAAGTGAAGTGGTAAATTGAAGTTGAATCATTTTTTTTTCATATTTGTTAGCCATTTGCATTCAAGTCTACTAGCAGAAATTTTAAAAAGGAACCCAATTGTGTGATTATTGAATTTTACATGGGAAGGAGGAAAGGAGGATAGAGAAGAAGGTAGGAAATGAAGACAGAGCTGAAGTCCTCGTGTAGCAGGGGGTCTCAGGACCCTCTAATCCTCCCATCTCCTGACTTATAGAATGTTAAGATGCTTAGAGATCTCCCCCTCCCAACTGCCTGACAATATGAGTAAATAAGAGCAACTAATGTTCTGAGGTAGAATGTGGAGAGGCAGCACAGTACACTGTCTTCATCCCCCCTTGGAGCTTCAAAGCACCCTTAAAACGTGCCATTTCACTGAGAGTTATACAGCTGTCAGCTCATCGTCTCCTCTAGCTTCAGCACAACCAGAGTGAGATCTCCAGCCATATGCTCATTATAGAACTCCACTCCAACTAAACAAGTTGGATACACTGTGAAGTTCACTGAGCGGGGGTTTGACTGGTATGGAAATGTATTTGCCTTTGATGCTGGCAAAACGTGTCTGTTGGAAATTTGGGAATCTGTCAGAAAGGGAGGTAGTTTTAAATGAAGGTGAGGTAAGGTGGAAAGATAGGGCTTGGGGAATGCAGAGAAGAAGTATTACCCAGATGGAGACAAAAGAGGGGCCTATAAACACTGGACAGAGAATACTCATCCCTATCACCGGAAGCTCTTACAGCACATCACCCTAGAGAGATTCAACTTTGGATGGGGTTTCTTATTATAATTGAAGGCTTAAATCCTACCTTCTCCCTCTCAGCTAGATTAGGGGGATGTTTTTTAATCCTCTCTCCGAGGGGTTGCCAAAAAGGATCTGGGATTTGAAATATGACACAGCACGTTGACAGAAGTGTGGAAGGAGAGTTGAAATCATTTTTGTTTTTTTCTGAAATCTGGGATCCTGACTTTTCCTTTCCTTTGTCATTTCAGTTAAAACGAAAAGGAAAAATTAGAACACGTATACACTCTCAAAAGCATTCAAGTCTGCTTCCACTGGGCCATCCTGCACTTTGGGGGAGTATCAAGCTTAGAAGGAAAGTCACATGACCCTTTCCTTAGCCTCTTCCTGTGGCCAAGGAATGAGAAATCCTAAGATTTTAGGGTGTATTCAGACTTCCTTCCTCTGTAATCATGTGGGGAAGTAAGAACTAGAATCCAGGCTCCTGAGCCTTCCCAGTGCTCTTAGGACACAACTGATTTCCTGCTGTAGTATTCCAGAGAAGTTTCCTTCCCCTGTGGGTGTGGGGCTGAAGAGTGTACCAGAAATCAGCTCCATCAGGGATAGATTGTTCTGTGAAGGCCTCTGGCTCTCTGTTCCCCTTCGCCACATTCTCTCCAGGCTTGACCTGAATCTGCTTGACTTGTAAATTCCAAAGCTGGAGCTGGAGTGACTTTTCTCTTTTAAAGACTATTATTTGATTATCTTCATAACTTTACTTATAGGGCTTAAATTATTTTTAGCATTTTTTTAGCTCACATGTGATTAATCTTAAATGATAATTTGACAATTTACTGACAGATTTCCAAAGAATCTGTAATTAATTTTAGTGCACAGTTCATTTTTTTTCTAATTTAACACTTGCATTTATCTCATTATATATGTTGCATGAAAGATATTAATGTTCTATTTGAACCAAACATATATTTTAAGTCTCATACTGCTGGAAGGAAATAGGGGATTTGACATCATACAATTACATTTTTCAAAATGTCTGAACATAAAATATATATCAGCCCTCATACTCCAAGTATATTTATGACATTCAATGCAACGACAACAAAAAAATCAGAACTTCACAGCCTAACAAAAATTCAATTCAGACCTGAGATGGAGAACGAAGCCTCGCAGCTCCCAGCTCATTTCCTTCTCCTCCCAGGCACATGCTTCCTCCTCTTTACTCTGATCATACAGCTGCTCCTCCAAAAGTCATTGCACAGTGACATACTCCATTGAGGGTGTGGGCTGCCAGGGTTCTGGAGCAAGCACCAAGAGGAGCAAGAGACATTTTAAACAGCAACTTTGGAGGAAGGTAGTATACATTATCAAGAACTAAGTCAGAGCTCAGGGGCAAGACACCCGAGACAGCTGAAGTCACCCGTAAAATGTCATCCTGCACTTCCTGGGAAGGTCAGACCCACCGGGAGGAAGCTCCCCCCTCCTTGTTTTCTGTGCCATGACTTATTCCCATGGCTCAAGGCCCCCTCCTGCCTCCCATTCCCCCCTTTTGCAGCTGGTTCTCCTGTAGATAGTTTGGGTGTGTGGTTTTATTTTCAATACTTTTTTATAGTCTTTGCATCCTTCAGGAAATCTCTCATTATTGCCAGTGTATCAAAGAGTCTTCTTACAGCTTCCAGCATGACTATTAGAAGACACTCCACTAACAAGTCATTTCAACAGACGTGTTCTCCAGCAAGAATCACTGAATATTTGGTTAGCCTCTATACTCTGATGACCAGTAAAATCAAAGAATGGAGGATATAGTACCCAAGAAAGCTCATGAACAGTATTAGTATAACAGTAGATTAACTTCAATTAATATCCTTATATGTGAAAAAAAGTTAGTTTGTGTACATCGACATATGTTTGAACATGAATATCTGTGAAATAGTCAAGTAGAGTATCAGAGATATTAACAATTCGATTGTAATAGTAAGAAATTTAATAGATGGTCTACAAAGAAAAATGACATTTGGTAGAACAATGATCAATGAGCCAAAATTTTAAGTGAAAAATTTTATCAGAATGAGCAGAAATGAATAACATATATGAGTAAGAAAACAAAATTAAGAGACAGGGACAGAAGTTTAAAAGATTAAAAGAGTTCAAGACAAACAATAAAGAGAATGTAGACAGTAAATTAATGACCATATCAATAAAATTAACTAAGTTTTTTTTAAAAAATGAATGAACCCACCTGTTTGAAAGGGTTTAGCAGGTAGCAATTAGAATAAATACTCCACCATGCATATGCACATACCCACCTAGTGACATCAGAATGAAATTTCAGAACACCAACTTAAAAAAAATCCCTGAAAAATTTTATGGGAAAATAAAACAGATTATGCACAAAGTAACAAGAATACTATTTTAAACTAGAGTACATGAGTTTGAATTCTGGTTCGAATATTTGCAAACTTCATGACTTCAAACAAATTACATATCTTCTTGGTTCTTCATAGATAATAGCAATCAAATCTTGTAAGCTCATGGTTAAAGAAATATATGAGTTGTCATTTGGAAGTGCATAGAACAACATCTGTTACATAATATATACTATATTATTGTTTTAAAAATAATATTAAAATCAGACTTCTCATCAGTCATACTGGATGAAGCAAGACAATAAATGAATCTCCTCAAAGTTCTGGAAGAAAATATGAATATAAAGTGCTAAACCCAGCTAAACTATTATTCAGGCATGAAGGCAAAAAAAATACATCTTCAACTTGGGTCAATTTTTGACCTTCAGAAAGTCAAGGACTCCAAAAGTTTACCATACTCTTACTCCAGCAGGAAGAATGGATTGTAACAATAAAGGAGTTGGATTGCGTTTCCATGTATTCAGCAGACAGATCAGAAAATCAAAGAGGTCAAACAATTTTCTAATAATTGAGTAGATATTACATGCAGGCCTCAGGAACTAGAGTGTAGCTCAGTGGTGGAGTACTTGCTTAGCATGCATACAGACAGGTTTGATCCCCATTACCATACACACACATTAAAGGTAGGAATCAAAGTTGAATCCAGGTGTCTTAACCTTTGTTACTTTTCCAAAACAGAAATTCACAAATAATTATTTGTTTTCAGATCTTAACTTTCTTCCATATCCAGTGAGACTCTGATACTGTGGGACTAGAAACTTTTAAGTACAACAGACCCCATGCGGGTTTGGAATTTTTTTTTTACCATGCAACATGTAAATATTATTTTTAACATGATTTCTGTACATCAGGAGTATGAAAATAATCCTTTTATAAAAGGAAACAATGTTACTAGAAGAAATGATGACAAAACCAAACCAGTATTTGATGTGAATCCATACTTTATGCTTCAAATCCAGCCAAGAAGTTTGTTACAATCTCTTTTAATGTTGCATGTGACTCTTCTGAGATCTGTCCATCAGCCTCGATGTTGCTAAAAGCTCCATGCTCTAACACCCACCTTCAGAAGATTGGTACTGCTGAGATGTCCTCTATTCTCAAAGAGGGTCTTCTTGGAGTTGATACTTCTGTTGACCTTGAAGAAACTAGGTGTGTCTTTAGTATTGGTGGTGGAATTGCCCAAATTCATGGGCTGAGGAATGTTCAAGCAGAAGAAATGGTAGAGTTTTCTTCAGGCTTAATGAATATGTCTCCCAACTTAGAACCAGGCCATGTTGGTGTTGTCATGTTCGGAAATGATAAATTAAAGAAGGAGATATTGTAAAGAGAACAGGAGACATTGTGGATGTTCCAGTTGGTGAGGAACTGTTGGGTCGTGTAGTAGATGCCCTTGGTAATGCCATTGACAGAAAGGGTCCAGTTGGTTCCAAGACCCATAGGTGAGTGGGCTTGAAAGCCTCTGGAATCATTCCTTAAATCTCTGTAAAGGAACCAATGCAGACGGCACGGAGACTGTGGATAGCTTGGTGCTAATTGGATGTGGTCAACGTGAGCTGATCAGTAGGGACAGACTGGGAAAACAGCAATCGCTATTGACACAATTATTATCCAGAAACGTTTCAATGATGGACCTGAATTCTATCTATGTTGCTACTGGTCAAAAGTGATCCACTGATGCCCAGTTGGTAAAGAGACTTACAGACACAGATGCTCTAAAGTACACCATTGCAGTATCAGCCACTGCTTCTGATGCTGCCCCATGTCAGCACCTGGCTCCTTACTTTGGCTGTTGTACGGGAGAATATTTGAGAGATAATGCCTTGATCATCTCTGATGATTTACCCAAACAGGCCATTGTGTACTGTCAGATGGGTTTGGAATTTTAATACAGGCTCTATTCATGCATAGTGACAAAATGGATGTGTCATTTAAAAAATTTATTGTCAACCTTGATGACATCAACATCTCTATTTCTTCTATATACTTGAGATATACAAATATAGCTTTTGTACTGAGTAGTGAAGGTATTAATTGAATAATAGAGTTTAATAAAGCAAGTTGCTCCTCTAATCTCTGATTAGTCTTAGGGAATTTTTATGAGAATTTGACTAGTACTATTGTCATCATTGCTGCTTTCTTTATTTTTTTTTTACTATTTATATAGAAGTTTGATTTATCACTTGAATTACTGAATCTAGTTTACTCAAAATCTAGCCTCAATTTGCTCATCTGCAACTTGGGGATACCGACATCTGCTTTTCTGGAATTCTTCATGGATTTAATGTTTATTATTAAATATAGTACAGTAAAGTGAGGAGTGTTTGCCCAGGATGGTTATCTGCCAAGTACCCATTTCGTCTCATTCTTTACCCTCATACACAAAGCAACTCATGCACAAAGAGGCTCCAAAAAGGAGCTTCTTCACCTTTTCCCCATTCTTTCTTGCCTTCATCCTCTTTCCTTTTTGCTGCAATGGGTTTGGATTTTTTTTATAAGAATTAGTGAAAATGCTCTATTCAGAGATATTTAAAGTCCCTAATTCTTTTTCTTCACTTAGAATTTTCAAAATATCTAAACAGTTTTTGATGATAGATGTGAAAGTGAGACCTGAACGGAGAATCACCTGCATAGAAGTAAGAATTAATTAATTAACAGACCTGACTGTTAATTAGGATAGTCAGGTCTGCTTTAATGTTCATATTTCAAGTTTCAGACAATTGTGAAAGTGCTGAGTAGATATAATTCGTTATGCTGGTCTCATATGAAAAACTGCTTCAAGACCCTTTAGTGAAGGATCTCCACCCCTAACAGAGATACAAGACTACTGCTGTTCAGTATTCATATGAGAAATTCACGTGGGGCACCCTCAACTACAGCAGCCACATGGGACAGTCACCGGGATGTATTTGCCTGAGAAAGATCTTCTCCCAGGTGGCACAAATGCACATTCTATTCATGAATGTTTTTTTGCTTTAGAACCAAAGGGAAATTCTACTTTGGAAATATTTTGTGAAAGAGAACAGCTTCTGGGTATTTCTTCTGCACCAGCTGTAGGTATGACATATTTTCAAGAAAATCTTTCCTTTAAAAAGTCCCACCTACAATTGGGTGTATTAAATGACATCTCTTGCATTGTGTGAGGATTTACTAGTGTATTCCTCTTAAAACAAGCTCCCTCGGGCATCTAAAAATGCTAATTCATCCACAAAAATCACTTTGCTTGCCCAGGCCGTTTTATTTACAAGTATCATCCTAACAAATTGGTTGTACATTGCAGGGCATATACAAGCCTGAGATATATATAGATAATTTTCTCTGAATTGGGAGCTTTAAAAGTAAGTGGGATAAAGATAAATATGCTTTGTCCAACACTGGGTTCATATTCTTATTATGCTTTGGAACATGTGAGCATGCCACTTGCTCCTGCTCTTTATTTTCTACCCTGAGCAATCTGTTTCTCTATCATCTCCATGAAAATGCTGGAGGCCTGGGGAAAAGAGTCTACCCATAGCTGCTTTATTCACCTTAGTATCCATCTTGAGGATACATTTTCTTACCTTTAAAAATGAGATTAAGGGGCTGGGGTTATAGCTCAGTGATTGAGTGCTTGTCTTACAAACGTGAGGCCCTGGATTCGATCCTCAACACCACATAAAAAAATAAACAGGGCTGGGGTTGTGGCTTAGCAGTAGAGTGTGCACCTAGTACGTGTGAGGCCATGGGTTCGATCCTCAGCAACACATAATTAAAAAATAAATATTAAAAAAACCAGAAATGTATTTAAAATTAAATAAATAAATAAACAAATAAAAATAAAGATATGGGCTGGGGTTGTGGCTCAGTGATAGAGTGCTTGCCTCTCACGTGTGAGGCTCTGAGTTCGATCCTCAGCACCACATAAATAAATAAATAAATAAATAAATAAGATTAAATAAAGGTATTGTGTCAACATACACACACAAAAAAAACTTTAAATGAGACTAAGAAGCTTTTGCTTCTCTTTCTGCTTGAAAACTACCTTCAAATACAAGGAGAAAAAACAAGCAAGTGAACAAATTTTATTTCTAAAGACACTTGAAGCAAAATATAGAGAGAGATGGAAAGCAGATGGGAAAAGTAGTCAATTTCTACTAATAATTAAGCAAATCTAATTATTTACAGAGGGTAAGGAGAAAGAGGGGGAAGCTAATTCAACTACAGAACCATGGGAAGGTTCAGTAAATGTCAGGTACTTCGGAAGATGGTGGGGAGGGGATCTGAAATAGGTGGATTTATTTAGTTCATGTAAGAAACAGACTCTCCAAGCTCATCTCACTTTATAGCATTAGGAAGTGATTAACTTCCCCACCCCTGGGACACTAGAAGTAAATTCTCTGGGGGGGTGGGAGAACAAGGGACGTCTAGACTTGCCTCACCTAGAGGATGATGGAGGATGTTGGGGGTAAAATGGCAAGCTGAAGTTGGGTAGAGAACAATAAGTGAATGACACCAAATAAAAAGAATCCCTTCCCCATGTTCTTTCCCAACCAATTCTGAGTGCTATGAGCCCATGTTGTATATGCAGGCAAAAGGTTGAAAGACTCTTCTCTGGAGAAGGTAAGTTACTCCAGAGGCAAAACTTCACCCATGTGCAGGGAAATGTCAGTGAGCTTGTAAAAACCCCATTCTTAAATATAAATGAATTATACTTAACTATGAAAGTAAGGACCTAAAACACAAACAAAAAGGGAATTTGAAGAAAATAGAGATAAAGAAGAAAAAAACCACAAAGAACCATAATTAATAACCATAAAGAGAAAATATGACATCCATGAAATAAGAGCAACATATTTTAGAAAAGAATAATAAGAGAAGGAATGATATCTTAGATATTATGCATATGATTAGCCAAAATTAAAAGACTAATAAGATCAAAAGTAGAGCAAAAATAAAATAGAGACAAAAAGGATGCAAAAATATAAGAAAATTTAAATTTTTCTCACTTCTGGAGAGCCAATATGTAACTAAAAAGAAATTTAGGACAAGAGAATATAAAATATGGTGAAGAGAAAACTATTTTTTAAATGCCAAAAAGTATCCTAAAACTGAAGGACTTGAAGTTTTAGATTGAAAGAGCTTGCTCACTACCTGAACTGCAAAATAAGATCTGTGCTGGGGCATGTTCTCCTAAAATTTAAGAACATAAACAGAAAATACAAAGAATTTTTTTTTAAAAAGCAGATTACCTAAAAAGAATCCCAGGCTTTCTCAGCAATAACTGAATAAATATGATTTTCAACATAGAATTCTATACCTAGCCAAAATATCAACCAAGAATGAAGTTAAGTTGAAGCATATTTTGATACTACAAAGGATCAAAATTTTATCTTTCATGAACTCTTTCTATCATGGTTATATCCCATCAAAATGAAAGAAATATATGGGATTCTGGAAACATGAAATCTGACTTAGGAGCATGGATATCCATAATGATAGCCTAAAATTTTGTTAGGAAGTACAACAGGACTAGAGAATAATCAGCCCAGGGTAAACTGGAAAACAGGGAATCATATGAAATATCTCAGACTTGAACTGAGAGTTTTTACCACGTGGAAAGTTATATTGAGACATGGTTTATTGAGCAGTTGAAGGGTGTTGGAAAATACAGCCACAGGATCAAAAAAAAATAAGCAAAGGAAAAAATAAGATAATAATGAATTTCTAGGAAAGCCAGAGTCATTCATGAACTGTGTACATCCTTCACTATAATACATCAAATGCTGCAATGCCCTGCCTTGCTCAAGTGCACAGCAAGAAGTATTTTCACAGTTAAAATAATAAAAACATTGAATAAGTAAATATTTAACTAAAAATTGTGGTACATCTGTAAGGAGGAAAAAAGAATACTAAAATCATTTGCTCTAATACGGGAATGTGTAAATGTGATGAAACAAGGAATGTCTATATGTATGCAAAACTATAACAGAAAAGAAACTAGAAACTTTGAAGTCATTGTCTTCTCTCCGGGTGGAGGAGGAAAGTGAAATCAGAGCGGGAGATAACTGCTATTTTTTATTATAAGTCTTTTAGCACTGTTTGACTATTTAATATAATATATGGATAAATACTAAAACCGAATTGAGGTATATTGTAAACATTTTAACGTTTTAATGTCAATTTTTTAGGATCATGAAGAAAATTAAAGATTTATAAGATACACAACAATTAAGAAAACTTTAAATTATCCATCCAAAATAAGGAAATAGGGAAAGTAGATCTGACCAAATTGTTGCAATGAAACCCATTATTTGTGCAATATTAATGTGCACGAATACTTTCAATTTAAAAATTATAAGGGCTGGGAATGTAGCTCAGTAGTGGAACACTGGCCTAGCTTGCACAAGACTCTGGTTTTGATCTTTAGCATGGAAAAAAAATTATCCATCCTGTGTCATCTGTTGGGAGCCATTCTTTATTGTTATGAACAGAAACCATATTTCAGACAATTTATATCCCTACTTTAGCTTGATTATAATCAGAGGTTTTCATGTGTTAAACCATTTCTCATGAACATTTTTATTGGCTGCATAATAGTCCATCTGATGATATGACATAATTTAACTATGGCCATATTTTCAGACATTTCTTTTAAAAAAAAGATTTTCCAGTTATAAATAATATGAGCCAGATGGTACATGCCCCTAATCCCAGCAGCTCCGGAGGCTGAGGCAAGACAATCACAAGTTCAAAAGTCAATCTCCGCAACTTAGCAAGGCCTTAAGGAACTTATGAAGACCCTTTGGGGAGCCACTCTGAATGACCACACCTTCCAGTCCTGAAGCACGAGGCTCTGACCAACCACTACATTCATGGTGGCTTGGGTGTTGACCCAGCTCAGATAGCAAGGTGGTCTTCTGAGTAGGCGTACCCTGGGGTTGAGTTACACTCACCTATAATTCTACCCCTTCTGCCCTTTTATGGATAGAACTTTCTAAGAATAGTGTCCCTCCAATAAAAGCTGACTTCCAAACATTCTCTCTCTCTCTCTCTCTCTCTCTCTCTCTCTCTCTCTCTCTCTCTCTCTCTCTCTCCCTCTCTCTCTCTCATCAGCCTCTCGTGAATTTCTCTTGCTCTCCATTTTGGAGATCCTGAGGCTGAGAGCCTCAGTGCACAGCAAGAAGTATTTTCACAGGGGAAGCTGTCCACAAGCTTGTGTAAAGATTAATGGTGGATGTGTTTTATTTTATGTCACTACAAATTCACACGAGTGACCTTAAATCAGCTGCCCTTGCTGGTGGTGGGGGGGGGGGGGGCGCGGCAGACCCTGTCTCAAAATAACAAAAAGCAGAGTGGGTGGGGATGTGGCTCAGTGTTTGAGCTCCTATAGGTTCAATCTCCATGACCAACAAACAAACAAATAATTAAATCGTGCTATTTTAAATTTACTTGTCAGTTGATCTTTCCCAGGGTTTTCTCGTCTTTGCCTGGGAAGAATTCTTGGAAGGTAAATTGCAAGGCCAAATAGTAAAAATATGTTTGAGACATTTGGTGCATGTTATTAAATTGCCCTACAGAAAAAAAAAAAGATCTTCCAACTCATATTATCCCAAGCAATATATGAGAATATCTCATTTCGCTGTCACCCTACTGGGTCTGAATTTTCTCATTATATATTTAAAAAATCATTTTAAACTAAACATAAGTAAAATGGAACAGTTTTCTTCAAGACGTTGGATTTTTCCAAATTTTTTAAAATTGGTGACACGAAGATGAACTTCTAAGAAAAGCCCCATAGAAAGCAGAAGATGCAGGCCTTCCTTGCAGTATCCCTATCCATCCCACCATAACCCACATGGTTACCCATGTGCTGAACGAACCCTTGGTGAGATCATTCAAAGGAAGAAAACAGAAACAAGAACTAAATACAACAAAATCATGCTATTTCTGCATTAGCCTTTCTATATGCATAAGGACATCCTGAATCATGGAATTAATTGAGAAGTTCATTGATAGAGATTTACAGCCTCTCATTACTTAAAAGAAAGGAGCACACTAAGATTCTTGTGATAATTTGGGTTCATGGGACTCTTCTGTAGAACCGGGGGCTAGTAAACAGAGTGGTTAACATTTACTGAAGTCGTCTTAAACATCAGACACTTAACTTGTAGTATCTCATTTAATGCACACTGACACCCTATTAGCTCAGTACTATTCCCATCGTACAGATGAGGAAATTAACCATGTAAGGATCTAGTTTGCCCAAGACTATGGAACCTGTATGGCTTAACAGCCAGCTCAATCTCCTAGATCCTTAACTCAGACAATAGCCACAAATTAGAAAGCAAACTGAAAAATTGTGCTTTCCAGCTACCCTCAGGGGGATCAAACATACCTGTAGCCTCAGGCTTCTTAGTCTCAAGGTGAGTCTACAAGTTAGAGGCTTTCCTTGTTTAAAATCTGCTCAGAGTAACAAGAAAGCTATGGTCAAGAGAGGGCAAGTAGGAAGCATTCAGAATGGGGAGACAGACAGATGGCAAAGGATTTGCTCTGTGATGCTTACAAAGACCGAACCTGACTGATAGGGGAAGTTGGAGGAGGCAAGAGAATTTCAGTGCAGTCTATTTAAACTGGTTTCTAATTACATTTTTAACTTTAAAGAACTATACAATTAGAAGTTATTATTACTAACAAGAACTTCTCCACAATGAGGCAGCCTCTCTCTTGTGGGAATGAATAAAAGTTAATTTCTGATAATTCTTTTGAGAAAGATCTACCTCACACACTTCAGCTGCAAGGGTCTTAAAAGCAATGCCAACCTTGGAAAGTAACCTCGTCGCTTGACTCCCGTCCCTGCTACTCAGCCTCCACCAACGGCCATCGGATCACTACATCCAATAACAGCATCCTGCGCCATGCTCCCAGCAATGTCCCATGGAAGTGGGTACCAATTCTAGTGGGCTAACCCCAAGAGAGACTGTGCCCCATTCCCAGGTACCCCAGATACTTGGCAGGATTTAGATTCTGTTCTTCTCTGTATATACACTATTTTATACAAAACAGGGAAAACATGACGAACCTCCTTCTACCCACTACACGTTCCGTCAAATCTCATTTTGCTGTAGACATATTTTAATAACACAGCACAGACACAGTGAAAGTCTCCCATGAGCCTCTTCTTGTCCTTCCCCCTTCCCTCCCCTGAGTTAAGCACCATCCTGAATGTGCTGATGACCATCTACTTACACGTCTGGCTTTGTGTCCATCCTTCATTTTGTGGACATACACGATGAACGGGTCTCCGTGTTTCCTAGGCTTCCGTGACAAGTTTTTCGGCTTAACAGAGATCTCTTGCTTTCCCAAGCATCGTTTTGGAGGCTGGAAGTCGGTATTGACAGGGCCAGGCTCCCTGATGGCACTATGGCAGTATCATCCTTTGCCTCTTCCAGTATCTGGTGGCCCTGGGTGATCCTTGGTTTGTGGCAGTTTAACTATAGATTCTGCCTCTGTCTTCAGTGGTAATCTCTCCCTGTGTCTCTGTCTTCTGGTATAAACACACCATCCTATTGGATTAGGGCCACTCTAATTACCTCCTCCTAACTAATTAGATCTACAACAACCTTGTTTTCAAATCGGGTCATATTCTGAGTAGGGGAGATGAGAGCTTCAACAAATCCCAATGGGGGACATAGTTCAGCCCATATCACTATCTACAAATATCAGGACATGATTGGATGTTTGAAAACTTATGTGAGTGATGTCATTCCATTTGTGCTCCTCTAGCTCAATACCATGAACTAGATGATTTATGAAGAGCAAAAAATAAAAATAAAAAATTTCCTCACGTTCTGCAGGTTGGGAAGTCCAAGATCAAGGTAGTGGCAGGTTTGATGTCTGGGGAAGACCCGTTCCTCCCAGATCGCAGGTCTAGGAGTCTACACGTGGTGAGAAGAACAGGAGGGCTGGCGGGCGGCTCTCAGAAGTCTCTTTGCTAAGGGCATCAATCCCACTTAGGAGGACAATGCCCTCAAATCCGAGTCACCTTCCAAGGGCCCCACCTCTTAATACTGTCACCTTGGGGGTTGAATTTCAACATGTGAAATCTGACACATATTCCATCAGATCATAACAGGTGGGTAGTTTTATTCCTTGTGGAAATCCACTTGGGCCTTTCACACAAACGACCAATTTCAAAAGAGTAAAAAATACTGCACTTTGCCCCATGAACTTAGCTTTCAGATGAGAATCAGCTCCAACTCAACATGAGGAGAAAGGAGGGCAGATCATCAGCAATGGCTCCTTCTCGTGCTTTACGGTTCTGTTTTGCATAGGCAAGTGGAGCACAACTGGGGGGACAGAGGGAACCCCGACTCACCTGAGGGGCTCACAGCAGGATTCCTGGAGAAAGTGTCCACACCAGATCCTGAAGGAGTGCTGTTTTAGTCAGCTTTTTTAGCTCCTGTGTGATTAAAGGGCCCGACCAGCACAATTACAGAGGAAGAATTTATTGGAGGGTTCGTGGTTTCAGAGGTCTTAATCCATACAGCCCTGTTCCTCAGGACTCAAGAGGAGGCAGAATATCATGGCAGCAGAGGGGGGCAGAGGGAAGCAGCTCACATCATGGTGACCAGGAGGCAGAGAGAGAGAGACTCCACTAGCCAGATACAAACATATACCCCAAAGCTATGCCCCAATTCCCACCTCCTCCAGCCACACCCTACCACTTCAGTGACCACTCAGTTAATCCTAATCCCCATCAGGAGATTAAATCACTGATTGGGTCAGACTCTTGCAACCCAATCATTTCCCCTCTGAACCTTCTTGTGTTGTCTCACACATGAGCTTTTGGAGGACACCTCACATCCAAATCATAACAAGTGCAGAAAAATAGGCCTGGCTCTTTGGCAGAACAGAGGGACCTCAGGCAGAGGTGAAGAATTGGGTGAAGTCAAGGAAATAAGCAAGAGCACAGTCCCGGCAAAGGGAAAAACGTGGCCCCATACACTTCAATCAAATATGAAACAGGAGGGCTGAGGCGTGAAACGGTTGGGCATGAATCCAACTGAAGGACCTCGTTTTCGTCAGGAGGTATTAGTTTACTAACACAAATTACCTGCTGCTGTAACAATTACCATTAAGGGGCTTAAAACAACAAATGTCAAGGCTGGAAGTCTGAAATCAAGGAGTTTACAGAGTTAATTCCTCCTGGAGATGCATAAAGGGATGGTTCAGTTCCATGCCTCTCTTAGCTTCTGGTGGCCAAAACAATCCTTGTTCTTCCTTGACTTTAGACACACAAGTCCTATCTCTGTCTCTATTGTCACATATCCTTCTCCTTTTCTCTTCTAAGGACATTTATCATTGGACTTAGGGCCCACCTAATCTAAGATGGTCCCAGTCAAAGATTCTTAATCTTAATTATATCCACAAAGACCCTCCTTCCATATAAAGTTACATTCAGAAAGTTTGGACATACTTTTTGGTGGTTCACTATTCACCCCACTCCAGGAAGCTCAAGCATTGATCTTCCAGCAATGGAAAGCCCCTCAAACTTTAAACAAGAAGAGATAATTTTGATTTCTATTACAGTTAAAATGTCTCAGCAAGGGCTGTATTAGAAAGGATGGAGAGAAAGGGACAGGCTGAGAAATAATTAGGATTTATTCTCAGTAGGACTTGAGAATAAAGGATACCTATGATGCTTCCTGTTTTGTCTTGAATGAATTTGATGATTATAAAGAGACATCAAAAAAGAGAAGTTCTAAGGAAAAGATTATTCTTCAGTTTTTTGACATGTTGATTTTGATGGCTTTTTTCTGTAGCTTAATGGAGAGATCCAGTAGGCTGAGCTAGAGATTTTGATTTGGGAGTCATCTCTAAATAAGTAAAGATAAAATCTAATAATGAGACTTCAACACTAATCAGTCCAGGAGCTGAGGATATGGGCGTAAAATTCATCCCCAGGAAGGGACTGGAAAATATGGGTCAAGCATCAAAAGGAGACAGAGTTCAAGTGAAAGGAACCTGGAATACCGGCTAGGAAATCAGACCACAGGACCTGGGAATGGACTGGCTTGGTCCATTAGCACTAGAAAATGGCCACACTTGGGTAGTGTCAATGGCCAGGCTGCTCCTATATCAAACATGGAAGTAAAAGTGGCCCAACTGAATGCATGCTCGATTTGCCCCTGGAGCAACGTGTGGGCCAGGCCTGAGCCAATAGTGAGGGTTGGAAATTCATTATACTGAAAGCTTCACCATCATTTGCAGAAAAAATGCATACTAAGATTTGCAATTGTGAGTCAGGAGCCGGTAAGAAGGAGAGAAACCACATTTCAGGCAGTAAGAAGATGCTTTTGGAAAAAAGAAAGTCAAGTATCTTCCGGTTGGATAGCTCTAGGACTTAATAACCAAAGGATCTGGTAGGGATCTTATTTTTTTCTAATATTTCCCTTTGCCATATGCTGTAGTTTGAATGTTTCTCCCAAATTCACGTGTCAGAAACTTAGTCTCCAATGCAACAGGGCTGAGATGTAGCACCTTTCAGAGGTGAGTAGGTCAGGAAGGCTCTACTCTTGTGCATGGATCAATGCTGTTATCCCAGGACTGGGCTAGCTCTCATGGGCACAGGCTTCTGGTCAAAGGATGATTCAGTCCCCTTCCTCCCTCCCTCCCTTTGTTCCTTCTCTCTTTCCTTCTCCCTCCATGTGATGCCTTCTGCCATATTATGACACAGCAAGTGGCCCTCATCAGATGCAGCCCCTTGACCTTGGACTTTATAGCCAATAAATAATTTTTCTTCTTAAATTATCCAGTCCAATCTCCAGTATCCTATTAAAGTAACACCAAGGGGACTAAGATACCATAGGTGTCCCAAATCCTTGTGCATGAAGTAGACAAAATATCATCTAAGCAGAATTATCTTAAAAGGATTATAGAGTGTAGATTTTCTGCCTCCATAGTCTATTGAGCTTACATAAGAGAACCCACATACCATTCCAAATACAGGTATGCTCCATAGCAATTGTTGTCAAAAGAATTTTAAAAGACATCGCCAAGCTCAAGAGAAGGAAGTTTCTACAATGAGAGGGAAATGAAAATCCACCCACATTTTGAGCTTGAAGTTTGAATGCCTGGGGAAGAGCACTCAGACTAGAGGCCCCAGGAGAGAGATGTCCTGTCCTTCACAGTGACACTCGTCCCATGACCCCAGACTCAGCTATAATGAAGCTGCCTCCTCAAAGGGGTGACTCAGAGCAGCCAGTACACCCTGACACCAGCGTCCCAGACGGATAAAGGAAACAAGGGCACCAAAGAGGGACAAGAGGGTAGACAGAACAGCCAGTCCCAAGGGAAGAGGAAACAGTTCAAAGAATAGAGGAGGATTCCAGACTCCAAACACGAATTTATGTAGAGAGGTTTGGGAAAGTGCCTTTGTTTTTTTTTGTTTTGTTTTGTTTTTTTGTTTTTTGTTTTTTTTTTTTTTTTTGAGATTAGGTTTTCACTGGGTCACACTCCAACCTTGATGGTCCTAATGAAATAAATTCAGGGAGCTGTGTTGAAGGAGCACTAGGAAACGAGAAAGACGTCTTGGAAATTAAAAGTGTGACTGTCAAAATTAAAAATGCTGAGGATAAAAAAAGAAAATGTACACCATAGAACAAAAGGAAAACTGTTCCCATAAGGAAAAGTCAAAGGAAACACGATTCCTTATTGTAAGATTCCTATCTAACACATACTGAAGGATTAGGTGACACAGGTAAAAGACACAAATACCAAATGGACACCAGCCAACCCAAGGCCCAGAGCATCACTGAGCTGCTGCTACCTCGTACTGACCTCATACCTCCCCAAGGGGCAAGTGCCATAGTAGAATTTTGTTAATTATGCTAATTATGGCATTGTTTTGAAATTTTAGTTTTAGTATATGAACATATCTTTAAAAATTGGTTAAGTTATTTTTGAGCTTAATAAAAGTAGAATCATTCTGACAGAGAGAGCAATCACAGTGATTATAAACAGAAAGAAAAAGCACCGTGATTATAAGTAGAGCTGCCCTTTCACATCCTGATCCTACCACTCCCAAGAGAGCTAACTTATCCAACTTCTCAGCCCCTTAGTTTACTCTTCTGTAAAAAGGGAAGATAATACTTCATTCAGAGGGTTATAATGAGAATCGAATGAGGTAATACACACATAGGAGCCTTACACTGAGTAAGTATAACATGATATTTGCCATTGTCCCTATTGTATATTGTTTTCTGTGACTTCTTTGCTGCTTGATATTATATTTCTAAGACTTATCAATTTGTTACATGTAGCTGCTGTTTGTGCTATTTATATTTTTCTATTATGTGACATTGTATTTTATATATATACATATATATATATATATATATATATATATATGAATATACTGGATTTGACCTTTTCATTCTCCTATTAATCTGCATCTGGGTTGTTTTACTTTGTTCTTATTAAGAACTATGATGCTATATGCATTCTTGTACATATTTACTGCTGGAGCCTGGGTTCAAAATATCTCTAGAACATATATTCTTAAACTGGTTACTGTGGTGTGCCCCTATAGTCTCACTTACTTGGGAGGCTGAGATAGGAGGATCACAAGTTAGAGACCAGACTGAGCAACAGGCAGGGAAAACCTGATTTAAAAAAAAAAAGAGTATATATTCTTATACCTAGGAGTAGAATTGCTGGGCTATACCTTTCGTGAGGCCCAAGGTTGGAGACTTTGCTCGCTTTTATGAATTTAAGGATGGGCTTGTCAAATTCCTTTTAAAAGCCCTGTTGGGATTTTTATTGAAATTATACTGAATCTGTAGGCAACTGAAAAGAAACTGACATCTTTACATTATTTGGTTCTCTCATTCATGACTGTGGTATATCCACTTTCCTTTGTTTCAGCCTTCTTTAGTGTCTTTGGATAAAGTCTTATGTTTTGCCCTCACAGATTTCTACATCTTTTAAAAATAAGCTTCTTATTTAGAATGATTTTAGATTCACAGAAAAATGGCAAAAACATATACCTCACCCAGATTTCCCTACGTTAGCACCTTCATCACATCTCTTGTTAGGTATCTTCCTGGGTAATTTATGTATTTTCTTGCTATTATAAATAGGAAAGCATAAAATATGAATTCAGGGGATTCAGCAACCAAACAATGGGAGTTTCAAAAACCCAAAAACAGAAGAGAGGAAATTATCAAAGAATACATTTTTTTCTTAAAGCTGGAGAGGTTATCTTTGAATTGCAAGAGGCCACTCAGTGCTAAGCAAGATGAATGAAAAGTGAAATCTCACCCAGATCCTTCCTTGTGAAATTTCAGAACACCAGGGGTAAAGAGAAGATCTTAAAAGCCTAGTAAGATTGTTTGCTGTAAAGTGTGTTTTCCTGGAGAGCAGCTCCTACGTAGAACTCCACAGCCTCTGCCTTGAGTTTTTCCTTCTGAAAATATGATCTCCTTTTATGCCCTCAGAAGTTCTGAAGTGTTCTCATGTAGGCCTTGCATATTTCCTGCTAAGTTTACTCCTAGTGGTTTAGATTTTTGCTGCTATTATAAATTGACTGATATTTTTTTTCTCATCTTTTCTGGCCACCACTTCTATAAGAAAGCTATTGATTTTTGTTTCTTTTTAACCTTATTCTGCTCACTTACTGAAGTCATTATTTCTAATGGATTTTAGTTGAATCTGCAGCATTTTCCTGTTAGATAATTACATAATCTGCAAATGATGATAATTTACCTCTTTTTTAAAGCTCTCTTTGTTTTTTTTCTTTTCTTATTACTCTGGCTGGAAGATTAAAATTTTTTATTAATAGTAATGATACTGTGAGAATCATTATCATTGCGTTTTACCTATGGCATCGAAACTCTAAAATTATAAGTGTTTTGGCTTAAGAGTCTTTTATCATCTAAAACAGAAAGAACTATTGAACTTTGATATGTCTTTTGCATTAGTTGAGATGATCTAACGTAACCTTTTAAAGAATTTAATAAAAATATTCCAACTATTGAATCATCTTTACATTCCTGGTATAAATCCTGCTTAGTTAAGGTGTGCCATGGTCTAAATTGTGTCCCGCCAAAATTCCTATATTGAAGGGCTGAACCCAATATGATAGTTTTGGAGATGAGACCTTTGGAAGGTGATTAGATTTAGATGAAGTCATGGGGGAGGGCATCTTCAAGATCAAATTAGTGTCCTTGGAAGAAGCCACCTCCGAGAGCCTGTTCTTTCTTTCTGTCCTCACTGTGTGAAGACATAGCAAGAAGACAGGTATCTATATGCAGGAAGAAAACACTCATCAGTCTCCAGAGTCAGGAGAAAATCAGTTCCTGTTATTTAAGTCACCTCGTTGTTGGTGATTTGTTATGTCAGTCTAAATAAGACAGAAGTTCTCTGCTTGGAGGAAGAAAATTGTTATTTTCCTGTCTTGGGGTTTAAACTGGAAAATCAGATGTTCTTGGATCTTAAGCCCACCAGCTCTCTGACCACCTACTGCCCTGGGTCTCCATCTTGTCAACTGCAGCTCTTGGAACTCTATAACCTCCTGCAATAAGGCTCTTATAATAAATTGACAGCCATATTCTATGGGTTTCATTTCCTGGAGAACTTAGACCAGTACACATATATTGCCCTTCTAATGATTTCCTGATCTTTTCTGCCAATGGCTTTCTTATACACTATTTACTGCTCTTATACTGTAGTTTCCAAACACATATATACCATTTTTGCTATTAGGCTTTGGCTAGTTGATTACAATTTAGCCTTGTAAAATCAGTTGGATGTTCCCCCCTTTTTTCTTTCTTAGTAATAGCTTAAATAGTAAAGAAAGAAGTATATGCTTCTTGCAATTGTGCAGAGATTTTCTTTTAAAAACATCTGGATACACCATGCTTATTATGAATAGTTCCGTGGCACATTTAAAAATTATAATAATTATTATTAATATTTATTCCACAATTATTTTTCCATTCATGTTTTCCACCTTTGGATAATTTTCAAATTTTCCCAGAAAATTGGCCATTTTGTCCAGATTGCTTATTAAGATCAAGGTAGCTATAAACTTCCTTTAAAGATTTTTCAGTCTCATTTATTTACATGGTGATATCTTCTAGCACTGTGTATTTGTGTTTATTCTCTTCTCAGTCAAACTCACCTCAGGTTTTTATGTCTAGATGAATTTATATAATTGGGTGATTTTGTGTTAACTAATATTTTAAATTAAAGTAATTTCTGCCTCTTCAATTTTTTAATGGTTGCATTTGTAAAATTTGCATTAATTTTTACCTTGATCTTTCTCTTCCTTGTTTTTCTAATTAACTTTTTGGTCCTTTACATAATTTCTAGAGTTAAAAATTGACATTATTTTCAAACCTTCCCATGTTCTAACATATTTCTAGTTATATTTAGCTCTGTGAATTTTCCTAAAGTTCAAATTTGTTTTGTAAAGTTCTCATGGTTGCTAACTCCCAATGCACTGAGAATTCTTGTGTAAATAAACTACTTAAGAATTCTTTTTAAAAATCCTAAGACAAGAAAAGTGAACTATTTATAGATAACTATTTAAATATTATTGATCCAGGTGTTACAAGTTGGAGCACAGAGAATATTAAATAAATCATTATCACAAATTGTGCAGCAAATGCTTTATCCATACTTAAGGTGTTGATTTTTTGAATCACTTCTTAGTCATGATAACACTTATGTCAGGATATGTGAGTGTCTGGATTTGAGAATCTTCATAAGAAAGTCTAAGGATCCTTTCTTGCTGTCTCTTATTTGAAGGATATAGAAATCCCTTAGATCACAAGCTCTTCTTCTCAAAATTTTGTAAGATACTCCTCAAACATTTCCCAGCTTCTAGTATTTCAAATGAAAGCCCAGTAATAGCAAGATTTTATTTTCTTTTTTATGTATTTTTTTCTGACCCTATACTTAGAGAACAGAATTTTATTCTTGAAGTTTAAATATTTCACCAGAAGTTTTGAATTTCAACAATGAGAAAGACCCTTTCATAAGCATAATGTGCTCTTCAATCTCATTGCAATTTAAATAAAGACTTTATCATCTTTATACCTATATCTTGGCACAAGTTAGCAACCAACTGTACTTCTGCTCTGAACCCCCTTTTCTGACTCCTAGGTCTTTTCACAACTCTGGGATATTGTGTTGCCTGTTGTCAATGAGGAAGGTTTGTTTGTTTGTATTGGGAATACAAATACAAAGCTCTCTCAAGGTTTTGAAGCAACCAATTTCCATTATGTTGGTCTCAGACACTGTGAATATTTTTTTATTTTCTGGAGTTTCATTACTATAACTGAACTGAAAGAATAGTTGACCATAAAAGATATGGAGAGAGCTACATTTCTCAGGGTCTTTTCCACGTGGTGTGCAGTGGCCAACGGAAGATTTCTGGTTGTTGTTCTACCCCTACTCCAAGTGGCATGACTGCAGGACTCCTCTTGTTCCTGCAGAAATCTGCTGGCATTGCTCATCATGCCTTCCATGCCAGCTGGTGGCTAGGAGTGTGTGCCACGTCAGTAAGTTAGAGCATCTTCTCATTCATTTATGAAATATTGCATGAGCCCCAGTCTAGAAGGGACTGATCCAGGCAGGGGAATGGAGCACAGTATCTGCTCTTTTAGATGAGGAGCAAACAAGTCATTATCCACTTTCAATAATTTTCTTTTTAAATTTTGGTGCTTATGGGCAAAGTCTTGGATAAGGACATAAATGTGGGAATCATCATGTTTTATAGGACAGTGAAGGTTATAAGAGTAGATGGCACTTCCTAAGCAGAGAGTATTAAATGATAAAATAAGAGGGGTAGGGCCAAGATTTAAGGAATCCTAATCTTTTTAAAAACCTTGTAGAGAAGGATAAATAATTAGAGACTAAGAAGAACCAGTCAGAGAAGTAATAGTAATAATTTATTAACAAACTATTAACCAATAAAATAATTAAAACAGATTGTACACTCCAAGAAAGCTTTGCAAAGGTCAATAAAAAATATAGATTGGAAGCTTATTTGTTTTTGTTATTGTTGTATATTAGTGCGTTTCCTCTAGTGTGTTTCATTGTGGGCATGTTAATACAAACGTATAAAAGTTTGCCCCTCACCTTCCTCTCCCCCTCTCCCTGATCCCCTTCTTCTGTACTAATGGTCTCCCTTCCTCATACTTGAGGTTCTTCTTTTTCCCTCCCCTCTAGCTTCCACATGTGAGAGAAAATATATAACAGCTGATTTTCTGAATCTGGCTTATTTTGCTTAACATAATTGATATGGTTTGGATGTGAGGTATCCACCCAAGCGCTCATGGTTCATCCAATGTGGTGATGTTCAGAGGTAAAATGATTAAAATTTGAGAGCTATAACCTAATCAATATATTAATCCATTTGATGGATTAGTAATTTGAAAAGACTACTGTCCTGGATGGTAACTATAGGCAGGTGGAGAAAACGGGTCACTAGGAGTGTGCCCAGGGGTATTACCTCTTGTTTCTTGTTCCCCTGATGATGACTCCTCCTCCTTTTCCTCCCCCTCCCCCTCCCCTCTTCCTTCTCCTCCTCCTCCTTACTTCTTCTTATCCTCCTCCCTCCCTTCTGCTCCCTTCCTCCTCCTCCTCCTCCTCCTCCTCCTCCTCCTTCTTCTTATTCTTCTTTCTCTCTCTCTCTCTCTCTCTCTCTCTCTCTCTCTCTCTCTCTCTCTCTCTCTCTCTCTCTCTCCCCTCCCTCCCCTGCTAGCTGCCAGGAGTACAGCACCTATCCCCCACCATGCCCTCTGCTATGATAGGTTGCCTCACCTCAGGCCAGAGCAATGGAGTCAGCTAACAGCTGGACTGAACCTTTGAAACTGAGAGCCAAAATAAACCTTTTCTTTTCCTTCTGTAAGTCATTATTTTCAGGTATTTTGATTACAGTGATGAAAAAAAAATATGAACGTAAAAATGCTCTCCAGTTTCATCTGTTTGCATGCAAATGACATAATTTCATTCTTCATTATGGCTGAATAATACTCCATTGTGTATATATCACATTTTCTTTCCTCATTCATCTGTTGGAAGGCATCTGAGCTGAGCCCATAACTTGGCTCTTGTGAACTGTGCTGCTGTATATAAACATAGGAATAGATGTATCGCTGAAGTTTGCTGACTTTAATTCATTTGGATAAATACCCAGGAATGAGATAGCTGGATCATATGATGGCTCTATTCTCAGGTTTTTGAGGCACCTCCACACTTATTTTCATAATGGTTGTACTAATTCCTACCAGCAATATATAAAGCTCCCGTTTCTCTCAGCATCACCAGCATTTATTGGTTTTTGTTTTCTTGTTGATAGTCATTCTAACTGGGCTAAGATGGAATCTCAATGTAGTTTTGGTTTGCATTTCCCCAGTAACTAAAGATGTTGAATATTTTCTCATGTAATTATTAGCCATAAGTACTTGTTCCTTTGAAAAGTGTCTCTGTTCAGTGAATTTGCTCATTTATTGAATGGGATTTTTGCTTTATTTTATTTTTATTTTTTTGGGTGGGGGGAGTGTGTGTGTGTGTGTGTGTGTGTGTGTGTGTGTGTGCTGAGTTATTTATATATTCAGGAAGGTGGTTCATAAAATACGCTTCTCTATGAAAGATTCAATTTGATTTTATGCTAGTTGTATAATATGCTGCTGAGATTTAGGTGGAAGTTAAAAGGGATGGTTTTTTCAGTCTGTCTTTTTAAAAATTTTGTTATATATAACCACAGAATGCATTACAATTCATATTACAAATATAAAGCACAATTTTTCATATCTCTGTACACAAAGTAGAGTCACATCCTTCATGTCTTCGTATGTGTACTTAGGGTAATGATGACCATGGCATTCCACCATCTTTCCTACCCCTCTGCCCCCTCCACCCTCTCCATTTCCCTCCCTCCCCTTGACCCTTTGAGAGGATGGGTTTTGTGATCGAATAAATTTGAGAAATACTTTATATAGAAAGATCCACTTCTAACATTTTCAAGGAATGGAGTAGGGAACTGTTCCATTTACAAGGGCACGGGCCATTCAATGCTGAAAACAAAACAAAAAAGTATTCAGCAAACTGGGACAGTTGATCACCCTAACTTATTGATGCATGCCAAATATCTAAATAGAGAGATTATAAGCTCCTGCTTCTCACCCCTATACTTTCTCTGAACACTAAGAGGCCCACAGACACCCCACCCCATGCATCCAAGCCCTATACACAACACTCTACCCTCCAAATGGCTGCTCCCTGCCCATGGCTAGGCACACTGGTGAGGCCATATGCTGTCTGGAGGAAGGACCTGCAGAAACAGCCATTCAGGTGATAGAAACAGGTTTGGGCCATCTGGGTAGAGTCTGTAAGGGGCAGAGGGTGTGGTTCTAGTAGTTGGAGTATGGCCTAGAAGAGGGATGGGCCCTGGGTGGGCACAAATCTTTGACTCTGAGGACCCAAGCCTTAAGAGGACACCAAGGGAAGCACTCATCTGGCTCCATTCTTAGCGTGATGCCGCATATGGAGACCTTCCATCCAGAAGAGGCATAATTCACATTAGCATATGAAGAAATTCTAAGTAGAGCAACTTTTTAAAATGGATTTTCTCCAACATTTAAAATTTTATGCAAGAAATCCCTTTTTACACACATCATATTAATACCCTATACAATGCATTTAGAAAACACTAATGTGAGCAAAAATATGGGCAAATTCATTCATACTTTCTAATCACAATTTAATTGATGACTTATGAGAGAGGCCAGGAAGAGTGTGACTTATTTTATTATTTTTCCTTGTTTATTTGCATTTGAGAAACAGACATCTGAGCATTGACAGGGACAATTTATGTCCCAGAAAGTTTCCTGCAACTTGTAGCCTGACACACAATGACATCTAGAATAGCAAGTAACCATGGGATAGTAACCATGAGTAATAGGTATTAAAAGCTTCACAAGGTTTGCCAGAGTGAGTCTAAGGGGTAAACACTTTGTATCCTGGCTAGATTTAAAAAAAAAATCACTAGAAAGTCTAGAAATAGATTATCAAGAAAATGTGACTAGAAGAGTTCTGGTTCCAGGTAAGATGGAGTAGACATGCTCTTCCTGTCTCTTCTGTTGAAACCTCAACAAAATGAATGATGCAGCCATTTGTGGACTTGGAAAAGTAATTAAGGGTAGACAGATCAAGAAGAGACTCAACAGTACCTCAAAACTAGCAGTAAGTTTATTGGTTTTGTTTTTCCGCCTGAACTCAATGTAGCCCAAAACCTGGAAGTGGGCACAAAGGAATAGAAATAGCTTCAAGAAAATTCCTCTACCTGTGGCTCAAAGAATAGAATCGGGAACTTTTAACGTTCAGGGAGAGTAGAGAAGACTCGAAATCTTCCCCCTTCTTTTCTCTGTTCTTTAGTGTTATAGCCACCCAAGTGTCTCCTGTTGGTGGCAGCAGTGATATCTAGGGGAACTCAGAGTAGCTAAAATTCTGAGGAAAGGAAATTTTCCTATAGAGTTAGAAGAGATTCTTTAATAAATAAATAAATGGGAAAAACCCAATGCTTTTTTTTTCTTCTCCCTATCCTCCTGCCTAGAGAGGGCACCATCACTGGAAGTGATCAGCTTTCTGGCCAGATGGTCCAACAGGAGGAGCCTCAGAAAACTAGGATGTACCAGAGAGATCACCCAGAGGAAGGAGCTCAGAAAATCAACTCCCTAAAGTTGTTTGTGAAACAACCCTGGGTTTACTTGTGAATGAGGCCAGCATTGATTTAGTCCCAAACAACATACCAAGATGTTGAGGTATGGGATATAGCACTCCCCAGACCCAGACCAGCCACTGGGGTGGCACACACACAGGACAGATCTGAAGAGGAATACAAAGCCTTGTAAAGTGAATTCATACTGGAACCACAACCCCAAGAAGGCTGATCTGAAGTTGTGGCCTCAGCCCAATAGAATCAATGCCTGCTAAAACGAAACTACCATTTTTTATATGATGATCGAAACAAGGTATGAATCCGAAAACAATTATATTAAAACGCAGAGGATACTTTCAAAGAACCAGGAGAATCTCAACTTATATGGAAAAAGAAAATCAAGGTGTCAATGCCAAGATGACACAGAGGTTGAAATCATCTGACTATGGCTTTAAAGCAGCTGTTATAAAAATACACTAAGACATATGCTTCTGGGAAGATGGAGTAGATGTACTCTTCTCTGTTCCTTCTACTGAGTACAACCAAACACCAGGGACGGTATATAAGAGCAGTCATAAGTATACCCTGAAAAGTGGAAGAGAAAATTGCCTGGGGACCTAGAGACCAAGAAAATCCCAGAGTCCCCTGGATTTTCATTTTGCCTTATGTATACCATTGAGTAATAAGGAAGCCAGCAACCTAGAAATGCCAATGGGCACAGTCAGTATTGGGAACAAGGACTCTTAACCCCCATTCCACAGTAAGATGCTGCTTTTCTCTTTCCCCCCTGAGTGGTATCAGAAGAGTCAGGGGTAGAGAGGAGAGAGTCAGCACTTTCACAGTTAGCAGCAGCAAGACCATCACCTCACAGTGTCCGTGGTGGCCACAGTGGGAAGCAGTAATGAAGCACCCCTTCCCTTGCCAGCTAGAGTGCTTTCAGCAAAGGCCAAGTGGGGGTCTAAAGCCTACCATCACCAAGATGCCCCTTCCTCCCAGGTGCCAACAGAGGCCAGGCAGAGACCTTGAACTACCACTGCCAACTCACTAGAGCAAAGCAATGTCCCCCAGTTCTCTGCTGGAGCACTGTCAAAGAAAGCTTGCTAATATGCAAAATTAAATAAGATCCAAAGTCTCTAAATAATCCATGGGTTAGAGAAGAATTATCAAGGGATTTTTTTTAATGCATTGAAATAAACATTAAAACACAACACAACTTGTAGGACACAGCTAAAGCAGTACTGAGAGTGAAATTTATAGCACTAAAGTCTCAAGACAGCAATCTCAGCTTTCACCACAAGGAACTGGGGGGGGGGGCGGGCGCTAAAAGTAAAGTAAATCCAAAGAAAGCAGAGGGAAAACAAATAAAGATAAAAGCAGAAGTTAATGAAATGAAAAATCAGAAATGTAATTTTAAAAATCAATGAAACACAAAGCCGGCTCTCTGAAAAGATAAATTAAACTGATAAACCTTGGCAACATTGACAAATTAAAAAAAAAGAGAGAGAAGACACAAATTAGTAATATCAGGACTGAAACAGGAGAAGTGACTATAGATTTCAGGCTTTGAAGGTGGTCAGAAAATTCTATCAACAACTCTACACCCAGGAAATTGGCAACTTAAGAGAAATGGACAGAGAACCTCAGAAAGTACAGTAGGGATTCTGATGGTGGAAATGTATAGGGAAGGGTTCCCCTGGTGAGAAAACTCCCAGTGTGTGTGTGGGGGGGGTAACAGCCACCCTGTTTCCCACCCTTCCTTAGAATGCCCTGTAATCTCTCTTAGGATCTAATAATAGAACTAATATATGTGCAATGTCTAGCAGGTATGGCAATGCCCTGAGATGCCTGTGTGTTAGAGCCTCATCAAGCCTTGACCTTGATTGCATAGCTCCTGGGAATAAAACTTGTTTGCTAGATAACTACAATGCTTCACCAAGCTCCAGTGCTCCTGGAGCTGCCTAACAGTAACTTCAGACAATGGACTTGCTTAAGAACTGTACAAAGCTCCTAACATTGCATATTGTAGCTGTGAAATATAACTACAGAATAAGCAATCTTACTGATACTCTGAACAATAATGTAGTTATGGTACTAATGACCTAATGTACCTATTGGTATAAATCAATGTGGCTTCTTGGACAAAGAGCCACTCTGCCACCTTCCTGCCTTTACACCTTGTGTCTGTCTCCTCTTTATTATTATTCCTTACAAAGTACAAACCTCATACATTGAAAGAAATCATTTGTATAGTTCTGTAACTATTAGCAACTTGAATTAATAATTTAAAACCTCCCCAAAATAAAATACCCAGGCCCTAGTTGTTTCACTTGAAAATTCAGCAAAACATTTGAAAAAGAAAATTAACACCAATTCTAATGATCTTTTCCAGAAAATCCAACTAATTCAATGAAGGCAGAATTACCTTAAAACCCCAAGACAAAAAATGCAAAGAAGAAAACTATTGACCAGCATCTTTCATTGATACAGGTATAATAATTCTTAACAAAGTATCAGTAAAGAGAAAGAAAAAATACATAAAATTATTTACCATGATAATTTATTCCAAGAATGGAAGACTGGTTCAATATTCAAAAATGATTCATTGTAGAGCTGGGGATGTGGCTCAAGCGGTAGCGCGCTCGCCTGGCATGCATGAGACCCGGGTTCGATCCTCAGCACCACATACAAAGATGTTGTGTCTGCCGAAAACTAAAAAATAAATATTAAAAATTCTCTCTCTCTCTTTAAAAAAATGATTCATTGTAATCCATGATATTAACATATAAAAGAAGAAAAATCACATAATCATTTCAATTAAGGTAAAAAAAAAGCACTGGAAAAATTCTCTGAAAACCAGCAATAGAAGGAACTTCCTCAACTTGGAAGGAGTCTACAAAGAAACCTACGGTTAACATTAAACTTAATAATGAATGACTGAATGCATTTCCCCCAATCAGGAATAAAGCAATTTATTATATAACTAGGTAATCAAGACTGTCATTGGTCTGTTCTCATCATGGCTATTCAACCAGGTACACCTAGTCAGAACAATAAATAAAGAAATGGACAGGAAGAAATAAAATTTTCTATTTGAAAATTACATGACTGTCTATACAGAAGAAAATCAAAGATCAAAAAGAATGAATTCAGGAAGGTTGAAGGATACAAAGGGTATTAAAAAACCGTATTTCTGTACACTAACAATGAACACATGGAAATCAAAGTTAAAAACACAATGCTACTTAAAATCACTCAAAATAGTTGGAAATGTTTAAGTGTAAGTCTAACAATATATGTACACCTTGTATACTGATGAACAAAATGAAAGATAGAAATAAATGGAGAGAGAGAGAGAGAGAGAGAGAGCGCCTGAACATGGATCAGAAAACTCAATATACTAAGGACATCAATTCTCCCAACTACTGTACAGTTCCAATGCAATTTTTATCAAAATATTATCAACATTTTTGGTAGCTATAAACAAGATCATTCTAAAAATAATATGGAAAAGTGATGGAACTAGAATATTTAAAAAATAAAGTAGGAGAAACCACTCTATTCATTTTCAAAACCAATTATATAGCTAGGTAATCAAGACTGGTATTGGCAGAGGGATAGACACATAGATCAATAAGATCTTCTAAATTTACTTGCTATGACCTCTATTAAGAAGGTCTCCTAGGGGGATCTGAGGCCAAAACTTCAATGAATTTGCTCTATATACAGATGCATAATACTATTTTCAAGTCCTCTCAAAATTCTGTGCATCTCTTCTTCAGAAATATCCTCTTCAGTTGCCTTACAAGTTTTCATTTCTTGTTCTTTCCTTCACTCTACACCTAGTACTCAGGCAGTGGTTCTCAAACTACCGTCAGCATCACAGGGAACTTTTTCTTAATGCAGAATCCGGAGCCCTACCTCAAACCTACTGATTCAAAAACTGAGGTAGATGAAAGTTGTGTTAACATGCCCTCAGGGTCATTTTGATGCACCTTCATGTTTGAGACCCACAGTGCTAGAGCCTAATAAGTCTAGAAGTTTCTTGCACTTAATATAATATATAACTATAAAATATATTGCTTTCAAACCAGTATTGATTTATATATACCAATCCCCCTTTGTCCAAAGTTCACTTTCCTTAATTCAAGTTACCTTGGTAAACTATGGTCATAAATGGAAAATTCCAGAAACAACAATTCATAAGTTTCAAATTACTTGCTATCTGAGTAGCATGATGAAATTTTGTGTCTTCCAGCTCTAGCCTGCCCAAGTCTGAATCATCCCTTTGTTCAGTATATTCACCTTGTATATGCTACCTGCCTGTTAGTTATCTAGTAGCCTTCTCAGTTTTCAAACAGAATGTCACAGTATTACAGCACTTGTGTTCAAACAGCCTTATTTTACTTAATAGTGGTCCCAAGGCACCAGAGTAGTACAATTCGGATCTGCCAAAGAAAAACCATAAAGTGCTTCCTTTAAATGAAAATCCATGAAAGGGGAAAGCTCAACAAAAACATCATTTGCTGAGGTTGCTAAACTCTGTAATACAATAAAATATTTTGAGAGAGAGAGACCATATTCATATAACATTTATTACAGCATATTATTATAATTGATCTATTTTACTGTGATTATTGTTCATCTTTCACCATACAAAGTTTATAAACTTTATCATAGGTCTACATATATAGGGAAAAAAACCATGGCATTTATAAGATTTGGTGCTACTCATGGTTTCAGGGATCCAGTGGGCATCTTGGAACACCTTCCCCATGGATAAGGGGTGACTATTGTATTGATTGTGCAAACAAGTTTGACTCTGTGAAAATCGGTTGTAACATTCAGAAAGAAACAAAAACAAGTCTGGAGGGGTAGCTCAGTGGTGGCACTCTGTACACAAAGGCTTTTGTTTAATTACCAGAAGCACAGAACAAGCAAACAACACATACATCACAAAGAAAAGTATATCAAAATATTAACAGTTTTTTTTTTCTGGATGGTAGAATGATTGTGTTCCCTCTGGACTGTTCTGTGTTTCCAAACATGTCATGATAAACGTTATTTTAAAGTAGATATGAAAATAGACCACAAAATGAAAAGTAAAACGTGTAGTCCATGAAGGATGACCATTCAAGAACATACCAAAAATGCTCCTTGGCCATTTCAAACAATAATAATAATTTGACTGATTCTTTCTTGCAGTCCCTGAAGAGTCTTGGCTTGGTGACCCTGCTTTGACTGGGCCTCTCCATTCAGCCTTTTGTATGCAGATGGGCCTGTACCCATCAGGACATGTGATTTGGAAAGAGCAGCAACAACTCCCAGAACCTAGAGATCCTAGGAACCCAGCAGCCCACACCTCCTAGATGCAACCCATCAAATGAGGTGGCAAGTCATCAAGCCACCACCTTTTATCAGGACTCTTGATAAGACCAAGACCAACCAACTCCCCAGGGTCCAGCTCACAGTCTGACAACACCCAGCACCCCCACCCCAGATTTTTTTTCCCAAAGCAGACAATGTGGTATTGTGATTAGATATAAACTGAAAGTGTATTTTCTGCCCTTCAGTAATTACACTGCCTTATGGTAGCATTATGCGGTGTGAAGCCTTATTGTGCTGCAGAATGAAATTCTGTATAATTTTCTTCTCCTCCAATGCACAAATGGAAATCATATTTTGGTCTGAGTTGGGAAGAAAGGCTCAGTTATCACTTGTGAGCGTGGTGTTATTTTCCCCAGAATTAAAAAATCCATCTGGGTGTCCGACCTCGCTCACCCTGCCGCCTCTCCATTCAGCCTTTTGTATGCAGATGAACCTTATCAATTTCCACCGCCTCAAAAGCCCGCACCCAGCTTGGTGCCTCCCCCTGGTCCGTGCGGCTTTAATGGAAATGCATGAGGCTTTTTTTTTTTCTTTGATGTCTGCGCAATATACGCATGTGGATAAAAACCTGTGCTTTTATTTAGGGAGAGGGGGAGGGGGTTTCAAATCAAAGTTAAAAGTCTCTACCAGATCGTGCCTCGCTGGCGATTAGCGGAAGAGAGAAAGGAACAGCAAATCCAACACACAAGCTGTGAAACTGGGGTTATTCAGATTATTGACTAACAAATAAAGGGGCATGGGATGTCACATTTGTATTCTAAGGGTTTTCATCCCTCCACAGGTCTCATCAACAACTTAGTGAAGTGCTACTAAATCCCCTGTGTTAACATATTGGACTTGGAGTTGGAGAGGGGGGCGCCTTGTGATTAATGCATTAATTGCAATTCCCTCAGGCCTGGAGCTGACTGTGTCAATAATTCACTTAAGACCAGTTGGCCCTTGAGTTATTCTACAGTGTCGTGTAAACAACTGGCAAATAACACCACTCAACCATTTACCCCAATCCGATTGCTGTTTCCCGTGCTATTAGCAACCAACTTCCAATGAATGATTCATCCGCCAGTGGCAAAGCCCAGCCCTGGAATTGTCTGAAAGCCCCAGGTCTGTAGGAACATATTAAAACAAACTTGGAAATGCTGGTTTCCCAGGCCAAGTCTACACAGTACAAAGCGAATGAGTGTTTGGGAAAACCTGCTAGTTGACATAAGACTCATCCTTTCCTATTCACCTAGGTCAATTTTCTTGTTCCCAAGAAAAATAAATAAGTAAATAAATAAACCACCCAGATTTTCTTTGACTCTAAGTAGCCCATTAACTCATTACTTTTGTGACAGTTGAGTTAGATTCTGTCGAGGAAGATTTATACTGTGAACTGTTGATGCAGCTCACATGAACTTTGGCTTTAGAGTCAAGAGTAATTTGTCCCCAGCCCCCAAACTAATAAGAACCAGCTATGTGAACTTGATCTTTAACTAGGACTCAGTTTGCTTCTTTGAGACAAATGAGATATTTGCCCTGTTATCCCAACAAGATCATTACAGGATTTTAAAGTAATGATAAAGACAGAAATATATTTTGAAAGTTTGTAAGTACCAATTAAAACTCTTATGATTAATATACCAACAATTATATATATAATTGTTGGTATATTAATAATATAATATATCTGGGTTGTGTAACACTTCACATTTCCCAGAGTACTCATATATGGGTATTTGTAGAAAGGGATTTCAAACTTACAAGGATTAGCGGACTATTTTAGATATGAATAATCAAGTTTAAGGAAAGAAGCTAGAACTTCAGGTTTAAAATATCTACCCTCAGCTGGCCTCTTCCAACTTCTTCCAACACAGAAAACAACTCCTCACAGGTATATTCATTTTTGCTTCAGATATCTCTAATTTGAAGGAAATTTTCCTTGATGGTGAGCTGGTTTCTGTTTTCTTGGGGTTTCCAGTCATTTCTAGCTCTGGGACCCCAGAGAACAAAGAGGACCCTCCATCTCACAATGAGAGAATCACCAAGGCTTGCAGAGGGTTCTGAAAATTAGACCCTAGATCAGAAATCAATCAAAAACACTCTATTTTTTCTCCTATTCTTTCTTTCAAAAAAATATATAAGCAAACAATGTTCAGGGTTTTTAAAAAGCTCAAACAGGACACAAAGTACAAAATGACAAGTAAATATGCCCCTCTGCCACCCTTCCCTGCATAACCCATTTCCACTTCCATAAATAACTGCTATTAACAGTTTCTCCAGTTGCTTTCTAGCAAGTTGAATGAATTTACAAACTCACAAGATTATGCAAAGTTGGATGATGGTATAAAGAGTTTTCTGCAATATTTTGCTGAACTGTATCTTGGTTATCTGAACATAATTAGCTGTTACAATACACCAAAGTGTTTACTGGAAAGGTATTTATAATAAAATTTTGCATCTAAATTAACATATGAGCTTTTGTCAATTTATATATGAGACTGGTCTCTTTAACTGTAATTACAGATCTTGTTAAGGTTAGTTAGCCTTACAAAATGATTGGGCAGCTTGTATTGATCTCTTTTTTATTCTTCCCTATGTTTTGGAACAGTCTATAGGACATGAAAATTATCTGTTCCTTAAATATTTGGTAGAACTTAACATTATGGGATCTGTGCCCTTTTTAGAGGTGATTGTTTTATTACTCTTTCAACTTCTTCTATTATTATTTGCTCTAGTTGGGTTTTCCAAGGAAATTTTTAATATTTATGATTTCTTTTAGGCATTATTTAAAATTTGTCTATATTTTGAATTATTGGAATAAAGTTGTACATTATAATTTTAGTTCCTATTATGTCTGTATTCATGTCCTTTTGAATTTGCTATTTTTTGTGCCTTCTTTTTTTCTTCACTGTAATTACCAAATATTTGTATATTTTAGAATCTTGCTGGGCACAGTGGCACATGCCTGTAATCCCAGCAACTTGGGAACTAAGGCAGGAGAATCTCAAAGTCAAGACCAGCCCTAGCAACTTAGTAAGTCATCAAACAACTTAGTGAGACCCTGTCTCAAAACAAAAATAAAAAGGGCTGGGGATGTGGCTCAGTAGGTAAGTGCTCCTAAGTTCAATCCCCAGAGAAAGAAAGAAGAAAGAAAGAAAGAAAGAAAGGAAGGAAGGAAGGAAGGAAGGAAGGAAGGAAGGAAGGAAGGAAGGAAGGAGAGGGAGGGAGGGAGGAAAGAATGAACCAAACTTTGGTTGGATTTATCTACTCTTATATTTGATTTTCAACAATTTCTGCTTTCACTTTTACTAATTCTTTTCTAAATTATTTGGAATTATTTTGTTACTGATTTTCTAACTTAAGCTGAAAGCCCAGTTGATTTGTTTTCCTATTTCTTGTGTTCTAGTAAATGCATATAATGCCATGCATTCTCCTTGGTCTCGGACGATCCATAAATCCTGATAAATGTGTCTTAAGTTTGTGAATTTTCAGAGTTGGTAATGATCATTAAAATTTTAATTTCCAGTACCTCTGCTTGATTATTATGAATGTGACATCCTCTGTGGCTCTCGAATGACTTTAATTTTGCTCATTCTAATTTCTTGTTCTTTTTTCTTTTCACTAGTCCAATTTCCTGGTATTGGCCCGTGAACTTATTGAGTTTTATACATCTCTTTTAGTTTGGCTTTCCCAAAATATTTTTGTGACTCTTGTCTGTGTTCTCTGTATTTGTGAGTCTCTTTAGCTTACACATAAAAGCCTGACTCCAAAGGTGATTGGGGAGTTCCTGCATTACAATGTAGGTAAAGCACGAATTCTCTTGTCCATCTCCTCTGATTGTAGGGGAAGCAAGGAACTCACCAAAGGTGCTGGGCAGCATGATCCAGAAGATGGATTATTGAATACTGGGGCTTCTATGGGAGCACCAGCTTCCTGATGCATTCCAAGAGTCCACCCTCTCCCATCCACAGACGACTTGTCACATGTCCTGACAGATGGAGGAGTTGTCATGTTCTATGGCAGGTCCAATTTCCTGGAATTGGCCCATATACTTATTGAGTTTTATGCATCTCTTTTTTAGTTTGGCTTTCCCCAAATATTTTTGTGACTCTCGTCACATTCTTTTGTGACTCTTTTCCATCCTTTCCACAGATTTGGGGAGGAAGAGGTGAGTCTGGAGCATGTACTCAGCCTGTCCTCTTGACTCAACTACTGGAAATTAACTTTAACTTACGCAAGGACTGTTTGCCATGAAATGAGCACCTCCCCTGACAGCACTTCTTACCTGTCCTGCAAACAGCAGATGGGCCTTGAGATGGCTACGGGATGATGAGTGGGGACAATGAACTCTTGCAACCTTTAGACATGAGTCCTTAGGGAAGTTAATTATATTTACCAGAAAACTGGTGTCAAAAAAATAAGTTAGGACACCAGGTGATTGGTGCTCACTTTTTTTCTTGGTGATTGCTGTAGGAGGGGACATGGAGGGCTGGGCTTCCTGAGCCAGTGTCAGAAACAGCTGAACCTATTTAAATAAGAGTGAGTGAAGGGAGGGCCAGTCTATTTACAGGTCAACAGCAGCCCTGCTATCTGATGCCTTGTGGAACTAATTCCTAATTGGGGTAGTGTTTGTCAACACTGACAGGACCCTAATACACTGTAATCGCTCCAGCCACAAGCTCTGATAGAGATCTTAATCTCCACACTGTGTCCCCTTCACAGGGCTGCAGGGCTGCTGCCCACCCCCTCCTTCCCCATTCTTGCCTTGGTGTCTCTCTCTCTCTCTCTCTCTCTCTCTCTCTCTCTCTCTCTCTCTCTCTCCCCCTCTATCTCTTTCGCCACGCCACCCTCCCCTTTGGGTACCATTTACTTCCTGTTGCCACCTGCTTTGTGTCTCTTTCAGAGCCTTCTTTCCGAGTATCACCCTCTGTAGGGTCTTGGACCTCCAACTCCATCATGCCATCTCCCTTCTTCTTTTGTCTCTTTTGTAAATATCCATCATATTTAGATCCTCAAGCCTTCCCAGAGACTTTAAGTTGCATTTAATTTTAATACATGGTTATTTAATGATGCCCTGTCAAAGAATCTCGAAATCATGAAGAAAGTAAAATTCTACTTTGGCCAGTTTTCACACATAGAAGCAGAAGGTTAAGCTAAGTGTGTCCGGCAATTGGAAGGAATGTGACTTTTCTTTTCCCCCCTTGGTGCTGATATTTTGCTAATTTAGCAACTTGTTTAAAATGCAGAACCTCAGGAACAGCAGACACCCTGCATAGGGGGCCAAGCTCTGTGAACCAGGACTAGGACATTGTGGAGGAAAGATCTGGAGAGATGTTTTAGAAAGTAGTAGTCAAGTGTGCCCTCAAGTTGGTGGCACTATATGTGGCTCCCAGCCAGGGGGCAAAGGATTCATTCCATTTCCTTTCCTTTCGGTCGATTTTCAATTTTGCCTCCAAAGTAGTGCTCTCGACCCCGATCTAAAGCAACATTGCTTCTCTGGATTACTGCTAGAAATTTTCCTTGCCCTTCAGACTCCCTCTCAAGAATATTCTTTCTGGAGCTTGGCTATTCTCATCCTTTGGGTGTAAGCTCAAATGTTATACTTCTCTAGAGAGATGAAATCCCGAACCCTGTTCACTCTGAACCAGAGTGTTACACACCAGGTACTCTATATCCTTGGACTATTTAACATTTATCACAAGTTGTAATTCCCTCATTTATTTTCTTCCAGGACCACAAATCTCACAAGGGCAGGAACCATCTGTTTATCTCACCATGATATCCCCATTACAGTGTGTGGCACATAGTAGGTCTTCAATAAAAAAAATTTGTTGAATGAACACAAATGCAGAACAGAGGAATGAATGACGTAAGGAAACAGAGAACGGAGTATCATCCTCTAATGTCTCTTCTTCCCCAAAATAGTCATCATAACGCCATTGCTTGAATTTTCTTTCTTCTCTAAGATTCTTAAGAACCTGTAATCAAATCCCAACTTCTCTCTTTCTCCTTGTGATCTCCTAAAAATTTCCCCTATTCCCTCTAGCTGGCCAGATGATGTACTTCTCATCACTTCCTGTGGAGAACCCTCTGCTCCATTCATTCTCCCTCCTTTGCCTTTGCTCCAGCTGTCCCTCTCCCCCTGGGATGTCAAAATGTTGAGAACAAGCCACACTTTATCCTTCTCTCTGTCTCTAAACCTGCGGTAGATAGATATTCTAAAACCTCTGTTGTCTTGTTTGCCTGATTCTTTACAGCTGGCTTTCAATTATATCACCACAGTCTTCAGACAGGAATGCCCTGTGCTCACCTACAGTTGTCATGAAGTTAAATTTACAATGGACCCGACCTTGTGTCCAATCCCATCAGGAACTCTCTATGCACCGGCTCTCTGGGGTTCCCTGGGGCCAGGCTGTAGGAGAGCTTTCCACCTGAAGCTCAAGTGATGTCTGAAGAGTAGGGGACAGAGGAAGGGAGGGTTGGGAATCACTGTGAAGGGAAAAGGGAAGGAAGGAAGAGAGGGAGGGAGGGAGGAAGGGAGGGAAGGAGGGAGGGATTTTAAAGGAAGAGGGATGTAAGCATATTCTCAAAGCCTGGGGTCTAGTGATGGGAGTCAGGCACCAACAAAAGCAGCTGAGAGCTAGGTCATGAGGAGCAGGAAACAGTGTAGGAGCCCAGGGATTGTGGTCTCTGATGGGTCCTTTGAGTCCACAATACAGAGGCAGATCAAGGATTGGGGGTGCTCCTCATTTTCCCTTTCCTCCCCCCTCTCTGTCTTCCTCCATCACCACCTTCTCCCCTCTTCCTTCTTTTCCTCCTCCCCTTCCTCCTCCCTCTTCTTATCTTACATCAAACCTCTCTCACATTGGATACCCTTTGCCTGCTCTGTGCACTCTTTCTCATACCCTCATATCCTGGAACTGCTGCACAACTTCCCATCTCTGTTAAATGGACACAGTCAATTCTCTGCTTTTTATTATGCGGCCACATCAATGTTTATAGCAGCTCCATACATAAGAGCCAAGCTATGGAACCTACCTAGGTGCTCTTCAATGGATGAATGGATACAGAAAATGTGGTATATATATACCCAGTGGATTATTCCTCAGCTAGAAAGAAGAATGAAATTATGGCATTGCTGTTAAATGAATGGAACTGGAGAATATCATGCTAACTGAAATAAGCCAGTCCCCCAAAACTAAAGGTCAAATGTTCTCTCTGATATGTAGATGCTAACCCATAACAAGGGAGAGTAGACAGGAGAAGTACAGAAGTTTTTTGTATTAGATAAAGGGGAATGAAGGGAAGGGAGGGGGAATGGGAACAGGAAAGACAGTAGGATGAATCAGACATACCTTTCCTATGCTCATATATGAATACATGACCAGTGTAACTCTACATCCTGTACAACCACAAGAATGGATAAAAATTGTAATGGGTTGCACCTTATGTTTGTATAATATGCCACAATACGCCTCACTGTCATGTATATCTAAAAACAATAAATTTTTTAAAAGAATAATTCTGTTTCTGAGATGTAGCCACAGGACCCCAGCTGAGTAAGTCCCCCAAGTTCACACTCTAAAGTGTTAGTTCTCTCGCTTGCTTTTTTGTTCTTGCTTTTCCCTGGTAGCTTATGAAGTCTTTCTGCCTTGGTCCCAGCCGTGGATACACTTACCTGTGATTTATTGATGCTAATCGTAGGAAAGCCATTTGTAATCAAATGTTAAACAAAGACATTCTCTCGCTGAGAGGGAGTGATAACGCACCATTTAGTAATTTTTGTGCGGTTGGTAATTTGGAGAATGAATGATAATTTCTGAGCCTTGAAAAGCTACGTTGACAATGCCTGGTGCTATTCACCTAGTGAATGAAGACACCTTCCTCTCCATGTCTTGTGATAAATTTCTTTTATTAAGGCCACTTACGCAGGACTTTATCTTAATGGTCTCTCATATGGGGCAGTTGTGCTTGGGCCGTTAGGTTGTTTTTCATCGTGCCTTAAACACAGGGCCCTGAGGAAATAAATAGCAATCGTGTTTCCAGGAAGCTCCCAGGCAGCTAAGTTGCTGCAAAAATTAGGCTCTGAAATAATAGGTTTTCTCCATCACAGCTGGTAGGGTAGTCTCAGAGAGAAGGGGTCTCTATACCTGCAGGAGGAGGAGGAGGCTCACCCATCCACCTACTCTGTCACTCCTGCTGGCCCTCCTCTTACTTATTTGTCTTTCCTAAGTGACTGAGTACTCATCCTGTCTTCTCTCTAGCTTCCTGACTTTTTCCCTATTCATTATTAAATAATCCTAATTGTGCTTTCCAACCAATATCCAATTCAAATGTTCAACCAATATCCCTCCCAGAGTGGAAGGAAGTGGTGGTACATCCCATAACTGAATCAATATTGTGTTGGCCCCTACATGTTCCTTGCTATCTGCTTTCCACTCAAGAGAAATCCTTGCAGGTGGTCAGAGGGCTGAGAGCAAAAGCAGCCATCTACACACCACACAACGATGCCCTATTCGTGATTTGCTTTGGTTCCAGATTATAGATTTCATGGCTTACTTACAAGGTGACAGAACCTGAGGATGCCCTGGGAGAGGGAGGCTGTCTCTGAAGACTGTTCCTGTGACGAAAGATCCTTTGAATACTGTTCCTGGCAGGAGCAGCCTGCCTCGGTGTGCTCTTCTCAGGCTCAGGGCACCTTTACGGGCACTGTGGCCACCTCTTCAGATATGAAAATCAGAATGAAATCTTTTTCCTTGGGTCATTCTTTCTTTCCCACAGTCTCCCAATTCTTAGCCTTTCCTCCAACCCCTCACCGAGGATCCAACCTAACAATTGTGTCACAGACCACAGAAAGAGCCATCAGCCATTCCCTGCCTCTCCCAGTGCCTCTTCCAGGTAGCAGAAGAGCAGAAAGGAATGGAAGGAGACTACATAAGTGAGCCAGTGGCACATCTGAAAAACCATAATATATCTCATGCTTTATAGGATGATCTGAGAATAACTGTCTCCTCAGCCTTGAATCAAATTACCAAGAGTCCCTTTCATGACTTGAGCCTAGACACACCCAGCTCCAGGAGATAGGGGGATAAATATCAATAACAGCTGACATTTAATTCACATCTACTCATTACTAGGCATTGTACCAAGAACTTTCAATTTATTATCTTATTTAACCTTTGTAACATCCTTAGGATGTGGGTACTGTTACTGTCATCTGCATTTTCCAGGCGGAGAAAAGGAAGCTGAGAAGGCCTAAGTTACTTTCCTAGAGCCCAGAATTAGTGAGTCCTGAAGGTGGAATTGTAATCCAGGTTGTCCAACCCCAAAATACTCACTCATTTCTTCTGCTAATCCAATAATGACCATCATGTCAAATCACAGTCAAAGTCCTCGTAAGGGTACTAACACATGCTCTCTCCCACCACAAATGCATCAAGACGGGTGGCACTATGAGTCCGTGCTGATGCTTCTCCAGACACTGTGCTATCACTCACCCTCGGTGGAAAGCTGACACTGTTTCTGTCCCTCGGAAGATGGAACTGCCTCTGCTCAAAGGTAGCTATCCTCTGTTCCTTAGCAAGACCCTCTTCCTCATTAAGAGGTACCTGGTGTGTCCCTCAGGTCCACAGAAGGTTGTCTGCATTTACCTCCTCAGGAGTCACTGCCTCCCCTTCTCATAGAGCAGCCAGTACTAGAATGGCCCACCATTCTCTGCTCATCTCCCCTGTGTCTGGCCATGGGGCATGGGCATGCTCTGGTTCCGCTCGGATACTGCCTATAAATTCCATCTTGGGCTTCACAGGTGGTGTGGCACAGGAGGGCAGATTTCCTCCCATGGGTTTCTCCAGTGGAGAGAAAAATATGATACATACTGCCTTGAACATCCAGTCTTTGATTGTCTCATAAACTAGCATGGACTCTAACCAGGATATCCTCAAATTGTGGATCTCTTTTGCAGCATGAAGAACCTACAAATTTCACAGTCATCTCTGATCTGTTGTTCCTGGTTCAGAACTATTATATCACACTGTCTTTTCTCTTTTACCACGTCAAGTTGAACTACCATTGTGCCAAGCCATCCTTTGACTTGTTGCCATTTCTTTTCCCCATCTGCCTTCTTGTCAACCCAAAGCAAGGATCAGAAGGCAGCTGGAGCTCCTTCCTGCCAAAAACACCAAGAAATGGGAACAACATCATAAGTGTTGTTCTCAGCAAAAACATGAATTGCATGTATCATCACCAAAGACTTTGCTGGATGCAGAGTTTCAAGTATGTTTAAGTAATGTTCTATTAAAATTCTTGATTTGTAAATCACTCCAGGAATAATAGGTAGTTCCAAAAAGTGAAATGGGAATGACCTACCATGGCCTACCACATTCAGAGCTACCCATCAGAATTCCTGGTACAACACATAGCAAGAATAGACAAGAATCTCCAGGCAGAGGAGAACAAGCATCATGATAAGGAAATGCAAATTTTATGATTGATACAGGGGTTGTAGCTCAGGGGTAGAATACTTCCTTAGCATGTGTGAGGCCCTAGGTTCAATCACCAATGATACAAAGAAAAACAAATCATGTTGTCACACTCATTATGAGCCTCTGAATGAATGGACTGTCTCAAAATAAATGCCCAGTTAAGAAGATGATACCAGTAAATCCTTTCAATTGGTCAAATTGACTCAAAGAGAAGATGATAACCAAATGATGTTCTAACCTGCCGAAGTCTTGGCTGGGCACTGAATCATGAGCCACCACACACCTTGTAGATTCAAACAGCAATTCTTTATTCCTAAACTCACACCAGCCTCTACACACGTTCTGGGGAAATCCAATTTCTGCCCGCCAATTCACGTCCCAAAATACTTTCTGAATTCCACGAGAACTCAACGGGAACTCAGGCAGCAGGAACGCCCTATTCCCAGCAGGAAATAACCTTCAACCTGGAACTTCCCTAAAACCCAGATTGTCTTAAACCGGGAACGCCTTAAACCCAAATTATCCTAAACCGGGATACTTTCTAAAACCTGCAGGATACACCCTAAACCTGGATCCACCCTGGTCCTTGAGCAGGATCACCTTTCTCAAAGACACATGCAATGTCACAGCGAATTTCCATTTAACATGGGGTACGCTGGCAAGGAAATTTCGATGCGTCATTCCTACTTGGCAATGGCCCTCAGCACTAACCTAGGTCTGATACATTGAAACTACCCGTATTTAAATAGAGAAGGTGGAATGGGGAGGGAGAAAGCATTTTTTTTTTTAATTGTATAGGTAGCGTGCCATACTGACTGGAATCAAATAGGTAAGACATTGGATACATTTTGGGGGGCACTTTATTTATTTCTCTCTTCACCAAAATGTACCTGAACCAAAAAGGATTACTAAAGGCTCAAATCAACCTTGGGCTTCTGATAATCTATGTAAATGAAGTTGTAACGGTTTGGACAGGATATGAGGTGTCTCCCAAAAGTTCCTGTGGTAATTCAGAAATGTTCAGAGGTGAAATGATTGTATTGTAAGAGCCACAACCTAATCAATCCATCCTAGTTTAAATGGACTGACTGGTGGTAACTGTAGGCAGATGGGACATGGCTGGAAGGGATGGGTCACTGGGTAGTGCCCTGAAAGGATGCATCCTCCCTGTGGCCCCTCTCCCTGTCCCCTCTCTGCTCCCTGACTTCTATGAAGTGTACCTCACCTTGGACCCAGAGCAATGCAGTTGGCCATCTATGGACTGAACGTCTTAACCCAAGAGCCAAAATAAACTTTTCCTCTAGTTTGTTCTTGTTGGGAATTCTGGTCACAGAGACACAACAATGATCTAAACCAGAAGTGGTCTGAGAACTGCTGAAATGTGAAGACCCACTAAAGATGTGGCAAAGAAGGAGAGAACAGAAAGGATTTCAGAGAACAGTGGGTGGAAACTCCTGAACCCCAAGGTATTGGTCCCACGCATCATGTACCAACAGAATTTCAGGGCTGCAAACCTGCTTCTACTGTGTCTTCCAATTTTCCCCTTAGTGAATGGCAATGTGTATTTTGGTTATCCAGTCTTTGTTCTGCCATTGTTTATGTAGAAAGGGACATATTGTCTTTGGAGCTCATAGATCTCTGAATGAAGAGGTATGTTTTAAAACAATTAATAGATCATAATCATTTGTTTTTACTTTAATGATAGGAGCATCCTTCACCTAATAGATCAGTGATCATTACATTGAGTGATCATCTCATCTTATTTCCTATGGAGAAGGAAATAAAATTCCAGCTCACCACTTGGCCCATAAAAGTCAATATTTAGAATTGTAATAATGTTAAGCATGTTTATTGCTTAATGTTTTAGAGTCAATCTATGGACAAAGCACAGAAGACACTTGTGATTGCAGGATAAAATGTAGATGTTAACAACTTGGGTGGTAGAATTAGGGAGAAAGCATGAAAAAAACATATAGATTTGTCATTATCCATATCTTATGAAGTGGGTAGTAGAAAGACTGTCAAATATTGGCAGTTAAGAAATGAGAGTTTATATATGTTATTTAAAGTTGTAATGTAAGAATAGATAATAATAAAGCTATAAAATATTGGAGTGAGAGAAGGGGAAATTGTGTATGTTATTCAAGTCTTATTCATAGTGCAAATCCATATACTTTATCTAAAGAATATAAATCAAGAAATTAAAATGTAAATATTAGAGTTATAGCAGAAGAATTAAAAGCAGAAATTGTTGTAGAAGTCAAATCCGACAATTAAGGCTAGAAATGAGGAGGGGTGAGTCAAGAGAGTGTGTCTACATTTATCGTAAGTTGTTGTGATCTATTGTAGTCATCGCTGCATGGACTGATTTAGCAAAAAAAACCAAAAACCAAATATAGCGTGTGCCATTATTATAAGGAACTTTTTGTGGCCTCATAGAGTTTTAAAAAAAATATTTTTCAGTTTTATTAAAAGCTTATAGTATAGCATATTGAAATTATTTTTATTAGTTTTTTTAGTTATACATAACATTAGGATTCATTTTGAAATAATTATAAAAGTATGGAATATAATTTGCTCTAATTAAGTCCCTTCCTCCCCTCCTCTGTTCCCTTCCCTCTACTCTATAGATCTTACAGATTATAGGTGTTTTTTTTTTTGAAATAGTATCCTGTGGGCATACATAAATGTGAGAATCACTGTGGTATATTTATATGTGTTCATAGGAAAGTTAGGCCATATTCATTCCACTGTTCTTCCCTTATCCCATCCCTCCTCTTTCCCTCTCAATCTCCTTCATCTACTCCACTGATCTTTCTTTCTATACCCTTATAGAAAAAAAATTATGAAAGTATGCCAAACATTTTGTAAAGTACAAAAATCTCAAGTGCATAGCTCAAAGTCAAGACACAAAACATTTTCTACCACTTCTAGAAATTTCCCTTGACCCCTCCCGGTCGACATCCCAAAGATAACTTTAGATTAGTTGCACTTGACTTGAAAATTGTACTACTAAAATCATACAGTGTGCATTCTTTTGTTTCTCACTTTTTTGTTCTTTTATGTCTGTGAGCTTGATTCATACTGTATGAGTAGCTGTGGCCATGGTATAGTCCATTGTGCAAATATAATAAAATGCATTCTTATATCTTATTGCCAGAGAGTAAGGGATCCCCCCCCCCCAGTTTGGGGCTATTATGAATAAAGTAGCTATGATCATTCATGCACTTGTCTTTGGGTGGAAATTTATACACATGGGTTACATACCTAACAGTGAAAATTGCTGAGTATGAGGTAGATGTGTGTTAGTAGATTCTGCCGAACTATTTTCAACCTGGTGGTATCAATCCCACCAGCAATATTTAAGTGTTCCAGTTGCTCAGTGTCCTCACGAACACCTTCCTGCTGTCAGTCAGTCTTTTTCACTTTAGTCATTCTGATGTGTATAGTGGTGTCTCACTATGGCTCACACTGGCCAAGCCTGTTTTTATGATACTGGTGATTCAAATATCCTCTTTGGTGAAGTACCTATTCAAGCCTTTGCATCTTAAAAAATGATTTGGTTTTTTTTTCCTTGTTTTTTTTAAATATATATTGTGTTCTTTATATATGCCATATCTGTGCCAGATAGATAAGCAGATGCAAATATAGATCTGTCTGTGTATAGTAAGTATTCCAGGTACCTCTCTTCTGCTTTGTGGCTTTATCATTTCAGTTTCATCTTAATATCTACAAGGGAACATACGTTCCTAATTTTACTGAAGTCAAACTTATTAATCTATTTTTTGCAACTATTGTTTGTTGTCCTATTTAAAATTTTTTTATCTGTCCCAAGGTCTTGAAGACACTTTTACAAGTATCTTCTTTACAAATTGTCTTCTAAGAAGTCTTTTTGTCTTTAATTTCAATATTGGACATATAATACACCTAGAATTCTCTCTCTCTCTCTCTCTCTCTCTCTCTCTCTCTCTTCCTTCCTGCCCCCCCTTTATAAAACAACATTATTTGGGAGGAAATTCCAAGACAGATGAGAAATGAATCCTAAATGAGAAGAGGTTTCCTCTCTTAGCTTGCCTGCAACTGCTGCACAAACCACCCAGGCCCAGGTAGTCAGATGATTCTGTCTGAGCTGAGTAGACAGTGTGCCACAAAGGCACAGTGGGGCACCAACGAAGCCTAGGGTCCAGGAACATAGATGTGAGTCTCTGGGACAGGGCAGTCCAATGTATGGAGGTAGCTGGCTCTTAGCCACAGTGTCAGAATATTGTTGGTGTCTACGGTATGGTCTTGGTTACCAAGTCAACTGTAGTTCTCTGGCCCTCCTGTAGGTTGTGTGATCTACCCAATATCTTTCTAATAATTTCCTTTTTTCAAACCTACTTTTTATACAAGATCAAGAACTCTGTTTGGCAAAAGCAACAAATTTAAAACCCCACAAAATGGCACAGTTAGGAAGCTAAAGAGTTACACATGTCCTCACTTGAACTGGGATTCAAAGCATTTCTCAAGCATTTTCCTAAAACTTCTCTGCTCTGCGGGCAGCTGGAGAAAGGCCTGTTAGAGCGGTGGTGTAGAAGCTGCCCAGGCAGAGCTCACAAATGACCTCCCAGGCCATTCCATGGGGTCCTAGCCACAAGTGAGGCAGTGGCTAACATGGACATAATCCCTAACTCTTCACCCATCTCCCAACCATGGCTGCAGACATTCACTGCACCTGTGTCATCTGAAGAGGAAATCAGCAAAATAATAAAGTTCCTTAAATGATAAACCACACTGTAAAAATTAATGGGAAATTTCAAATGGTGTGGAAAGTATGTCTTAATTGGAAGGACATTTTAAAACATCTCTTTATGATGGAGTACTTGGGAGCACTGGCATTAGGCAGTAGAAAATAGACTTCTGGTGTGATGGAAACAGCCCTGGAGTTGTGGCATGTTTTATTTTTTTCTTTTGCTCAAAGATTTTCAGTAGTCTGTGGTGTGACACAGGCAGAACTGCCTTCTCTGAGTATGTTAAAATTGTTTCCCCTCCTCTTTCCCTAAGCACTTCCCCTATTAACCTTGGAATGTTTGTGTTTTCCTGGTGCCTCTCAAGTGTGCTTGTGCTCTCTCTCTCCTTCTTGCTCTTGCTCTCCTTTGCATTCCTGTGTCATCCTGCTTTCCCCCGTCACAGCACTGATGACACTATTCTTAATCACTGATTATGTCAGACCCACTAGACTGTGAACTCCTCCAGTAAGGATCCCCTGTTGTCCAGTACTCTGGCCCTAGTGCCTGACCCGACACTAGGAGATATTTGTTGAACAAAGGAACCAATGAATAAACAAGCAAATGGAGGAGCTTAGCCAGGAATATGTGCTAATCACTCTCAAGAGCCAAGGTTTAGGAGACTGAGGCAGAAGGATTGTAAGACCAAGGCCAGTCTTAGCAACCTCGCAAGACCCTGTGTCAAAATCATACAAAAATAAAATGGGAGCTGGGGATATGGCTCAGTTGGTAGAATGCTTGCCTCACATGTACAAGGTCTTGGGTTCAATCCCCAGTACCACAAAATAAATAAATAAATGGAAATAAAAAGAGATGGGTATATAGAGTGTGCAGGGTTATAATTTCCAGTACAAAAAAAAAACCCAATCTGCAAAAATTTACATTAGTCTGAAATTATAATCAGTCAACCAATTGCTTTTAGGCCCATGACAAGGCACCACATCATGGCAGGAGCCCAAGGTGAAGCAAAAACACTTACCTCATAGCCAGGAAGCAAAAGAAGAAAAGGAAGGGCCTTGGGTTCCACTAGCCTCCTCCAGGGCACATCCCCAATGACCTAAAGTCCTCCCAGTAGGCCTCACCTTTTAAAGGTTCCACCACCTTCCAACAGCACCAACCTGGGGATCAAGACTTTAACACATGAGACTTTGAAGAGCAACTGAATAGTTAAACTAAGGCAGCTCACATCTATAATAACCTAGGTTATTCTGAATAATGAAAGTTTCTTCCTCATCTTTGATATTGAGCACGCTGGGTAATGGAGTAAAACTGACACTTGGGATAGAGGTGGAAGTCAGAAATGGAAAAGTGGAGTCATTATCATTCACCTAGGTGCAGAGGCAAAGTCCAAAAGAGAAAGTATTGTCAGTGATAAAGAAGCTCAAATCTGGGTATCTGCACACAGGACACCCTTGAAGAAAAAGGGATTAAGACAGGGCCTTTACTGTGTTGTTTCACATACGTTATTTGATTTAATCCTTCCCCTATGAAACCCTGTGAGATGAGGAGACATTGTTATTCCTGCTGTATGGATGAGTCAACTGAGGCAGAACTGAAGCAACTATTTCCTGGGTTATGATGTCAGAAAATTGCAGAGCAAAGATCAAAAAGTGAATTTGGTGGGATACTGAAGCCCATGATCCATCCATGATAGGTCAATGCCTTTCAGAAAGAAGGGACTGTTCAACACTGTGAAATGCTTGGAGAAGTCAAAAACAAGAGCCTGGAGCTAGGCCATTGTATTTGACAACTGGGAGATGAGTCATGAGTTGCAGGGGTCCTCTTACAGCAGATTAATAGAATGATTTGACAGGGAACAAGTGAAACAAAAATGCAATAAAAAGATAAGTACAGGGTTATAACTTCACAAAATAAAATATATTATAAATATTTATTGCATACATATGTGTGTATATGTATACACACACACACACACACACACACACACACAATACTTCAGCTAAATTGCCTATCCTGATGGTAGGATTTTTGTTGACCTATTCTTGTGTAATTTTCTTCTGCCATGCATGAAGTATCTGGAAACACAATAAAGAGATGCACACTGTGAGCTCAGTGAGAATAGGAGTCATGATATATTCTGAATTTAGCACTCTGCCCAGATATCCAATACGTGATGGATTAACAAATGCAAATCAATAAAAAATGAGACAAATAAAGGCTGGAGCCAAAGTCAGAGCAAGAGGAACAGCTCAAGTTCATGCCTTGCTTGTCCTTTACCAATAATACAGATTGACTACTGCTCTCTGTTTACCAAAAGGCATGGATCCTTTTCTGTACTTTCTCTTGAGCTATAATTTGTGCTAGTGAACACAGTTTTTTTTTAATCTTTTCTATTTCCCCCCCTCAAATCCTTTCCTTACCTAGAACCCCATTTTTCTCTCTTAAGTAAACCTTAATGTATTCCATATCCCTTGATTCTAGGCTTTTACCAATTGATAGTAATCTTCCCTCATATTCATCAGGAAACATTTTCAAAATAAAATTACAATGGGAAATGAAGGATCTGGGGAAGATGCAGTGTGAGCCGTGATGACTCACCTCTCTTCTGAGACAGAGAACATTCATCTTCCTGTTTGGAGCACTTAGGACAGAGAAAGCACAAGAGGAATAATTGCCCCATGAACTTGGTGGTGGGTCCCAAAGAGACCCAAAGAAATGGAGGATCTTAAATACTGTCCCAGTAATAATGAGTGAGAGGAAATTGACAGAATCCAACTCTTACTAAGATTGCACATGCCCAGAATCAATAAAAGGGCAGCAGGAATTAACACCTAAGCTGATAAAGGACAGATCACTAAGGGAGTCTAGGTTTTGAAAAAAAAAAAAAAAGTCTCTGGGGAATGGAGTGTATTGAAAGATTCTCAGTGGATCTTGTTTTCTTAGAAATAAATAATTCATTGTGTTTTGTACATAACTATGTAAACTACATCTGCTATCTTCAACCCTGTCACCCAGTTCTTATCCAACAAGATTCCTTTTATGTAATATTTATCAATTTGTTATTCACATAATGTGTTTAGATAAGCACAGGAAATATTTTTAAGAAACTATGGGCCAGGGCTCATTCTTCTAAATGGAGAAGTATATCTTTACTAGGAAGCAGTGCAGAAGACTCTTAGGTATAACCATAAATTCTCTTCCCCCCAATTCTCTTTTGAGAAAATTAAGCTCCATTGTTATCAGAGTTTGGGGAGTGTCTAATTTTCCCAGGAAGAGATTTTCCTACCTCCCTCCCTTTCCCTACCCAGTGGAACAGAAGGGCAAATCTCAGGGAAAATGGCTTTCTTTAAAGTACAGACCTTTGGAGATGGATGTGCATTTACAATAGTTAGATCACAGAAGTGTTCTCTTTTATACAATACAACTCTTATTGGCCATGACTTAATTAGGGGGACTTGAATCCTGTCAATATATATGACAGGTGCAATATAACGTGTGGTTCCAATAAGCAAGCTCCTGTGTTCAACTCCAACACTTGGAAATGAGACAAACAAATAATGCAGCTCCTCAATGTTATGCTGTGGCATTATTCCATGGCCCTACAAAAGGACCTTCTCATTTTCTAGAATAATTTTTGTTTGAGTTACTGTTTATTTTATGTAAAGAACCAAATTTTGTGTTATGTTTTAGATATTTTGTCAGTAGAGATACAAATAATTTCTGTTTGATAGAGAAGATAATTCCAAACATTAGGGTTTTATTGCCATATAAAATATTAATCAGTTTTGTCTCTAATTTAGCAAACTTACTTTAGTAGGCCTTTACCAAGGAATTATATAAATGCTATTCTACCTTTACTCTCCTATTGATCCCATCATTATTGAGTTAAATGTTGATACACATCCATTATACATTTATGAGTGATGTTTTAAACTGCTTCTTTAAAATGCATACTTTAGGGCTAGGGGTATAGCTCAGTTAGTAGAGAGCTTGCCTCATATGCCCAAGGCCCTAGGTTCAATCCCCAGTAACACACACACACACACACATTCTTTAGCCTTAGCTATGTGACTTTGGGCAAGGTAAAATCTATGTGTCTCCGTTTCCATATCTATAAAATTAGAATGTTAGGACCTACCTCACAGGGTAGTTGTACCAATTAGATTATTTGCTATTCATCAGGCACCTTGACTGTGCTTAAGAAGAAACAAATACAGTATCAGTGTTTGTTAAATAAATTTAAATAAAAGTTTTTAGAAATGACTTTTTTTGACACTCAGCCTAGCTCATTATGTGGGATATCGATGCCTCCCCTCTTCCTATCTCTCTGAGACATTACCAATCTGAGTGAAGATCTGAGCCATTCTATAAAGAGAGTAGAGAATTTGTCAGCCGTGGGAAATATCATATTTTAATGAGGAAGGACTCTCAACTGGGGAGTTTCCTTATCCACTAGAAGGTCTATTCAGAGAATTGATCTTGTTTTAGTCAGATTTTTCATTACTGTGACCAAAAGACCTAAAAGAACAACAAGAGAAGGAAATGTTTATTTTGGCTCATGGTTTCAGAGGTTCAGTCCATGGTCTGCCAACCCCACAGCTCTAGGCCCGAGGTAATGTAGAACATCATGGTGAGAAGCATGGTGAAGGAAAGCAGCTCAGGACATGGAAAAAAGAAGCAGAGAGAGAGACAGAGAGCTCTGCTCACCAGAGTGAGATTCAAAGTTACATCTCCCGTGACCTACATCATCCAGCTACAACTTACCTGCCCACAGAGAGAGAGAGAGAGAGAGAGAGAGAGAGAGAGAGAGAGAGAGAGAAATCTGCTCATCAGGGTGTAACCCAAAGTCACACCCCCAGCAACCTACCTCCTCCAGCCACACCCTACCTGCCTACAGTTAGCACCCAGTTAATCCAGTGAATTAATCCACTGATTAGGTTATACCTCTCATAATCTAATTGTTTTATCTCTGAAAATCCTTGCATTGTCTCACACATAAACTTTTGGGGCACACCTCATATTTAAACTGTAACAGATCTGTTATAGGCTTTCTCATAAGGCAGAAAACATCCTGTTTTTAGAGTGGAAATTTTACTACTCTGTAATTTTTTCCAACAAGGACAAAGATGCACAAATGCCTGAATTTCCCCAAGGGTATTCATGCTAAAGTGAAGACCCAGTCCAATGGGGCAGAGGCAACTTCCACACCTCTCCAAGAATGTTAGTATTTATAAAAAATGTTGGAAGGAGGAAGAGAAGAGAAGAAAGAAAAAATAAGTTTAAAAAGCTAAACTTCTTCACCTCTTTCATTATTTGCCAAAGGAGATTTGATAGATACAACTTACCTTGGGTCCTCTTGAGGTCAGAAATATAATTTTACATGAAATTTTATTTTAAAAACTTTATATAATAGCTATATTTGTAGACATTAACTACCCCTAGGTAACAATATATAACAATATTAATAGTCAATACAACATCACCAATAATAATAATGAACACATGTAATACGTATTTTATCCTTAGTGTTTTACATTTCATTCCTTTGCTCAGTTCTCCCAATAATCCCACATTATCTCTACCTCACAGATAAGAAAATTTAAGTACCTAGAGATTAAATAACTTGCCTAAAAAAATCAAGCAAATGATGAATAATGTAGCTGGAATTCAAGTGAAAACATTCTGGCAATGGAGCCTTTGTTCTGCGTTATGATTAAGGTGCATCCAGAAATAACTCTTTTCTTTATTTTTTATAACCACTTCTCTCAAACACTCTGTCTTAGAACTTTCTGTCCAGCTTCTGAGTGACATCACAGGTAGATTCCACAAGCTTGCTAGTCACTTTTACATAGTCAAAAACCTTACGGTGGGGGGAAAGTCCGGTGCAAACTGAAATGATGAATGTCCCGATGGAAGTACACATCCCCTCCAGTGCAATACTTGTTTAGAAAAATCAAGTCTGAATCACTTCAACACTCTAGAGATCTCACCACTAGTTTTAGAGAATTATGTTAAATAACATCATGTACAAGTTCAGGGAAATTCAGAATGTGAGAAACTATGGAACATCTGATTCACTTTCTTTAACAGATAAATTTCACAGAGGGGAAATTTAAAAAAAAAAGAGGGATGGAAAACCAAGAGATTGAAAATATCTTAAGGGATTTTTATGAGTAAAATCGTGTCCCCTCAAAAAAGATATGTTGATGTCCTAACCCTGGTACCTGTGAATGTGAACACATTTGGAAATACTGTCTTTGTCAGGAGTCATAGGTCAAAATGAGGCCGTTAGAGTGGTGCTAATCCAGTATGATTGGTATGCTTGTAAGAAGAGAAGAGAGACAGAGACAGAGACACAAGGGAAAGCAGACCTGTGAAGACAATGAGAAATAAAGTTAAGCTGCACTAGCCAAGGGTTACCTGGGGATCCCAGGACCTAGAAGAAACAAAGAAGGATCCTCCCCTACCACCTTCCGTGAGGGGATGGCCCTGCCAACACCTAGGGTACAGACTCAGCCCAGGAACTGACAATAAATTTCTGTTGTTTAAGCCATCCAGTTTGAGCACTTGGTTCTGTCCGTCCTAGAAAACGAATACAAACATCAATAAACCAAATGCAAACATGTGGAATTTGGATCCTAATTGAAACAAAATCACCATAAAAATATTGTGAGACAGGAAAATTTAAACACCAACTAGAAATTTGATGATATGAAGAAATCATTGGCAAATATTTAGGTGTAATAATGATACTGTTCTTATGTTTACATTAAGAGTCCTTGTGCCTTAGAAAGATATACACCTGGAAGCTTTCTAAGATAAAATGATATCATGTCTTAGATTTGCTTCCAAATAACCCAGAAGATAGGAATTTGTTGGCAGTATAAATGAATCAAGACTGGTCACAAATTGATAGATTAAGTGATAGGTACCTCAGAGTGAGTTATACTATTCACTCTACTTTTGTATGTTTAGAATTTCCCTCAAAAGTTAGGGTAAAAAAAGCCAATTCCAATCCAAATCAAGTCTTTAGTGCACTTATAAATCTTATAAATCCATCATTTCTTTTATAACTCGTCTTCTACCTCCCTATTCCTTATCTCCTAGTTCAGGTATAAGCTGTTGGTGGAGAAATGGAGTAGTGAAATATGAAATTGTTTTTGTTTTTCTCTGGTCCAATTCCTCCCACCTTTAAGCCCCCCTGAGATCAGAGCAGGGAAAAGTGGGCAAATACTTTCCTAATATAGGTGGACCATTGGTAATTTTCTGTTTGTTAGCCACCTATGTTGGTGCAGGAGCACGACCCCTGTCCCTCTCCTTCACAATTGCCCCCCCACACACAGGTGATTTGTGCACTAACTCATCTTCTTAATGAAGATGTTCTATTTAGCTAATCTCTTGCAAACACTCTAAGCTGTTGCTTCAATGCTAGGGTGGTCAATGAGCTCCCTTTTTAAAAAAAGAGCTATCAATTGGTCTTTTCGAGATGACATCTGCTTATTGTTGTTAATTCATGCTATAGATTTTTTAGGATGCCAGAAACACAAATATGTGTCATGTGACTCTGGTGTTTATCTGGAAAAAGTTTTCTACAATCTATAAGACTATACAGATTATTACCACACAAACTGATACTCAGAAAATGTAAACCTTTTGTGATGATTCTCATTTGCTTTTTGCAAATAAAATACAATGCATTAAATTGTATCTTTAAAGGAGTAATTGTTAGTCATGTTTTCCATTCCATCTGTATTGAAATTGTGGGAAAATCTGAGACCTGACCATAGAAAGAAGCTCTACCTGGACTGGACAAAGACAGGTACTTTACTTTTCATCCTGTTTTCTCTGGTTTTGTGGGTATTCTGGGAGTGTCATAAAAAAACAAAACAACAACAAAAAAACAAAACCCTCTTTGCCAACATTTTCTCTCTCTTCTTTGGTTATAGATTCCATATTTCTCCCAATTTTCCACTGCATTGTTTCCTGTGTTCAAGTCTGTGTTGTTCTCAGAAGTACCATAGAATATATTTTGGAGGCTAAGTATATTTGGATTATGTGGAAGAAAAAAACAAATTGCTGCTTAGGTATGCATGTGAAATGAACAAAAAAGTATGAAAATTTTGCTCAAAATGTTATAAAAAATATTTATAATTCATTAATTATTAGATAGGTTGATGGGCAGTGAGTGTTTAACAGCTTTATAAAGATACTGTTAACATGTAAACTTGCATATATTTTAGGTCTATTACTGGTTCTTAGGAGATATATATATATACTGTAAAATAATCAACACAAGATTAACTTATATATCCATTACCTTTACAGAGTTGCCATTTGTATATGTGTGTATATATAAAATACTATTCAGCTTTAAAAGAAAAGGAAATTTTGCCATCTGAGACATCATGGTTTCAGCTGGACAATATTATGACAAGGGAAAAAAGTAAGACACAGAAAGACAAATACTGATGACCTCACTTGTATATAGAAGCTAAAATAATCAAATGCATACAAGTGAAGTGGTTGTTGCCAGGGAGTGGGGGGGAAAGGGGAATGGAGTGATATTGGTCAAAGGGTACAAAGTCTTAGTTATGCAAGATGAATAAGTTCTGGAGATGTAATACACAGCACAGTGACTACAGTTACCAAGAGGACACTTCTGAGGCATTGCGGGGACACGTGAGGAGGCCCACTAACCCTTGGTCACCAAGTGAGGCAACGGTCACTCCCTCAGCTGCTTTCTCTCCGGTCTTCCCTTTCATTTCTTTTGACAACTGTTTCCTGGCCCTTTGAACTCCGTTCAGATGACATATCAGGGTCTCATAAGAATTCACCCAAGCCACACTTTGCTGGAAGCACAGGGAATAAAATAAGGGTCTTTCCTTTTCTGCAGTCTCTCTAAGTCATTCTTTTGAGTTGCTCCTCACTTGGCTGAGGGAGGAGAAAAGCACTCCTGATCTTTCCCGTTGCATGCTCTGATCTTACAAATCCCTTTCCGGTGCTCTCTGGGCATGCTCTAAGCTCCTCTTATGTAGGCTGCTGGAGGAGAAAGGAGAAAGACCAGTTTGATGATCTCTTAGCAGGCCCTTCAGAGCTCTCTTAAACATCTCAGTCCCTTCCTCAGCTTTGTCAAACCAAGTAAACAAGTAAAGTCTCTATTCACATCCTAAGACTCTCATATTCCTTCCAATCCTTACCGCCCTGTAGGGTGCATATTTCTCACAGGTAAGAAAACAAATGCTAAGAGACTTGTCCAAGAACCTGCAATTGGTGAAACTTGGATTTAGACCTGAGATGTCTGACCTTACAGCCCCTACTTTTTGCACTAAACCTTAAAATGTTCTGGCTCCCAGATTAAATCAATCCAAAGGATTTTTTTCACTCTCATGATAAAATATTGAACATTCCCCCCAATGAGCTGCACACAACTGCTTTGAGTCCTGTTGCCAGAGAGATATAGTATCCACAGTCAAACTGTCAAATTGCTGGAACAAAAACAAACAAACAAAATATTATCTGCCAAGGAATACAGCAGCAGATTAAAGGCAGTCATTTCTGTTCTTTTCACAGCATCTGTATGAGCAAGATATTGAGAATATTAACCTTCATTCTATAAGCCTCCATTTGAAAACTTGCCTCATTTCTGTCCTGGCTTTCTGATTCTGCCTTCCATAAACCTGTCCGGTTACAAGACAGTCTTCAGAAATTACAAGAAGCACTTCCCAGGAGACAAGAAGCTGTGATCCCCATGTTTCCACTGCAAGGGTTGAATTGTCCCCCAAGAAATTCACAAATCTTACCCCATAAACTTCAAAGGTCTGACTTACTCCACTGCTGCCCTCTTCTCACCCAGCCATCCCAGACTACTCCTGTCCGCTTCCCACCTTTATACGTCCAATCCAAATCCAGTATATTTCACCTCCAATCTGTTCTTCTGCCATCCTTCTAAGTAAATAGCACATCAGAACAACTCCAGGTAATTTGTAAGGCTTGGTGTAAAATGAAAATATGGAACCCTTTGTTCAAAAATTAATAGAAATTTCAAGACAGCATTTGAAGAGCATTAAGCCAAGTATGGAACCTGTGAAATTTTAATAAGACCTTCATTTGCTCTGTATTGGTGTTGATTATTTTCTCATCAGTGGCCCCCGCTGCACTGTGACCAACTTGAGAGTATAAAATGTGTCTTAATCAAATTTTATGCCCCTGTGCTAACTCAAGCCAACACACAACAAGCTTTCCATAAGAGTTAAATGAAAGAATAAGTGAGCAAGAGTGTCACTGTCTTCCAGAACTCTTGTACTAGAAGCTCATTCTGCCTTCAGAGAATGGAAGAAACAGAGCAACCCCCACAGGATGTTGTTACAGGGTGTGTATTCAGGGTGCCCAGGAAGATGGCTCTAGGCACCATCATTCACAAATTGCTACAGCCAGAAAGCAAGATTTCTCTTCAGCTGCCTCACCCCCATACTCTCACTCTCACACATATGATGAGCTACATTCTGTCAATTCTAACAATTCTAAAACCACCCAAATCACTCTTCTTCTACTTCTGTACTGCTACCACCTAATTTCAGGCATGAGTCATTTTTCACTTTGTGTATCACTTTGTTTTAGAGGCTTAACTGCTGTAACAGATTCAATGATGCAGACTAAAATAAGATGCGTTAGTCAACTTTGCATGACTATCACAAAATACCTGGCAAAAACAAATTAGAGGAGCAAAGGTTTATTTGGGGCTCACGGTTTCAGAGGCTCAGTCCATAGTTGGCCAGCATCATTACTCTGGGCTTGAGATAAGACAGAACAGCATAGCAGAAGGGCATGGTGAAGGAAAGCTCATGTCGGCCAGGAAGCTGAGAAAGAGTATGAGGAACCAGAGACATGACATAATCCCCAAGGGCATGCCCCCAGTGACCTACTTCCTTCAGCCACATCCCATGTGCCTACAATTTCCACCCAGTAGTCCATTCAAATTATTAATCTATCAAATGGATTGATCCACTGATGAGGTTTCAGCTCTCCTAATCTAAGCTTTTCACTTCCGAACAAATGTGAGCTCTCTGGAGGAAAGTTTTAGTTTCGAACCCTACCACCAGAGTTGTATTGGTATTTTCTAAGAAGTTGAAGAATTTCCTAAAAATATAAATATCAGCATTATTGTTCCAGGTATCTTTTGGATACAAAGGATAGAAATCCAACTTAAGCTTAAAAAGGGAAAAGGAACTTACTGGTGAATTTATTGGTTCCTATAATTGAAGATTTATACTTACAAAGGATAAGTATTTCCCAGTACAGCTAGATCCAGGCATCTGAACAATGATATCAGGGCGCCAACTCTTGACTATGCTTTTCTTCGTTGACCTCATTCCTTCCTACCACAAATAGCTTTGTTAGGCAGGAATGGAAGATGATACGAGCATCTCTGGTTCACATAATCCCTTTGGCTCAGGTTCCAAGGCCTGGGCCCTCAGCTTTGCAGATAAGTCTATCCAACTCGGGCCAGGAACTTTGGGGACCCAGGGAAACCTATGTGTGCTGATGATAGGACCCTTACAGTCACTGAATGTGGATCTGTTAATTTATAGTGAAGCCTTTCACATCAGGATTCATGGTCTGGAGGCAAATGTTTTTGCAATTAGCTGGAGGCTGTGTCCACTTCTGTGACTTAGCCGTGGTCCCTAAAGCTTCTCTGTGGGTCGAGTAGGCCCTTTTCTGTGTCCCTGATGAACCCAGTCCCTGGCTTCTTCTAAGAGGTGGGCAGCTCTGCTCCTTCCATTCTCAGAAGGCAGAGCTAGCTTACCAGTGTCAGAGCTCTGATGACCAGCAATACTTTTATTCATTCACTCAATCCTTATGGAAGCCTACTGGGTGCTGGCTTGACCTAGCAATAGGACACAAAGTCAATTAAGGCACATTATCTGTGCCCTAGTGGCCCACTGTGTGGGGGTGAGGAGTTGACTGATGAGAAAATAATAAGCTCTAACACAGAGCAGTTGAAGTTCTTATTAAAGTTAGGTACAAAATGAATGCAGTGGGGAATGCTCCACATGAGGAAGTCCTGGACTGTTTTGCCACTTACCACACTGAGCTATCCATCATCATGTGTCCATCTGCTTATTCCCTTAGGAGAATGTGAACTTTTTAAAGGAAAGAACCATATGTTCATATTTCTATCTGTATCTCTAGCACTTAATGCAGAGTTTGGAAATAGCAAATGCTTGATCCCATAAATGGGAGACTATCAAATGGAGAAGATTATCAAATCGAGGCTCTTATTAAACACACACAAAGTTCAAAACAGATGATTAACTTCATGTTCTTATTGGGGAGGTTCTGGGGTGGTGAGTTCTTGGAAAGTCAATTGAGTACCTCTTAAGAACTGGACCAAAGTTTCCCTCCTACAGTCTCCTAGAAGAATTGAACTTGAGCAAGCAAACTCATTACCCTTCTCTGCCCTGCAATTGAAAAGACAAATTAGTCAGTCACGAGGCTCTCCTCAGAGTAATTTTCATACAAGAGTATGTATTGAGTTTTTTTTTCCAATTGTGGCCTTCCTGAAATTCAATCTCAATTCCACTTATTAATAGTCATTAGTGGTCTATAAATAACCAGAATCCTTTAGGTATAGAAAGTAAGCTATGAGCTTGTTTGAAATGTAAACAGCCTATTCATGAATTTGCTAATTGTAATTCCCTGTTTGGCCTTTGGCCAACCTTCATTCCCTGGAAGTGGTCACTGATAGAAATGTTTGGCTGTCTGATGATGAGTCCTGGCTGGCAGGTTGGGATCTAGGATTTGGGCATTTATAATTCAGAAGTCTATCATCTTTATTCACCCATTTACTTAAGAAATATTTATTGAGTCCTGCAGTGTTCCGGGGCCCGGGGTCGTACAGGTGTGGATGCAACACAGGATCAGTCAGCTAAGAACACAAATTCTGCTGTTTAGATATGGACTTAGATATTAGCAATGTCTAGCAAGGCTAGAAGCAGGGGCAAAGAAAAACGTACTAAGCAGAAAAGTTGAGATCAACAGCTTAGAGTATAAAATTGGATATGTAAAATGTCACAATTTTTCTGTTTTTTAAAAACTTATTTTATTTTAAGATAGGGTCTGCCTAAGTTGCCCAGGCTAGCCTTGAACTTGAAATCCTCCTACCTCAGCCTCCTGAGTACTTGAGAATTCATGTATGTGTCTCCATGCCCAGCTGCAAATTTTTTAAGTTAGAAGATTTTTACATAAACATTGTTATAGTTTGGATGTGAGGTATCTCCCAAAAGCTCATGTGTGAGACAATGGAAGAAGGTTCAGAGAAGAAATGATTGGGTTGTGAGAGTCTTAACTCAATCAGTGAATTAATGCCTTGATAGGGATTAACTGAGTGGTAATTGAAGTGGTAAGGTTTGGCTGGAGGAGGTGGGAATTGGGGCACAGTTTTGGAGTCTATATTTGTATCTGTCAAGTGGAGACCTCTCTCTGCTTCCTGATCACCATGTGAGCTGCTTCCCTCTGCCACACTCTTCCATCATGATGTTCTGCCTCCCCTCGAGCCCCAAGGAATGGAGCCAGCCTTCTATGAACTGAAACCTCTGAAACTTTGAGCCCTCAAATAAACTTTTCCTCCCCTATAGTTGTGCCGCAGGGTTCTTTAGTCACAGCAGTGAAAAAGCTGACTAAAACAAGCATCCACATTTCTAACTTCTCTGATAAAGTAAGGGGACCTGAGAGCATTGAAACTACCCTCCACTTCTTCTAGCAACAATCAGCTGAGTCTAGTGTTTCAAAATCCCCCAAGATACTAACCCTTAAAACTCATGAACAAGAAATTGGGATTCCTGATAATACTTGGAAATTCTCCCTCAAAGTATGTTATTCTTAAAATAGTTTTTGAAATTAATACTCATTATTCATTGTTAAAGTTTCTAAAAATGCTTTTGTTTAATAAATAAAAAATATTGTTGTTATGGTTTGGATATAGAAATGTCCCCCCAAAATCTCATGTGTTAGGCAGTGTAGCAACGTTCAGAAGCGAAAAGACCAGATGGTGAGAGCTGTAACCCCATTAGTAAATTAAGCCATTTGAAGGATTAATAATTTAAATGGATTTCTGGGTGAAAATTATAGGGATGTGGGGTGTTGGCTGGAAGAATTAGGTCACCAGGGATGTGCCTTCCAGGACTCTATCTTATTATTGGCTTCTAGCACATGGTCTACATGCTCCATGTCTTTCTGGTTCCTGGTTGCCATGAACTCTGTGTCTTTCTGGTTCCTGGTCTGCCACATCCTGCGCCATGATGATTCTTCCTTGGAGCTAATCAACCATGGACTGAACCTCTGAAACTCTGAACTCAACTAAACTTCCTCTTCTAAGTTGTTCTTACCAGGCATTTTGGTCAAAACTACAAAACTCTAACATAACTGTTTAGCGGTATTTACAAATAAATGTAGATCATAAATATGAGCAAAGGCCAATGAGAACCAGTAGATAGTTAGGTACTTAGGTACCATAAGATAGTATTTAGAGCTCCTGGTAAGGTTAACAATGCTACGTAAAATCATGTCAAGATGGCAATTTAAGGACTGACTTTGTTCCCAAACTTGTCCTTTCTGGGAATATCATTTGAAGGATTTGTATTAAGTATAATATTCATATAGATTATTAATATTTATTTCATTGGCAAGATTGCAAGCAGCAGACAAGGCCAAAAACACAAACTGAAAACATGCAAAGACTGATTTGACCATAAGTGTTAATTAGACCTTGATCACTTGCTCCAAAACAATCATCTCCAACCTTCAATTTCACATGTCAGCATTTCCTTCTTTTGTTTTCAACTTGAAGCTAGTGGATTCCTCCTAACTGTATGTCTATCTCTACATTGATTGTTAAACCTTAATTCTTGCAAAAGAATCAAAACCTTTCCCTTGCTTTCTTGATTTCTTGACTGATTTTTCTTAGGATTCAGGATTCACAAATATATATATATAAAACGCTGGGGAAAACATTCCTGCATGGAAATGTTAGGTGGATCTGAGCAGCTGCCACCTTGCCATCTTGGTACACTTGGAACGTGTGTTGCCTAACCCTCCAGAATACACAATAGCCTTCCTTTTCCCTTCTAAATTGAGACCACATGTTGGGTGCCATTGATCATTTTCCTTTCATTTATATGGTCTGCCTGGCCCTTGAAGATATTTCTGGGTTTTTTTTCCTCTGGTTTAGGGGGGGATGAAGGCCAGGGACATTAAAAGGACACCACAAAAGAAGCAGCTGCTTTGAATCAGGCAAGTCTACATCATGGGGAAATACTGTCAGAACATCATTAGATGCCAAACTGAGACATTTGTCTTATCCAGTGGGAAGCCACCAAAGGTTTTCAAGAAATATGACGCTACCAAAGCCACAACTTTAGGAAGATGGATCTGGTGCCACTGGAGGACACAGGAGGCATAACAGGGTCTCTTAAAGGGGCACACTGTAGACCCAGAAAAGGAGGGACAGAAACCAGGTCTGCTATGAGGGAGGGTGGACGAGACTTTTGGCCAATTTTTGGAAGGGAAGGATGAGCAGGTACCTCTGAGGCTGTGATCTACAGGGTCTGCACCATCCAGCATGCTCAAGAATAAGGTCACCAGGGAAAGTAAAACCAAACCCTGCAGATTAAGGTCCAATAACCCGGGGTTCATTCCCCTATGTTCATGCACAGAGGGATGAACAAAGTTATCCTGCGCTCCTTCTTTACATTTGCTCTCTTGCACCTCCATTTCCTTTAACCCTCTACAAAATTCTCAACTGGCCATAGACACCACCCCTGTATCTGCCAGTCACATAAAGGGCAATGGACTTGGCTTCAAAGAAGGGTTTATTTTTTCTTAATATGTTGTTCTCTCTGCCAGCCGGGGAAAAGACAGACTGCTCCCTGCCCCCCTCCCCCTGCAAGAGTGGCCCGGACTAGAATTTTGTAGAAAACTTCCACTTCTCAGGTCCCCTCCAGATCTCATCATCCTGTCCCACAGCGCACCTGCTCTCCGCCCAGTGCACACAGCATCAATCACACCCTGCCCGCCTCCCCCTTCCCCTTCCCCGGCCCTGAGCAATTCAAGTCGTCTGTACAGCCCAAGCTGCAGCTGCCCATTACCTGGGAGAGTTAATAAGAAATTCACCTTCCCTCCCCGGCACAAATGAATTCCAGTCAGTTCATTCTCACAGGAAATAAATTTTAAAATGGAAATTAAACAAAACAATCGCTAGCAAAGGTAATAATGTGTCGCCCCTGGATTGTGCCTCTGAGAGGAATACATTACCATTCCCAGGATCGCAGCAGACTCAGAGAAGCCTCTCCGGGTACCAGGGCTTCTGGTGTTGGGATGGGCAGGCCCCGTGACTCTGGAACCAAAAATGGTGTCCAGTCAGGCAATTGAATACGTCTCAACACTATATATCTACCCCTCAATATGCTCTGGTTACCCCCAGGTAAAGGCCTCTGCACTCACTTCTGAATTCTCTGTGGCCTGGAGATGTGATGCTTTTGTGCCTGACTATTTCCAACACCAATCAAGACTTCAGGGACTACAGCCTGGTGATTAAGAGGCAGGCTCGTGGTGGATATAGTCTCTTCCATTTACTACCTGTGTGACCTTGGGCAAATTACTTAAACTCTCTAAGCTTTGGTTTCTTATCTGTTAAATAGGATAAAAAAAATACTTACCTCATAAGATTAAGTGTGAAAGCAAATAAATTAATGCTTGCAAAGTCCCATACCTCACAGATCATAAGTGCTCAATAAATGTCAGCTTTTATTATTATCCTATTTTTTAAAGGTCTCCAGGGGTGAGACAGATTCTACGACCTAACGCAGGTTCCCTGTGATTTATTGTTCAGAAGTGTATGTTCTGTTTAAATGTTTAATGTGCTTCTTTAAGAGGCATTATATCTTAAAACAAAACTTACAGAGTTAGAAATCTGAATCGAGTTTGGTAACAAAACTGGGTATAACTCTTTCTTAAATAGCTTAGATCCACTGACCAGGAAAATCACAAAATTTTGAATTAGAATGTTACTAGAGGCAGATCCAGGCTACCTGCATGCAAATGTGCAGACAGGATGCTTCCTTTCTGCTGAAAGGGAAAAATAATACTTGTAAAAATAAGTGACACCTGTAATCCCAGCAGCTCGAGAGGCTGAGGTAGGAGGATCGCGAGTTCAAAGCCAGCCTCAGCAAAAGGGAGTCAGTAAGCAACTCAGTGAGACCCTGTCTTTAAATAAAATACAAAATAGGGCAGGGGATGTAGCTCAGTAGTCGAATGCCCCTGAGTTCAATTCCTAGTACCACACACACACACACACACACACACACACACACACACACACACACACAAAGTGCCAAAACTGTAAACTATAGTCAAATACTAGCTAGAAATACTGAGAAGTCAACATTCCTCCTATTCTTTTATGCATAGAAGCAGGTAAATAGAGAATATTAAAATGGTCAAAAGACTCTTAAAGGGAATTTGTATTTAAAGTGTCAGTCCTGTGAATGTTTTTATTCCATGGGGAAGTTTCATAATGAATCGAGTTTGCTTTTCAATTAATCCTGGGAGAAAGAATCAGAATACGTTTAGAAGTTTCAAATAAAAGCAAGGTGAGAGTCTTGAAGTTTGACACAAGCATATCTCCATCTTGTGACAGAATACTATGCAGTCAATAAACAAGATGGCAGAATTGTTGATGGGAATATACATGGTGCTTTAAGGGAGAGAAATTTAACAGTATAACATTTAAAATCCTTATAAAATTGCACAATTGAATTGTGACAACAGAATTCCATCTCTATAACTTAATTTTTAGAAAATAATTTTGAAGGTATGTTAAAAAAGAAGTACAATGATATTAAGGTTCTTTATCAGTGTGTTATTTACAGTAGCTAAAAGTTGTCCCTGAGTTATGTAATGAATGTCGTAAAAGTTTATGGATGGTTTACCTCTGTATAGATGTGTTTTGTTGCTATTATTTGCTAAGTATCTCTAGTTATACCCTACCTTTGGATTTGACCTTGCTCACTCCACCAGCTGCCAAGCAAGGTGGCACTTTAAAGAGTGGTTAACAGCTGAAGCTCTCAGGCCAGATGGAGTTGGGTTTGAATCCTGCGTTTGCTGTTTGCATTAAGTGAACTGATACATGTTCCTTAACTTCTTAATTTCCTCATCTGCAAACTGGGAACAAGGATATATTTACTAATAAGGTTATGAAGAAGGCTAAATGAGTTCATCTAACATCAAGTATATGGATTGGGACTTGATATGTAACATGTGTCATTAATGTTAATTATCATCAACAGCACCCTTATCTCTGGCATGATCATACCAAACACATTTGGACTCCAAAACCCACAAGCCCTCACTTAACATTTAGTTGAACCTTTTGTAAAGTCACCACGAATGTGACCATAGATGGACTCATCACCCTTAATTGTAATTCTGATGGAATTCAATACTTGTACTGATGATTTAGCATTGGTGACAACTGACAAGCAATCAAATGTGACACTTTGGGAGGCTGGAGTTGTGGCTCAAAGGTAGAGCACTTGCCTAGCACGTGCAAGATGCCGGGTTTGATCCTCAGCATCACATAAGAATAAAACAAAGGTATTGTGTCTAACTATAACTAAAAAAAAAAGTGATACTGTCTCTCCCCAATACCCTCTTCAATACAGAACTCAACAATCAGAAAAACTTAAGATATTTTTTAGATCCAAAAGACCCAAGCCCACAATGTGCAAAGCATGGATAACCAAGGCTCAGCATGCTCTGCCTATCCATTCTCAGACCTTGTGCCAGACCAAATTCTAGAAATAAACAGTCCTTCAGAGCAGGGTTCCAAAGTAGGAGCCCTCGCCACAAGCCATGCTGCTCATTTAGCCTACACTGTTTAAATATTTTCTAAATTGGTTGGCAACAGTTATTTGGTGACTTCCACATTAAAATTTCAGGCTTCTGAAATAGAAGAGTGAACCCACTGTGAACCCACATTCCCCAAAGGCAATGGTCCCCAGAAGCTGGGTAGCAGCTGCCCCCTTCAGGCAGGGCATGGAATCTCCAATTTGCAGTGGTACCCAGTCCACCTGCTTCACTCCTCATTATTCACCGAACCTTGATGACCCTGGGTTTTCTGGTCCTGATCCACACCATGCACGTGTGTATGTGTGTATGTGCACACAAGCATGTGTGAACTTGTGCACCCCCTGTGTTGGAGGGTGGGTGTGTTGGAGGATCTTTGCTGGGAATATTCTAAGGACCTGGAATGTTTTAAAAGATGAAGGAGGGCTTTAGCTGCACCAATGAAAGTGCTGCATGGAAGTAAAGTATTTGGGGCTATGGGTTTCCAGAACTGCAGGCTATGCCTGTGTGGGCCAAGCCATAGGCAACCCCACAGGGCTGGTTAGAAGTTACAGAATTCCTGCACTGTCCCCTGTCAGCAAAGTGCTGAGACAACAAACTTAACCTCTCTGTCCAGAGTGAGCCTATCAGCCATGGTTATTAAATCCCACAAAAGGGAGAAGAGGAGAAGTGAATAGGACTGAAAGAAAAAGCACTTTCCCCATTTGGATAGCTGTGCAGAACAGGAGCTGCTGGAGAAAGGCAGGGAGTGTAATTGCTGGCCTGAAAGAAAAAGAAAAAACTATAAAAAGAAAGAAAGAAAGAGGGGGAGGAAATTGATAATGAACAATTTATCCTCAGAGCTAACAGTTAATTAATTCTGAAAATATCTGTCAGGCTAATAGAAATGAGGGGGGAGGGCTATGCCACATACACAATTAATAAAATAATAATAACAAAAAAAGGAAAGAAAAAAAGATTTTTTAAAGGTGTTACTATCTTCTTACAGGCTGGGCCCTTGGCTTCCCAATGTCATTTTCAACACAATTTTTTCCCCTCCGTCTCTTTTCAGAAATTGTTCTCATGAATGATTTATATATGTCTAGTTATCTGGAGTGATTTCTATGGACCCCGGCGCATTGCTGCATAATTGTTAATTTTAACGCCATAATAGCTTCAGATGGAGGAAGAGATTAGGCATTTATTGCACAATTAAATGAAACATACTTGAGAATCACAAAGGGTTCCGTAATTATTTCAGACCATTAATAAAATGGGCATTAAATTATATGGGACACAAAAGGGAAAGGAAATAGATTTTCATTACAGCAATAGAAGCTGAGAGTAGTAATAGATCCTAGTTGAATTATCTTTCTCTCTCTCTCTCTGAAATTAATTGTTGCCCAGCTTATTTCAAAGCAAAATAAAGGAGGGGAAAAAAAGTGTTTTAAAGAACCTCTGATGAAAGGGCTTTGTTTGATGGGGACAATAGCCAGTGATACACTCCAAAAAACAAGGTAATCTTTGATTCTGGCTCCTCGCCTTTGGTTGCAACGACTTGAAAAGCAGTTTGTTCACTAGCCTGGGGTTTCCCCACACCTGCCCAACTCCTGGACAAGGTGAGGACTCAGGTGGGACTGAGGGGGTCAAGTTAGGGTGTCACTGGCTTCTCTCCAAGCTATTCCTGAGGGGAGACCTCGGACCATTACTCACAATCCCACGTGGTTCAACAGCATTCAGACTAAACAACTTGAAGTTCTTGAAAGAAAATAAAAATGGAAGGAAGTCATGTCATTCATTGGATGATTTATTTGACATGCATAATTATCAGAATGATACTATGAGGCAGGTACCAGTACTACCATTTCCATTTACAGATGAGGAAACCAAGACCTGGGATGCTTAAGAAATTGCCCAAAGCCTCACACCTGCTAACGGGGGCAGCCAGCATTTTAAGATGAAGAAAATGTGTCTCTGCCCTCAAAGCTCTCACGTTCTGGTAGGAGGAGACAGACAAGTGCACAGAAATGTCTGAGAGCCTGTCACCTACTGCTGGACAAGTGAGTCACAGGCAGACATCTATTGTGGCAGCAAAAACCGCAGTCAAGGAACTCCTGCTGAGGCCATCGTGCGGTAAACGTTCCCCTGGGCTTCTGAGCAGCACTATAGTATCTGGTCACCTTTATTGCTGACTCTACCCTGAAAGCATGAGAGGCCCAACCTCAGAGTCCAGGACCATGGGCTAAACACCTCTGTCCTTCCTGTGCTGCTCAGCTTTGCAGGGCCTGCCCAAGGCTGATATTTTATTCCTCAAGCTTCAAGTCTGGTGCCACAGCCCAGGATCTACAAACAGGAGCCATCCTTTGTAGAACTCAATCAAAGTCCCCCATGATCCATTAGGAAATCAGACAGCGTGGCCATGATAACCCAAGTAACACAGGAATAAAGTACAATTCGCTTTAGGAAAAGCCCAGAAGTAAAAGCCATGGCGTAGAAAGAAGGTTGGGGAGCTACAGTTACTTCTGAAAACCCTCCAGATGTTAGCATGACATAGGTCAAGTTAAGAAGAACATGAACCAAGTTAAGTGACTTAGAGCTATGTGGACCTAAGACCCACAAGCCTGTGGATCTCTATTATTGATAAGATAAGGCACTTATAAGGCCATGCTTCTGTTGACAATTCTTCCACAATTTTTAATTAATTAATTAATTAATTAATTAAAATTTATATATAACAGTGGAATGCATTACAATTCTTATATAGAATTCAATTTTTTCCTATCTTCCACAATTTGTATATGAACAAGATGTCTAGTCTTCTCTATTAAGGGTGTATATTATTCAAGCAGGTGAATTCCAAATGTGTGAATTCCAGAAAAGTGAATTCCAAATTCATCTGAAAATGAGGAAATGAGGAGAGAACACTTCCAGATGTGAACCAATTATGAGCAGAGAGAGGTCAATATCCAACCAAGGTTGGCAATTTTTATGGAATTGTGGAAAACAGGTAAGTTGTCAAGAGATCACAGATGAACATAAATGGTTTCAATTTTTACTAAAAAGACAGATTCTGGAGATTCAAAATCAGTGATTTTGAAATGGTTTACCCCTGCTTCTCATCCATATACAAAAATCCTAGGTTATTATTTAGCTTCAATGGAGAAAGTAAAAAGCAAGAATGGTTTATTAAATGGAAAGGTCTAAGGCAAGGGACTTCCCTCTTGAGAGCCTGGCCGACTAGACATCATAAAACGCCTTCCATAATGGCCTAATGTGACTTGTCCTGCAAATGTTGCAAGCACATATTTACATAACTAAAAATAAGTAGGAAAAATTCCTACCACAGATCAAACAAAACAACACAAACTGAACTTTCAAAACCAAACCTGTGCCACAAAGATTATCACAGAATGTTAAGTGAGATGAGGTGATGGATACGTTAGTCAGCTTTATTTAATCATTCCATTATGTATGCATTTAAGAATAAAATAAAATTAGAAAATTAAAAAAAATTAAATCTAAAAGTGATAAGCATGAGCAGCAGCTTGGGAACCCTTAAGGGTAAGTGCCAACTCATGAACTCAAAGCCTTGGAGATTAACCACTGAAAGGGAAATGGAAAAATAAATCTAAAGCTCAAGAAAAATACAGGAAATACGTGCCAGATTCTTGTATCATGCCCAACATCCAAAACAAGTGGCACCATTGATGAAACTAGGAGTAAAATTATCCACCCTCCCCAAAAGGATCCTAAAAACTCTGTTGGCCAGTTTTGTGAAGAAAAGTAACATCAGTAACAATAACAATAATCATAACAACTATACTAGAATCGACAGAAAATTTGCTACCCAAGGCTTTCTTACACTCACTCTGGTCTGGAGTTCAAACTTAGAATTCTCATAGTCAGAAATACACTCAGTGTAGAAATTAAAGTTGATTAAAGATTAGCAAAATCCTATGGCACTTGGGAAAAATAAAAGGAAATATTCTAACTCCTCAGGACTCACAGCCTAAGTTGGGCCAGACATAAAATTACCAAAAAAGAAAGAAAAGCATACACAAAAACGTGAGCCACAATGAAGGAGACTCAGCAGAGACAACAAACCACATACTTAGACATCTTCCCACTAAGTACTTCAATTATTGAAATTGTATTGTGTGTACAGCTCATAAAATATCTCTGTATAAGCTGGAGATTTAGCTCAGTGGTGAGCACTTACTTATCTGGCATGTGCAAGGCCACATGCATAAAAATAAAAACACAAAAAAAACCTTAAATCTCTGTATAAAAAGTTTTTAAAAGGAGATAGAAATGTTATAGGATCAAAGACCATGAATCTATAAAATTTATTTGATAAATAAATCAATAAAACATTAAAATTTGAATATAGTGAAAAAAATTTTAAAAAATTTAAAACTCACTGGATGGGTTAAAGAAAAGATTCAAAACAGCTGAAAAGAAAATGAATTGGCAGGTGGATCTAAGGAAATTAAGCAGAATGCAGCACAGAAAAGCAAAGGAGATAGAGCTTATGAAAGAAAGGATAAGAGGTGAAGGAGAGAATAGTTTAAGCAGTGGGAAAAGGTTCATGGAGGAGAAGTGAGCTTCTCAGATCTCTGCTTGAGAGCTGCTGCAAGGAATGCAGCCAACAGATCCTTCCAGATGTACCACACTGGTGCCATGGCTGTTTATTTCCCAGGTAGCTCCTAGCCAATAACTCAGTACTGTGAGGGCACCAGATCTGGGAAATTCCTGCCCAAGAGGACTCCAACAGGCAACCTTGGCTCTGGAACCCTCATAGCACAGAGAGTCCTGGTCTAGTCTGGTCTACTCCTGGTCTAGTTCTAAATATGTCTTCTACTATCATCTGACTACTATTGTTTCCAATAAGTCAGCTCTTTATTTTGTCACTGTTCCACTTTAGGTGTGTCATTCTCTTTAGCTGCCATGAAAATCTTCTTTGATCTTTGCAGTTTAACTATGATGTGCCCAGGAGTAGGCTTCTAGAATTTTTTTTCTTTGTATTTATCTTGCTTATGATTTGTTGAGTTTCCTCACATCTGTCAATGACTATTTTCTATCAATGTTGTGATGATTTTAGCCATTATTTTTGTTTTAGTCAGCTCTTCCATCATTGTGATCAGAAAACCTGACAAGAACAATTTTATTTGGCACTCACAGTTTAAAAGTTTATTTGGCACTCACAGTTCCAGAGGTTGCAGTCCATAGATGCCCGACTCCATGGCTCTGTGCCTGAGGTGAGGCAGAATATCATGGCAGAAAGGTGTGGAGGAGCAAAGCAGCTCAGGGTATGGAACCAGGAAGGAGAGATGGATGTGGGGGAGATCCCCTAACCATGGAAAAACATAAACCTCCAAAGGCATACCTCCAGTGACCTACCTCCTCCAGCCTACAGTTTTACAATTACCACCACCCGCTAATTCCCATCAGTGAATTAATGCATTGATTAGGTTAAGACTCTCATAACCCAATCGTTTCACCTCTGAACTTTCTTGCATTGTCTCACACGTGAGCTTTTGGGGAAAACCTCATACCTAAACCCTAACAGTTTCTTAAATAATTTTTGTCTCCTCCTCACCTACCCTTCTGGAACTATAATGTCTTGGACCAGCTCATATTGTTCCACATCTCAAATTCTGTTCACTTTTCTTTCACTGATGATTTCTTCTTTTTCTATTTTTGCCAACTCCAAATTTCTGAAGTCCATTTGGTGAACTTTTCATTTTAGCAATTTTATTTGCAGCTGATAGATTCCATTTCTCTGATAAGATCCCTATATTTTAATTCACAAAATTATTTTTCTTTAATCTTTTAGGGTGAAATTTTATCTTTATTTATTTATGCAATTATTAACACATTAATTGTACAAATTAACAGATTCTCAGTGATATTTCCATGTGTATATATATCATGCCTTGATCATGTCCATTTACCCTTTGTTCCTGATCCCCCTTTTCCCCAACCTATACCCTTCCCAGTTTCTAAAAATACCTCTTAATTTCTCTCTTGTCCCCTCTTCTATTTAATTCTTTAGCCCATTTTTAATTGGATGATTCTATTTTTGTTGTTCAGTATTTTGAATTTCTTTATATATTCTGTATTGTGGCCTCTTGTTGGATGTGCCATGTCCAAATAATTTCTCCCTTTCTCATTAAAGTTGTCTCTGAATCCTGATGATTGTTTTCTTTGCTGTGCAGATGCTTCTAGGTTTGATCTAATACCATTTGTCTACTTTTACTTTAGTTGGCTGTACTTTTGGGGTCCCATCTAAAAACTTGTTGCTGACATCCACATCTAGAAGTGTTTTCTATCTGTTTTCTTGTAGCAATTTCATAGTTTTGGATTGAATGTTTAGGTCTTTGGTCCATTTTGACCAAAATAGAGAGAGAAAGGAGTCTAGTTTCTTACTTTTGCATATGCAAACCAATTTTGCCAACATTATTTATTAAAAAGACTGCCTTTTCTCCACTCGATGTTCATGACCACATTGTGGTAAAGATCATCCCCTTCCTTGATTAAATTTATTTCTAAATACTTTATTTTTTTGTAGAAGATTGCTATCTTAATTTCTTTTTCAACAAGTTCATTATTTGTGAATAAAAATTTTACTGTTTTTGCATGTTGATTTTGCATCCTGACACTTTACTGAATTTGTTTACAAGGTCTCACAATTTTTAGTGGAGTGTTTAGGTTTTTTCCTACACATAGAATCATGTCATAGGCAAACAGGGATAATATAACTTCATACTTTTCCAGTTTGAATGACCTCTATTTCTTTCTCTTGCCTAATTGCTCTTGCTAAGACTTGCAATACTATATTAAAGAAGAATGGTAGAAGTATACATCCTGGTCTTGTTTCTAATCTTAGAGGAAACACTTTTAGTTTTTCCCTATGCTGTGGGTCTTCAGATATAGCCTTTATTATTATGAGGTATGTTTTTTCTATGCCTAACATCTTGAGAATTTTTAATCACCATATGGTTTTGTCCTCCATTCTGTTGATATGCTGTATCACATTTGTTCCTTTGCAGATGTTGAACATTCTTCCATCCCTGGGATGAATTACACCTGATCATGGTGTATGATCTTCCATTGTCCATTGATCATCTAGGCACATGCTATTCAATTTCCATGTGTTTTTATACTTTCCATTCTTATTGATCTTTTAAATTTTAATTCATTGTGCTCTGAGAAGACACATGCATGACATGATTTCCCTTGTAAAATTCATTGAGACTTTACTTTTTATCTAATGTATAATCTATTCTGAAAAATGTTCCATGTGCTGGTAATATGTTTTCTGATGCCATTGGAAGAACTGTTTTATAAATGTCCATTAGGTCCATTTGCTGTATTGTATGACTCAACTCAGCTATTCTTTGTTTATTTTCTGTTTGCATTACTAGTTCATTAAGGAAAGTAGGGTGTTGAAGGCCCCCCATATTATTTATTAAAGGCTAACTTTTCTTTTAGATTTGATATTATTTGCTTTGTGTATTTGTGTGTTCCTGTTTTGTTGTATATATATTTATAACAGTGAAAATTTTTGTTGAATTGACCCTTTTATCAACATGCAATGATCTTTTTTGTTTCTAATTATAGCTTTTTATTTAAAGTCTGTTTTGTTTCATGTGAGTATAGTTATTCCTGTTTATTTGTTATTTCCATTTTGGTGATATGTTTTTCCACGCTTTTAGTCAATGTGTATTTTTATCAGTGATGTGAGTTTCTTGTAGGCAGCATGTACTTGAGTCTTATTTTTTAATCCATTCAGTCTATATCTTTTATCAGTAAGTTTAATCCATTTCCATTCAATGTTATTATTTATAAGCATGAAATTCTTCCTTTCACTTTGTTAGTTGTCATTTTCTGTTTGCTTTGCACATTTTTTGTAGCTTTCTACCTCTTTTAGCACTTATTTTGTGAGTTGGTAGTTTTCTGACATTTAAGTTTTAATTTTCTTCTCTTTCTCTATTGTATATCTTTTCTCCTAGTGACTATTGTATATTCATGTGTTTTAATGATGGTAGTTATCATCTTTTCATTTCTAGTGTAGGCCTCCTTAAGTAGTCTTATATGACTAGTCTATATGTGATAAATTCCCTCTGTTTCTCCTTTGTGGGAAAGACTTTATTTCTTCTTCAGTGTCGAAGGATAATTTTTCTGGGTATAGTATTCTTGGTTGGTAGTTTTTTCTTTCAGTATTTTGAGTGCATATTCCCATTTTCTTCTGACCTATAAGGTTTCTTCTAAGAAATCTGCTGCAAGTCTGATGGGTTTTCCCTTATATGTTATTTATTTTTTTTATTTCTACCTCTTTATTTAAAGTCAATGATAAAAGTCAAACCTGTAAAATAAATGAATTTAAGAACACAAAAGATACAGTTCAATGACAAAAAAATAAGCAGTGATCATGAAAATCTACTATATATTTTGCTAATATCAACAGAATGAAAGACAATCTGAAAATGTCCATCTTCAAATATATCCTTAACAAAAATTTTACCAAATGGATAAGAGCATCAACAAAAAAAAATGTGTATTTTTATGCATCTGGCACCAGCTCAAATAACAACAATTTTTTAAAAAATGGGAGTGGGAAATTAGACAAGATGAAAACTCTTCCTAGGTTTTCTAGATAAAAATATGTGGGTACCAGGAATTCATGATTAAACTTCTGAAACAACTCAAGAATTAAATGAATATTTGTAACAGATAACAAAAGCATAAAACTAACTTTTTTCTTAGAAATAAGATGGGGAATTTCTTAATAAAAGTTTAATAATTATCTAAGAAAAAATTTAGAGTCCCCCATTCCATTTCCCAGCCATGAGTATAAAACGAATACCTTCCAAGAAATTTTCTTTCACATTATTAAAATGATTGGGGGCAATTTTGTGTCTATGCTTTTCTCTTTCTGTTTTTAGGATTCTTTTTGTCTAATACTGTTCACATTTTGACTAAAATATGCCTTGGAGAAGGTCTGTTTTGGTTTAGTCTATCTGGGACCCTTTGAGTTTCTAGAATCTCTTAGAAGATTCAGGAAGTTTTCAGCCATTGTTAGCAAAATAGATTTTTAGTGCCTTCCCATTTTCTCACAATGTATGTATTTGGGCTATTGATTGTGTCTCATTTGTCTCATAAACTTTATTCATTCTTTTTGTCATCTTGTCTTCATTTGTCTTTTTTCTTTATTTGTTTTTCTCTTTTTGTATTGTTGTTGTTGACTGTGTTAATTCATTGAAATTGTCTTCAAGTAGCAAAAGTCTTTCTTTTGCTTATTCTAATCTGTTGTGGATGTTCTCTATTGTATTTTTTCATTACATTGATTGAACTTTTTAGTGCCAAGATTTCTAATTGGGTCTTTTTTATGATTTGTCTGTTTGGCAAATTTCTCATTCATATCCGATATTATCTTTGTATTGTTTATCCACATTCTTTTGCATCTCACTGAGTTTCATTAGGATCATTATTTTAAATTCCTTTTCAAGTATCTCATAGACTCACTTCAAATTTGGATTTATTTCTGGAGAATTACTGTTCTTCTTTGAATGTGTCATTTTTATTTTCATGTTTCTTAGGCTAAAAAAATATATACATAGATCTCTGCATATCTTGGTGTGACATTCAATGCTCCCAATTTTATAAAATGAAGTCCTGGAGCTGAGGGAAATTAGTGGGCTCTTCCCCTGGTCCTCAGGGACAAACTTGCACGATGCCAATGGTTTTTGCAGCAGCAGTTGCAGGCCCAAGTTGTGGACTGATTAGGAGACTTTCCTAGACCCCAGCAGTAATGTGCAGGTGTTGATAGGGGTTTTGTGGCCCTTGATTGCTGCATTTGTAGATCTGCAGGATTCATTCAGGAGCTCTCCCAACTCCTGATGGACAGTCATGGGTGAAACAAGGAACTTGCAGCAGTCTCCACAATGCCAAGACTGTGGAATATGGAGAGGACCTTCCCTAAAATGTACCAGGGGAGCACAGTCACTGACAGGGGCTTGGAGCCACAGGGCTCAGCCAGTATTTTATCAGCTCTGGACACACAGGTGAGACCAAAACCTTGGAGCTATTAGAGCTATATCCACCATACCAAATTTGTGAGATTGGAAGGAGAACCTACACACACACACACACACACACACACACACACACACACACACACTGTTTTTGTATCTGTGTGCTAAATTCAATATTTTGACCCATATTAAGGGCAGTTTCTATTTATTTCTTCCTGAGTATGGATCACATTTTCCTTTCTCTTTTCATTTCCATAATTTTGGTTGAAAACTGGTTGCTGTAAATAATACAATTACAGCAATTCTGGATTTGGTTGAATTCAGAAATGATTGGAATTTTTTTTCTTTTTGGCTGCTGGTTGAATCAAAAATGGTTGGAATTTTTTCTCTTTGGCTGCTAACATGCCAGATTCAAACTGCAAACCCTGTATCCTTCACTGTATGTAACAACTGGTATCTCTGTTCAGCTTATGCCTTATTCCTCATGGTTTTATTTCTAATATTTTTTTAGCCTAGACCCCTGGAACTCTCTCTGAGCCTGTGTAACTTTAATTATCAGAGAGAAAACCAGGTAAGGTTTTTGCTCTCAAGCTCAAAGTTTATTAATAAAAACAAATAGGTAATATCAATATAGTGTGACTGAATGTATAATAAAAGTATATGCAAAGGTATGCTAATAGTACAGAGTAGAAAGAACAATTAAATCTGATAGAAACTAGGGTTCCAGGAAGATTTCACATAAGCGGTGACATCTAGGCTGAGTTTTTGAAAGCTAAATTGTAATTTACAGTTTGATGCAAAAAGAGGACATTTCACATGGAGGAATGTCTAAGAACAGATGATATCCTAAGAATGACAAGTCATATGATGTAGCTAGACCATCAGACATTAGAGAAAATAAAGCCGGAGATAGAAACAGGATGCCATCGCATGAAAGAACTGGTACACCAGATTAAAAGTCAATGCTTAGATGAACAGATAAAAAAAAATGTGGCATGTATACACAATGGAATATTACTCAGCAATAAAAGAGAATAAAATCATGGCATTTTCAGGTAAATGGAGTTAGAGAAGATAATGCTAAGTGAACTCAGCCAATCCCAAAAAAACAAATGCCGAATGTTTTCTTTGACATAAGGAGGCTGATTCATAGAGGGATACGGAGAGGGAGCATGGGAGGAATAGATGAACTCTAGATAGGGCGGAGGGGTTGGAAAGGAAGGGAGGGAGCATGGGGTTATTAATGATGGTGGAATGTGATGATCATTATTATCCAAAGTACAGGTATGAAGACACGAATTGGTGTGAATATACTTTGTATACAACCAGTGATATGAAAAATTGTGCTCTATATGTGTAATAAGAATTGTAATGCATTCTGCTCTCAAATATAAATAAAAATTTAAAAAGTCAATGTTTGATTCTGGTGACAATATGAGCCACTGAATGGTTGTATAAGCTACGTCAAGGGTAGATCAAGGTAGTCCAGGTGGGGGACAAGGATGGCATTGTGTAGGGTGGTTGGTGAAAATAAGTAAACAGTTTTGAAAGCTGAAACAGGAGACAAAATAGAGCTTAGAGTTTGGGTAAGGGAGGAGGCAAAGATGACATTAAAGACTTTTGCTTTGGCAGTCAGGTAGAGGATAGTTCCACTTAGAGGACATAGCCAATACAGGAAGGACAGAAAGCTTGAGGTGAGGAGAAGGGCAGATAATGTGCTTTGACGTACTGAGGTCAGGTGCTGGGAAAACCAGAAGAGAACTCTGGCAGGCAATGAACAGACAATCACCATCATGCTCTGGAAACACAGGTGAGGAGGAGCCCTGGAGAGAGTGTAGATTGAGAAAAGAGGGTATCTGAGAACAACCCTTGGGACACCCCGGTATTTAAGAAATGGGCCAAAAGGTGATTGACCATAGAGAAAGACATGTTGATGGTAGTTGATTCAGCAGGGACAGAGTACTAGAGATGGTAACACACTTGCCCCCTGCAGACATGTCCTGCTGCAGTCTTGTCCTTTCTAGATCTAGCATTAGCCCCTGTCACCCTTGGTCCTAATCCAGACTGTATGTCAGACTCCCTGACCTTACTAATTAAGTAGAAAATTCCTAATAGATACATTATCCCCAGAAGTGTTATTGTCATATTAACAACTTCCATCCAGCTGCAAATCAATTGTAGTTCTTTAAGTGTAGCAAAGCAGTCCCTTAGCAACATTGTTCCATCCATCAAATGTCAGCATGAGGTACTAGTAATGAAGACTTACAGAGACTCAGGGTCAGGCTCATTAGCCAGAGCATCCTTCAGTTTAATTCTTTATGGACTCCCCTTAACAGCCTTCACCACAGGGTCCCTGAGTCCTGGGCCTCAGTAAGGGAGATGGTATGTCCTGGGGAAGATAAATCAGTTGGAAATCCCTGCAGTTCTTAGGAACCCCCAAACGGAGGCATATCGTTGCTCTCACAAACACACACATGTACATCTACACAGCAGCATGAGAAGCACACGTAAAGAGACAACAGACTGGACGTGGACCTGGACAAATGATCTTCAAGGATCCAGAGTTCATTTACACCATTAATTCCAAATTTCATAAATCTCCAAACTGAAAAGAGACACATCTTCTAAGAGAAAAAGAAATAACTAAGTAACAAGGAAAGGCTAAATGTCAACGCACATTCTTTCCTAACTTTCAGAAGATACATTCTTATAATCAAGGACTATTTAGGTAAATATTTGTATAGTTCTGAATTGGAAGTGGGAGAATAAGTTTTGAAGTAGGAACACTATAGGGGTGGAGTAGTAAAGGCTAGAGGTGGTGGTATAAGGGAAGGAAGGAAGAAAAAGGTAGACTGTAAAAGGACTTGCAGCTTTTATAAAAACTCAAGGTGTTTAAGGGCAGAAAAATTTTAGGGCAATAATTAATGAGATTGTTAAAGGATGACTATCATTTGCCATCCTTGCATTATGATTTAATTTATAGGCTCAATGGCTCAGAAGTGCCTCTCCACATATCTGAAGCTGCATTTAGGGTATGCTGTCACTAGATGGCAATTTGTGCCTTGGTCCTTAGCAAGATAATCCCAGAGATTGAGAGCCTGCATATTCACATACAGGATTTATGAAAAATATACCCTGGTAATATGTACAAATTTTATGGTTTTTGTTTATCAGTTAAAAATAAATTAGAAAAAACATTACAGCTTACTTTGATATATTCAGGCAAAATTGTTTCATTTGACTCATCAAATTTTTAATCTAACTTCCAGTTAACAGAAAATACAAAAGATATGGGAATAAGCTAATGATTTCCAGGAAGAAACATCCAAACAAACCCAGGTAGGACAAACTTCAGGATGTGATCAGGATATCTTCAGGTAATGATAATACAGGTTAAGGATGCACTAGATAATAAAAGACCTGAGGGAAATGGTACCCAGACTCAAGATGTTTTCCTGTTAGATCCTGGTTTGGACATGTTTTTTAGATATTTAGGGAAATGTGAATATGGGTTGTAATTTATTTAAAAATATTATTTGTGGGGCTGGGGATGTGGCTCAAGTGGTAGCACGCTCACCTAGCATGCGTGAGGCACTGGGTTCGATTCTCAGAACCACATAAAAACAAAATAAAGATACTGTGTCCACCTAAAGCTAAAAAATATTATTTGTTAAATAAAACAGTGTTATTTGGGCTATGTCATCAAAATTATTAACTTATACTGATTTTTTTTTTTTTTGCAGTACTGGGGATGAACACAAGGCACTCTACCAAGGAGAGTGCCAGCCCTTTCTATTTTTTATTGTGAGGTAGGGTCTTGCTAAGTTGCTGAGGCTGGCTTTGAACTTGAGATCCTCCAGCCTCAGTTTCCCAAGTTGCTGAGATTACAGGTGTGTGCCACCATGCCCAGCTGTATGTTGATTTTTGTTTTATTATTACTAATGAAATAATAAGAGTGAGTCAATATCCACTTACATACAGAGTACCAAGCCTCCTTCCACAGTCATAGGCTCATTTGCAATTTCAGGTTTTTTTTCTCATACAATGGCTGATGTGGTCTTCGGGCTTGCGAAATGAGCTCTCATATCTGAATGTTTCTGGATCCTCAATATGATCCAGCTTACTTACTCTTTTAGTTCCTTTCCCAGCGTGAACCTTAGCTGCCAATCCTGGGTTTCTCTAGGTTGGCTGTAATGATCTGCCCTTTCTTCGGGAAAACTAGACAGAATGTGTTGTATCCTGCCAGGAACTTAGTAGCTCCTCCTGCAGAAGCCCCCTAAGTCCCAGGTTGCCGACCTGCAGATGACTCACTTGCCCTTAAGCCACTTGGGCCTGACAGCATCCCTTCAAATACTATTAACATAAAATAGCAATTGAGAGATCAGCCCTCAAAGTTAGGCCCAGCTAGGTCTGACTCTCACCGGTTACTGTAGGACCTTGGGCAACCTCTATATGCCTCAGTTGACTTTTCTGGGAGTGGTGACTGTACTTGCCTCTTAGGGATGTAGTGATGATAAATTAGGTAAAAGATGTAGCACTTTCAGAAGAGCCCCCTGGCACTTTCTGAGGGATTCCACTAGCTATTGATTACTGTTAATTAAATGTTAGCTATCCAGGGTAAGACTGAGGTGTATTCTCCAAGGTGGTTCATGAGCCATCCCCGGCCCATTATTAGCAGAGTAATACTAATTAGTAGAGAAATAAATTAATAATATGCCAGGTATGCCCCATGAACCACCTTGGAGAGTACACGTCTGTGCTACCTGGTTCATGTGGCCCTACCTCCCTGTCACACCTCATATCATTGTGTCTTGTTCCCTATTGGGCTCATTGGATTTCAGCCTCATCAATCTTGGGCCAGTTCCTAGAATATCCACCTCTTTTCCCTCTCAGGCCTTCAGGATAAATTCTTTTTTTTTTTTTTTTTTTTTGGATGCTCTTCACACGGCTGACTCTCATCTTAAAACTCATCTCACTCTCAGTCCAGCCAGCAATCTACAGTGGCCTCACCGCACTGCCTATCACAGCCCTGAATTTATTTTCTTTAATCATGTCTTTTAATTTATTTTCCCTGATGAGTGTCTGCCTCTACCCATGAAAGTTAGCTCTGCCTCATTTGCTGGGCTACCCTGTGTCTAGCCCAGGGCTGAGCACATGGAGTCACTCCATGAGTAGTTGCTGGGTGAGTGAATAACTTTATAGGGCCATTGTCAGATTTTTTTTTAAAGAGAAGAAAATGTGACTTGCTGTGCTTTGCACAAAGAGGCTGTGGACATGGGTGACTTTTAAATGGCATTTTCTCTTCCTTGAAAAAAAAAAAGAATGTAGAGTTTTGATCCACCAGCCACCTCACTACAATAAAATTAAAAACAATAATAGTTATAGTAATAACTAGAATGGAAGCCAGGGATAAAATAATTTGAAGAATATGGAAAGAAAACACATCAAGGAATAGAGAAGTGACAGAACATGAAATAGTGGGGGGAAGACAAACTGGTTAGTGGGAACTTAGATACTGAGAGCTTGCACCATATGGGGATTTCTTCTTAAATGGAACAAAAGAAGAAAATCTTCATGATTGGTTCTCCTGGCCCTTAACTGCCAGGCCCTACTGGGAAATGTTCATGTTCAAAGGCAGCTATCAAAGGCATGTTTTCTGAGTCTCCATTCCTGACTCCTTCTACTCTACCACACTGTCTATTTTATTTCCAAAGAAACCAGAATGTAAAATGCTCTTCAAATGGAAAGTGGAAATAAAGAATCACCACAATGGAATTGTGCCTAGTAGGAGTTAGGAAATATCAACAAAGCTCTGAGATATTTAATGCATATGAATTCAGGTCTCCAAATTCTGAATTTCACGCAGGCAGACAGCATCTCAGGACCAGGTTCAACACTGGAAATGGGGCCAGAAGAATAAAAAGAAGGAAATATTATTACTTTTTTTTTTGTAAATAAAAAGACACACTTAAATATCCCCAGACCATTCAACTTGTCCTTATGTATAGCCATGGTCTAGGGGAATTTCATTGTCTCCACAGCATTTGCATTTTAGTGCATCTTCTTGCTCCTGCCATGGCAGGCAGACTTCGTGCTGCACATGACTAACTCTTTGTGTAACTTTCTATAATTACCAGGAAGCTTTCACCAGTTACTATGCACAGACAGAGGACATGACAATGAATTGGAAATAAACAGTTCTTCTAGATTAGAAATCCAGCATCCCAGACTATAAGACTTTCTTTTAGAAGGATTGGAAAGCTCCAACTCACCAATAAGATGACCTTTAAGAAAAAAAGGAAGAAATCAATCAGAACAAAAGAGTTTACAGAGAACAGGACATGCTGCACTAAGCTTGTTCCTGGAATAACTATTGAGGAAAATGCTAGAGTCTCCATAACTATCTCTTAACACCAATGAGCATCTAACACAGCTGCCCATGGTACCATTTTGAATAAAGTGATGACTTTGACTCAGTGCTAATACCGGTAGGTGAAGTCAAATCACTTAACAACTATGGTAGAGGGCTGATGCTCTTGGGCCTGGTAGTTGGCCCACTAATTGAAAAACAAATTGGTTAAAGTGAAGCATCATTAAAAAATTACATGTATTTACTTTAAAATTTTTATGTGATACTCAACCACATAAATATACAATCATTTGGCAATCTTTTGGTTGATGGCCAAAGTCTGTGTTTTGTTCTCTTTCTTATAGAAAGTACATCTTTGATAAATCCTCTTGGAGATCCAGGGTTTTTTTCTTTTTAAAAGTATAGTCAAAATTTAAAGATGTGTGCAATTTTAGTGCAAAATCCTTTCTGGGTTTGAATTTTTTTTAACTTTTCTATTACCACATCTAAATAGGCAGATGTTTTTAAATTTTAGTAACTCAACTTTGTCATTTCTGTAAAGCGCTTGGCTCAGTTTTAATATAAACAACTTCTTTTCACACTAACATTTCATTAGTTAACATGATATTTAATTAATTTACATAATCACAGCAGCAAGTACCACTGGGATAAACGGGCTTGGGGCAAATACTCCTGACTCTGGAAAAGCATCAACCTCCACTGCTAAAAGCAGCAGGAGTCCCAACGTGCCAGAGCAGCTGCCAGTCTAACTCTGCAAAATGGGGTTACTCCTCAGTAGGTTCAGACATAGAATGGAGACAGCACTTCATGGTTATCAGGAAGTTAATTAAATGGAAGCTGGTAAAATCTCCACAATAAGAATGTAGCACCTGTAGCAAAACCCTGAGGATTCTCTAGTATGGTGCCAAGCAGCTCTGTAAAGTTCAGCATTTCATTCAGCGACATGAAGAACTAGAGACATATGAATTCAATTTTCAGGTGGCACTGAGCTGTGGGGAATATGAACTAGCAAGGATCACCTCAAAATCAAAACACCCAACTTCTGTGGATTTCTCAGATGTCCTCCACAGGGGACTTCATATGTAAAACAACAGTGCAGTCTTCTTAGGTGCTAGGTCACTACATACAGCAAGATCTCTGGTGTAGCTCAGCTCTCCACCTGCCTAAATCAGTACCTGGTATATAAACAATGCTCAAGAAATATGTTTGAATGAATATGGAGAAAAATAAGCAAGGTGCTGGACAATGTGCTTGACATGTTTATGTTTGTGCTAAAATAAAGAGGATATTGATAGTCTGCTAGTTTATGCACAGAGAATTTGTGCATAGATAATAACTGGAATGAAGCTCAAGAAATGGATGAGTGATTGTCTCTGGGCAGAGAAATAAGGTTATCTGGGGTCTGAGTTAGAAAGGAAAGTTACTTTACATCCTATGTTATTTTCACAGTATCCAGATTTTCACTGTGTGTTTATTTTAAATAAATCAACAAATAACATTATCTTTACTACTATCTGGAATGTTGGACCGAAACTATGAAACTTGATAGAGACAAAATGTGTGATCTTGCATTTTTGCTCCAAAAATTAATTTTCTAACTTCAGATGAATTGGGCAAAGTCCTACACATTCAGCCTCTGCAGAAGGTCTCAAGTTTAGTCTCCTCATCCTTCTTAATGACTCAACTAATTTAGGACCCCAGTGTCTGCTGTCTGGGCCACCTCAACATAGCCCAGTATCTGTCCTTCATTGACCCTGCCCCAGTCAGGACACATACAACCACACTCCTAAGTAGAATTCTGATATTGTTACTCCCCTAGTCAAAAATTGGCACTCATTTTCAATCACTATTTTTTTTTCTCTTTTACTTTCTAAAAATTCAAATAATGATGTACTCAGTTTAAAATTTTGCTAGGCCTATCATGGAAAAACCGGAGTCCTCTGACTTCATCCTCCACACTCCAAAAATCTACCACATGGGTGTAACCACTTTCATCTCTTCGGGCTTCCTATTCTGGTATTTTTCATGAAGGTAGTTCTAAGAGGAAAGTTCATAGCATTGAGCTCATATATTAAAATAAAAAGATACCAAATAAATAATCTAATATAGTATCCCAAGGCCCTAGAAAAAGAACAAGCCACCACCAAAACCAATAGAAGACAAGAAAGAATTAAAATCAGAGCCAAAATCAATGCAATTGAGATTTTTTTAAAAAAATCAAAAGATCAATAAAACAAAAAGTTGGGTTTTTTTGAAACTATAAACAAAATTGATAAACCCTTAGCCAAACTAACAAAAAAAAGCAAAAAGTTCAAGTTATTAAAATCTGTGATGAAAAAGGCAATATCACCACAGATACTACTGTTTTTCCTATGATATGTTATGATATGGTATTTGCATATCTATGTTGTCATTGCTTAAATTTCAGAGTAAGATGCTATCTGCTGACTTCCAACTATGGAAGATTGATATTTAACCCATTCATAAAATGCTTCTATACCCAACAAAATACATTCACTCCTTCCTACCCTTCCTATGTGGTCACAGTAAATTTTTGACTGAATTTACTTATTTTTCTCATATTAATATTATGCACAGGTTAAAAAGGTATTATTTCTTTTCTTTCTTATACAACTGTCCTGCTTATATTTCTTTTGCATAATTTTCTATATGCCTCTCATCCATTCGTCTTAGCAGACTTAGACACACCTGTAACTCTAGCAGTTCCTCTCCCTTCCATCTCTCCTAAGGCTCTCCAAGTTTTTTTTTTTTTTCTTCTCTCTCTATTATACAACCATTGTCCTGGGACTAGCCTCCCTTTTACTTCTCTCCTAGGTTACATCCTCCCTTTCCTGAATCTCATGTCTTCAGCTCTCTCAGCCCTGTCTCCCATTTTGGAAGAGCCCATTCTCCTTTGAAATGCTAAAGGAATGGAATATTAAGACCTGAATACTAAAATACATCTTCATTTAACCCTCACACGCTTTTGAAAATGTGGCTAGAATGGGAGTTTAGATTGGAAAACATTTTGCTCTCTTGTCTTTTAGCTTATATTGTTGATGTTGAAAAATTCGAATCCATTCAGTTTATGATCTTTCTATAGAATCTGACATTTTTCTTGCCAGAAGTTTTTAGGAAACTTTATTGTTCCCAGGGTTTTGAAATTATATAATAGTACAACTTTATATAAGTCTTTTGTTTTCGTACACTGACATGGGATCTCATAGAAAGGTATGCCCTGTGAGCATAAGAAATTTTTTGAACTATTTCTCTGGCTATTTTGTCACCTCAATTTTTTCTGTCTTCTTTTCAAAGAGACTTTTCTTAAGGTATTGGATTTCTTAGCCTGATCCTCTAATTTTCTTATCTTTTTTTCCCATTTTTTCTATATTTTCTTCTAGATTTTTCTCTTCTTTTGCCAACATGTGCTATTTCATCTTCCAAACCCTCTACTGAATCTTTAACTTATGCTTTCCTATTTTTAAATTTACAAGAACACTCCTCTGTCCTTCCCTCTCTCCCCACACCCCCCCCTTATAAGTTTTCTGTTCTTGTTTCATGAATACAGCATCTTCTCTCTCTCATAGCCCTATATGGATATATGTGTGTGTGTTTTGTGTGTGTGTGTGTGTGTGTGTGTGTGTGTGTGTGTGTGTGTGTGCATGCACATGCCTGTCTGGTTTTTGTTTTGTTTTGTTTTTCTGAGACTGGTTCTTGCCATGTTTTCCAGCCTGATCTTGAGCTCCCAGGTACAAGTGATTCTCCTATGTCAGCATCTCAAGCACCTGGGACTACAAGCACACATCATCCTGCCTAGCTAACCATATGATTTTATCACTGTTGTTCAGTTTCCTTTGGATCACTTTGCAGTGTCTGTGTCCTACTCTAACTTCTTTCTATTTGCTTATTTTGGTCTTCCTATTCCATGTGACATTTTCATCATATATCTGATGATCGTTGTCTGCCTTCTCATAGTCAGGGGTGAGGCCCTAGAAAGCTGATAGGAAGCCCAGTGTGTATGAGCCACGTGTCCAGCAGAAAGTGGATTCCCGATTGTCAGTATTTGAGGATCTTTTCTCTTAGGCAGATTGTTCCCCTCAAATCTCTGGCTGGATCCTGGCTGTCCATCTTGGAATTGGTATCATCGGCTTAGGGCCATGGTGACTACAACGTATATTCTGCCTGTCTCTGTCATATACCTGAAGTCCCAACAACCACCATTTTCTGTCATCTGGAACCAAAAATGATGTGGGCTTCTAGTTTTTTCTTAAAGAGTCAAACTCATTTCTAACCCCAGCTGCACCTACACTCAATACTCCTAATTCCTGAGGATTTTCAGAGTTCTGTAGAAGGATTAGGACCATTTCTTCTTTTACCTGTTCCCTACATTTACCCCTGCAGACATTCCTTCTCACAGCACCAAGTCAGTTACCAGTTGTGTGTCTGTTTTTTAGCTCCCAGACTTTGGCTGCATTGCCTTTATTTTTATGCTCCATCTTAACTCTTAATTATCACACAGAGTATCTGAAACCTCTCTGCCTTTTGAATTACGTGCGGGCTTTCCACTCTGGCCTCCCCAGTACCTCTTCTCCAAAACGCCTCCCACCAGCTTCTCCAGGCCCATCACACAGCTCCATCCCCAGCTTCTACCTTAGCTCTTGAGCCCTAAACCCATCTGCCCCATCTTTCAAGGTATTTCTTCACCACTGCCTCAGGAAACCTTTCCTGGTTCCCAAAACAGAAATGAGTTTTCCATGAAATAAAACACCTTCAATAAATTTCAAGGCTTCTACCACAGGACAGGAAGCAAGGAGTCAAAGATGTTTTCTTGAGGGCACTTTCTAATCAGAAAAGGGTTACAATTCTAGTATTACAGCTACAGACTCAAGCACACATTCACACACACAGCAGGGAAATGGGAAAGGAAATTGTTGGAAATTATGTTTTTGTAGGATCAAAGTTTTAAATAAACTGCTCACTTATGCTATGGGATTCAAGGGTTTATCAAAGGCCTTTTGAGCAATAATTAACCATTTAACCATTGTTTGCCATTTTTAGTGCATGTTAATTATACGGAATAATGGGTTTCATTGTGGCATATTTGTACATGTGTAAAACATACTTTGATCATTTCTATCCCTCATCACCTTCCTCCCCTCCACTCCCTGCTCTCCCCTTTGCTAATTTGTTTGAGGTTTTCAACTGCTCTTTAGCCTCTAGGCTCCAAAGCTGAGTTGGGGTTGCAGTTGGGGACCCCAAGTCCCATGTGCCCAGACCTGCTCATCATCCTGGGTGCATCACACACAGGAGCACAGAGATGCAGAGAGATGATGGAAAGCAACTTAGGAGGTTTTGCCTTTGGACACGGGTGTTCTGCTATGCTAGGTCCCTGCACAGAAACAGGTGCACTCTCAACTCTACCCTTGTGGAGCACTGACAAGGCCAAAACTGTGGACAGGCTGGTGACTCAACTATAATCCTACAGTCAGCTCCTCCTGGCCTGTCCAAGGAACTGGCTGTGCAGCCTAAACTGACAGGATGCTCAGTTCCCAGGGCTATTTATCTAAGTCATTTAGAACAGACTAATTAACCTTAATTAATTCTTCAATACTGAAGCAAAATAAGAGGCTAAGTTTTTGATGGAAGCTAATTTTGTTTGTTTAGACGTGATTAAACAAATGTTATGAACTGTAAAAATTCAGAAAAGGAAATATCAAAAGTCATCTGTTAAAGCTAGACTTAGTATTTCACCACAGGTCATCTTCACCTAGTACTGAAAAACATGGCGGCCCATCTACTTCCCAAGTTTTTTGAATCTGGAGTTGAATTTCACTCTTCTAGTCAATCAGGTCATGTGTGATGCTCTTGATAATGTACAGTTGGTGACTTTTCTGAACTACCCATTTTCCTCTGGATAAACTTGCCCTCATTGTGTCTGCTACTTGACATAGCAAAGGGCAATTATAAATTCATTGGATATCACTGAGAAAAATATCTCCTTCCAAGATTGTCTGTTTATTTTGACCTTATCATTTTTCCTTAGCAAAACACATTGGTAGAATTATCAAAGAAGGGAAGAGTTTCAGAAAACAATAAAGAAGGAATCCTGCTATTGGGGCAAAGTAATAAGCAACATTCTCAAGGTGACATTGGTTATAGAACAGATTTTAGAGAAAAATTAGCTTTGCATAGAAAAAATTCTTTGAGGTTTTCATATTAGCCTGCAAAATCCAAAGTGACCACTGCTAATCTTGCTATCAATTCTTAAATGTTATTATTGACAGATTCCTTGATTTATTGCATTATCCTGTATGCAGATCACTGAATCAGTTAACTTTGGTATAATTCTCACTTTACAAACATAAGTATTGAACGGTGGATATGAGAGAAACTACCAAGATGGCCCAAATCCCCTTTTTATTATTGAAGTCACTTAGGAAGAAAAGTAGACAAATATATAATAGTTACTTCTCTAGTTTCAAGATGGAATGGAGGGTGTGAAGCAGGTCAGCTCCTTCCACATTGGCAAATATCCCCAGGTATCAACCCAGGGATTTAAACTGGCATTTGCTATGCAAAGCCAAATTTTTTTATAAATGGATAGGAATGTGTTTTAGGTTCAGTACACACTATTTTTTTCAGTCCTATACCTGACCAATTCTGGCATTTACAATACCTACCTGTCCCATGAAGGCAACTGAGTTTTTCACCACCAATGTAAACTCTAAACCAACTATTTCTTGCTTTTCTTTTGTTTTCTTTTTTGCAGAAATAAATTATTTTTTAAAATTTAAACCAACTGTTTCTAATAGTACTTTTGCCATGACGAAAATTCCTGTGTCTGTGCTGTCCAATTAGGTAGTTACTAGCCACATGTGGCTATTTGAATTTAAATTAAATACATTTTAAAATTAAGTTCCCATACTAGCCACATTTCCAGTGGTCAATAGCTACATATGACTAGTGGCTACCATACTAAACAGTGAAGATATAGAACATCTTCATTGTCATAGAAAGTTCTATTGGACAAGCTGGAGGTGCGGCTCAGAGGCAAAGTGGTTACTCTGCATGTGAGAGGCCCTGGGTTTGATTCACAAAAAATAAAATAAAATAGAAATTTGTATTCAACACTTTTCTAAACTATCAAAAGCACTTTAAAAACCGTCAGAAGCAGAGATGATACCATTGTTTATTATAAATTATGTTGAATTTTAAGTGTTTGTTATGAGTGGCTTTACATATAGTACATAATTGTTACATAATTTTTTCTTTCCCAAATGGCACACATGCGAGCACACATGCACACACACACACACACACACACACACACACACACCCTTATGCACATTCACATTCTAAGCTCTAACAATATAATAATAACAACATATTTGAAAAATCACTATTTCATAAAGAGTTTTCCCAGCCATATTATTTCATACCCACAAGAACTTATGGTCAGACAAGGTTAGGTATGGTGAGATTGCTGCGACCTGCAGAATAGATAGTATTATTGCTTTCTACACTTAAGAAAACTAAAAATCCAAGACAAGCTAAGCAACTTGCCCATAATCACAGAGCCAGAAGATTGAAGCAAAAGTTTTCTAATTCCAAATCCAAATTTCAGTTTAAGCAGTCATAGATTCATACCATTTATTCACCAACATTTATTAAGTACCTACCATGAACCAGCCTCTGTGTAGATTCCAGTATACCAAGATTAATAATAAGACATGCTCTTATTCTCTAAGAGTTTACTCTAGTGGAAAGACAGACAAGTGACACTGGCAAATGCAATCTCCTGTAACATAAATAGTTAGTAGAGGAAACAGGAGGTGCTATAGGAACACACAGGAGGAGCACCTGGCCAGTTCTTAGTCAGGGGAGGGAGGGAGAGACAGCAGAAGCTTCCTGGAGGAGAATACAGCTGAGCTGACATGGGGCGATAAAGAACTTTCTTGGAGTATTATCTAGTGAGGAAGCACACAAGGCAGAGAATAGGGTGTGGGGTGTCCCAGCAAAGAAGCAGCATGTGCCAGGGACTAGAAGCTGGGTGGGCACAGCACTCAAAGAATGGATTAAGAAGTCAAGTTCTCCCACAGACTCAAGTTTAAATTATTTCCTTCTTCTCATTCTTCTCTTTCATTCCCTACTTTGTTTAATCCACAGGGCAAGATTATTTTCCCTGATTCTTTCCATATGCAACAGTTTCCCCCTGGACTCACTAGAACCAAGTTGCCCAAGTCATGATCACTATTGCCTCTGCAGTCTTCATTCTTTTTAACTGAATTCTCAAGGTTGATGTACACATTCCGCACTTTGTTCCCCACAATTTTTGCCACCTAATCAAAAAACTTTATATATATATATATATATATATATATATATATATATATATATACACACATACATATATATATACACACACACATACACACACATATATACATATATATAAATTCATATATATATATATAATTCATATATATAAATATATTAAAAATTCATACACATACACACACACAATACTTGGGCATGTGTATAATCACACCCCCTAAGGAAAAAAACCAACAAAATATACTATTCTTCTGAATATTGCTCTTCTAGATATATTCTCCTAGGTATTGTAATTACTATCAACAAATATTAATCAATAATTGGCTATTGAGTGCCCACTTTGTCTTGGACACTGTTCTAGGCACTAAATACGGTCCCAGCTTTCTCGGAGTATAGTCTAGTGAGGAAGCACACAATCAAGAGCACTAAATGTACCTGCCAAGAGCTAAAGTATATTTATATGTATCTTTACTTTTTTCACTTTACTTAGATTAAGGGTGTCTATCCTTATCAATACATATTGACCTATGTGATTGTCTAACCTCTAAGGGGACTTTGAATGGCAAACAGCAACGGCCTTATCCTCTCTCTCTCTCTCATACCGCTTCTGGTAGAAGTCTCAGGCTCCTTCTTCCACTCTGCCCACCATTGCTCTGAACCCAGTAACACCTTGAACCATAGAGCACATACATGTCTCTGTCCTATCCAAGCCTTTGTCCTTAGGGATGCGGTTGGCAGTAGTCAATGTGCCTTCTGTCATCAATTCTTAGCCTATAGAAATCAGTCACTATCTGAAGGAACATCATAACTAAGATTTTATTCTAAGCATACAAGCAAGCCCACACTCATATCTCCATCCAGCAAACATGAGATGTCCAGTCTGGTCTCCAGTCCTTCTGATTCCCTCTCTATATATACTTTATGAGAAAAATCCAATTCCCTATCAAGTTAAATTAGGCTCCTTGTGGTTTATAAATGAATTCAAACATCATGAATAGCTTTTTTGTTTTCCCCAAGTGATCAACAAATAGAGGTTATAATCTAGGACCCTCCCCAGACTGAGCTTCAAATGACACATATTCCAGGAGGCAAACAGTTAGTAGACTAAGCCAAGTACTTGTTAAAGGCTGTCCAACCTCCTAGTTGGATGACCTAGAGCAGTTTTCTCTTTGATCACTCTACCACAGATGATCTGTGTTCCAGCTACTTTAACCACTGGCCTTCAGAACATGCATACTTTCTCTCTCCTCCCTTTGTGTAGTTCTGGTTCATCTAGCTGAAATGATAGCAATAATGTCTATCTTCTCTTGAGTACCTATGATCCCTGTGTGACCCATGACCTGGATCCCTATGTCAGCCACTTAATAAACATTATGTCACTTCATCTTCATAAAAACCCTTCAGATTAAATAAGGTATTTTTGTCACCCCAAAATGACTACGTATTCTTTTTTATATTTTATAGTGGTATAACTTACATACCACAACATTATTTCATTTTAAATATGCAAACAATGACTGGAAGTAAATTTATAGAGTTGAACAACCACCAACTGAAACCCAATTTTAGACCATTTCCAACACACCAGTTTTTACTTTCTGTCCATTTGTAATCACTCCCTGGATCCAACCCTGGCCCCAGTCAAGCATGAATCTATTTTTGTCTCTGTGGATATTTTTGAACTTGTCATATAAATGGAATCATACAATTTGTGCCTGCCTTCTTTTACTTAGCACAGTATCTTTGAGGTCACTTATATTGGAGAATGTATCAGAACTACATTCCTTATTATTCTGAACAAGATTTCATTCTATGGGTATATCACATTTTGTTAACTCTCTCACCGGAGGCATTTGGGTTGCTCTCAGCTTGGGGTTATTGTGAATAACGGTGCGTACATGTCTTTATGTGGGTGTATATTAGATTGAATGATTACTCCCAACTCTGCCTTATCCCACTATAGATAAATGCTGTGAACCCTGTGTGACCCATGACCTATGATCTTATTCTTCCACACCTTTTGCATGTAATCTCACACTGTGATGGAATATACTACCTGTCCCATGAGAGTATGGCTTGGCTATGTGAGTGTTTTTGACCAATGGTTTATCAGCAGAGGTGATGAGAGGACAGTTCTAAGATGAGGTCTTCAGTAACTTGACAAGTTTCCCCAAGTCAGCCTCCTTGACTTTATTTATTCTATTTCCTACAGCTTCTATAAAACCTTTGATAGTCTCATTTATTCACCCACCACTTTCTAATGTAATGGATATGGATCTCCTTTGGCATTTCTTTGTGTACAAAGTTTTTGGGAGCTCTTTCATGTCTTTAGCCTTCATTTGTTTTCTTTTTCCCAACACTTCCTTTTCAAAGAGTAATAACATTTTGTGTCCCTATGCATAAAGTATTTCAATAGCAACAAAAACCACCTCTCTTCACTCTGTGTATATTGTTTTTGGTTACTTGTTTGATAATTCAAGAGGCTCATAACTGTTGAAGCAAGTTTAAATTGACAAAAACTTGCTCAGTAGACAAGATAATAAAATCACTTTTCCCTTCCAACTACAATTCCCTTCAGAATGAATTAAAAATTATATGTTTAATGTTAAGAGTCAAAGAAGTTAGATAGATTTCAAAATATGGCCATTCGTGGTTGTGCACACCTGTAATCCCAGCAGCTCAGGAGACTGAGGCAGGAGTATTGCAAGTTCAAAGCCAGCCTCAGCAATTTATTAAGGCCCTAAGCAACTTATCTGAGACCCTGTCTCAAAATAAAAAATCAAAAAAGGCTGGGGATGAGGGTCAGTGGTTGAGAGCCCCTGGGTTCAATTCCTAGTGCAAAAAATTTAAAAAGAAAAAAAGATTTCAAAATATCTTTTTTAAAAAAATATTTTTTAGTTTTAGTTGGACACAATACTTTTATTTTATTTATTTATTTTTATGTGGTGCTGAGACTTGAACCCAGCATTTCGCACGTACTAGGCGAATGCTCTACCACTGAGCCACAATCCCAGCCCCTTAATATCTTAAGAACAGTTTGGAACTTTGCAAAAGATGCATTAACACAGAAAAAAAAAGACAGAAATGGTAGATGGTTGTTTGATATTTTAATGTACTCATTAATATTCATTTCTACTGACCTACCTTCAACTTTTATTCATCTATCCATTCATCATATATTTACTGATATTATGAGTCAGCAATTAGAAAAGAATGTAGTCCATGAATTGGCATTCAAAAAATATCCAATGAACTGGACTGAATTGCTTAAGCAATGGGGAAGCAAATATAATGAAGATAGCTTGGTCTCTTGAGCTTACAATCTGGAATGGAAGATAAGAAGAGGCTTAACATTTATTGGAGAATGCATTAGGTACTGGATAATTTTAACCTAATTTCTCATTTAATCCTAATAGGTCCTACTTTAAAGATAAGAAAAGTGGAAAAGTAAATCACTTAGGAATGTATTAGGTGATGTAGCAATAAACCCAATTAACAATGGCCTAATAAACAGGAATTTATTTTTCTCACATAAAAAAGCAGGTGAATTGCTGGAAATGAAATAATAGGCTAACATTATCAGTCTGTATTTCTGTGGTCTTTTTGATCTTTCTTTTTTTCTTATAGCAGCATAGTCTATAAGGTATCTGCTATTATAACCAGATACGTTTAATCCACATTCAAGACAGGAATAGGAAAAAGGAGAATATGCCCAGCATTTCTGTCCTTTTTATTAGTAGTGAAAAATAAGATTTAACATCATACTAAATATTTTATATTAATTATCTCATCTAATTGTCTTCTTTTAACAGTATGTCTTTTAGAAATTCTTTTGGTGAGAATCTGTAGTAGCAAAATTTCTGAGTCTGAAATGTTACAAAATTTACTTATTTAACATGCATAACTGATTTGTAGTTGGGCTGGGTATAAAAATAAGTACAACAATATTTTTCATCAGGGTTTTGAAGATATGTCTCCATTGTCTTCCTGGATTCAGTATTTTTAAATTTATTAATTATTATTATGAAATCTGATGTCATTCAGATTATTACTCCACTGTAGTTAGCATGGCTTTTATTACTTGTTAGCCTTTAGAATTCTTGTTTTACTTAATGTTCTAAAATTTCCTTATATCATTTCTAAGTATGGGTTTATTTTTATTTACTCTGCTCTACATTTGTTGGAGTGTGTAAATCTGGAAACTCCTAACCTTCTCAAGTTTTGAGAAATTTTCATTTATTATTTTTTCAAATATTTTCCTTTTTTTCATTCTCTTCATCTTCTCTTTCTGGAGCTCTTATAAGAATAGTTGAAGTTTTTATCTATTTCTATGTTTTTTTGTTAAATATTTTCATATTTTATCAAAGAGAAGCAAAGACACACTATTTTATTAATAATTGGCTAAAACTTTGTGCCCTGGAGCAAAATGGACATAGCAGTCAGAAAGCCAACACAGGTTGCTTATGAGTTTTCAAAAATTCTTTTCCTGTTACCCATGGAACATTAGTGGGAGCCTCATCTCTATGGAATGGCTACTGCTGTCCTGTTGGCTTCTCCATTTCAGTTAAGCTAGGAGTATGCCACAACTAGTCCCCTTTTTTCATCTCTCAATTCTCTTTGTAGAACATTCCAGAAGAATTTCTCAACCCAACTGCTTAGTTCAATGATTCACTCCTCAGGTAGCTCAATGTGTTACCCAGTCCTTAAATTGAGGATTTTTTAAAATAGCTATACATAGACCAACTAGATAGACCCATGTGGCTGGCAAATTGGTGTTTGTGGTCAGCTGAGAGTTCAGCCTAGGCTGAGATTTGAGGATCTTGGTTTCATTCCATGTGGACCTCAGCCATGGGGTACCTGGGCTCCAACAGGGGGTAGTTTGGTTCCAAAAGCCAGTATCCCAACAGACCAGGTGGAAGTTGTGTCAGCTTTTAGACTTGGCATTAGAATTTCCATAGCAGAACTTCTGCCATAGCCATAACCTAAACAAATTTAAGCTATGGGACTATAGTAGATTACACCTCTCATTGGCAGGAGTATCAAAGTTATACTGTAGAAGGAAATGTGAAATAGGAGATATTGTTGTGGCCACTTAGGAAAATATGATCTGACACATTGCCTCTTTTTCTTGGGTGGGGAGAGGGGTACTGAGGTTTGAACTCAGGGGTACTCAACCACTGAGCCACATTCCCAGCCCTATTTTGTATTCTATTTAGAGACAGAGTTGCTAAGTGCCTTGCGTTGCTAAAGCTGGCTTTGAACTTGCAATCCTCCTGTCTCAGCCTCCTGAGTAGCTGGGATTGCAGGTGTGCTCCATGCCTCTCTTTTTTGATGGTGACCTTCCTGAGATTTCTGGTCACTCATATATGCTGGCCCTCTTGAGGGAGCAGTCTTAGTAACAGCTTCGGACTCACAAAGATGTTACAAAAGCTCAGTGTCCCTTTGCAGCAGTATGGTGGCCACTGCTTACTGAAAGGGTTCCTGTTTTATTTGGTTGTTGTTATTGTTGTTTTCTATTAAGACGGGCTTTCCATTTCTAACAGTCCTCTTTGTTGTTTTAACGCTTGACTCTGTATTTCTTTTTATCATTGTGTTGGGGATTTGCTTTATGACTAGGAGATTTTAGCACTTTTTCAACCCATCATTTTGAACACAATTTTCTCAGACTGGAACTTTTATTGTCCGCATTTTACAGTTAAAGAATCCAAGTCCTAGAAAGGTGAAGACACTTACCAAAGCTTGAAAAATTGAAATCAGTTTGACTCCAAAGTTACAGTTCTCTACTCCTTCTCTCTTAAAAGTTCTTGTTCATGTCCAATGTATTACTAGAGATAAATGAGACAGATATCATCGGCCATATATATAAATCAATTCCATCCCCTTGTAATCAAAACTCATATGTGAAGTATTTTAGTATCATCAATAGATATGGCTTATGAAACTTTGATAGCTTGAAACTAGCAGCGTCTAATCCTATGATTCCAAAAGATATATGTCACCATTTTAGATAACAAATTCTTTACCAGGAAAAAATATGATTTTATAACTCATAACTTGTACTTATTAGGCAGCAGAATCATAGATAACATTCAAAATAATATTTTATAATAAAAAATACAATTGTGTGCTTAAAACAGGAGCAATTAGCTTTGTAACTCTCTCTTTCAGTAAAATTTCTGAATATTTTTCAAAATATGTCATTCACAGGAGCTGGATTTTTGCCACAAGTCAGTGAGCACAGGTAGACAAGAAACATCCTTAGGAAGGTAGACCATTCTAGCCTCCCTAAAACAGGCATTGCAGTTTGTCATTATTTTTACTGGCAACAAACTTACCTAGAGTATACTGTTTTAATGGAAATTCTGTTCATGCTTACATTGAGTATCTTCATTTGACCTTTCTTTTTTTTATTGGTTATTCAAAACATTACAAAACTCTTGACATATCATATTTCATACATTCGATTCAAGTGGGTTATGAACTCCCATTTTTTACCCCAAATCTGTCACTTTCTCCAAGTCATTTTGTCCCTCTTTCTAATCTCAGTGTCTTACAACTAGACAAAAAATTCTTTATATCTGTGAATGTGTGTGTGTGTGTATGTGTGTATGTGTGTGTGTTGCTGGTGTCTCATTCATGCTAGGCAAGCACTCTATCCCTGAACTATATCCAGAATCTTTTTTATTTTATTTTGAGATATGTCTAACTAAGTTTCCCAGGCTGGCTTCAATCTTGCAATCCTGCCTGAATCTTGGAATTACAGGCATATGCTAACACAAAACTCTCCATCAAGCTCTCTGTGTGCTCTGGAGTACTGGTTTCTGGATGTGTGGTGGTATGATTTCAGATAAAGCACAAGGGGAAAAAAACACCTGGCATAACAAATTCTTTACCGGGAAAAAATATGATTTTATAACTCATAACTTGTACTTATTAGGCAGCAATATCATAGGAAACTTAATAAGTTAATAGCATTAATAACTTAATAGCTTTTTTATTTTGCCAAATATATTAAAACAAAACAATGAACAAAACATAAAAATTCCCACTACTATCTACTGTCATTTCTGACCAAGGACATAAACACCTTAGGAAAATTAGGAAACAATGTACTCTTATACTTTAAATTTTATTTTTTCAATTGACAAATAAAATTGCATATGCCTATTGGAGGCCAACCTAGGTAACATCTTGAAACCCTGATTCAAAAATATTCTATTTATCATGTACAACATATTGCTTTGAAATATGATTACATTGTATAATGGCTATTGAGTTCATTAACATATGCATCACATCACATATTATTTTGATGGTAAGATAATATAAAATCTATATTCTTAGCTATTTCCAAGAATAGGATAAGTTGCTATTAACTACATATAGTCACTATATTATACAACAGATTTCTTGAACTTATTCCTCCATCTAATGGAAATTTTGTATCATTTGAACAACATCTAGGCTGGGGATGTAGCTCAGTGTAGAAATCCATTCTACTCTGGATTTCTGTGAGTTCAACTTTTTAGATGTTACATATAAGTGAGGTCATATGGTATTTGTCTTTCTGTGCCTGGTTTATTTCACTTAATATAATATCACTTAGTATAATATAATGTTTCATTAGTGTATCAGTGTTATTGCAAATGACAGATTTCCTTCCTTTCTTCTTTTTAAAGGCTGAAAATCATTCCACTGTACATATATACCACATTTTGGAAGGTGCCAGGGATTGAACCCAGGGCCCTAAGCATGCTAAGCACACACTCCATCACTGAGCTGCACCCAACCCAACACCATTCATCCATTTATGGACACTTAGGTTGACTTCACATCTTGCCTATTGTGAATAATGCTGCAGTGAACATGGAACACAGCTCTCTCTTCAACATACACCAATTTCATTCCTTTGTCTACTCAGAAGTGGGATTTCTGAATGAAATATTAGCTCTATTTTTAATTGTTAGAGCAACCCCCACACTGTTTTCTCTAATGATGGGACTAATTTACATTCCTGCCAAAAGTGTGTAAGGGTTCTCTTGCTCTCACCCTTGCCACACTCTGACCTTTCATCCTTTAGTAACAGCCACTCTAATGAGTGTGAGGTAGTATCTCATGATTTTTTTAAATGTTTTTTCAGTTGTAGTTGGACATAATATTTTTATTCTATTTTATTTTATTTATTTATTTATTTTTATGTGGTGCTGAGGATTGAGTCCAGTGTCTCCCATGTGCCAGGCAAGCACTCTACCACTGAGCCACAGCCCCCAGCCCTATGTCTCATGTCTCATGATTTTAATGTGCATTTCTCTGGTAAATTACACCTTACATTTTAAATATAAAAAAAAACTCACCACATAATTCTTTTTTTTTCTTTTTCTAATACACAACGCACACACACACACACATTTTATATTTGGAAACTATTGTTCTGGATAACATGAATACTGGTTTCCCCTCTTCTCTTGTTTCAGTGTTACATCAGTTTAAACATGTCCCATGGCTAGCATATCACTTTCCCTTTTTGCCTTGCTAGAGGTTATTCTCCTGGGGAGTGACTCCGCTGGATCTACCTACAGTGGCTGCCTGCAATGCACTGCTTCTGGCACTTACCCTTGAAACGTGAGGAAGCCACACTTGTTAGCCATCAGTAACTGCACAGATTTCAGTCTGCCTAAAATTCGAGATTTCTATTGCTTTGGAATTTTCATTTTGTTTGGTTTGTTGTTCTTGTTCTTGTTGTTGTTTTTAGACCTTGGCTTATTTATTTGCTGTCCCACATCACCAGTTATGGATTGTGTCATGACAATGAGTGGTTAACTCACCCATCTCCTCAGTTAACTATTATAACACTATTGAGTGACTTAGGCCCCCTGTGGAAAACTTCAATATTTTCTTATAGCATTAAGAGTTCTTGGTTTTACAGCTGTATACTTTTGTGATCTTAGCAGATTTATGATGTAATCAATAATCCATGTAACCCAAAGCCCCATTGGTGAGGTTTGGAGACATTCTTCACTTGTGCTTCTCATCCACATAGGTAAAGATTTCACCACTACTCACAGACCAGTCAAAGTCTTCCTAGACTTTGGGACATAAGAATCTTTGGAAATCTAGAGGGAAGAAGATCATAGTCAAAGGAAAAGAATCTGGGCCCTCTCTATAGAAGCATTTATCCCTGCTGGTGTCAAGTACTGTTCTGGAAAAACGCAAGTAGCTTTCTAGTTACAAGGTGGTTAGGGAAAGCACACTGGTTATGCTTGAAGGGAGCACAGACTTCAGTAAAATTTAGAGAAACTGATCCTGTAGCTAGCATCATTCCCCCCAAACAGGTGCCATTTCTAAACAGGGTACATTGTCAGAAATAAGAGAGAACAGAGTCAGCTGATCCTAATAATAAATATGTGATATTTTGTGTTCCTGTGAGAGAACCTACCATTTCCAGTTGAAGGTATTTCAACTTTACTGGCTCCTATCATTATCTCAGCTGCAGCCATGTTCCTCAAAACATAGACCACTAGACCAGACCATGGAAGAAGGAACTCTGTGGCCAAATAAATTGAGAAGATTTATACAATATTGTTTTCTCAAAGATTCATGGTGTCCATTGGCATATCAAAAGCCATGGAAAATCTGAAGCAAAAAAATCTTATACTTACTTTTAACCTAGAATTTCTTAAAAGAATCAATCAGACTTCAGGACCCTTGTGACAATAAATTTGGTGGAGCTGGTGTCTGTATACCTTGGGAAACCTGTGCTAAGGACCACATCTGCCATGTGTTCCATTCTTAACCAATATAGAGATATGATTTCTTTTTTTATTTTGTTTTGTTTTTTAATATTTTTTTATTAGTTACACATGACAGTACACCGATCTTGACATATCATACATTTGAATCAAATGGGGTATAATTTCTCATTTTTCTGAGTGTACAGGTTGCAGAATCACATTGGTTATACAGTCATACATATACATATAGCAATACTAGTGTCTATTTTATTCTGCTGCCCTTCCTATCCCCCTTACCTCTCCCCTCCCCTCCCATCACTTCTCTCTACCCAATCTAATGTGATACACTTCTTTTTATTTTTTTTCCCCCTCACATCATCATACATCCGTAGCAACAACAGAAAAATCTCTTCCAGGTAGAATCATGGGATCTCAACATCACCTGAAGGGCCATTAGCTCTTTGCTGCAGTTTCACTTATTGGTTAGACTATCAGCATGTATCCTGGAGCATCATGTGACTCTTTTTACTGATACTTTTACATGTCATAACTACTTTTAGATTTTAACTGCTGAGATATGAGCTTTATACCATGGCAACCCACACAGCACCAACCATGATGTTTTGCATACATCAAGTGCTTAGAACAAATTGGATTTTCTCAATTTGTTATTACATATTCATCCATGCACACAGTATAACAATATGACTTGGCCAATATCAATCCCCAGCACTTCCCCTCCCTCTTATCCACTCACCCCCCAGTTTACTGATTTCCCTTTGAAATCATCCCCCAACACACACAGTTTTCTTTTCCTTTTTCCTCTCTATCTTCCACCTAGGAGAGAAAACATACAACCCTTAACCTTCTATATTTGGATTATTTTGTTTAACATAATGTTTTCCGGTTTCATCCATTTTCTTGCAAGTGATATAATTTCATTTTTCTTTATGTCTTAATAAAGACCCATGGTGTTTGTGTGTGTGTGTGTGTGTGTGTGTGTGTGTGTGTGTGTTCATCCATTGATGAACACCTAAGTTGGTGCCGTAGTTTGGCTATTGTCAATTGTGCTGCTATAAACATGAGTATGAATGTATCACTATAATATGATGACTTTAATCTTTAGGAAGAATACACCAAGGAGAGGTATAGTTGGGTCATATGGTGAGAACAAAGTATTTCAATGGATATTAAATTTTATTTACTTGGGTTTTTAATTTGATCTAACTTACTTTAATTTTCTACCACAACCAGGCAATTCCAGTAAGCAATTACAAAGACTCCCTCTCATCTTTCCTGTAAAGTTCATCAAATACAACAATCATTTACTGGGTGGTCACCAAGAGCCAAGTTCTGCTCCGAGAAATCTCCCTCCTGTGGATAAGCCATGTCTCTCCCACTGGCAAAAGTAGTGTGTCAATGTCCACATTAGTTCCTTGTTTCTTAATCTTAAAGGCTTTCTGGTCCTTGGGGGAACAGAAATGGAGAAGAGGCAAATAAGAAGAAGGGTGCACTAAGGTTGAAAGATGTTCTAAATCAGCCATCTTTAACCCCTTGGAAGATGCAGACTCTTTTTAATACCCAGCTACTTCAGAGATCTCAGCATGTTTGGGGATATACTTTGAGTACCTATAAACTGAGAAAATGTGGAACAGAAAATGTCACTAAATTCTGTAATGGTTTGAAACAGAGTGCTTTCAACAGTAAGCCACAGACACCTAAACATACCTGGATGTAACGATAAGGATATTTATATGTTTTATCTTATAAAACACAGAATCTAGAGGAAGGACTTCATAGAGGATTCACCAGATCAGCATGGTCATCATCAATTCAAGGGATTCCCCCCATACCATTCTGCATCCTCACATGGGGTTCACCCTGGGTCTGGATGAAAAACAGTTGTGACACCCAGGTATCATGTTCAGCTGCAGATCAGAAATAGCATGGTTGTCTCTTCCCATAATTCTCCTTTAAACAAAGAAAATTGTCCCCCAGAAGCCTCCTGGAAAACTTTTCTCAAGATTCATTGTGTTAAATATGTTCACAGCCCATTTCTGGACTAATTATGAGCAGAGATTAGAATTAGACTGGGACAGATCAAGCTCATCCCTGGAGTTGGGAGTGGAGTTAACTTTCCCAAGCCTTTGATTGCAAGAGAAAGGAATAATAATGGTACCCAGTAGATCCTTTTAAATAAACATGCATTTGGAAAACAATAGTGATTAAATATATATGATAGTATTATATAGTCATCAGATGGATTTGTGGACATTTGTTGTTAAAATACTTTCAGCTGAAAATTCCATCATATTTAACTAAAAATGGTTTAAACAATGTAGTTCATTTTTCTCACATATCATGATCGTTTCCAAGTGGATCTGGTGGTTCACAGATATGAGAACTCGAGATCAGCTTCTCAATGATTCTCTTTACTTTCTCGTCATGATCACAAATTGATTGCTGACAACAAGAAGAAAAGAGAAAGGAAGAGGGGAGAGAAGAAGCAGAGAGAGAAAGGTATTTCTCCTCAAAGATTCTCTTAGTCTGTTTTGTTCTGAATGCAGAGCCTGAAGCAGAGACTCAGGTAATTGATTGGGCAAGATGATTTTCTAATAAAGAATAAGAGTTTTAGGATATGAGCAATGCAATGGAAATGAAGAGAAAGCCAATAAGAGAAGGCATTATTGAAGTGGCCAACACTGTGAGATACTAGTGCCCAAACTCATTAGGAGTTTCTGAAGATCCTTATGAAATGAATGTCATAATTGTCCACTGAGAAGAACGGAGGAGGAAAGATTTATCTTCTCAGGCCTCCAAGTGGTCAAGGTTTGCTTCAGAGGCATTTAGTTCCTCCACACTACCAGGTGCATAAGGACAGACAGCAGGATTCCCATGGGTTCTTGGGGTACAGATTCAGGACAGGAGTGAGAAATGCAGGAGAGAGTCCAAAGGTGAGGTCCCATCAGGCTGCATCTGCACACAGGAACTGGCTTGCATAGAGCTGGTTGCCAGAACAGAGGGACTGGGGGGATTTGGAAGTGGTGCACCAGAGATGTCCACTAGAATTTCTCTTTTCATGAGAGAGGAAGATTATTTCTCAGCACACCTCTCTTAGGTGATCTCTCATGGTCTCATTGTCCAAAACTGTGTCATGCTCCTCCATGTGCAAAGGAAGCTATAAATTTTCCCTACCTACCTGTGAATTAAAAGGTGGGCTTTGCTAGAAGACCCAAGGAGGGAGATATATGTGTGCCTTTATCACTATAAGTAATTCTTATAAACTTCTTGTTAAAATTCTGTGCCTGTGGAAAAAAAGAGGAGAAAGTCACTAAGATGGTTAAACAAAGATTTTAATTGTCTCCTAGCATCTATCTTCAATTTTTCCATAGTTAGAGAATATTAGGAACATTGCAATCTTCCCAAAGATCACAATTCCCAACATCCTTTACACACAGGTGGGTCATGTGACTTAGATCCGGACTAGGCAATGGAGCACTTTGGGGTGAGCGTCAGGAGGAAATCTATAGCCAGGGTGAGGAAGAGGAATAATGAGGAAATCACTATATTTTATTCTACTCCTTCCTTGCTCCAAGCCAAGGCTATTGCTTAGATAGTAATTCCTTCTTTATCCTTGTATCAACCTGGAGAAAGGCATTATTATGTTTTATAACTTAGGAAACTGAAATTGAAAAGACATAGAGAGGGGCTGGGGTGGTGGCTCAGCGGTAAAGCTCTTGTCTAGCACATGTGAGGCCCTGGGTTTGATCCTCAGAACCAAATAAAAATAAATAAAATAAAGGTATTGTTTCCAACTACTTCCAAAAAATAAAAAAATGTTAAAAAAAAGAAAGAAAAGACAGAGGGAGTCATGTAAGAGGGGCATGATTATTTCCCTTAGTAACTGTTCTGTATTTCACACATTTCCCTTTCCCCTCCTCTCTTGAAGGTGTCTTGAGGCTACTTGAGAGTCACTTACTTGGGAGAAACTTCAAAAACTAAATGTCTCAAAGCAGATGACAGAGGACCTGAGGGTTTATTTGTTCAGAGAGCTTTTTTCTATTACCTGAAAAAAGGTTGGACCGAGTGGGAGAAAAGAGGGTAGGAGAAAGAAGGGGTAACTGAAACACTTGGAAAGGTGAAATTAATTCAGTCCTAGTTTCCTTAACTAGGAAGGAAACAACCAATCTCAATAACCAAGGAGCTGGGAGCAAGTATGCCGCAGCCCAACTGGCTGGGCAAAATAACGGGGGGGGGGCCGAGCAACTTGTGTAGATTGATACAGCAGGAGTGGGAACCCTTTATTGTAGGACAGGAGGGGTATATATACATTCCACACAGCTTATCTTAATTAGCATAAACTATATACAGCAATCAACCAATAAGAAATCTCCACACTTAATGGCTCGCTGGCTTTACTTCACAAACCACTCCCTCTGGCATTTTGCCAGGCGCCATCCAGACTTATTTACAGACTCTAACAATTCTCTGGCAAAATGCCAGGCGCCATCCTGACTTGTTTACTTGTTTACATAAGTAGAATTATGCTCAATGCCATTAACCTGAGGATGCTGCCAGGACCTCCACTTCCTAGCTGGCTCACCATCCCCTAAAATCCCCAAAGTTAACAGTCCCAGCACCTTGGAATGGCAGATGAACTGAAGGGAAAGTCCCTTCCCTAATCAGAGGGGAACAGGGGAAGACCAAGTGGATCTATGAACCAGGAAAGCAGCTCTCATCTTCATTAGGACAGGCATTTTTACACAGGAGTGACATGTGGAATGTTAAATTTGGTTATATATATATATATATATATATATATATATATATATATATATATATATATTAGAATAGTAAGAAGTAAAATAGTAAATTTGGTTTTATATATATATATATATATATATTGTGTAGAATAGTAAGAAGCAAAGAGAAAATCAACTCAGTTCAGGCAGGAATGCTGAAGATGGTAAAAGAACAAGAGGGATGAATGGTTGGGCATAAAGAAGAAAGAACAGACAAGTCTCAGTGGTTGGCAGCCGATAAGAGAGGGAAAGAGAAGAATGATGATGATACTACAGGTTTAAACGAAGAAGAAAAAAACATGGGGGATCAGCATGGCAGAAGAGAATTTTGGCCAGAAGGAATTAATTAGAACAATGTCCAGACACCCACATGGAAATGCCTGCTTAGCACAAGGACAGGACTGGAACTTGGGGAAGAGGTCAGAGCAGAAGACAACTTGGAGTTCATTCATCAAACATCCATTGAGCTATTCAGTAAAGGACCCTGAAGAATTTTGGTTGCAACAAGGTTAACAAGACTATTCTTGGCTAGAAACTCCTCTGAACTCAGCCAATAGGTTCTCAGTACACTGTTGGGCTCTCCTGGGAAGGAAGTACAAAGGAAGGCATAGGAGGGCTGGACAGGGCCTTCTGGAGAAAGAGCAGAGGATGGAAAACAGCTTCTAAGGGGTTCACAGTGGTCAGGAGAAAGCAGAGCTGAGAAAGGACATGGACTTGCAATTCAGAGTACCTGACTACCTTTGCCAGTTCATCTTTGTAATTAGTGGACGTGGGGAACAGAATGCAGGACTCCAGGTGCTATGTGTTGTGTCTCCCAAAAATTCATGGGTGAGACAATGCAAGAATGTTCAGATGTGAAATGATTTGATTATGACGGATGTAACCTAATCAGTGGATTGATGCACTGATATTGATTAATTGGGTGGTAACTATAGGCAGGTAAGGTGTGACTGAGGAAGTAGGTCACCGGGGGCATGCCTTTGAGGTTTATATTTTGTCTGTTGTGAGTGGAGCTCTGTCTCTCTCTGCTTCCTGGTTGACATTACCTGAGCAACTTTTCTCCACCATACCCTTCTGCCATGATGTTCTGCCTTACCTCAGGCCCAGAGCTATGGAGTTCTGACCATGGACAGAACCTCTAAAATCCTGAGCCAAAATAAAATTTTCCTCCTTAAGTTAATTCTTTTCAGGTCTTTTGGATCCAGAAACAAGAAAGCTGACTAAAATACTTGGGCTCGAGTTTCAAGGAAGACATGTAGTCCAAAGTCTGGACCTGCCATTCTAGACACCAAGAGCTGTACCTGCTACTCAAGATCATTGCAGAGAGAAAATCGACAAAGCACACTCCTATTCCTCCCAGAATGCAAAACCATGAAATATTTTGTAAAGTAAAGAGGGGCCACAGGATGACACACTGAGGAGCCAGTTCAGTTGACTTCTATTTGCCACAGGACAAGGGAACAGTGCCTATCTATAGGCAGAAAGGATGACATCTTTGCAAAAGACAAGTTAATATGAAGAGCCCTAGAGCAATGAGATGCAGGAATGATTCAGTCTCTGCAGCTAGGAGAGAAAGAAAAGATGGGGTAAATCAGCCAAGTTTGGGTATAGAGAAGTACTAAGGGAGACCTAACAGGTGAAATGGCTGGAGTTTGAAGCATCTTTAGTCACTGGAGGAAGTGTAGTGAGAATGATAAATGATGAAAGAGAAGAAAAGAAGGAAGAAAGGGGGAGGGAGGGAGGGAGGGGGAGATAGAGAGAGAGAGAAAGAGAGAGAGACAGAGAGAGACAGAGAGAGAGAGATGAGTAAGCAGCAGCAGGCAGTTGGACAATAGTATAGGACCCAGTCTGCCACCCTAAGGTAGGAGATAAGGAGGAACACTCTCAATCCCACTGGGACTACATGCTCCCCCAGAAGTTGTAAAGAGATAACTGTATCAGCTGTCCCAAAATCATCATGAAAAGAATCAAGTAGTTCACTTCTATTTCTCCCAGATTGCAAAACAGAGGGATTATTTATACTGCAAGCAGATGCCAACCCAAATAAACCAGCCAGTAAAAATAATCACAATTTTACTATATTAAAGTATGTGAAAATAGAGTATAGCTGAACAGAAAAATCCATACAGAGAAGATTCAGATGTGCATACCAAAAGAGCTTCAGCTTCTACGTGTGAAAGTTCAGCCATGGTCGTATAAATTCAGCTAAATCTAAATCCAGACCCAACCTGAGGTGGTGAAGATGGGGGTCTTTGCTATCATACAGTGAGGTTTTCGCTGTACCAACAGAAAGCCTAACCAGAAAAGACTTAAACAATAAAGAAAATTAATTATCTCATACAACAGGAAGTTTCATAGTCGGGTTCCAAGACTGGTTGATTTTACAACTCTACAAAGCTACCAAGATGCAAAGTTCTTCCCATCCTCCATCCTCTTTTTATCAACATTTTCTCTTAGGCCAGTTGCCCTTGTGGTCTCTGGGGGTTGCCTTCATTGCAGTGGTGAAGTAGTGACATGCAGACAACATCATGCAGAAGTAGGAAATTTGGGGGTCATTTCTTCTTCTGCAACTCCTTTGAAGACCAAAGAAAACTCTTCCCAGAGCAATACCCCTGAGCAGAATTCTGCTCATTGGCCAGGCTGGATCACATGCCCCCTTTTAAAACCGTCACTGGTGAGGAAATGGAAAGTCTACTATCAGTTTAATCAAGCAATCTCAGGAATTGAAAAGGTAAAGGTCCTATTAAAAAGAAAGACTAGGGTAATGACTGTTGGCTGGGTCACCAGCATTGTCTATCACAGACTTTATGTTAGTAAGTTAGAGAATTGCAATAGTGTGGTTTAGACATGATTCTATGTCATCAACCAAGACTATATAAAGAATTGCTGGGAGTCTAACCTACTTACCCAGCTCAAATCCATCTTCACCTATATAATAAATGTGCCTTTCAATTAGACATCTGTAAACAAGTATTTTAGGGTTGTAGCCTGATAGCATAAAATCAGACTGGCTTGGGTATCATTCCTGGCCCCATGACATGCATGCATGTACATAAGAGATAGTTGCCAAGCCATTCCAAGGTGGTCCTTCTCTCATAATTTTGTGTCTACTGTGGAAGTTAAAAAAAAAAAAAACAAGAAAGAGTCTCAGTGCTTAATAAGTACTATAAAATACAAGGGTTGAAATTATCTTTTAAATTATAATCCAAGAATTACAAATGGACTGCTCTGACTTATAGTCTAGGCTAATCATAGTTAAATTTATCCAACTGTATTTAGCCCTTGAATATAGGTGGATAAGGGAATCAATCCACTCTATCATCATAAGTACAAACCTAAAAATATTTTTAGCAAAGAGCTATTGAAAGATATATTCAGTTAAAACCATAATAACCTACCAAACTAAGTCCTCATCAGCAGAACAGACATTCTGCTTTCTGATAAAAGTAAGAATTTAGGGGACTTCATTGAAATAAATGTTGCATTAACAGTCACATTATAATTGCTTACCCTGAATAAATAAGTAAATACCAAATAACTTCCAATTTCTTCCTATTTCCATCCATCTATAAGATACTCTCATTCTGGACTTCATAAAATCCTATTTTTAATCTCATTCCTCACTCCAAAGCATACAGTTCTGGCTGCTCATCTGAGAGTATCAGTCCCCTCATTCTGGGATCCAGTGTCATTGGTATCTGGTCCACCTTGCCTTTTACCTTTTTCCAATTCATGTAAGTCCTTCCTCCCATCTCTATACCTGCCCCAATGATATACCTTCCTACCTGAAGTGCCTCCTTCCCTCCCTCAGTCTATGCTACCTTTCCCTGTTTTATGAAAGAACAGGACCCCTGTTCAAGACATCCTTCTGTGAAGACCCACCCCTCAAGGATCCACAGAGTTCTCCTCTGCTCCCAGCCATGCTTAGGTGCCATCCAAGTTCTCCCAGGGTGACACTGAAGGTGGTTGGGATAGCACGGGTGAGACAACAATCAAATCCTCGATGCTCTACTTACTATCTCTGTGACTTTTTAGGCAAGTCCTGTCTAATCTTTTTGGGCTTCAATTTCAGTATCTTCAAAATAAGGGAAATGACGGATATTTCCACCTAGACTTGTTGCATATTAAATAAAACAATGCATGTAAAGAGTTTATGTAAATTATCAGGAACCACCAATTGACCCAGCTATCCCTCTCCTCAACCTATACCCAAAGGACTTAAAAACAGCATACTACAGGAACACAGCCACATCAATGTTTATAGCAGCACAATTCATAATAGCTAAACTGTGGAACCAGGGGCTGGGATGTGGCTCAAGCGGTAGCGTACTTGCCTGGCATGCGTGCGGCCGGGGTTTGATCCTCAGCACCACATACAAACAAAGATGTTGTGTCCGCCGAGAACTAAAAAATAAATATATAAAAAAAAATTCTCTCTCTCACACCTCTCTCTCTCTTTATAAATAAATAAATAAATGCCAAAGTCTCGGCTTGGCACCAGAATCACGAGCCACCACACAGCTTTGTAGGTTCAAACAGCAATTCTTTATTCCCGCTCTCACACCGCCTCCACACAGGTCCAGGGGCAATAGCGTTCTGCTGTCTCCCGCACAATTCACCTACCCACGAGGCTATCTCCAAATCCCATTTTAATCTCACGAGAACTCAACGGGAACAAGCAGCAGGAACACCCTAATCCCAGCAATAATCTTCAACCTCTAACTTCCCTAAAACCCATTATCTTAAACTGGCAACGCCTTAAACTCAAGGAGCCGGTTACTTCCTCAAACCTGATCAGCTCTAAACCCGGATCCACCTTGGTCCTTGAGCAAGGTCACCTTATTAAAGCATGCATGCAATGTCCCATCGAATGTCCTCTAAGCAGCATGGGGTACGCTTGGCAAGGAAATTTCGATGCGTCATTCCTACTTGGTAATGGCCCTCAGCAAATAAACAAACAAACAAACCGTGGAACCAATCTAGATGTCCTTCAGTGGATGAATGGATAAAAAAAAAATTGGCATCTATACACAATGGAATATTACTCAGCAATAAAAGAGAATAAAATCATGGCATTTGCAGGTAAATGGATGGAGTTGAAGAATATAATGCTAAGTGAAGTTAGCCAATACCCAAAAAACAAATACCGAATGTTTTCTCAGGTATAAAGAGATTGATTCATAGTGGGGTAGGGACGGGAATCATGGGAGGAATAGATGAACTCTAGATAGGGCAGAGGGGTGGAGGCTAAAGTTAGCGGGCAGGGGGTTAGCAGGGATGGTGTAATGTGATGGACACCATTATCCAAAGTACATATATGAAGACATGAATTGGTGTGAAGATACTTTATATACATGTATATAAAGATATGAAAAACTGTGCTGTATATGTGTAATAAGAATTGTAATACATTCTGCTGTCATTTATTTTTAAAAAATCAATTAAATTTTTTTTAAATAAAAATAAAAATAAATTACCAGGAACATGGTATAAGTAAAGAAGTGTTTGATAATTGTTGGCTGCTACCTGACACAATCATGTGCTCTCCTATTACTTTCTACTGCAAATTGACTTCTCAAATTTCAGTCATGCTCCATTGGTCCAGTTAAAATCCCTGGGCACCAGGGTAGACAGATTCCTTTCCTTCCCCTACCCAGCTCCTCCATCAAGTCCCGTTGGGCTCTCTCCACCTAGCTTGACAAGGCTTGCCAGGTCTGGAGCCTAACTAACGTGTGCCCATGCACAAGTTCATCTTCTCTCCAATAACATAGTAGAATCAGAGATGCCAGGTCTTCCAGACCCCTAGGCAGAGCTATTTCAGATAGAGTTGTCCCCTCATAAGTTTTTTTTTTATTAATTTTTTATTTTTTTTATTGGTTGTTCACAATATTACAAAGCTCTTGACATATCATATTTCATACATTAGATTGAAGTGGGTTATGAACTCCCAATTTTACCCCAAATGCAGATTGCAGAATCACGTCGGTTATACATCCACAATTTTACATAATGCCCAATTAGTAATTGTTGTATTCTGCTACCTTTCCTATCCCCTACTATCCCCCCTCCCCTCCCCTCCCTTCTTCTCTCTCTACCCCATCTACTGTAATTCATTACTCTCCTTGTTTATTTTCCCATTCCCCTCACAACCTCTTATATGTAATTTTGTATAGCAATGAGGGTCTCCCTTCATTTCCATGCAATTTCCCTTTTCTCTCCCTTTCTCTCCCATCTCATGACTCTGTTAAATGTTAGTCTTTTCTTCCTGCTCTTCCTCCTTGCTCTGTTCATAGTTGCTCTCATTATATCAAAGAAGACATTTGGTATTTGTTTTTTAGGGATTGACTAGCTTCACTAAGCATAATCTGCTCTAGTGCCATCCATTTCCCTGCAAATTCTATGATTTTGTCATTTTTTATTGCTGCATAGTACTCCATTGTGTATAGATGCCACATTTTTTTTATCCATTCATCTATTGAAGGGCATCTGGGTTGGTTCTCCAGTCTAGCTATTGTGAATTGTGCTGCTATGAACATCGATATGGCAGCATCCCTGTAGCATGCTCTTTTAAGATCTTCAGGGAATAGTCCGAGAAGGGCAATAGCAGGGTCAAATGGTGATTCCATTCCCAGCTTTCCCAGGAATCTCCAAACTGCTTTCCAAATTGGCCGCACCAATTTGCAGTCCCACCAGCAATGTACAAGAGTACCCTTTTCTCCACATCCTCACCAGCACTTGTTGTTGTTTGACTTCATAGTAGCTGCCAATCTTACTGGAGTGAGATGGTATCTTAGGGTGGTTTTGATTTGCATTTCTCTGACTGCTAGAGATGGTGAGCATTTTTTCATGTACTTGTTGATTGATTGTATGTCCTCCTCTGAGAAGTGTCTGTTCAGATCCTTGGCCCATTTGTTGATTGGGTTATTTGTTATCTTATTGTCTAATTTTTTGAGTTCTTTGTATACTCTGGATATTAGGGCTCTACCTGAAGTGTGAGGAGTAAAAATTTGTTCCCAGGATGTAGGCTCCCTATTTACCTCTCTTATTGTTTCTCTTGCTGAGAAAAAACTTTTTAGTTTAAGTAAGTCCCATTTGTTGATTCTTGTTATTAACTCTTGTGCTATGGGCGTCCTATTAAGGAATTTGGAGCCCTACCCCACAATATGTAGATCGGAGCCCTCATAAGTTTTTAAGGAGAGTTCTAGTAATGGTAAAGAAGCATGAACTATCTAATCACAGAGCAATATTGCCACCGGCAGCATGAGGACACTGACTCCCAGCAAGGAGCGAAGAAATAAAGCTAAGAGATGGAAAAGAAAGATGCTCTAAAAGTAAGAGGTAGGGGATCAGAGCCATGAAGAGAAACAAGTGACCACCTGACATTCCTGTAATCCAAAAACAAGAGACTGAAACATGAGAAGGGCACCAAAAAATGGAGCTCCAACATTTGAAAGAAGTGAAGGGAATGCTCTGCGTGAAGATGAAGGAGACCCCCATGCACCAGGCAGAGAAGCCACCTCTCCACATTGGAGCAGTTGAACTCTCAAGTCCCACTCATGGTGAGGACTGCCAGTGTCATGCCATCTCTTCATCTTGACGAAAATACTGTAGTGTACACTCTAACCAGACATAAGAGGAAAACAAGAGTAAGCTGTGAGAAACAGAAAATAAGAAGTCAACCCAGAAGGAAAAGACCACCAGAAAGGATATCTCCAAGAAGAGTCAGGAATAGTTCATTGCCTGACAGGACTGACTACAGAGGTTGAATGTGTTCCTGAAAGTTCCTATGTTAGAAACTTAATCCCCAATGTGATAATGTTGGGAGATAGAAGCTTTAAAAGGTGATTAAATCATGAGGTCTCTGACTTCATGAATGGATTAATGTTGTTACTGAGAAAGGGACTTATTACAGAGTTGTCCCTTCTTATCTGTGGCTTTACTCTCCATAGTTTCAGTTACCAATAGTCAGCTATGGTCCATAGATACTAAATGAAAAACTTCAGGAATATAAATATGTAAGTTTTAAATTGCCTGCCGTTCTGAGTATCATGATAGAGTCTTGCTCATCCTACTACATTCTCCCCAGGATGACAATCTTCCCTTTCTCCTGTATATCCATATTATATGTGACCTGCCCCTTAGTATCTTAGGAGACTTCTTGGTTATCATGATGTCTGTGTTCAAGCATCTTTCATTTTATTTATTAATGTCCCATTTTATTGTCCTATCAATAATTGTTCTATTATTGGTTATTGTCATCAATCTGTGTGCCTAATTCATAAATTAATTTATAAATTACTTTGCCTAATTTATAAATTAAATTTTTTTATTTTTATTTTTTTAGTTTTCGGCGGACACAACATCTTTGTTTTGTATGTGGTGCTGAGGATCGAACCCGAGCCACACGCATGCCAGGCAAGCGCACTACTGCTTGAGCCACATCCCCAGCCCTGTAAACTAAACTTTATCATAGGTGTGACAGATAGGATAAAATATAGTGCATACAGAATTCAGTACCATCTGTAGTTTCAGGCATCCATTGGGGGTTATAGCATATCCTTCTGGGACAAGGAGCAGTTACTACTGCTAAAGCAAAGTTTCACATTCTCTTGCACTTGTTTTTCTCCATCAATCTATCATGACTTCCACCATGTTAACGTATAACAAAAAAATCCTCTCCAGATGCCAGCACCTTGATTTTTGACTTCCCAGACTCCAAAACCATGACAAATAAACTTATTTTTTAATTTACCCACAAACAAGAATTCTGTTACAGCAGCACAAAATGGACTAAGACAGTGGCCTTGTGGGAAATTGTGTGAGAGGCTATAGGAAAGAGTACGGAGAATCAGTAACAGCTACAAAGAAAACCAAGGAAGTGAAAATTATTAGAAAATAGAAAAGGGAAGATAGTCATAATATACTAAAATGCTTGACTGGGAACACTAGCATAAGTGTAATGATGTAAACATTATTGATTCAACCAAAAAACTACTTACAAATAGAACTGCATTGGAGGAGTGGAAGTGGGAGAAAGGAGATGAGGGAGACAGAGCACTAAATGGTGTTCTCTGCATGATTCTGTCAAGAGCTGTCTCTGATCCATGTTGGGAAGAACAAAACCAGTGATTGTAACTTAGAATTATGGAGTTTTGCTTCCTACAGCACTCTATTCAGCCTGTTACCCAGCTGAAGCCTGTGATAGGCATCCCCAAAATAGGCCAATCATCCCCTCTTGGTGCTAAGAGTCTTGTGTAGTCCCCTCCCACACTGGGTCAGACTTCTTGGTCACTTTCAGACTATATGCACAAGGGGAATTGAGCTGCCATGTATAAGCAGGCTTTAGGGAGAGGCCCAACTAGTAAGAAACAGGTCTCTTGCCAATAGCCACATGAGTGAGTTTGGAAGCAGACTCTCCAGTTCAGTCAAGTCCTACAACCACTGCAATCTGGAAGCATTTTGATTGTTCCTTCATAAGAAACTCTGAGTCAGAAATTCCCAGATAAGCAGCTCCTGGATTCATAACCCATAGAAACCATGCAAGAAAATTAACATTTTTAAGCCGCTAAGTTTTGGGGTGATTTGTTACACAGCAATAAATAACTAATATAGGGCCCAGCAGGCAACCAGTATGGTATTATTATCCCCATTTTGCAGGTGAGGAAAAAGTGGTTAGTAATTTTTCCAGAATTTCACAGTAATTTGCAATCTTGGTAGGTCTTTTTATGCTTTTTTTCTGCTTAGCCACCAGCTCATTCAGCAAATATTTCAATGACTTTCTTATTAAATAAATATGAAGTATTGTTGATCTTTTAGGACATGTAAAAATGTTTTAAAGAAATAATAGGAACATGAAATCAGCGTGTTTAATGTAGCATCTCTTGGAACTGCTAACTGCTTTACTACCTCCTGCTGTTTAGGTTTGGGACAGAGGCAGGTGCTACAAAAGGAGGAACTGGTGTTCTGATCCTTGACTGGGGCTTGTTGCCAGAAGTTTGTTTTTATCCTCTGCAGTGAGTAATCTGTGATAAAACTGGCAAGAGAATATATGCTCCAATAACTTGGCCAATTGCACTAAACAAACACAGAGCCTTAAAGAATATTGTTTATGTTAAAAGCTGACCAAGGATTCTTACATTAGAAGAATGTGGGTAGAGGAGCCTCAATGCATGTGAAATACCTAGATACAATAAATCCCATGGCAGAGGCATACAATGTTGACACTCTTTAGCTTTTATTCTTAGAAACAAAATGAGTCTTTCCTGTTTTTAACAATCACTGGGATTTTTTTTTCAATCCTAAGAAACCTCATTTGCTCATATGTGAAACCTGTATTTCTCAGACTGAGATGTTCAAAATGTCTAAATGTCGACTCAGTTTCTCCAGAAAGGATCAACTTTGAGGAGGATCAACTTTAAAGGATCAACTTCTCTTACTTCTCACAGGGAAGCAAGAGAGCTACACTTGGAGGGAAGTGGGAAAGTGTCAGTGTCACAGCTGGTCACTGATACTTAAGGATATAATGGGCTTGTTTTTGGAATTGCAAGCAGCTGTGATCATCCTTTGTTTTGTTCCTATACTACTTGAAGTAAAGGTGGGGTTAAAAGAGTCCAAAACATTCAACAAGGTGCCTTTAATACTAAGGGATGGTCAAAAATCTGGCCCCAAGGGGCCATCAGTCATTTTATAGAGCTTCTGTCCCCTGGTCAGAGGTCAGATTCCTCCACAAGTAGAGTGACCAATATTTTACTATATGATTGTTAAAATTATTATTATTAAATACTTCTGATGACTTCCCAGTGTATTATGATAGAACCAAACTTTTTATGGGGTCTGTAAGGCTTTGAATAATCTGGATGCTGCCAAACTCACTCAGAATTTTGCTTGAAGTGACACAGCTATTTATTGGTAGAGCCAAAAATCACCCCAATAATTTGTTCCTTGTTCATTATCTCTTTTCCTGTTGGGCTGTAATAATTACCTTTTCCTTATACTCTCCTCAGGATCAAAGCCAGGTTGCAGCCTCATGGGCTCCTTAAGGTGCCCTTGACTGGTCTTCTCCAGCAGTGGCATTTCCAGTTTTGCCTCTTTGGAATGACCCTGCCTATTTCCCCCTTCCTTCATTAGGTTGGCTCCTTCTTGGATCCAGGTCCCTGACCACCCAAGGTATACAGGACCATTCTTTTTTAACTGGTATCACATCATCCTGATTAACAGTTCAGCACTTATCAATATTTGAAGTTAATTCCTTGAACTTTTTTTAAAAAACTTTCTTTTTTCTAAGAGAAAGAGAGAGAGAATTTTAATATTTATTTTTTGTTAGTTTTCGGCGGACACTATATCTTTGTTTGTATGTGGTGCTGAGGATCGAACCTGTGCTGCACACATGCCAGGTGAGCACACTACCGCTTGAGCCACATCCCTAGCCCCTAATTCCTTGAACTTAATGATAAAATAATACAATCTGGTTGTTTATTGAGCAGATTTTATATGACCAGTATTGTTCTAAGGGCATTTCAAATATACAATCACTTAGCCCTGATAAGAATCCGAATCCATTATATCTGCATTGCAGGCTAGAAAATTAGAACACAGGTAGATTAAGAATTTTGCTTGATGTGACACAGCTATTTGTTGGTAGAGCCAAAAATCACCCCAAGAATTTGTTCCTTGTTTATTGTCTCTTTTCCTGTTGCGCTGTAATAATTACCATTGGAGAAGAGCCTTTGTAGGTCTTGTTCCCTGATATATCCCAGCACCTATCACAGTGCTGAGCATACAGTGGTGCTCATAACAGTTGTCAAATTAATAAATGGATAAGAGATTTCAAAGCCCTACTCCTGCTCCCACCCTTCCATTTTCTGGGAGATGTGTGAAGAAGTTATGCAACTGTGAGTCACATGATCTCACTTACAAACAGACCTGCCTGAGGTAAACTACTCATGTTAAGGCAGTTTGAAGCATCAAAAAGTCTTCTTAGCTGTGCATGGTCAGATGTTGAAGTACAAATGTCCTTCAGCCCAGCTCTGCCAGCTCTGCCAGTTGGGGGATAGCAACTGTGTTCCATTGCAGGCACTCTAGGTGTCTGTCCTGGAACCACAGTTTAATCAGTTTCTCTCTGTTTCTTGGTGGAAACCAGGCCCTCCTGTGCCGTCTTTGCTTCCAGGAACACATGGAATTTTATAAAATTTTAAGATGCTGGAGTGGACTAGGCTGGGTTTTGGAAAGAAGACCCCAAGCAATTACTAGGAAATGTCTTACTTAATAAGGCTGGAGCATTAAGTCCTTCTGAGTACTCTGTAGAGATGGGATACTGTGAGGTTTCTGAATTTTAAAACATAAAATGGGGTGAGGGAGAATAGGAGAGAGCAGGGTGCCACTTATTTAAAATATTTTGGTAATAATAATTAAAAGTGTATGATTTGACCAAACGGCATTATTTCCTGAAATCAATTTTTCAACTCTAATGGTGGCTCCTGAGTTGTCTACACTATGGGATGAGCAGGATTCATGCATTCACAACTAGACGCCTGAATCTGCCTGCTGCTCACACTCCCAGCAGCCACCTGGTGCCAAGGCCTCGTGGAAGGTCCTTGTAACCAGCACCTATGACCTCACTCAGTTTCTCCCTGAGGGGCAACAATGAGTGGGCCTGGACCTTCAGCACCCGCACACAGGCTCCTCTCCTCACTTCTTCAGAAACCCGGCGGGGAGCGGGGGCGAGGTATTGAGCCATCTCGGTTCTTTATCTCCACCAGCAACTGCAACCGCATTCTCCAAGACACATCCTGCGCAACTTTCCCTCAGTACTCAGCCTTGCTCAGTCCCACAGGCCTCCGAGGGTTGATTTCTACCCACCAGAGTGGAGCTGGGTGGGGGTAATGTCCAGCATAGAGACCAGGCAGATGGGGAAAGGCCTCGAAGCTCCCAACTTCCTCGTGCAGTTTTTTAGGCTGCGTCTGGAAATTTGTCCCCGGAGCCTAAGGCAGGGAAAGATCTATTGGAAAACTTTACCTGTGACTGGGCAGATGGAAGCGATTTATAAGTTACCTTCTGAGATCGGAGTTGTGCCAGGATGGGGTGAACAGCACAAAGATGAACAGCACACAGCCTCTGCCCGCCAGGTATCCAAGTTTGAGGGTCTGTATGGAATGCAACAGGTGTGCACACCAGTCTGGGGAAAGAATGAGGGGTATGAATAGGGGTTCTAGCCTAGTGTAGATTCAAAGAAGTCTCCTGAGAGGCAATGATAGCCTTATACTGATGCTGATGTACAGGAAAGTATTGGGCTAAAGGAAAGGGGAGAAGTTGGGCTATAGTAGAAGGCTCATCCTGGAAGCGGATAAGTTCCTGACCTCCCTCCGGTGGCCTCTTTCTTAACTTTTATTGGAACAGCGAAGGATCACTGAATCTCTTTTGCTCACGTGTTCAAACACCTGGCCAAGGCAGGCATCTGGCGTGTCTTAAGTAATTGAGCTGAATAAAGAAGCGTGTATAGAGCGTGTGCGCTGATTCTCCACGCAAACCTAGGGAAAAAAACCAACAAACTCATCCCAAGGACATCTCCTACCTGGAGAATGGAGTGGCAGCCTGAGGTCCAAACTTCAGATTGTGGACAAAGCAAGAAGTGCCTTTAGGCGACCTCTGTCCTAACGCCCATTCTAGCAGTGATAGAAACTGCAGGTTCTCCCCAGGGATCCCCCCTCGAGATCTGCTGCCTGGTGGTCTTGGCCTGGAGGGGAATAGATTAGAAAACAGAGCAGCAGCGCAGTATAGGTTTGGGTAACTCTCGAGCCCCGCGCGCTAAGGGGTCTTGAATAAACGCGTGGCCACGCAGCATTGCGGAAGGTGGTGTGCGAATCTGCTACTTCCTCCTAGGAGGCAAGCGAGTTCAAGACCAGGAACGCGCCCTCAACCCTACAGGGGAGTTTATGACTCCAGGACAAGAAGTTCAATGTTAATGCAGATACCTAATTGGGTCAGTCTGACCAAGTAGTTTGAGGCCCCCCCAATTCCTGAAAGTAAGGTGGCTCCGGAGCAAAAATCGCCACTTTCGCGCACTCACCATATTAATTCACGTTGGATGGTGGATAAGCTCTTAGGCTGTGATTAGTTCTTGGATTGCGACCTAGGGCTGAGTGCAAGTGGCTTGCAGAGGAGCGTGGCCCCGCTTAAGAGAAGGAAATAGGAGAGTGTGCACATGCCCCGGAAGTGCCTGGGGGCGGGGGACTGGAGTTGGTCTGGAGGCTCAGGGGAGAGAAAAGTGCCTAGAACCCTGTTCCAGATCCCTCCTTAAGCAATTTCCAAAAGGTTGATTTGTATTAACACAAACCTCTGGATATAGGTTTCATATCCCCTGAGGGTTTCAGTGTGAGAGAGATTGGCGGGTCCCCACTGGATGCTGGACCTCTCTGCAAATATGAGTATTTCTCATTCCTTCCCAGAGCCCCTGGGATTCTGCGGTAGACTTAGAATCAGTGGCTGGTGGACTTCGATCTCGGGCAAGTCCTTGAACTCGCGCACAGCACTGCTGGTCTGAACTACATACTGGTTGCCTGCAACTCCTCCCAACTGGACTGAAAAGTGCGTTTCGAAGTAAAGGCTGCTGACCTGCTCGCCAACGCGCCTGGAGGTAACTCCTTCGCGGATCATATATGATCAGAGAAACCGCACCTGTCGGTTTCTAAACGAATCAAGAGCAGGATCTGTTCTCTGGTGCAATTAATCTGCAAGGCAGCTCTTTCAATCGCTCTGGTATACATTGAAGGTTCCAAGTTTGGCTGCAACACTATTGAATTCCCAGATGTGATGCCGGCGGGATAGGGGGGAAAACACTGGTTTCAAATCCTTTACAACAAGCATCACCATTTACCTCGCAGTTAATTCTGGCAAGTCACCTAGCTTTTCTCAATCTCAGTTTCCTAATCTGTAAAATGGGAACAGCGCCCCCCACTCTGAATTGAGAGCTAATTGTGAAAAATCTCATCCTCTTTCTAATCATAGGAAGAAGCAAGGTGTTCTCCAACTTGACACATTGCATGCTAAAGACTCTTCCTTCCTGACTTTTTCTCCCTGCCTCCTTTCTCCCCACCCCCACTCCGCCGCCTCCCTCCATCCCCAGCTCCTCAACAGAGCAGCGTGCGTTTCTGGCCTGTCCTCCTGAGAGAAGCTGGTGCAAAAGCCAATAAGCCCGGAACATACGCAGGTCCTGCCGGGAGTGGGACAATGGTTTCCATTTAATAAATATTTTCCCCAAGGGCATTTCACATCGGGCAGGCAATTATTCAAAGGAAACAGGCTCCTCGCAGTTTGGCTCTGCGGGTTATTTCGTCCTCTTTACCCGAAGAATGCTCATCTGACTCCAGAAACGAGTCTGGAGTCTCGAAGCCTCTCTGGGTGGAAGAGGCGCCCAGGGATAAAACGACCCTAGTTTTGAGTACAGCCCGAGACTCCCTGTAGGGGTGCAGAAGGGGCATCAGGAAGACCCCCACGCCGGACCTCCACGCTGCTCTTCCAGGTGGACAGTTGTGGAAGAGAGTTGAATAATAAGACTACTGAATGATGATGATGATGATGATGATGATGATGATAACAAGAATAAGAACCATGAAAGAATCCCTCCACCCCCGCCCCCCTTCCACACACACACACTTTCAGCGAAAGCGAAGACCAGATCGGTGCTGTTAAGGGCTCACCAACCCGGATTTCGACCCTCTGCACTGCCCGAAGAAGAGAGGCCTTATGGCCTGGACTCAGCTCTCTGCTCTGATGCCCAGGGGCCCAGAGATACGCCTCACCCTGGGGCAGAGGTGGAGCCCAAGCTGCAGGGCCCTTCTGTGTGAACGCAGCCAAAGAACAACGGAAGATCTAACGCAAAAAAAAAAGTTTATTTCGCTTTTACCCTGAGTTTGATATATTCTTTTCCTCTTCCAAGGATCTTTGACAAGGGGGGAAATGCTGTCCTTGCATTTCGTGGCAAGGCTGTCCTATTTATCAAAGGAGCTCTCCCTTAGCTCCCTTTGCTGCCACCCCCGCCCCTGGTCTTTGTATTCCAAGTCCTAATTCTCTCTGGCACAACCAGGAAAGAAACAGGAGGCAGGAAGAATTTTATTTTTTGACAGTGCCAGAGACAATGTGGAGCCCAAATCGCCAGTCCTGAGCTTAGTCGCTGTGTTCTCTCGGTTTCAGTCTCTCTCTCTCTCTCACACCTCTCCCCGCCCCCACCAGTGTCGCTCCCTCTAGCCTCTACTCGCGCGTTGGCAGGTGCTCCCCCTCGCCTTCTCTGCAGCTGATTGGCGCCCAGGTTGGGGAGTCACCGCCCAGCGCTTATGTCAGAGTGCGTGCTGTCCGGGCCCACCTCGCCTTTGAACTTCGCCGCTTTTGGCTCCTGTTCATCTGCCTCCCCGCATTCTCAGCCAGGTGCAGTGCTAAGGCAAGGCAGCTCCGGGGAAGTCAGGGGAGGGGGGGAGCCACGGCCGGAGACGCAAGAGAAGAGAAGGGAACTAGAGAAGGCGAAGGTGGAGAGGGAGAGGAGGAGCTTCCTGCCCTCTCCAGAAAATTACCTGGCCACTTAATCCCAGAGACTCTGGTACTTGGGCCCCAGTCTCAGGTGCCCACAGCCCCTCGGCCGAAAGCCCTCTCATCCCCCGCCCTCCTGTCCCGGTTCGCCCCCCGGGGGCTACCTGGGTGCTGGGACTGGAATGATCAGCTGAACTTTGCCGGATCAGTTCTTCTCTCTGGCTTCCCCTCAGCTGCGCCAAGGAGAGGGGAGCTCAGAGTCCCGGCTCAGGACGGAAAGACAGACTGCCAACCGCTCCCAGGCTCGCCCACAGAGCCCCTTGCACTCCCCACCCCCGCCCGCCTAGCCGCCGGGACCATGTCCAAACCTTCAGACCACATCAAGCGGCCCATGAATGCCTTCATGGTATGGTCCCGGGGCCAGCGGCGCAAGATGGCCCAGGAAAACCCCAAGATGCACAACTCGGAGATCAGCAAACGCCTAGGCGCCGAGTGGAAGCTTCTGTCGGAGGCAGAGAAGAGGCCATACATCGACGAAGCCAAAAGGCTGCGCGCCCAGCACATGAAGGAGCACCCTGACTACAAGTATCGGCCACGGCGCAAGCCCAAGAACCTGCTCAAGAAGGACAGGTATGTCTTCCCCCTGCCCTACCTGGGCGACACGGACCCGCTCAAGGCGGCCGGCCTGCCGGTGGGGGCCTCCGACGGCCTCCTGAGCGCGCCCGAGAAAGCCCGGGCCTTCTTGCCGCCTGCCTCGGCGCCCTACTCCCTGCTGGACCCCGCGCAGTTTAGCTCGAGTGCCATCCAGAAGATGGGTGAAGTGCCCCACACCTTGGCCACCAGCGCGCTGCCCTACGCGTCCACCCTGGGCTACCAGAACGGCGCCTTCGGCAGCCTCAGCTGCCCCAGCCAGCACACGCACACGCACCCGTCCCCCACCAACCCCGGCTACGTGGTGCCCTGTAACTGTACTGCCTGGTCTGCCTCCACCCTGCAGCCCCCCGTCGCCTACATCCTCTTTCCAGGCATGACCAAGACTGGCATAGACCCTTATTCGTCAGCCCACGCCACGGCCATGTAACCCCCAGCCTGGCCCGGACCTGAAGGGTGGCCTGGAAGCGGGGTCTGCACCCTGTCCTCTGCGCCTAGTCCTGGCCTGCAGATGCCTCTGGGTCAGCCCTGCTGCTGCCCCTTACCCTACCCAGACTCTGCCTCTCTCTTCCAGGGGAAAGGGAGGGGCATCCTCCCGGACCCAAGGCGCAGACAGGTGCAGAAACTTGCAAACATTATGACAGCTACACAGCTGCCCCATCCCTACTCTCCCCAAACAAATCTCCGACTGTACCCCCTTTGGACAAAAAAGTGGGCAGTTTTGCTTTATTTATGTCCCCTTCACTCTCCTCGGATAGGCTTTGGACTCGGAACTCCCAGATCCTGGTATTATATCTAGAATATGCATATATATATTTTTTTCTTTTTCCCCCTGAAGAAAAGAGACAGTTGGGTCTCCACTTTTCCATCAGACACAACTAGGCACCATTTACTCTTCATGTGTGGGGGGAAAGAAAAGCTTAAAAGTTTAAAACTACAAAAAGGGAAACATTTCTATTTAAAACCATGCTATAATAGTGTTTGCTTCTTTAAAGGGAAAACAAAAAAAGGACCGACCCACTTTGCTATTTGTGTAAAGCAGTGCTCCTAGAGACCTAAGTTTACTTTTAGACAGAATGTCGGGTTATGAAGTCAGGAAGTAGAAGGTGAACAAAAATTAAAATAATAAAAACATCCTTAATGATCACAAATGTTTTGACGATGTCTTGGAAATGTACCTAGAAGGATTTTACCTCGTTACTCTGTTCATTTGTTGAACAAAGACGTTTTGAATAAAGACAATCTGTCATTGCAAAGAGTAACCTTTGATGTGCATAAAATCAAGTCAGGAGGTCAGGTCCAGCCGCCGGGGAAGTGGGGCCGCCGGGAGGCTGAGTGCTGGTGGAGCGACTCTAGCAGTGATAGCTGGCGCTGTCCTGCTTTGACCGAACCTTGAAGCCTGGTGCAGAAGGGCCTAGAGTCTGGGATCTGTGGGGATCCCGCCCCGGGGAGACGCTTTTTGCCTTTAGAGGCCAGACAAAGGTATCAGTACCTGGGCCCGCACTCTTTCTGCGCGTTCTCCGCAAAAGCGTGGGGTCGCTTCAAGAAGTGAAGGAACCCAGACAAAAGGCGAACCTTGGGTTCGCTTTTAAAAAACAAAACTCCAAAGGAATGGGGAGAAGCACAAGTCTCCTGGGAACCAGTTGCTCACGGAGCATCGCGTCCTACTGCAGGTGTTTAAGTTTGCTAGGGGCGAGGCGAGTGGAATCCATTAAAAAAAAAAAAAAAGATGCTTGGAAACACTGTTACCGGCTTCTCTGGGGGACCTGGGACTCCAAACCGGTACCTAAGTTAGAAAATAAAAACCCAAGAAATGCAGAAAAACATTCCCTAGGTCCCCGCCGGGTCCTGTCAGACTTTTTGCTAAGACCCTGAGGGAGAAAAGAGAAAGAGGGCTTTATGATCACGGCTCAAGCAGAGTTTTAAAAAACAAACATTTAAAAATGCTTTAATGTTTAATGAATAAGAAAAGAACCCTTTTCTTTCCCCTCTGGGTGAATGTTTGCTTGAAGATTGTTCTGCGTATTGTGAGGGAGGAAAAAAAAAATCCTCTGATGCTGCTATCCAGTCCAACTCTGGAATTTGTTCGAAGAGTGTTCCTCGCCTCCGGTCTCCCCCAGTCTCACTCCAAACCGGTGCTCACGCGTGTTTTTCCTTAGGTCTCGTGCTTTCCCCACTGGCTTTGATAAGGTGCGGGATGGGGGTGGGGCAGTCTAAGAGCTTGGGACTCTGCTGCGGTTCTGGGATTTGTGCGCTTGCCTCCGCGGTTTCCAAAAGAGTCGGTGGTTGGAGGTGCAGGGGAAAACGCTGTCTACAGACACCAAAGCCGAAACCCGCGATTAGCATATTGTCCGCAAAACAATTAGAAGTGTTTGAGGTGCTATTTGGAGCCTATTCATCCGAACCCCTTTGTTAAAGAGGGATTTTCATTATTTTAAAAAAAAAAAAAGTTAGCAGTTGTCCATCTGGCTGAGCTGAATAGCAAAGTGATCCGTGTTGTATATGCTTTTCTCATTAAGAGCTCTTTTGAGACCGATGTTAGAATTAAATGGTATAACACAATTAACATACACGGGCTCTGAATAGGAAGGGACGCCTATAAATAATAGATAGATAAATAAATGAGCGATCAGGCGAAGGTAAACAAAGGCGGACTGGGGGAGGTGTGGGGAGGCCGGGCGGGCTGAGCCACGCTTACTTAGCATTACAAAACCCTCTTACAAATCGAGACAATTAGGAAGTGACTTGCCTCTGGTGGCCGTCGGGTCTGGAGACTCTGGAGACTCTGGGTGCTTAGGGAAGGCCCCTCCTCCCGCCCGCTTGCAAACCCAGGAGGCCTGGGGCAGAGGTTCCGCGGTCTCGCTGTCTGATATAACCCCAACTGACAGACCTGTCAGACTCTCTGCTCTCCCTCATAGCTCAGTGTCCCTTAACATCTCCTAAGATGAAGCTTACAGGGGTCTGGGTGTCTCCCCGCAGAGCCCAGGGCGAGAACGCCCTGGGTGTACAAAGCACCTCACCCAGAGGAGGAAGCCCGCGCGCAAAGACCCATTAGGGTGCCCGGTTGATTCCAAAGTGTGGTTAGGCTGGAAAGAGGCACCGGGTGAGTTTGAGTGGCGGAGGCCTCGGGCGACGATAGAAACTGAAAAACTGAAAAGAGAGTTCCAGATTGGTTCCAGATTGCTCCCGGCCCTTGGGATTCCGAGGGGAGCCCCTAGGAAATTGGGGTGCGCTGTAGCCGAGCCCGGGATCCAGGAACCGAGTTAATGAAATCTCTTTCCAGCCTACAGAAAGCCAGGAGCTCAGAATGGGTCCCGGGACCTGACGCCGCAGACGTGGCTTGGGTCATTTCTTCCCATCGCATTTCGTTTCCTTCCTTCAGATATTCTGTCCTCCTTAGACCTGGTCTCAGTCTCGGTCCCCGACGGGGCCTGCCACTGTTTCGCCTTCCTTGCCCCTCCGGCCGCAAAAAGTCCGCTGGGGTGCGCGGCCAGGACTCGCCCTAACAAACAGCCCAAATCCTGCTTGTCACGCCACTGACAGGGGCCGATTACTGACTTTGAAGTCAGACGCAGACAAAAAGAAATCCCCTGGGGGGTGTGGAGGAAAGCAGTCCCTGTCAAACCTGTTTGCTCACAACTGTCTCTTTCTTTCAAGAAAATCATTAAAGCAAACCTGTAGGGAGAGGAGCGCCCCGCCCGCCCAGAGTCGAGAAGAACCGCTTCTCCTGAGCGCGCCACGCGCAGCCAACAGCAGCCAAGAGTTCCCCTCGAAGACTCTTGGCACCCGGAGAACCCAAACTCCGGCGGCGGCGGCACGCGGGGCGCCCGGGACCCTGCGGGAAGAGATCCTTCCAACCCTCTACCGTAGGCTAGCATCCCGCAGCCAGGGATCGCCGGACTTCTTCAGCTTACAGCAGAGGTGACAAGGGAAGGCCTGTGCCTCTGGCCTGCAGGTGCCATTGCTTCCAGGAACCCCCTCCACCCATTGACACAATACCCACCATCCTAGCTGCCGCTGCTCCTCAGTAAGTGTTTCCTAGGATCGCAAGGAGCTGAGCCGCATCCTGCTCAAGGTAGTGGCGGTCGGTGCAGCACCGCAGGGGCAGAGTTGTTTGGGTTTTAACTGGGGTTTCTTTCTTAAACTTTGGCGGCTATCTGTCTCAAGGGTACACTAGTCACATCTTCTGAGAGATCTGGAATTATTGGCCACCTTTAGCTCCCGGCCTCCTTCAGAGAACTTCCTCAGTCTTTTAATGCACTTTCCTAACTTTGGGTTCGACTCCACAAACCTTTGATTCCCTTCCAGGTTCGTTGTATTTTTAATTTTCTGACTTTAAAGCTGGAGAAGGCCAGCTACTTTGAGTAAGTCATACTAAGGTGTGAATGGCTGACAATTGAACCCCCCTTAATATTTACATTTAAAATAGGAACTAGATAATATCCAGAAATCTCCAGTGATCCAGAACAGGGTGGTATTTCAGTAGGGTGGAGCCCAAGGGCTTTCACTACATTGTATCACCTAGGGAAGTGGCTCCTACCTGGGCAGTCACCTCAGATAGGGGATTCCCAGGGCCCTGAGAACTTGGCAAGCAGTTGAAGATTCTTATTGCCTTCCTCTACTCCCCATTTCAGGTCTTATCACCATTGCTCAAGTGGACAATGAATTTCAAGTCATTTGGATCTGCATATCATGTAATTCACAAGCCTCACGTTAAGAACTCTCTGTATTTGCTAGTGAATCGTGTGTGTGTGTGTGTGTGTGTGTGTGTGTGTGTGTGTGAGAGAGAGAGAGAGAGAGAGAGAGAGAGAGAGAGAGAGAAGAAAAGAGAGAAACAGAGTGGTAGAGGGGGGCATTGGATTTGAATGCAGGACATGTCGGGGTCAGTGCTTCCACCTACCTACTCTGCCTAGGGGTGTGTTCTCTTGACCTCTGGACCTACCCTGGCCTCCCACACCCTCGTGGATGCAGCATTGAGAGCGTCACTTGGGCTGATTTCTTCCCCATCGCTGCGGGAATGGATCTTGGCTTGGAACCAGAAGCCTTGGCTTTGGGCCGAAGCAAAGGAATTAGAGAAATAATGGAATTGGAGGCAGGTGGGCAGGGGCGGGGGCGGGTGTGGCGCTAAAAATTCTGGGGCGTCCACAAAGGGCTCTTAGCCCCTTCCTAACCCCAGCTCTGCGCCTTCTACAGTCCGGCGCTTGGGAGGCCTGCTGGAAGGTGCCTGAAGGCAGGAAAAGGGTTTTGGGCCAGCTCTCTCTTAGCCCAGCCTCTGGCCCTGCATATTGCAGAGCGGTCATCCTGGGCTTGCGCCCAGCCATTGGGGAGAGTGTGAGAAATCTGTGCTCTTTGGAAGGGCCGAGGGCTTTATGCGTCCGTGGGCTGCCTCCCAGATTCTTCGTCATTTTCGCTCAGATCCCTACACTGGGTATCCTCCTTGACCTCCCAAAGGCTCCAAGTGTTTGGCTGAGGCTTAGGAAGGGACTGGTATCCAAGACGACAGGAGGCCAAAAGAAGTCTGCTACAAAGAGTTGTGCTATTCCAGCGGCCAGTGGCCATTTCCAAACTTGTTTACTGGAGTCCAGAAAAGAAGCAATTCAAACGTGATCAGTGTGTTCAGGGCAAGTATAGAAAGGGACTTTAGAAAACTCTGCCAGTCGGCTAGGCTGCACTTGGCTAAAAAAGCGACACCCGACGGCCGCACTAGGGTGGGGGAGTTCTGTGGGCTTCCAGGCCCCTGCGCCGCCTGCTGATCCCTGATAGAGAGCGCCTGTTTTCCGGGATGCTTTTAGGCTGGGCCACTACTCAGAGCCCCTGACTTTAGCACTGCGTTTACAGCTAAGAAAAGTGGATGAGAGGTGCGGCTTCGGAGGCAAGCGCTGCGTACTTGCCTAAGCAGGTGCAGGGCGAAGAACCCGGACTTCCCTGGGAAGCTAAGCAGCTCCCGACTTCCCGCAGCTCTGCCAAGTCCCCGGCAGTTACGCCGGACGCCCCGCCCGGGGACAGAGGGAGAAAAAGGAGGGAGGGAGCGGGTGGCCTGGGCGCACGCCGCGGGTCTGCTTTAGCCCGGCACCCCCCGTGGCGCGGCGAGTCAATGGGATTTGCACACTCGAGGTGTAACAGCATTACTGCATTAATTACCATTTCCATTTCACGTCCAGATTGTTTACTTATCTGCGGGAAACATATGTCGGGAGAAGTTCACATTCCGGATTCTGCTCCGCTGCCCAAGGTGCAATTCCGGGGAGGCGGCGAGGGGGAGGGGAGAGCTTCAGATTTTTTATTACACCCTCTAGCCTTATCTGCTGCTGTAAATTATGAGGATCCTCCATTGAGCGGCATATGGAGATTATATACTTTTTTGAATATCGTTTCCCAAAGCCTGCAGATTTTCACTTTGAAATGAAACAATCCTCCCCCGGTTCCCTGGGGGCCTCCTGAGCCGCCCGGTACGGCCCGGAAACCTTTCTAGCAGGTCCCGACGCTCATCCACCGCCCCAGGGCTTCGGCCAGTGCCCAGGCGAACCCTGCTTCCCAAGGTCTAAGACAGTCTCCCGGGAAACCCCATTCTCAGATGGTGTTTGAGAAGGGAAGCAGCACCCCTGCTCGGTTTTCCTACCCCTGGTCCTGACTTCTGCGCGGTTTTCAGTTTTTTCATTTCGGATACCCGCATTAGACCGGAACTCACTTCTGCCCTCTTCCTACGCCCACTCCAAACCCGCCGCTAGAGTTGAGGTGTCCACACCTGCACGTAGCCCTCGCGCACTTCAAAGCTTCTCATGCGCTTTCGTCTTGGGACAACCGACTTTGGCTTCTTTGTTTGAAGGGCGGTGGAGGTGACAGGCAATGCGCCCCACTTGAGACCGCTTATTGTGAACCCTGAACGGAAATTCTGCAGAGAAGGCAAATGCCTCCCCGCTCCCTGGTAAAGAGGGCCAACCCGAGTAGCGCGGACCTGAATCCCATCTCTCTTATCTCTGGGACACTCCTTTCAGACGGAGATCAGAGAGGGAAGAGAAGAAAAGCGAATCATTGTTCTTCTTTTTTAAAATTTAATATACCAAGCCACCCGTTAAGGTCATTTGTATGCTTAATTTAGTGATAAAAGTCAATAAGCAGAATCACAGGATTCTTCCCTCTATTTCTTTTGACCACGTTTTCCCTCAGTAATTGGAAAAGCAATAAAACATATATACGCCTGTTTGTGGTTTATTTTTTGTTGTTGTTCTTCACTGTTTTTCTACAATGCAATTATAATAGATGTATTTTATAATGTAATTTGCTTGCTTTTTTAAAGGACAAAGGAGAAATTTGCTTTTTATGCGAATTTTTCATCTTGTCTGAGTTCAGTTTGCAGAATAACACACATTCCCTGTGTAGACACCTACCTTCAAAAACAAACTCTGAAATTTCCTTGAAAAGCTTGTTTTTATGATTCAGACTATCCCGTGGGAAGCCTATTGTGATGGTATACCAGAATAATTAAATGGACCAAAGCAATGCAATTAAGGCAGAGAAGAAGATAGAAAATGGGGAAAATAAACAGATTCTTTTCCACTAAGTATTGTTTTGGGGTTTTAAATTTTTTTTCAAGACCTAAGAAAATTGTGAGGTGTCACTTCTCTCTTCTGGGTCTATCTGTAATTGAATCTAGGTCACTATTCTAAAGCAAGAAAAGTCTACTTCCCACTTTCCTGCATCAGGCTGAAATTTGGGGGAGGGACAAGGGTCTTGCAATTTCATTTAAAATGTAATGGTGGATGAACTGATAAGCAAATAGGGAAAAAGAGTCTGCTTAAAAGAAAAAAAGGCATGGTTTTAATATGCTCCAGATGGGGGGAAAATGATTTACATGAGAGTTTATTTCCTCTTTGCTGATATGAAAGAATTACAGATACAAAACCCACTGATCTATAGAATAAAAAAAGAAAAGAAATGTTATTTTCCTGTAAAGGTGTCAGTTCATTTATATTCATTTAACCATCCATCCATCAATTCACTTTCTCACTCCTTGCACATTCTCTCTGGCTCTGTTAAACCTTCCCCTACCGATACACTTTGCTAGAATATGCAATGAAGTTTTCTTTCTTTGAAATAATATGAGATTGAGATGAAGTAGGTAAACATAAGAAAAAAAGATGTTGTTATTGTTGTTAAATATCCCTGATAATTTAACATCATGATTTTATGGCAAAATTTTAACCATGTTCACATCTCATTATTGCTGCAGTTTGAGTACATGCAGCTTGCCTGTGGTTAAGATCATAAGCAGAGGATATGCAATTATTTTTCCATAAAATATGCATGCAACAGGAAGACATTTATCTGTTAAAAACCTTTCTGTAACATAGAAAATGTAGCAAAAACAAATCCTTGTGTACAGTCAAATGTTGGGTCCATAATGTATTGTTTCATTAAAATAGCTGTTTTTATGGGTATGAACAAGTTCACATTTCCCTGGGGATTTCCTGGTTGGTCAAGGCATAAGCAGTATCAAATCTTTTGTGTTTAAAGTTGCTAAGTAAGTGTGTAGTAAAATTTGCATATATTGAGAAAGAAATGAGAGATATTGTCATTTGGGGAGCTTCCAAGGAGTGGCGATTACATAAGAATAGATTTTACTTTTGTCAAATAAAAAATGATGGCCAACATGACAGACACTTGCTCCATATTCTCCCAAATAATGGGGTAATGTAGTATCAGTCCCTGTTTCAATGACACCCATATGAATGATGGGAGTTGTAGAGAGCCTTAGCAAGGACAAGACCAACTACCAACACCTGGTGATGGTTTCTGTAAGTCAAAAAAAACAGTGAATTGTTTAACACATCCCAACGGATGAAGCTTTTCCAGATGAAGACTACTGCTTTTATTCTTTTTTTCCCTTTCTTATCCTTTCCTTCTCTTCATTCTCTCCTTCCTCCTCTTGTTTAGTTTTCCTTTTTGAAATGTGAACACTATGGGTGGGTCAGAAATTTTCCTTTCTAAAGAACTTCATAAATGTCAGCATCATTCTTCCTTGTGCTTGTTGGTTTCTGCTCTTCCTTTCTTCCGCTATGGTAATGCATTTTCTTGCCTATTATTATTATTATTTTTAATCAAACTAAGTATGAGGCAAAAGGAGTAACGGCTTGGTCAGAAGTGGAAATGTCTCATGCACATTTCTTGCCTAGAACTCTATAAACTCATCTGAAATAAGTGTTCATGATATAAATCAGATGAATGAGAGGATACTTTTAATATATTTTAGGATAGTTTCTTTCCATTGTCTTTTAGCTCTTGGGTTCTTCAATGTCCATTATACCTAGTAAGAAGTATCCATTGTGCTCTGAGTTACCTCTGGGAACTGAACTGGAAAAAAAAAAATCCTGAATGCCTGAAAGTGTGTGTCATTATTGATAGAGATGAGCTGAACTTTTCTCTGTCTCAATATACTTTTTGTTTCCAACAAGACATTTACATACTTTGCATAAATTGATTATGCTGTAAGCTAATGTGAGCACAAACTTGGCATTGTACAGATGACTCCCTCTCTACTGCTATGACAGGTCCAGCTGACACCTGGGATTCAGACCAATCTAGTTACCACAGGCTTGGTGAAACTCAAAGTCTGCTACACAAATGTGGCAGTCAGTGTTCATGGCCAACCCACTAGCTAGAGAGGTCTGGAATAAGATGGGAGATCAGTCGGCTGTCAAAATTAAATACCTTAGCTCCTTTACAGATGCTCTTGACAACATATTTTAAGTAAATAGATGAAGCGAGTGAGTGATAATGAAGATAGATTTGGATTTTATGTTAAAGACCTGAACACAACCCTTGGGACCAGTTCTTTCTGTGCAGCAGCCCCATCCTTCTGTAGGTGGCTGCTTTTAGAGCTCTCTTGGCAGACCAAGAGTCTCCACATTTTGGGAGATATCTCTTACCTTCCTTCCTATGTCTAGAGGACATTTTATAGGGACACTTCCTTCTTGTCTTCCACACTTTTTTTTGAGTGTGTAGAAATAGAAATTAGATTGTCTCCACTGTCCTCTAGTGTATAATATGATGGACATCTGCAATCATCAAACCTGCTGCAAGAAGGAGTCCTCTTCCTCTTCTGAGACAACCTGGAGGAAAACAGGTAAATTTCATTTGTGATTAACTATTGCCAAGAAGTAAATTACCATTATGATTTCACTCTTCCAAGTTAGGGAGGACTCAAAAGTAGGAGAAACTCAGAAAGAAAAAAAAAAAATTCAAGAGGCACTGAGACCAGAGGATTGCAAGTTCAAGGCCAGCCTGGGCAACATGGTGAGGACTTGTTTCAAAAAAAAAAGAAAAAGAAAAAAAAATTCTGAGTTTCACCAGATATCAAAACCTATTCCTATAATCAGTAAGGGGAAAACCAATTAAAAAGTCATGATTCATGAAAGCATTTGCCAATCTCTTATGGTTCAAATTCCTTACTTTCCTAAATGGCAGCTAGTATGGACTCCCTATATAATGTTCTATCCCATTGTTAATTAAACAGGGTGGGAAAGGGACATGAAGGGAGTGGCACACCACTATCAAATAATCATGAAAATCCTAATGATTGGTCTCATAGTGTCTTACTCCTGGTATCAAGTTCACTTACATACTCTTTCCCTTGATAAGAGAGAGCTGCAATAAAAGCTTTGACTGTCTTCCTAAGAGAAATCTGACACTTAATGACACAAAATTTGGGTATGATCAATCTAGAAGATTCCAGGAGCCCAGGGGAAATGTTAACAGGCACAGAAGCCAAAGGCTGAGCACCAAGCCTCAGACCATTTATTTACTAAGTCGCTGGCTTAGATACAGCAGGTGGGGGAGTCAAAACACTCCTATATTACTACAGGGAGCATTGACTATGCCTGGATAGCCCATTGGCTGCAAATTTCTTTGAAATTAATGACTGAGAGAAAAGCCAACATTGTCAACAGTGTTTAGGTACTATCTCAGCTAAGGAATTAAATGAGATTACTTCTTCTTTCATTAAAATGTGCTTTAGGGTTATGTTTTATTTTATTGTCTCACTTTCCAGGACTCTGAAGATTTGTCTCTCTCCCCAGGGAGATGTACTCCATTTCAATAAGAGGGAGCAGCATGGTTTATTAGATGGATGTTAACTGAGCATTCTGTGCAAAGAAGCTTGTGAAGTGACTTAGATACTCCATCTTGTTAAATTCTCCCCAGAGCGCTATGAGGTAGGTACTGCTATTGTCCCTATTTCACACATGAGGAAATGGAGGCTCAGACGCATTAAATGATCCACCTAAGAGCTCATGGCCCTCACAGTGAAGCTGTTAGTCCCAAGCTTACTGTCTGCCTACTACTGCTAAACCAAGGGCTAGATGGAGATGGGGTGGGGCGGGGAGGAGCAGGAAACCCATGGAATGCACAGGTAAGGGAGAAACCAAGGCAGGGAGAAAAGGCTCCCATTGGGCCAATGCAGAGGAGCTGGAATGCGTTCCCTCTCTTCCCTCAGTGAGCAGAAAATACGGAATCAAAACCAAACAGTATCTTCCATTACTGAACCTTCTTACTAATGGGGCCCACACTGCATCAGCTGTATAGATCTGAACCCCAATGGCTACTTCCAAGTCTTATCATCAGAGCTAGGGACCAGGACATCATCCAGATTTGGAGGGGTACATCTACAGACACTGATTTCCTTCAGGGTCCACCAGAGAAGCCCCTAACTCTTCCATTTCATCATGCTCACTCCAAAGAAACCTCCTTTGCCTGCTTAGCAATTTAAAGTATAATATGTTGGAAAGGGGAAAGAAGAAATAGTTCTTGAAGTTCTGTTTGTCATTCTCTTGCCCTAATAGGGTTTAGTAAATCTGTTATCCTGATCATCCCCTTGAAATTCTCAGTTAGAGTCTTTAAATCTGCCCAGCCCGTTCCTGCTTGCTTATCCTTCACTGAGCTCTTCTGTACCAACCATGGTAGACCAAGTGGTTTCTGCATGTCCTTGCTAATAGTAGCTTGCTTTTGATGCACCACTCTGGAAGGATCAAAGCTTGCCATAAATAAAAACATTACTGATCATAATATTTATTTTAAGGCAATATCAGGACATTCTAAAGCCTCTCCGTTGCTTTGGGCACAACTTTTATAGAACTAGTCGGAAACCTGCTTGTTTACTCCAGTTTCTTCTCAGTTGGAATACAGATAATTCCTAAGAAGTCACTTGAAAAAGGCATGTGTGAAACCGGAGGAGCGAGCTCATGAAAAACTGAGGGCCAGAGATATGAGCAAGATCTGATAATTTTATAAAAATTGTAAAAGGGAATATGATATGCTGCTGGCCTCACTAAAATTTTTATTTGTGAACAACAATTGATGATGTGGTCACTTGTACCGACTGCAGTTTTATACCTAAGGAATACAGAAAAGTGGACAGATGTGTTCTACAGGTTTCTCCTGGACAATGACAGGAAGCCCTGATAGAGGCAGGGAGGGCAAAGGAAAGGGAGTGCCAGGTAGAGAAATAGAAGAACTGGTCAAGTCATGGTCCTGACTTCTTAATGAAGGACTAGCAGCCAGGAGTGTCCAATTATTCTTCTTTTAAATATCACCTTCACAATTTTAGTCACATGCTTCTACAATTTTATTTTCTTTGAAGCGGACTCTTTTTTCTTCCACCTTGGCCTCATCCTAACAAATACTAATATACATGTAGGAGATATTTTTGATATTATTAATTGAAATTAAAAATTCCTCCCTGTCACATCTATAGTTATCTTAAGTCACTTTACCACTGAGGAAAATGAGTAAATATCAAAGCAGTAAAGTGACGTGTCCAAGGTTACACAGCCTTACAACAGAAAGGGCTGATTTAGTATCTAAGTCTTTTAGGTATGGGTCCAGCACTTTTCTTCTGTCATTTTTCTTAGAAGCTAAAAACAAAAAACAACAACAGCAACAAAATTTATACAGTTAGCACTTTCTCTGGGGGAGAAGAGGACATGATGTTTCAATGCTTTCTTGGTAGTGCTAAACCTTATTTACCTTAGCCATGTCTTTAATCTATTAATTACATTGTGTAAAATCTAACACATTTCTATGACAATAAGGGATGGGAAAGAAAAGGAGGCTAAATGGGAAGGAGAGATCTCTGTGGGTTTTGAAATCCAGGGCTGCCCATCCTCTAGAAAGGTCAGCTGAACAGAAGCCAGAAGGAAGGATGGGAAGGCCACTAACCATAAACAGTCTGGTCAAGGGCAAGAGTCCAGAGTCAATTGCCTGCCTGCCTTGGCCATTCGTTTAAACTTGTGGCATGTTGTGGCCTTAGCTTAATTCTTGATCTATGGCCTTTCAAAGTCTGTGGCTATTTCCAACATCTCATGACTTCTCATTTGTCACTCCCAGCACAGATTCTAAAGAGGACTTCAATAAAAGTTTTTTTAAAAATGCAGGTGGAACAATTTAGTCTGGCATAAAGAAAAAGCATCTCACATACTAGGTATTTTGTTGCAGACTGATACTGGCCTGCTTATTCATTTATTTGAAGGTCTAAGGGTTCTAATAAACTCACCAGGTATATTTTTTTTCCTTCCTCCAAATTTCTCATCCAGAACTACTTCATAATCCTAATCCCCTGAGGTCTCCACCTGGACATGAATGTGTGTGACAACTTCCGGGTTATACTGCTATTCAGTTAAGTCAGGTTCCCTGCAGGTGTTGTTTCTATTCTACAGAAGACACTGGAGCTTTGAGAAGTTAAATGACTTGCCTATAATCACAAAGCTAATATGAAGAGGACCTGAAGTTCAGATCTTTTTCCTCCCACTTTGAGGTTCCTGCTACCACCTGTCAGTCCTGTAGATCTGTATCTCCTGCATCTTTATTTTTCTTTCCTCAGGTCAACACACAATTTCTCCAGAGTCTGGGATCCTTCATCAGTCTTACTTTTGTGGAGATAAGGAACTCACTGAGGCTCTCGAGCTTTGGATTTGTTTTGTTTTTTTCTCAGTCTTTGGAGGCAGATTGGCATTTGTCCTGGCTTGAGCGTTGAGAGTCAGACCCTCTTCTAGGCTTGAATCCTAGATCAGCTGCTTACTACCTGTGCCAGCTGCAACAAGTTGCTTAACGTCTCTATCTCACTTTCCTCATCTGTAAAATGGAGAAAGGATCCTTTTAGGTAATTACAGACCTGAAGGCCTCACAGGATTGTTTTGAGGATTAAAGGACCCAGCGGTTGTTAAGTGCTTAGGATCATTAATTAATCTGAGTGTATTTCTTGTTTTGCTTCACCCTTTTACAAAGTCTAGTTTTGAATTCAGGATCCTTTCTCCCATATGTTTTTACGGTGAATGGAAATACAAGTTTAGGTTCTGTTCTGTCCATTTTTTCAAAGTGGCATGATACTTTTTAAAGTGATTCAAAGAGAATCCCTAGCCTTTCTCATCTTTCCACGTGGCTTCTATTTGTCCATCAATTCACAAGTTTTTTTCTTTCCTTCCTATGGCAGTTAGGTGAAGAGAAGGAGGAAGCACCATTTGGGAATTTTTTGACAGATATTGTTTCCTCTCACTTATATTGAAAGGAAATCTCTCCTGTTTCAGATGAGAAACATTGGCCTTCTTGCTAGTCGAAAGTTGGAAATGGCAAGGGAATTTCCATGAGTTTCTCTACTCCAAGGACAGAGAAAACATTACCCATCTCCTCCTGTTCCTAAAGGCAGCATCTCCTAGCCTTCTGTCTTCATCATGGTCCTCTTAGGTAATTGCTTAGCCTGAAGGCCTCCCACTCCCTCCCCTTCTTTCTGTGATTTCCCAGAGCCAGGAAGACTTGGAAATTTTCAGCCTTCAGCTTCCATTAGCTGCCACTCTGAAACCTGACCTTCCCATACTTTTTCTTTTCCTTTCTTCTTCGCAGAATTCTCCCCTCCCTCTTCTTTACTTCAAATTCCTATCTCAACTTTCTTTTTTCCCTTCCTTTTTACCTTTATTCATTCAACCCCTAGTCAGGGGAATGCTAGTTACATTCAAGCACTTTTGGACACTGACTTTCAGAGGGGATGAGGCCAACCCTTGGAGAGGAGTGTCTTCTTTTAGTAATGGAATGAATATAATTCTTGTTCTAAGTTACTTATACTTATTTTAGCTCTATCCAGTTTTCTGTCACTTATTACATGTATAATTATGGGCTACCTACTATACCTTTCTGAGGGTCAGTTTACTAATCAGTTAAAAGGGGGATTAAAATGGCAATCCTAACACCTTGCCAAAAAATACATTGTGAGGATTAAATGAGATACCATACAGGTGTTCAGCCTGATGTCTGGCACATATTAGATGTTTATGAAATTTAACAATTGCCATGTAATATTATTAAATGAAATATACATGGAAGAAACCAATAGAATTCAGGCTTTTTCTTCTCTCTTTTTTCTTTCTCATGATATTTGACCAGACAGGCCCTATATGTTTCCTAAAGACAGTCATCTAGTTACTGCTTATACCATCTAGATTCACTTAATAATCTCTCCACATTTCTGTATAGATCCAGTTGTGTGTCAGAATAATAAACTAGGGAGAGGAGTTGGTCCACACCTTCAGACTCAGCAAGCAGAAATTCAACTCAGCCTGGAGAGATAGCTTATAAGAACTTGCTAATTTTAAAACTGTGGTGTGTGTGTACTTGGAGTTTTAGAAGTTTTAAAGCTATGAGAAACCGTTGAGAGCTTTGAGGTCAGCCTCACATTTTCAGGTTAAAAAAAAAAAAAATCAAGAACCAAGGAGGACATAGTGCCATGGTCAAGGTCACACAGGGGACCATGAAAGAGCAAGATGTTTTGGTATCTACTCCTATGTGAGCTTCTCTATGCTATCATAACAATGTATGAAAACATAGTCTGTTGTTCTAGGTCTATTTTGATAAGAAATAAATTTGGGGGATGGGGTTGTGGCTCAGCGGTAGAATGTTTGTCTACCACATTCGAAGCCCTGGATTCGATCCTCAGCACCACAAAATAAATAAGTAAATAAGTAAAAGTATTCCAATGACAACTAAAAACTAAATATTCAAAAAAGGAAATAAATTCAGTTTTGTGCACATGCATGTTTGAAGTCTCTGATGGAATGATCTGTGGGCTCCTGTGATGAACAAGCAAATGTAAAATTTTTAATAATGAGCACTATTAATACCAAAAGCTCAGAACAATAAATGTGTATTGATTGCCTAATCTGTGCCAGGGGCTTTGCATTCAACCTCTCATTTCATCCTCACTCCAGCTCTTCAGAATAGATATTTTTCTACCCTAAGGAAACTGAGGACCAAGGAGGCAGGTTCCCTTGCCCCTATCCTAATAGACCCAGGCTGACATTGGAGATCTGTGTGTTTTCAAATGTGCTGTGTCATGTTGCTTAATTCATGCTCAGATTGACTTTCTGAGAAAGCAAAGGGGAGAAATACAGAGTAGGAGGAAAAGACCAGAGGGAGAGGATGAGGAAATTGGGAAGCAGCAACATGGGAAACATTTCTGATAGGGGTAAGGAAAAGTATGTAAGGGCACCTGAGGGATGACAATAAAAAAGTCTAATTTACAAATGAATCTTTTCATTGCCTCCTATTCTGCTATTGAGTCAATTAAAAAAAAAACTTTACTGAAGAATGTAAAACAAGGCAAGACTGGCTTTTTCACTCTTTATAATTTCTGTCATATAACATTCTCAAAAAGACAAAGTATAGCAATGGAGAATGGATCGCTTGTTGCTGGGAGCTAAGGGTGGAGACAGCACCACTAATTTTTTAAGGTGATAGAGTTGTTCTGGATCCTGATAGTAGTGGTCACACAAATCTATTCCTAGAATTATATATCAAATAGTCAGTCAACTGTACTGCATGTTTGTTTTTAAAATAAGGTGTTATAAAACAAGGCACAAAACCCCACTGGTGAACCCTTGGGTTGTGTTCACAATGATGTGAAAGTTGTTAAATAAGCTCACTTTTCAGATGTCATCTGGTGCCTCCCCCAGCGGATTCCAGCTGACAGCTAACCTTTCAGTGGCACTGCCTGAGGACCAGGGGCTTGTTCCTTATAAATCTAGGCTCCAAGTCTTATGTAGACACCTTCATTTCATCTAAGGCAGTAGGAACGAGAGTGGAGGTTTACTAGGAAGGAGTAATATAGGGGTGGAAATATACATCTCACTATGTATATTTTTAAATAAGAGAATTCTACCACCACAGAGTATAGATGACATTTCTCCTAAACCTATTATCTCATGAAATCAAATACAAGTAAGGGGAGAGTCTCTACAATAGAAAGTTAATGTAAAGTAGCATTAAACCCTCTTGCAGCTGTAATAGCAGCTGTTGTGATCTACTGTGCCTACTAAAGGAGCCAGGCATTTGACCTCCTTGCATTGTTTCTGTTCTCCCTCACAGTCCTGTCATTTCCCTATTGTTCACTTGAGGAATGATAAGGAGATTGTGGAGCAGTTACAGTCCTGTTACTTTCACGGGCACTTCAGTGGGGGCCACTCGTCCTAATGAGGAGCCAGTGCTGCCCACCTTTCCTCCTCACTTCCCACCATTGGCAACCCCATTGACCACTCTGCATACTTAGTCCTCATGCCCACCCCAAATCTGACCTCTAAAATCTGGTCCTACTCTCACTCAGTCCCATAAGAGTTTGATTCTGGCTTTAACTCCATCTGTTCCCATCCTTCCATTTTCATGCTTTGGGCACTATCATCAGGAAACAGGAAATACACACAAATCCAGAAGGAGATGAGTTCTTAGGTGCTCCACATGGGCAGTCACACAAGTCTTTCCAGACCTTGTTATAAATGGTGGTCAAGTTTTACAGGCTATTGGCTTGGAATCAGAGATTGTTAATCTCTCTTTATTCATAGACATGAGTGTTGGAGGGGTCCTCAGTCTTTATGTTATACAAGCTCTAAGAACTGCACATTTTGTGGGCTGATCTGGGAATCAAGTCATCATGTGGAGCTGTTGCCCTCCAAGTGTGTGCTTAAATCATGTCCCTACCCAGACCTATTGATTCAGAAATTCTAGGGATAAGGCTCAGCAATCTGGGTTTTAACAAGACTTCTGGGTGATTCTGAGGCATACAAAAGTTTAAAACCTACTGATTTACTGACAGTACTTCTCAAACTTTAATGTGCATAAAAATAACCTGAAGATGGGGTTACCAGTTTTAGCAAACAAAAGTATAAGCTCCACCTTTGTAGAGTCCATGAGTGAATAGAATAATCAAGAAACACACGACTCTTCAAGGACAGGAAGGGGGAAGAAAAGTAATATTTTCTGTGTTTAGGTTTGCCAGGCACTTAGCTCACTTAATCCTCTAAATAGCTTTAGATCGTAGATCTTATATTTAGGGACATGCTTATGCTAAAAAATAATTTCATTGTTTATCTGAAATTCAAATTTAATTAGGCAGCCTGTATTTTACATGTCAAATATGCCTGAGAATTTTTTTTAAATGCAGTTTCTGATTTGATAATAATGAAGTGAAGCCCAAGATTCTGCATTTTAAACCAAGCTCCCTGGTGATAGGTACTCAGATCCCAAACCATACTGATTGCAAGGATCTAAAGATATTTGCTAAACACAGATTCCTGTGTCCTTCAATCTACTAAATCAGATTTCCCAAAGGAGACACTGATTTGGAATACTGTGATCAAGGGACCATATGTTCTGCATCACAGATATCCCATTCACAAACTTTGAGGAGGCCTTCTGAATCTGGGACTTAATATATTCATGCAACTCGGCATACAAAATAGTGGAGCTGAACCAAGAATGGGGAGGTTTTGCTGAGAGTGGGGGAGGAAAAGGGAAGCTCATTGAGATAAATAGCCAACTTACTGTAGGAGTGGAGGACCCCAGAAATAGGAAGCTTGATGAAGCTGATAAAAAGCAAAACTCAGGCTGCTCTTCCCTCAGGCCCACCAAAGACAGACAACATTTCCAGGTGCAGAACTCTAGTGGGTACATAAATAGAGCCCCCCTGTATTGAGAACTCTTGGTGATATACCAATTCAGGTTATTCTCAAATAATACTTTAAAGTTGAAATTCTCTTTCCATTTAGTACATTGAGAACCCAGAGCTCAGAATTTGCTAAGTAATGTGGTGAAGCTAGCAAGACCTGAAGTTGGGATTTGAACATAGGTTTGCTCCTGAAGCCTCTCCCCACAGCATGATGTCTCTCTTGTGGAACTGAAGCACAGTGGAAGCTCCAGAGGAGGCACAGTCTCTTTACTTTGCAGCAAAACATTCTTTTCTTCATGCCAACTGCCTTCAACATCCTCCTAGCTGGGCCTCTTCATTTCATCAGAAAATGACCTGCATGGACCATTTATTTTGCTTGGTGATTCATCTATGTCTTATTTCCCTCTGATATTGTGCCCTGCCTGGTGGAAGCTTCCAGAGAGGGCCTAACCACCAGTTTCAGAGGCCCATTAGCTTCCTCCTTTGGCTGCAGCCAGATTAGCCCTGTATTTATTCTCGATGTACCTTTTTCCCTTTGATCTTCCAGAACAGTCACTTCAATTTAGGTTTCTACCTGGACATGATGAAATTCCAAGCATGTTCTCACCTCCATCCCAGGTTTCAAGGTGTATTAGTTTAAAGAATTCTTCCCCATCTGAGGAAATGATGTTGGTCCAAGCAATGCTAGAGAGTTGGAAGTCCCAGTCTCACTGTGGGTAAGACGTTAGAATTTCAAACTCTTAATCCTATTGATTCTCAGTCCTTTTGATCTTTTCAGCACTTGTCAGGAGAGTTGAGTTTGTGTAATTGGGGTGTGTGTATGTGGAGGGGTGCTGATTGGCTCTGGTCTTATTATGACCTGTTTGTGTCATTTAATTAATAAGAAAAGCAGCAGTCAGGTGCTGAGCGACTTAAAGACATTCTTGCAGTGTTAGCTTTTCCCAAAGCCCAATTATTTGGGTTTTAGAAAAGTGACTGAATCAGATCATCGGCCCAGGATAAATTTTGTTTTGCCTTTAAGCAAGCTCCAGTTGTCCTTTGTAGAGTCTATGAGTGAACAGAATAATCAAGAAACACACGACTCTTCAAGGACAGGAAAGGGGAAGAAAAGTAATATTTTCTGTGTTTAGGTTTGCCAGGCACTTAGCTCACTTAATCCTCTCAATAGCTTTAGGTCGTAGATCTTATTATCCCCATTTTACAGATTAGAGAGTCTAGCCTCAGAGGTTAAGAAACATGCCCCAAGTTCAAACAGCCAGAAAATGACAAGCCTGGGATAAGAACTCAAGTCTGATTTCAAAGTCACTGTGTTTTCACGCTATGTAGGTTGAAGAATTTCTTAATGCATCTTGAAAACTCGAAAAAAACTTGTTTTTGTTTTGTTATTTCTGTTATTTTAAAAAAATGAACAGAAAATGGGTTATTTAAAAGTACTGGGTTCTTACTCAACCAGGTATTAAGACTCATTCAAAGCTCTATTACATAAGTTGGAACAGGGATCTGAGAAACAGCTCAGTGAAGATCAGTGGAGACACGGATAGGGGTTGTTTAATAAAAAGTGTTGGAGAAGCTGACTTCCCATAGAAAAATAAGTAAAAAGTTAAATTGCTACCTGACCTCACGGGTAGAAACAAACTCCAGCTGCCCTAAGTATCTAACACTTAAAAGAAAGCAAATTTTTGAAAAATATCTTTAAAACTTTAGAAAAACATAGTAGACTATATTTTTTCTTTTAAGCCAGGAAAGAAAAACAAACAAACAAACAAATAAACAAATAAAGGAAAAAATGAATAGAATTGGCTGCCACAAAATTTAATGCTTTTGTAGAATAAACAGCCTGATTTACAAAGTTAAAAGAAGAGAATTAGCTTGAGAGAAGACATTAGCAAGATATACAGCATTCAAGGATAGTATTGAAAATGTATTAAAGAACAACCTTCAAAACTCCTACAAATCAATACCCAAGGAGAGACAAGCTAGTAGATAAATGGGCAGAGGTTATAGAACAGGAAGTTCACACCCCCAGAATAAACAAACGCATGAAACATTGTTCAGTCACCCAGGGAAACAACAGCAGAAATAACACAATTGGCAAACACACTTTTATGAAGAGTGAGTGAGGATGAGTCAAGGGATGCACTGTATATTGCCCATTTGAGTGTAAATTTGTTCAGCCATTTTTGTCACATCAGGTTAAAACTGACAATGTGCATAACCATTTGGAACCTACTTCTGGACACATGTACCAAGGAAACCCTCATACAGGCACAGGACCAGCTACCCCTCAGAAGGGCCCTGTGCCTTGTTTATGCTGTGCTTTCACTGTCTTGAAATTCCTAATAATTGTGTTTTTGAACTTGTGATTTTGAGTGAAGTTTGATAGGACAATCGAGCATATTGTGAGCAGAGGAGCCCACTGGTCCAGCTGCCCTATTCACAGATGGTATCAGGATGGGATGCTCCATGAGCACAAAATTCCCGTGGACCCCTGATGTGTGAGAGTTCAGCAGAACTCAGAGGGAGCACAAAGTAAGCATGCTTCATCTCCCCCCATGGAAATGGAGAATCAGCTGCCCCAAGAGGCCACACTGTCCATTTGAACCACATGTGGCTTCCATGCAAACAGAAGGCTCTGGCATTCCAAGAAGCAGGAGAGACCAAGGAAGCCTGCTGTATCCTTTTCCATTCATGTTACTGGTTGGCATTAGCCAACCAGACTTTCTGAAAATGATGACAGTGAAGAAAAGAGAAAGACAACTTTCCCTTTCAGTTTCCCCTCATTCTTCAGGTAAGAGGTGTGGGTAGAGCAGGAATCAAGAAGTGAAATGAAAACTGTAAGTGAGCTTTGTGCAGAGTTCCCACTATCCTGGTAAGAATGGAATGCATACCTATATAGGAGCTATGAAATGCAAGGCAACAGATTTCTGTGATTTGGCATATAAGTTAAATAGCTTCTGTTTGTATTTGTAATAGACATAAAATGAAAGGTAAAATTCATGATAATAATTTACACTCAATTTTTTTCTTCATAGAACATTAGGAAATAAAGAAACACTGTGGCAAGTTGAGAAAGCAAGAGAGAAAGAGCAAGAGAGATCATGGAAGAAAAGAAAAAGCTACTATTTCAGTGCCTTTAACAGCACTTTTTCCCCTATATTTTGAAAAGAACATTCTGCCCCAGAGTTTCATTTTCCACTGGCTCTGTGTAGTCACATACGGAAACATGAACAGAAAAGTCCATTTTAGCATAATTGTAAAGAAAAAAGAAATAATCTGATATCCAGGAATAGGGAAATGGATGGATTATGACATAATCTTCATGATGGACTACTGCATTGCAGTATTAAATGGATTAAATAAATTAAACAAATAGACAGGTATATGGATAGAGATCCAGAAGAACATTGAGAAGAAATTTAAGCAGGATGACTTTATATGTGATATGAGATTGTGTCTCTATATGATTTTATAAAATACCCACAAAATCAATTATTTACAGATATATTTTTGTATATGGTATAAACACATTGACCAGTTACATACCTAATTCATACTTAATTACATAACTAAAATACACTGATTTTATACAGTGAGAGAGGGAGAAAAAGAAAATAGTATTAGGGAGAGGAAAAGGGAAGATTTTAATTTTCTTATTATATCTTAAAAATTGCAACAAAATATGAACTTTTTTAATTTTGAAAACATGTTCGGTGATGACTACTTGGATTTGATACACTGCTTTTAGTGATCTCTTTTTTAATTTAAAAAGGTTCTCCCTAATTTAAATAATGTAAGTCAGCCATCTCTCTTATTAACCCTCCATTCTGAACACAATTTCCAAAAGCAAAATAAATATTTGGTGGGAATACAGAGTGAATCCCCCCTCTCTATTTCTTTGAGCAAAGTACTAAAACATGATTTCACGTATTTATCAGTATAGGAGGAATGACAGGGAGGCCTGGAGTAAATCTCCATGGTATTTGTGAACGGAGGTCAGGCACAAACCATTTGCTAATCATCTGATTGGCACAGAAAAACACATCATGCATCTAATTTACAATTAATGTTAGTTTTTGACTCTCTTGAGTTAACTTTTTTTAAAAAAAAATGCATACGACTTTTATGTCCTGAATTTGCTAATAAGAAGTCAGACCTTTGGAATCTGTCATTATCTTCTGGAGGATGGATGCGTTCTTGGCCTTGGACCAGACAAGAGCACAGTGGTGATTTACTGATGCATACCGCACCCCTCTGTCCTGGCTTTCACACAGAACTGTAATAGCTCTTTAAACTCCAAGGCTTGAGTTCCAATTCATTCACCATAAGCATAATGTAAAATGGAAATTACTTTGGCTCCATAGTCACGATGTAGACCACTCATGTATAAAAGCATTGCAACAAAAGAAAAGAAAGTTAATCTAGGCAAGTGATGCCTGTTTGAGGTTTTGGTTTTAGTTCTTTTCCTTTCCAGATTGCTGATATATCCCTGGGAATTTTGTTGGGATACTTGAGGTCTGGCCCTTTTGAGAATGACATGGTGCTGGCAATAATCTCTGGAAGGTGTTCTTCTCAAGCTCAGTCCAAGAGCCACCTGTCTTCTGGCCCCTGTTCCTCACCTGTCTCCCACCTCCTAGACAATTGCCCTGTGAGCAAACCAGGTAAGTGAGAGGGAACTTTCATGACACTTTTGATTGAAACAGCACTTCATTCACAACCTGTACTCTGATCACTTTTTCTACTCAAACCTCTAAACTTGACAAGGATTAAATATGACCAGCATCTAAAGGACAATTCAAAATTGAATTATGTTGAAAGTGGAAAGAAAAAAAAATAGGCCTGTGCATAAAAACTAGATGGCATTTAGAATTATTTTAATAACTTACCAGCAACTCCTTTTTCATTCAAATTGGTTACAAAGACAGAATTAATCTTTTCTGAGTAGTTTATGAGATTTATTCTTGCTTGCATAGGAAATAATTCACAAAACAAAGTATCTCTCACTGACATTTGGGAACAACCACAATTAACTTGAATTTTCTTCACACTAACTTTTCACCCAATGGAGTATTTGTAGAAACAGTGAGATCATTAGTAAATAAAGTTGTTTCTTGAGATGAAAAAATATATATTCTGATGGGAACTTGCTGAATCCAGGCCCTCCCTCTCCTGGTCCATCACCTTCCTGTAGTATCATTTCTTACTATGGTGGTTCTGTTTTTAGGAACCTGCAACTTTATCTACATACATTAAACTGTACCTGCGCAAAAATCAATACACAAATTAGCTAGAAGTGGACTCCTATAGAGAAAACCTGACCTCCCCCAACCCAACCAAACAAAACCACTTCTGAAGAACCACTAGTCCTTTTCATAAATCACTAAACTTCATTTTGGGATTATATGGTATGATTCCTATTTCAATCAATTTGTCTCTCTGTGCATGATTTTGACTAATAAGAACATTAGTTTGCTGTTTCTGCAAATGGCAAAGGGAGGAAGGGAAAAAGATGGGGAGATGGTGGGAAGAGAAGCATCATGGGGAAAGCCAACTTTTACCCTATGTAATCCATAAATTGGGTAATATGCAAAGTGGATACTATTTTGTAGAAAGGGAAGAGTTGACACCCCTTTGCTTGTTTATAGGATCTTTTGCTTCACTAATTCCGATCATTGTCCAGTGAGTGGGAGAAGGCTGGAGGGGACAGTCATGACTTCTTTGTTTCCATTTGCAGACTGTACTCAGGAACATGGAGGACTCTTAGCAAGGCCAACCTCAGGCTAATCAGTCAGAAGCTGAGTGCACTGTCCTGGCTGTCCTAACACACAGCTCACTTCTGTAGGAAAGCTAAAGTGGACTGCCTGAGCAGAGAGGTGCTGATTCCAGGACTCATTCCAGAGATGCAGCTGTACTTTTGAGTCTATTACTGCCCCTGAGCACCCTGCTAAGGAGAAACCCCACTGGAATAGTCCTGGCCCCTCCACAAGGGGACTGTGCCCCTTGTTCCAATTGCACATCATTATTTTTCACTATGACTCATGAGATCAGCATATCAAAAATGTTACTTAATAGCCTTTATAGTATTTATTTGAAAGTTACTTTATATTTTTAGGTTGTACAGTGTTTGTTTCACTCAGTAGCTAGGAGCATTTTATTTAATCATAATTATGTCATAACGTTTGACTTTTTTTTCTATTTTTCAGAATCACATACAACACTGCAAATACTATCTTTGCATGTGGCTCCCCCACCCCTTTATTTTAGGGGCAGGGAGAGAGTACCACATTACTTTATTTGAAGGAATGGTACAAACAGAAGGACTCAGGTGGATGTTTCTGTGCATGGCTCTTTATTTTCCTGTTGAATTATTCTCCAGAGTAATTCTCATTAGTGTTCTTACTAGCTCACAGTCTAAACACATTTTAGAGACCTTCATATTTTTTAAAAAGGGTACTGCCATTTATAATGTCAATAATGAATGCTGACACTTTAAATTTTGTTTAGTTTAATATAACACTTCTTTTGAAAAAATATTTTCCTCACTTTTTGCTTTATTTTTCTCAAATCATTATGGTTTCTGATTTTCCCCTGTAACCTATCCTACTTAATCAGAAAGACCTAGAATTCTTCCTTCCACTGATAAAAACAGGGCTCTTCTTGTGAAAATGGAACTCATGTGGTCTGATCTGGAGTTGCTAAAAACTGTCTTTCTGTTGTTAACTCCTTATCCTCTGTAGCTACTCAGGGGGAGCCCAAGAGAGAAGAGAAGGGGAACCCAAAAGTACCAAGAACTATCTTGGCCTTTTAAAAATAAATTTCCCAGTGTAATACAAAACACGAGCACATACTCTCTCCCCAGAGCCTCCCAAGCCTTGAAACACTACATCTAGAGTCTTCCAACTAGGCATGCATTTAGTCTAAGAAATTAAAAGAGAAACAACTGCTGGGCACGATGGTACACAACTAAAATTCCAGCATCTTGGGAGACTAAGACAGGAAGACCACAAGTTCAAAGCTAGTCTCAGCAGTTTAGGAAGCCCCTAAGCAACTTAGAGAGACCCTGTCTCAAAAAAAAAAAAAAAAAAAGGGCTGGTAGAGCACCCCTGAGTTCAATATCCTATACCAAAAGAAAGAAAGAAGGAATCCTATCCAGAAATATGACCATAACTCATGTTAACATCTATTAGTGCACCAAAAATTTAAAAACTTAAGAAAGAAAAAGAGATTCATCCTGATAAATACGAACACATATTTTTAATTAATGCCTTTCTTAAAAAGTTGTTATCTTTCAATGATTAAATCTTTTGATTCAGATACTGTTCTGGGTCATATATGGGTTTGCACTGAAATCTGAAATCACTTATTCCGCTTTGCTTTCTTTGCAAATGAGAAGAAAATAAACCATAAGAAAATTTAAATCAAAATCAAAAGCGTTCGTAAATTTCACAGCACCTGGATGTATAAAATTGAAGTATTTCTACAAACACAATCCTTGAATTGGAAGCTGACTTAGATTTTTGACTTTCCAAGAGTTCCACATTGTCTGTGCAGCCCTCTCTGTTCATGGGCTTAATGTCTCTTTGGCTTTTCACCAATGTTCAAAATGTTCCCCTAGCTCAAGGTCTGCAAAGACCTGCCCAGTGGAGAGCCTGGTTGCAGCCCCATCCTTGGGCAACACTGCCATCTGGTGGGCAGCGAATTCATCCCAAAATGAAGTTGCGTTTTCCCAACTGTAGGCACAAATGAAGTTTTGTCTTTTTAATGCTCTTTCACTTCTAAGCCTATAGGACCCCCAGGTGACAGAAAGTCAAGATGGTTTGGGGGAGATGATTTGTAATGCTTGTTGATACCATCTCTGAGATATTGAACAAACTAAGATCTTATTTGAGAGTTGGAAAGCTAAATTTTCAAGATTCATTGTTAATATGCCAGACCTAATAGCATGATCTTGCCAATGGGACAATAATGTGGCAACACTGTGCCATGTGTGAGCTGGCATGCTTCGTGACTTGATCTACTCTTGTAAAAAATGACTCTACGGGACATGTGGTCATCAGACATACTGCAGAAATTTACTAACATGTGTTGAGCTTTGTGGAAATAGATGTTTCATGTTGAAAGATACATTTGAAGCTTTAACGACACTAAAAACCCAAAGGTATTTGGGGAAAATGTTTGAATCAGTATAAAAATTAAGACATTAGTGTGTTAATAATGAAAAAAATAATGATTTCGTTGTGACAAAACTATTTCCTTACAAGCTCCTTATAAACTTTCTCTTGGATAATCCTTCTTGTATGGCTATTCATGTCCCTTGGGGGAAAAAGACCTGTGTGCTTCTAGATTGTTCCTAAGAAAGCTTTTTGTTTAACTCAGATGTGCTATTCCTGCAGAGCTGTCACTAATAGAAATAATCTCTGATGTTGTTGTCCTGTGTGGATTCTCCACTATTAAATTTCAATTTTAAAATGCAAATAGACTCTTCTCAGTTCATTTTTACATATGTATCTGTCTATATGCATAACTAGGTATCTAAACAGGAGTGTTGTGTTGATGTTTTAATTTGCCTTAATTATAATATTGTACCTTCACTAGTGGGGGACATGGACAGAACTAGGTGATAACTTAATGGCACCACGTAGGGAGGCTCCTGAACCCAGAGCCTGTCACATACCAGGAGGGACTTCCAGAGAAACATCTGGGGCTTAAGAGAAAAAAGTACCTCTTAGGGAGTGCTTTCAACTCCCCTGTTAAATTAACCAGAATCAAAGAAACTTCAGTTGCAAGCCAAAAATCCCCTTTAGAAAAAAGTATGTGAAAACAAGTCTTCACAAGGAGGTTATATCCTAGGGTCAATATTAAATCAGTCTAATGCCTTCTACCCTCTAATTTCCCCCTACAGAACTGCACTGCTTTTCAATGTATATGATGACCATGCTGTGACACTGTCGGATTCTAAATTATCGAATCAAAATCAAAATCAAATTATGTTCCACTTATGGTACTTAGTAGACAACATAGTGAGTTCGTGTGTTACAGGATGATAGTCAACACATAAGGAAATGACAAGGGTCATTTGATCCACCTGCAATTAATCAGAAACTTCAATTCAGTAGAACTTCAGTTCTGAAGGTATTACATTGTCATTGTTGGTATTAAGAATTCTGGCTCCTTCCCCACCCATCCCTACTTTTATTGAAGATTCACCCTACATTCAATGTACTGGTATTTTGACAGGAAACAGCTCAAAGTTCTTTGGCAATACTTCCAGCCTGAACTGTATTGCTTACACCTCAAAGTTCTTTGGCAATACTTCCAGCCTGAACTGTATTGCTTTCTTCAGTCTGCCAGTATGGAATATGTTGAGTTGACACACACAAACACACACACACACACACACACACACACACACACACACACAACCTGTCCCTTAGGGGACCCATTTAAATAATTTTTCAAATACATGTTTGATGACAAGCATACTGTTTTCAAGGAAATTGTTTAAAAAATTGAGGTCTGAAGCATAGATATCTCCTAATAACATAGTAACTACTGATCACCTACAAAGTCATTTGCATTTTTGGTGCATTTTTTCCAGTTTTTAAGGCACCTCTGAAAGGTTGGCATATTATCTTCACTGTCCAGGGGCGGGGACACATTTCAGAGAGGCTAGGTGACCAGAGTAAGGTCATATGGCCCAAAAGCTGATAGGCAGGACTCAAGGCTTTATGGGAAGACTTATGGGTTTTGTGGAAGAACTGTGCAGGTGTTTGAGCAGGTAAGTCTGTTCTCTCCCTCTTCCCCTTTCTCTCTCTCTTTATTAAGAAGTAGCAAATGTAGATGAGTCTGCATTGAACACTGCCTGAACCCACAATCGTTGCCGGTCTCTCCATCATTTTTATTTAAAATGACGACACCTCCCTATTTTCACTCTCCCTCCTACTTACCAGTGTAAATCTCTTTTTTATTTGCAGTTAAATTATCAGGTTAGTATTCTAAATGCCACATTTTCTTTTTTTCTTTTTGGTGCTGGATATTCAACCCAGGCCTACCGCCAAGCAACATCGCAGCCGCCATCGTTATCTTTCTTTCTGGTACTGAAAATTCAACTGAGGAGCTCTTTACTACTGAGCTACATCCCTAGCCCTTTTAAAAATTATTATTATTATTATTATTTTTAATTTTGAAACAGGGTCTTGCTAAGTTGCTGAGGCTGGCCTTGAACTTGTGATCCTCCCCACTCAGCCTCACAAGTCATTGGGATTACAGGCACGTGCCACTGAGCCTGGCTTTCTTTTCACTCACATGTCCAAATGCATCTCTTTATTTCCTACCTCTGTGACAACATTGCTCTTCTTATGACATCTGTTCTAACTCCAAGGGCTCCTTTCCAGTTCTGACCATTGGAATTTCTCTGCAGCATCTGACACAGCAAACCACACCTGACATCATTTCCTGCCCATAAAAATACTGACCCAGGTGAAACAGTAACTTTGTGCTAGGCTCTCAATTAAGCACTTTACATGTATTATCTCCTTTAATTTTCACAATATCCCACATTATAGGTGTCAGGGACCTGACTAATATTATACAAGTGGGTAAATGACAAAGTCAGTTGTCAATTATGATCAATTATGCTCTGATCTTTAAAAACACTTACCAAGTCCTTCCTACCTGCTGAGCACAGAGCTAAATTCTTTATAGGTATTCTCCAACTGTTTTGTGTTTTATTTTCTCCCCTGAGACCTAACACTGGACCAACCAAAAGATCAAGTTTATAGTCCTCTGCCTAAAATAAGCTGTCTCTCCTCTGGACTGACTCAAATTTTAAGCTCAATACTTTTTTTTTTTACAAAAGGTTTTATTTGCACCAAATAATTATTGATGAACAGGGCCCTCGTGACCAGCCTTGGGTACAGGAAGGTAAGCAAGGTAAGGCTGCTATTCACCTAGAGCTGACCAGAGAGGGGAGAGAGAGAGTGAGATTCTCCCAGTAAGTAATGGTTATAAGTTTTGGGGCCATTATAAGTATGAGGTGCTGGGCCTCAACTTCCCTATCTAGAAAAGTATTGGAAGAATTAGTAGAGATAAATCTATGTAAAGAGATAAATCTGGCAAATAGTAATTGCTCAATAAAGATATCAGTAGTAATTGAGATTCCTAGGGGGAAAATTTTGATCTTTTCTATTTAAAGGAAGTCAAATTAGAGGTAAAAGGGTAAAATGAGTTGCCCTCCAACGTTTTTAGTGCAGGGTTGGCCTGAGTTCTGTGAACAAACATCAAACACTTTTCACTTGGAGAGAAATTAATTAGGGCAAACTGATTGATACTAAGTAGTCAAGTTTCAATAAAAACGCTTCCTGATTATAATTTGATAAATTCTTTGAATCTTGCTGTTATTGAATTTTAATTTAAAATTTAGTGTTACTGTTCTGATAAAACAAAATTAAGGGAGGTGATTAAATCATTAAATAATATACATTTCTAGTCAATACATTTTAGCTTTGAGGATTAAGTGAAAAATTGAGGAAATATTTTCCCACTGAAGTTTTGGGGACTAGCTGTTGGGTTAGCCATGGGAATATCACTCAGAACTTTCAGACCTCTGCCAAAGCCTGTGGGAAACTGCACTGGGGGTCAGTGACATTTATGGGAGCCTTAATTATCTTCACTCTTTTTTTACCTGTCTATTCCACAAATATTTATTGAGCACCAGCTATGTGCAAGGCACTGGTGAATGAGATGTCGAACAGAACACACTGGGGCCCTCAACTCATGGAGAGTTACGATCCTATTTTTCAGACTAGCAAACAGATAAATATAAAATTACAACTTTGATACATACCATGAAGGAGAAATGCCTGGTACCTTGAGGATCCATGACTACAGGAAAAACAAACTCCTTTGCTTCCTGTTTTGATGCCACTCTCAATAATTCATTGCTGACACTGCATGTGTAGGATTTTCCCCGTACCAACCAATTCTCTAATACCAGCTAGGTGTCCTACAAGTCATTGATGTGATACTGATACTAGAGCAAATTTAGCACAGGACCCACAGTTTAGGGGGTCAGTCTCCCAAGATTGCCCCCACGTCAGTCACAAGTCCCAGGTTGTGACCTATACTTCTGGCCAATTGCCAACATATCAAGGATTCCCATGACCCTGTTCTTGGGTTCAACCATTTGCCAAGATGGTTCACAGAACTCAGGAGAACACTTACTTTACAGTTTATCATAAAGATATCACAAAGGATACAAACAACCAGAGGAAAAGGTACATAGGGCAAGGTTCCCTAAGGAAAGAAGCTTTCCCCCATAAGGCTGGCATGCACCACAGTCCTGGTCTACGGGTGTGTTCTTGTTCACCAACCCAGGGTATGAATCTATATTTGGGGAGTTTTGTTTGGTGGCTTCATCATATAGCGATGACCACTCAGCTCCATCTCCAGTCCCTTTCCCCTCCCCAGAGGATATAGAGCTGAAAGTTCCAGACTTCTTATCATGACTTGGTTGTTCTGATGATCAGCTCTCATCCATAAGCCCACCAAAAGTCACTTCATTACAATAAGTGATGCTCCTGTCACCCAGGAAACCCCAGCCGTTTGGGAGTTCTGAGTGAGACTCTCTTATCATTTGGGAAATCACAAAGGTCTCAGAAGCTTTGTGTCAGAAACTGGAGTCAAAGACAAAAATGTATAAACAAAGCCTCTCCTAGGAAAGTGAGGTCCAGAAATCCCAGCAGCTCCAGCGGCTGAGGCAGAAGGATCACAAGTTCAAGGCCAACTTCAGTAACTTCACAAGGTCCTAAGCAACTTATTGAGATCCTGTCTCAAAATTAAAAATAAAAAGGGCTGAGGATGTGGCTCAGTGATAAAGCCCTGGTAACACAAATAAATAAATAAATAAATAAATATTCTCCGTTCCTTATAGACATTTTTTTTTTTAAGTATTTTAGACCTGTGGCCAGTTAAATTCATAGATGTGGAATCCATGAATATGAAGGGGTTGACTTCATATTTGTTACTGTTTATCATTATTTCATAGCCAACAACCATGTGATACAGTTTTGAAAGAGGAGCCCATGAAGGCATCTTTGAGGAAGTGACAGTTTGGCTGAGAGAGAAAAGAGAAACAGGAATGTGCTGTTAAGTAAAACAGGTTTGGGGGGAGAATATTCTAAACAAAAGGGATAGCAGGAGTCAAGATTCGTAGCAGGAAAACGTCTAAAGTCCAGGAGATGAAGACAAGAGGGCCAGAGAACAGGATGCTGGAGAGGGTGTGGCTTGAGAAGAGAGAGGTAGAGGAGGCTGGGCTCCTATGGCTTTGTGCAAGAGCAGAAGGAAGACACTGGAAGATTTTAAGCCAGGGCTGGATATACATGACCAGATTTGGGCCTCAGAAAGTTGGCAATGTAGTGGAATAAGGGAACAAGAAAGAAGACTCCTACAATTAGTGCTTTACACGCAACAGGTGGGCAGGTTGGACTCTATTAGAAACGGAGAAAATTGGTTAGATGCAAGAAAATTGGTTAGATTATTTAGGAGATAATCTGAGAGGATGCAGTGAGTTGAAAAACCAGGGATGCAGTTTGGATAGGTGGCATTTAAGGTCCCTTTAAACATCCCAAATCACATCTACAACAGGCCCGGAATACAATAGGTTCTTACAGGTATTTGTTGATTTAAAGAATGAAAATATAGAAAAAAAAATGAAGTAAAATGTGTGAGTCTGGATCTCCAGGAAGAGATCTACAAGTCATTAGGCTGCTGGTAGCTGGAGGATGTAATGTTGAAGAAAAGTGTTGGAAGGGAAAACAGGAGGAAGAAAGGGGACTGAGGACTTATGGGATTCCAAAATTTATGATTTGGTAAAATAGGAGAAATCTGCCAAGGAGACAGAGGAATGGACAGAAAAGTGGGTAAGTGAGGTGTTAAAGAGGCCCAGTGGAAAATCTGCTTCAAAAATATTGACACATTGTGGGCCACAGTTGTGGCTCCATGGTAGAGCACTTGCCTAGCATGTGTGAGGCCCTAGGTTTGATTCTCAGCACCACATAAAAATAAATAAATAAAATAAAGATAGTGTGTCCAACTATAAATTTTTTTTAAAATTGACACATTAAAAGAGGAGTAATTAAGAAGTTTAATGAAAGGAGTATTTGCCAGTGGGTTGCCATCGTTTGGACCTGGAATGTCCCCCACAGGCCCAACGTTAGAGGCTTGGTCCCCTGCTTGGTGCCATTGGGAGGTGATGAGACTTTAAGATGGGGCCTGGTGGGAGGTTCTTCAGGAACCTGGGAGTGCACCCTGAGAGGGTGTAATGGGACCTGACCCCTCCTCACTCTCCTTCCTGCTTCTCAGCTCTGAGATGAGGGGCTTTTCCTCAGAGGCTCCCCTACCAAGACACGCTGCCCATTATAGGCCCCAAAGCTATAGGGCCAGTAGATCATGGACTGGAATCTCCAAAACGTGAGCCAAAACAAACCTCTCACCATAAGTTGATGATCTCAGATATTTGTTAAAGTCGTGAAAAACTGGCTAACAAAGGGGGGAGGACAATATTAAGAAAAAACAACCAAGACTCCCACTCTTAGCCGGAAGGGGGGTTGCCTGAATCCAGGGGAACTGCAGCTCTCTGTCAGAGCAGGCTGCCCAGCAATTGCCCATGTGCAGCCTGGTGGGGAATACACGCCCTGAACTTTCTCTCCTCTCCTCTTTCTTCTAAATCTCCTGCCTGTGTTTTCACTGGCCAAACCTGTTAGTCAGAAGGCATGGGAGGCTGCTGATAGGGTGGGAAGAATAAAGAAAGGATCTGGAGAGGAGGAGAGACAACCAACACAAGTATGCAGTGAAAGAATGAGGCTGAAAGGGCAAGATAAGGACTGACACGCAGCCACTGGGAGACACACAGGTCCTGGTTACTTAGCGGGAACAGCCAAATGGAGGGCTGTTGAAAGTCAGAAAGGAGAGGTTGAAGGGTGAATGGCAAGGGAGGAGACAAGGAATTGCCCCAAGTTTGGTTGAGAAGGGAGATGAGAAAAGAGCGCTGCTAGAGGGTGGTGAGCAGATGAGAGAGACGATGTGGATAGGATTTCAAAGACTTCATTGATGTGCTTCCTGCATTCCCACCCTGCTCTGCATTCAGTGGACTTCCTCCCTCATCCCCTGAGGGGCTTTCAAAGCCCTATCCCGGCAAACCCAGTTAGACATGAATCATATACTGCTTTGGGGACAAGGGGTCACTGTGGAACCAGATAAACAATGGTAGCAAATTATGGCTCTTAAGTTTAAAAAACAACTTGTCTAAGTGTAAAACTCAGCCTCCTACTTGCAGAACCAGTTATCCAACACCCTGCAGCTGAGATTAAAGACCCTCTGAGCTGCTTTTCCCACACCCTCACACCTTGAGCTGAGTCTGACAGACCTTCTTTTAGTCTGATTAGAGAGGACTCTGGCCACAGTCAGACCCTGCAGGTGGCAAGCCTCCTATGACAGTCCCCCCCCACCAAGCTTCCCTGGTGCATCAGAGTGAATGAAGGGACTTCAACCACAATGACAACCACAGAACACCATCTCATATTAATGACATTATACTAACTGGATTGCTGAAATGGCAAGGACCCTAGATTCCTTGGTATCTAGGATTTTCAACATGGATCTCAGGACCAGCTGTAGAAAAGGGAACAATAGAAGATACTTTCTACATTAATTTATTGCTTCTCCTCCCTTCCCCCAAATATTTTAGGTTTCAGAAGGGAGCATGACCAAATTGGCATAACTCAAAAGTGATATGGTATGTGACGTGACTTTAGGTATTTCCCGTGTCAGAGGCATGAGTTTTCACCTGAGGGGAGGACAAGAACGGATGGTATAGGGCCGTGGGTGGCTGGTGCTGGATACTCTCTATTTGCACTGCCAATCTTCCCTCCTTCTTCTATCCTTGTAGGAACCTGAATAATGATCCCAAAGATGTCCAGTTCATCATCTCTGGAACCCATGGCAAAAGGCACCTTGGAGATATGACTCAGTTAAGGTTTTTGAGATGGAGAGGTCATCCTGGAATATTCCAGAAGGCTCTAAATATCATGTGGTATTCTAGTAAGAGGGAGGCTGAAGAAGATTCGATACAAAACAGAAAGTAGCCTTGGGAAGGAAGCAGAGAGAGGTAGAGAGTGACAGAGACTTGCACTGCTGGCTTTGAAGATGAAGGAGCTCCCACCCCCACCCCTTGAGCTAAGGAATGCAAAGAATGCAGCTCTAAACTTAGAAAAAGCAAAGACAGGATTCTCTTTAGAGCCTCTGAAGGGAGCACAGTTTTGTTGACACCTTGATTCTGGCCTTGCAAAACTTATTTCAGACTTTTGGCCTCTAGAACTCTAGAAATTTCTGCTATTTCTGTCATTTAAGTTACTGAGTTCATGGTAATTTGTTACAGCAGGAATAGGAGACAAAGGGAACCCAAGTATGCTAACCTGCATGGACCAGATCAATGGTTCCTTTGCCCTCTGATCTCTTGTTCCCTTTGGTGTTTGGTCCATTGGTTGCTCTGCTATCAAAAGGCTTATCCAGTTATACAGTTATATAGTTTAGAATATATTGGAGCTGACTTATACCAGTTTGCAAGAGGCAATTAAGTGCATCTCTTTCAAAATTCCCTGTTCGGTGGCATCTTGATGACATGTTAAAATCATCCACAGTAAGAAAATTTACACCAAGAAAATTAGCAAATGCTACAAATCAGACACTCACCCACCAAAGTCATGTGTTGAATATTTACAAACACCCTAATAAATAAACCAAGTGAAAAAAGAATTTAATATTGGGAAAAGAATTATTAAACTTTTTTTAAAAACATGAAATATAATTGGGCTGATGGAATAGAAGGATGTAGAGAAAGTGATAGACTGAATGATTTATCAAGGTCAAAGACCAGAATGAGAGGAGTGAAAAAGTCATCTTCCACTTGTAGTTGAAAACAGGAAAGCACTATATGGTGTAAGGATACCAACCTGTGTCAAAACAAGCCAGAAAGGCAAAGGACTAACAAACACAAAACTCAGGTGTGGTAACCTGAAGTCTGAGGGAAAAGACGTGGGTCTCCTAAGGAGCTGATATATTGTTTCTTAACTGTGCTGAGCATGAGCATTCATTTTATTATGATTCTGTAAATCTACAGACCTCAACTGGATACTCTTAACTGTGGTTTGCAATAGCTTTGGGCTAGTATACAGATTCAAGTGTTTTGTTTGAGGATGGATATCATAGGATGGTTAAGAACTTGGGATTTCAAGTCCAACTCAAAGTCCAAACTTGGATCTTCCAATATTAGTTTCATAACTTTGGAGGAAGTATTTTTTAGCACACAAACATAACCCAGACTATAGCATATGTGCTGGGGATGAATGATTCAAAAGACACCACACTCATAGGTACGGTTCTCTGTTGTTATGAGTCCTAGACTTTAGCTTTTCTGAACCCCAATTCTTACTGAGGACATGGAATTGTAATGATTAAATGAGTTAATTATGTAACTATTAGCATAGGGCATGGCCCTTGATAAATGCTCAGTCAGTGGGTAGTTACTTTTATAATTAATATGTATGAGAAGCAAAATGATTATTTAAATGACATTAAGATATTCCATGTAAATGAATTTTTCTAGAATCTAATCCTTCATCATCTAGGGCTTTTTAAAAACTGAGGTGCAACACACATACATAGTCAGTTAAGTACACAAATCTTAAATGGCTCCATAATATTCATATAAATATAGACAATTTTCACTATCATTCAAATCACAATATAGAATATTTCCAGAATCCCACAGAAATGCCTACAACTTCTAAATTTTATTTTATTTTATTTATTTTTTTAAAAGACAGTGAGAGAGAGAGAGAGAGAGAGAGAGAGAGAGAGAGAGAGAGAGAGAGAATTTTTTTAATATTTATTTTTTAGTTTTCGGCGGGCACAACATCTTTGTTTGTATGTGGTGCTGAGGATCGAACCCAGGCCGCACGCATGCCAGGCGAGCGCGCTACCTCTTGAGCCACATCCCCAGCCCCCAACTTCTAAATTTTAGACTTTTTTTTTTTTTTTTTGGTGTGGTGCTGGGGATTGAACCCAGTGCCTTGTGCATGTGAGGCACAACTCAACTGAACTATATCCCCAGTTCAATTTTAGACCTTTTTATGGATAAATTTCTGAAGTTTGACATGCTTTCTTGACTTCAGGAAGGGAGGACCAGAAACATAACTTAACCATGCCTTGATGGCTGCTGCCGAGGAATGACATCATTTACCCTGTCATTTCCCTTCCTTCTTCCTTTTTATTCTACATCTCTTTTTAGATGCACAAACAGAACATCCTTCTTACTGTAAAAGTTTGGATAAATTTATATCTGATTTGATTGAGATTACTCTTCTAACATCAGGCCTTTTTCTTAAGGGTCAAAACTTTCTTAACACGTATTGTTTTTAATTCATTGTAGATCCCTGAATAAGTTTTGCATAACTGCATGTTAAGTAACACTTGACTTGGCACTAAAGGCCAATAAATCTCAGAGAAGGACTTGGTAGTGACAAGACCCTAAGACAGCTTTTCAGGCTTTGAGAGAGATTTTATTTTTAACTTTTTTTCCTCCCATTGTAAGTTTGTATACTTTGGACCTGCAGTAGAGTGTCCATTTCTACTGACTTATTTCTTTGTGGCATCCTTGCAAAACAAGTCATAATTTGATTCCTTTTTACAGATAAGGAATGAGGCATAGTGCATACAAGCTGGCTTCACATCAGGGCTGAGTTCTTGTTCAAGGTCTTTTCCTCTCCAGCTACACACTGAAGGTTTCAGAAATATCTCTGTTCACTTCTTGAAGAACCCAGTATGTCTGAGGGTTGATGATGATCTGAACAGCAGGCTAATCCCAGCAATTATTTCCTTAGGCTGGACCATGGTCCAATGGAGATACTCCAGATGACCGCTTAGTTTGACTCAGTTCCTTCTGCTTTTTTATGGGTAATTCTAGACTTCAGATCACATTAGGGAGTGCATTCCCAGGTGGGATGGGTTTTTGAATCTACCTCATTATTATCCATTACTAGGATATGCAGCACAAATTTACGGGGTGGCTGCCAACTGTCCATATGCAACCCATAAGCCAAGTCGAGGACAGCAGATTCCTTTATACTTAAATAGAAACTGAGTAAATAAAGGCTCATTGAGACAAGACTTCTGGAAGTGTATGGATCATTGATTCATACATAGCTTGCTATGTGCCAGGCACTGTGTCTGGGGCTGCACATAACTCCCAAGAACACCTGGACCATGCCCTCCTGCCGCTGTTGGATGGATGTGCTTTCATTTCTTTTCTCTCAAAGGCCCATCATCTTCATGCAGTGTGGACCCAGTTTAATCTTGGTTTGGAAATAAGCTCATTTTTCTCCCCATTTATGGAAGGGATTCTCCACAAGAGAGAGGCGGAGTTGCTTGGTAGGCCGAGGGGGAGAGATCATCTCACTGCCTGAGATGGCTTTTCTCCCTTCAGCAGACTCTGAGAGTCCCACTTGGACTCCAGAGTCCCATTGAGAGGATGACAGCAATGTTTATGTGCAATTCTAATGCTGGTTTTAGCAGCATAAGTGCTTTTTAATGCATAGCATTACAGCAAGTGGGCCCTATTCTCTCAGCCTCTGAATAGCTGTCTAGAGGGGCGTAATTCCCAGCTCTGCCTCCAAGTACAGTTATTTACAAGCTCAGTTACACGTTCACGTCAAGTGTGGTGAAAGCCAGGATGGAGATGGGCTGAGTTTAAAGCAATTTGGCAAGTCTTTATTCCCTGCATAATCACTCTGGTGCCTCAGGCGCCCCTGACCAGAGCTTCTGCTCACATATGTCAAAGAGCCTGGGAATTTGGGGAAACCAGCTGCAGAAGTAGAATTTTTTCCTTCTGTCCCCTCCCTCTGAAGTTTCCCCACAAGCCTCTTAGCTGCCCTTTAGAGCTTTACTTAAATTAAGATTCCTGGCACCCATCTGCACACTTGGCTCTATCTCCTCAGACTCCTGTCTGGAATTCTGCAAGAGTTTCTAAATTATCCTTCCTGTTCCATTCCAATCCCCTTTTCATCCCTGCCCCAACTCTGCAACCAGATTCATTTTTTTTTTAAAAAGGAATTGAATCTTAAAACTACTTTGCTGAACTCCCTCCCCCATCCTCAATGACTTCCCATCAAATTTGAAACCTAACTCCTTCCTTACCAGCACCTACAAATCCTGGCAGAGTTTGGTTTCTGCATACCTCTCTACCCATCACATGCTTCCTCTCCTTGCCTACTATAATGCAGTTGCACTGGCTTCCTGACTCTTCCTCCAACACAGCAAGTTTGTTCCTACCCCAGGGCATTTGAACATTCTGTTAACGCTGTCTTTCCCGTGGCTGTGCCTTCATGACTCTGTTTGAGCTCAACCCTTAGTTCTTCTAATTTAAGAGTCCTTCCCTGGCTACCCAGTCTAAATAATCATTTCTCCCTCACCTTTACTCCTTAGCCTATTACCCTTTATTGTTCTCAAAGCACTCAATATTATAGGGAATAATTTTATTTTTTAGATTATATAGGTTTTGAATCTACTTCGTTAGAATATAAAATTTATGAGAGCAGAAAATCTGACTATAATGAATATGTGCCTGGTGCACAAGAAATGCTATGCTCAATAAATGCTTATTGATGATTTTTTTTGGGGGGGTAGGCACTATGGAATTGAAGCCCAGGGACAGTTTACCACTGAGCTACATCCTCAATCTTATTTTTATTTTTATTTTGAAACAGGGTCTCTCTAAGTTGCTGAAGCTGGCCTTGAACTTGAGATCCTCTTGCCTCAGCCTCCCAAGTAGCTGGAGTTATAGGCATGCACCACTGTGCCTAGCCACATGAATGAATTTTCTTATCAAAGAGTTAATAGGCAGATACTATCTTATTATAATGGCCGTTACTATCAATACAGTTGTAAAGTGGTGTCTTTTCATGTGATCATTCTAGGATATGTGAAATTGGAACAGCATGATTTATTTTCCTCGTAATTTTTATTCTTAAATTTTAAATTAAAGTTGCACATGCTCAAATATGAAGTGTCAACTTTCTCTCTAAGGTATTGGTTTAAAAACTAAAATAAAGCAATGAGTTCCTTCCCCATCTCTTTCTTTTTGCAACACTTTCTCTTTCGTTGGCTGATTATTTTAGGACTTCAGTCAATGCTTCTAATAACATATCTGATTGTTAATTCATGGCATTTTGGTTTGAGGCATTATTAGTTGACTTTTCTCTACTAGAAATGAGAACATATTAGCATTTCTGTATCATAGATAGGGTTTAGGTATCTTTTATGCTCTCAAGCTATACCCATGAACCCTTCTCATCCGAGTGCCACTTACTAGAGTTAATCTTAATTTTAGTTTAATTAATGGTTCATGTTGACATTATTATGACCACTTAAATACTAACACAACTTAGCCATATAACAAAATCGGAACGTTTTTCCCTTCCTGCACAATTTCTGATGACCACATAAGCATCCAGGCACTGCTGTCCAAGATCCATTTGCCTGAGAACTGGAGATTTCTCCTGAAATTCCAGAAGCGTGATGCAGCTTGGTGAGTCCTTCTGTGGAAAACAGGAACCTGCTCAGAGCAGCTTCCTATGCCTTGATGTGCTGCATTCAAATTGCAGAAACGGGAAATTAGGCATTCTTTAATCAGAAACACATCTGATATGTGTCTCATGTATCTGTGCTATAATACCATCATGCAGCTGGCCTCTCTGGGAGGGGAGACTTCTCTGTAGCATCCTGAGGCTGTCAACAGAGACTGACAGTTGGTCATCAAGGGGTATGACTTCCAGTGCACAGCTTTGCAGACAGTTCTAGATTTGGCTAGTGCATGTTCTTCAATAGGAGGCTCTGAAGGAGGGCCATTTGGCCATTTGGTCTGCACCAGAGTTCAATAGAACTTATTCTAGAATGGTTCTTTGTCCATCCCTTGTGTTATGGACCAAATTTTGCCCCCACCCCCCAGTTATATACTGAAGCCCCAACTCCCAATGTGACTATATTTGGAAATGGTCCTTTAAAAAGGTAATCAAGTTAAAATGAGAACATAGGATGGAGCATTAATCCAGTAAGAGTGGTGTTCTTATAAGAAGAAGAAACCCTAGAGGAACTCTGCAGAGAGAAAGGCTAGGCCAGGACAGAGACAGAAGACAGCCATCTGCAAGATAAGTGGAGAAGTCTCAGGGGAAACCAAGCCAGCCAGCAGTTTTTTTTTTCCTTATTTTTATTTTTTTTAAATTTATTTTTATTTATTTATTTATTTTATTTTATTTTTTATTGGTTGTTCACAACATTACAAAGCTCTTGACATATCATATTTCATACATTAGATTCAAGTGGGTTATGAACTCCCAATTTTTACCCCAAATGCAGATTGCAGCAGTTTGATCTTAGACAGAACTGTGAAAAGTAAATTTCTGTTTGTAAGCTACCTAGACTGCGGGATTTTGTTATGACAGCCCCAGCAGACCAACACACCCAGTGATGCCCATGGCCTTTTGGAACCAAGAAGGGATCACTCTGGCAGAGCGAAATATGTGTTCTTTCCCATCTTACTCAGCCCCAACAAGTTCTTGGACAGCCCAGGCGTCCAGGGGCCATACTGGGTGTAGGTACAGGCTGAGCAGAATTTAGAATCCCTTTCCTACTGACCTACATGCTGCCAACTGCTTTTCCTACAAAGGTGAAAGTATTTCACTTTTAAGTTTCATCTTGATTCCTAAGGATTTACATGCTCAGTTACTTTAAGTCGAAGGGAAGCAGAATTTGTATGGACTTCATGCCTCCACCCAGGTTGGAATTTACAGCGTTATAAAGGCTTTTCATGGTCTTTGTAAAGTTTTAAAACTGTTAAATTTTAAGTTTAACAACTTGGCTTGTAGGCTGATAGAGACACCCTATATGTATTCTCATAATGAGCAATGAATTTTCTTCTGGAAATGGAAAGAAGCTCATTTCTGCTGGGTACAGGTTCGTCTTCCTCTCTAAGGAAGCCATTTTTCATTTGTCATAGGATTTGAATTTTTAAAAAATTGTCTACAGTTATATAGCATAGCTGTCTTAATCACAAATAAATTGGCTTCTAAGTGCCATTTACACATTGTTTTTTCTCATACCTCAGCTTGAGTTGCTTTTTATTATTTGCTTTATTTTTATCAATGTAATACATGCACTGGTTTTTTAAAATTGCATTTTATCAAAAAAGGGAAACAATGGCCCTTTATCCTAGTCCTGCCCACCCCGATTCCTGTTCCCCTGATTCCAGCACTTTTAACATCGTTAAGGTACATCCTCTACTGGTTGCTTCTACATTTCCAAATAATGTGCTCCTACTATTATTTCCTGATTTATCCACTGTCGACATTATCTATCGATTATGGTGTTAAGACGAATGGCTCCTTAACTCTCTTAGGCTGTCCCCTCCTCACCTGTCCACATCCTCCTAATATAGTTATTTCACCATTTTTGTTAAATCAATAATCAGTCGTTTACATCATCATGACACTGTAAATGCTCCTCTGCAAAGTGAAGGAGTGTGTGTGACTGCCTTTCCTCTTGCGTAGTGGTGTTTTATGGGTGCCTATTGCCTTCCTCACTTCCTGCTGTCTTCCTGTCACCTGCATGCCCATGTCTTATGTCCTCATCTCATGCCCTGTATTTGAGTCTCCTTTTCCCTGAGGGACCCTCCCCCTAGGACCTTTTCTTCAGTCTGTACCAGGAGCTGGCTGGCCCTACTGCACAGGTGCTCTCCTGGAACATCCCTACACCACTCTGCTGGGTGGACTCTACCTCCTCCTGCATCCAGGCACTTTGCCTTGTTCCTTCTCAGTTCCACTCAAGCACATATAAGATGAGAAATTATCTATCTTGGCCTGTGTGAGAATGCCACCATTTTCTCCTCACATTTGCTTGGTGGTGTGCTAGTCAATTATTCTGGTGCTGTGACTAAAATACTTGACAAGAACAATCTAGAAGAGTAAAGATTTATTTTGACTTATGGTTTCAGAGGTTCTGCCCATGATCAGCCAACTCCAAGACAGAAACATCATGGCAGAAGGGCCTGGTGGTGGAAAGCTTCTCAATTCATGGCTGCTAGGAAACAGAGAAACAGGAAGGGGCCAGGGACAGATAGAGTCACTGAGTCTATGTTCCTAGCGACCTACTTCAACTGCCCAAAATGTGTCTGTTGTTTTCACTACTTCCCAGTAAATCCATTCAAACTATTAATCCATCAAATGGATTAATCCACTTAATGGATTAATTTTCACTTTTCAGTTGCATTGTCTGACTAATGAGATTTTTGGAGGGAACATTCCAGATCCAAATCATAACAGGTGGCCTGTCTAAAGTGTAGAGTTCTGCTTTACAACTCAATCCCTTTACCACCAGAGTACAGAATTATTGTTGAGAAATTTGGGTCCACTCTGATTCTTAATCCTTTGAAGAGTTTTTTGTTTTGTTTTGTTTTCCTTCTTTTTTTCTGCTCTGAAAGCTTTTAGGATTGTCTTGTCTTTCATCTGTAGGCTTCTGAAATTTCATGATAATAGACCTCCCTGTGAGCCCTTTCAGAATTCATTATTTTAGGTACTCAGTGGATTTTAAACAAGTCTCTTCAGTTATCCTTCTACTCTGGAACATTTTCTTGAATTTTTAAAATAATTTTCTTCCCTCTCTTCCCTTTGAGTTTCCTTTCAGAAATACCATGATTCTCTTTGTTTTGTATTTTCCATCTTACTTTCTCCTCTCTTTTCCTGGGCCCTTCCTGTTTCTCTATTTCCTGGCTTCTAACATTACCTATTGAGTTATTTTGGCAATAATGTTTTTAATGTCTTTCTTGTTCTCTTAGAGTTTCTTTTAGTTGTGGTTATCTTCCGCCAATGTTTTGAGGATACCAATTAAAGGACCAATTTGGATAATGATTTCTTGTTGTTTTATTTTTTCATTCCAAGTTATTCCTCTTGCTTGCTGTTATTTTTTCAGTATTCATTGGTTCTTCTTACTCTTGCTGGAAGCTTTCTTCAAATGCTTGGTGAGTCTTCATTGTTCATATTTAATGTGGCAATAGAAGAAGACTGAAGTGGAGGGCTTCTTGGGAAGGGCTTATTAATTGGTGGGCCCTGCTTCAGGTTGAGCAGGCAGAGTTGCTGGTACATCCCTAAGGGTCAAACTCTGTACCGTGACAGGTAGATATGCTATGGCCAAAAATTTGCAAATGGGGTGAGAGGTGTTTGATTGGATTTGGCTGGTATGAGCTCGCCCCTTGTGTAAGCTCCTCAAGTGGCACTTTCAGGTTCCTCCCCAGGATCTTAAGGGCAAATTGCTTCTCTGTTCAGCTTACTGCTACCAAATTATACACACTTAAGGTCATAGCTTCTCTATCTGCCTTTGTATTTTCCTTCCAGGTCTAAAAGTTTTGTGTTGAAGTTTCTTCTTACCAACACCTTCTCTACCAATATCCTTGTCTTTGTGGGCTTGTATATTATATTCCTTCAGTGGGATCTTAGAAGGGAGAGAGAACACATAATTTTCCACTTTTAATCAAAAGACAGCATGAGCTATTTATGTTTTAAAAATATATCATAAATATATGATTTCATTTATATTAAATATCCAGAAGGGGCGAATCCATTGAAAAGACCATTGAGTCCATGTTCTCAATGACCGTCTTTCTGCATCTTCTTTCATAGATGCAGAGAGCAGATGAGTGGTCAGCAGGGTCAATGGGAGGATGACTGGAAGTGACTGCAAGGTGGGTATAGGGCTTTCTCTTGGCATGAAGGAAATGTTCTGGAACAAGAGTGGTAACACTTTTACAACTCTTTACTAACACTTGAGTACAATTATGTTATACTAAATGTCATGAACTTACTGCTGCCAAATTATACACTTTAAAATTGTTGGAAATTTTATGCCATGTGTATTTTACCAGCTCTCTCTCTCTCTCTCTCTCTCTCTCTCTCTCTCTCTCTCTCTCTCTCTCTCTCACACACACACACACACACACACACACACACTGGTTGTCATGAAGAACTTACAAGATTTCTATAAATAACGTATACTCCTGGGTATCCTGGTGCTCAGCTATTGGTGTCACTGTACTCTACCATGGAAATTGGACAATAGCAGTCTTCCCCATTTATATTTTTAAAAAATCGACTCCTGAGTAGAATAATCTCAACTTCGTGTTCTTCTTGCACTAAATTGAGTAGAATAGTCTCAATTTAGTGTTCTGATACCTTGTACTTTCTATCTATCCTGAAGCTCAATAAAAGATGTTTTCTTATCCACTGCAAGAAAAAAATATAGAATTAGTTCAAGTTGAAAATATCAGTATCTCTTGTTGTTCCACATAGAGCCCAGGCAATCTCTCAATTTCCTCTCCTTCCTTTACTTGGAGAGTTTAGTACTTGGCTGTTAATTAAATGATCAAACAAAAATATCATCTTGGTGTGAAGAGTTAGTGGAAAACTGTGGGGGAGTGGTAATTCACTGAGCCAAAGTGGACAGATCTCCCTGACCTCATCACCCCATCATAGAATAAAGACATCTCTGATTCCGATCAGAGGCCAACCCCCCCTTCCAGTGTCCCCCTGCAGTCTGACTTGTGCTGTTTTTAGGTCACCCACACTGATCTAAAATAGGCTAACACTGACTGAGCACTTAGTTTGCTGAGACTTTACATGGATCATCTTTTTGAAAGCTCACAATAACATTTCCATTTTACAGATAACAAAACTGAGGCTTGGGGAGGCTAAGTAACTTTCCCAAACCTTTTTAGGTAGTAAGTGGCAGAGCCTGAAGGCAGACACAGATCTCCTGGCTGTGAAACTTAGTCTTTACAGCCATTAGGCAATATCTTTCTCTTACCAATTAGGACTCTATCATTTGGGCATTCTTAGACACTGTGCAATTAAAACAAACAAGCAAAATCTCTGGAGCAGCAATTGTCATGAGACCCAATTTTACTTATAATTTCACATTTATGTTTGGTTTCAATAAAATGAAATTGTCAGGAAGACGAGGGAGCCAGATGCAGTTCAGCAGGGGCAGGACCTGCACTGGGACAGTGGTCTAGTGGTCTTCATAGGACAATCCTCCCTGGCCCTGAGAGGATGGACTGTCTGTAGGTGATGAGCGTCTGCAGGCTATGTATGCTGCCCATCTGGCTCAGTGGCCCTCATACTCGTGCGAGGACCCACATGGCCTGTGTAAAAGACTGTGCCAGCCAACTTGCTTAGACTTTCCCCTGTCTGGGAGGAGGACCAGTAACTCCTCACACTCCTCCACTGGCAACTAAGCCTTCTTCTCTTTTCCAAATCATGGCGGTGCCCAGGGAACTGATGCTTTTTGTTTTGCTCCATAGACCTCCCTGGGTAGCCTCATCTACTCAACTTGGAATGAGAAAATAAAACCAAAACTTTTCAGGCATTCAAATACCAAATGTATGCCAAGAACCCCCAAATCTCCCTTTCCACCCAGGTGGCCCCCTAACTCATCTGAGTCACAGAGCCCTATGGATCCTGCCCAATGAATCCCACAGCTCTTGAGATGTCACCATTTACCTCACAAACTGATCAGAGGCCTGTGTCTGTTACCTCAAGGACAGGCACCACACCCCTTCCAGTCTGGTGAAATATCTGAGACTTATCAAAACCTACTCACCCCCACGGACTTTCGTTTCTATATATTCTTCTCCTTTGCCCCTTCTGTTTGTTCTTCTGGTTCTAAGCTGCCCACTGGCCTTTCTACGCCTGGCCTTTATGCCTCCCTCAGGTCCTGTCTCCAGGTGCTGTATCTCAAAGGTCTCCTGCCTGGCTCACTAGATCCCCCGAGTGTCTCCAAAATAGGGAAGACAGGATCTATTGGGGAAATGAAAGAAAATATTAGAATCTTTTTTGGATTATCTTAATAAAAAATGCAATATGAATTACCGATGACCTATATGTAACTTGATTCTGAAAATATAAGAAAGAAATGAGCCTTTAATGTATACATTGACACTGGCACCCTCATTGGGTCTACTTATCATACAGGGATTTCACGGTTTCCTGATAGAAGACAGTGAGCATCCCACAGGGTTGACAGTGGTGTCAGCATTTTCCAGACACTTCAGCCAGGTGTGTTAGGTTCCACAGGTAAACAGAAATATGGACTAGATCTAGTGACTAATGATGCAAGCACATGTTCATGGCAAGAAATTGCAGCCTCAACCCCATCTCCCTAGGACAAGGTCATCAGCAGCCCCAATACCAGGTCAGAAGAAGAGCAAGTTTGTTCAACCTGGCAAGTAGTTGGCATTCAAAATAAAGCTGAAATTGTGAAAAAAGTTTATTTTTAATGTTAATTTTAGGCCTCTGAGGTAGCTCAGAGGTAGAACACTTGCCTAGTGTGTGCAATCCCCTGAGTGAAATCCCCAGTACCACAAAAAAATAATAATTTTATACTGTCATCTAAAATGAATCTCATTCCAGATATATAACTTCATCTGGTATCTGTCTGGTAAAGTATGATATTAGGAAAAAATCTACAATTTCTTGAATCATGTTTAAATTATAGGCAATGACATAATACTTTATAAAATTTCATTAAACTTGATAAATATTTAAGTGTTCTCTTGAGGTTTATTAACATATAACCTTAGATGTATCTATTATCATTCATAAATAAATGAACAAAAATTTGAGGGTACAGCCTTAATTTTATTTTTACTGATAGCAGGGTGACTTAAAGGGAAGTTTGGAGACCTCTGCTTAGCTGAATTAAGTCTTAGCTCCTTAAAACACATTCACACACACACACACACACACACACACACACACACACACGCACGCACACACCAGGCTCCTATTCTCTAAACATGTTGCCATCTACATCTGAACGTCCACCTTCTTCCTTCACCCCAATGTGTACTTATATTTCCAGACTGGCTGTGCTTCCAAACTCACTTTAATGAGAGAGAAAACTATTTATCAAAGCTTGCCAAAGATAGCACAAAAATAATGTACAGACTAATCAGTCTATGCATGATTTATACAAAAATTTTAAGTAAGTATTTGAAAATAGTATATAAAGAAAAGTGAAATTTTGTCATTTGCAGAAAAATGGATGGAATATAGCAATTCATTAATGAACAACCCATGAAAAGTGTAGAATTCATTCTGGAATGCTAAGATGATTAAAGAACAGAAAAGTCTCTTCATATCATCCTTTATCTTAATAAGTTGAATGATAAAAATAATATGACCATCTTGATAGTTATAAAGAAAGCATTTGGTAAAACTGTATGAATTATTATAGCAATTCTTTATAAATAGACGGAAACTTATTTGATTAATGTGAAGTCAAGTTTGCATGTGTACACGCAAATGTGTGTATGCATGTAATGATGAAAGGTGTGTGCACACCTAAACACATACTTCAAGAGCCAGCATTATGTTTAATGTCCTAGCACTAAATGATTTTCCATTGTACTGATATGGTATTATTATTTTTATGTTCTATGATTGTATATGTGAAAAACCCAAGAGAATCAACAGAACGCTACTAACTCTCCCTGTTGGAAACAGTAGGAGATATTAGTAAGATATATGGCTGCAAAGTTAATACAAAAAGTAATTTTCTTGTATGCAAGTACTAACCAGTTAAGAAGCATATTAAAATGAAAATATTCCATTAAATATGATAACCAAACTTATCCTTTCCCTTTATCCTTTCAAAAGGAAATACTGTGAAATAAATGTGAAAGAAAAAGATGAGGAAAAATTTTAACTTATATCTGAAGAAAAACATTTAAAAATATTTAATAAATAAAAAGGAATGCTTTCCTATTGATTGGAAAGAGTAATGAATGAAGCAAATTCTTCCTAAGGATCTCTACACTTAGTAAGATCCCAATCAAAACACTATGACATTTTTATTTAACAAAATCATATTTAAGTTTACCTATAAAAGTAATAAGTAAGAAAAGCCAGAAAATCTCTAAAAAGAAATAATAATGAGAGACTAGCCCAACCTTATATTCAAAATACATAATCAAAACATTGTTGTTAGATTAGCCAGAAGTTAATGAAACAGAGCAGAGAATTGAAGAAGAAAAAAAGACCCAGTACATGTGGGACTTTGTACATGAGTTTGTACACTTCAAATCAGTAAGAAAAAAAGATAGATTTTTCAATAAACAGTGTTGGGACAACTGGCTAGCCATTTGGGAAAAAATAAAGCTCAATCCCTATTTCACTCCTTACATTAACTTGAATTCCAGATGGAGCAAAGATTTAAACATTAAAAAGATAAAACCATAAATGTACTAGAAGGAATTTTTTTTGTAGAGAGAAGGCCTTTCTAGAATGGCATAACACTCATAAACCAGAATAGGAAAAAGAAGATTAATAAAGTTGACTATGTACATTTTAAAGCCTCTAACTTTAGCAGTAACTATTTAAATTTAAAAAGAACATACACTTTGACCTAGCAATTACTTTTCTAGGAATTTATCCTCTAGCTATACTCACAAATATACTCGAAGAAGAAGAAAAGAAGGAAAAGAATCATGTGTAAGGATGTTCACTGCAAGATTATTTACTATAGCAAAAACCCTGCAACCACACAAACATCCATCAATAAGGGTCAAGCTAAGCCAAATATAGTATAAGCATAGGCTAGACCACATTCGGCCATTAAAGAACACTGTATGTTGCTGTAATTGAAAGCTGTCCAAAACATCAAGAATTTAATAGAAGCAAGATGCAAATCAGAAATGGGGTCATTATAAAAACTTACAGAACATGAACATCTGTAATTTGTACTTGGCAATTTACAAAAGCTTTATGTCCTTTATATATCAGTTGTATTTCCTTTCTCACCACAGCCTCATTTTCTGCCAGCTCTTCCTTCTCAGCAGAAAGAATGTGATCCAGGTTAGGGAACCTCAGCCTTCTTCACATCATGGCACAGGGAGAAGACGGTGCTTGTACAGCACACCAAGGAAATTACATGAAGTTGCTCATGTTGACAATAATCTGGAGGTGAAGGAGTTTGTATCTCAAAATGGGAAAGACAGAAGCGGGTAGTGATCAGCCTCTCCAGAACACACCTAAAGTGATTCCAGTTCAGGCTTTCAGGAATCCTGGCAGCCAGAGCCTTGAGTGGCAGAGAGAGGGACTGGGACCAGGAGGAAGGAGGGAGGGGGATCTTACCCTGGTGCATACTGGATGAGGGAGGAATCCAGGGCAGCAGTCAAAGAAAGAGTTGAAGAGTGAGATCTGGGGACTTGTGCTCAGGCTAGGCAGCTCTAGACCTCAGGAAGAGATGCCAGCTGTGTTCCGTTCCAGCAGACAGATTGATGTGCATTGGGACTTTTAGGTTTCATCTGAAGATGAGCAGCCTCTGCCAGCATGGAGCACTAGAAAAGTGGTGCAGAAGAAACAGGCAGGCCTGGGTGGGATATGGCTCTGCCACATGCTAGCTATATGACCTTGGGCAAGATACTTCATCTCTCTTGGCAAAGTGACTTTGCCTATAATATCTAGTTGGTAGTTGTCTTGCAGGATTGGGAAGAAGGAAACAAAAATGTATTGGTTTTGCTTAAAATATGGCACACTCTAATTTTTTTTATAACAATTCTGCCACAAAAGAAGCTTGTCTTCAAAGTAGCCCTTACAAGTGGGTATATCAAATTGCTGGGGTGCCAAGAATGTTCCTTCACTTCTCCAAATTTCTCTTCATATATCCACATGATCACTGAAAGCTAGCTTCCTTCCTTCCTTCCTTCCTTCCTTCCTTCCTTCCTTCCTTCCTTCCTTCCTTCCTTCCTTCCTTCTTTCTTTCTTTCTTTTCTTTTCCGGAGGCAGGGTGTTGGGGATTGAACCCATTAGTCATTTTCCTCTGAGCTACATTCCCAGTCCTTTTTATTTTGAGACAGGAGACAAGTTCTTGCCAAGTTGCTTAGAGCCTAAGTTGCTGAGGCAGACCTCAAATTTGCAATCTTCTTGCCTCAGCCTCCTCAACCCTCTTTAATCCATAGAAAAACACGCATACTCTCTCCCCCTTTTCTTCTCTCTTCCCAAAAGGGAGAAGGAACATACTGATCCTAATTCACTATTAAATGCAAGCAGTTGTTACATAATAAGACACATGATAACTTTACACTATTTTCTGTTTTTCATAGAGCAGGCAAATTGTGCCAGACTGGACTTAGAGTCTAAAACCCAGAGCTAAAAGACTCAAGTCCTCAAGCAAAGCTAAATCTCAGGATCAAAAACACAACAATCTTTTCTTTTTCCTGTGGGCTCAGGCAGCTCTCCAGGGAAGATGTCCAATGTGAGTGACCCAGTGATCCAGACTGTTCCATCCTGAAGCTTGGCCATCTCATCTCAAGGAGAAAAGGTCCTCCTCCCACTCATCACGGCAGGAGAAATGAGCCTGGAAAAACATCCAGGGCTCTTCACCATCTCAGTCTGGAAGTGACCCATGTCCCTTCTCCTAACAGATCATTGGCCAGAACAAGACACAGAGTGCATTATAAGTGTTGGGGGGTAGAAGCCTAGAATTTCTGAAAGTAAAGGAGAATCAGACTCTACTGGAACTGATGAAGGATTCTGGTGCCAGTGGAGGTCAGCTGTACTTAATCTCTGCAGAGCCCTGGAGTGCGCACAGGGCTAGGCTTTGGTCTGAGGGGTGCACATGAGGCAACCCCCTTTCAGCAAAACCATCACTGAGCACCTGCTGGCTCCCAGGCTCTGTGCTAGGGACGTGAAGGAACATAGCCTTTCCTTTGGGAAATCACACTCTAGAGGCAACTTTGAGTTCAAGCACAGGTCTTGGTTTATCATTTTAGTCACAAAGCATTGTTTTTAATTAGGCTCCCAGATTCCTGCAACTGCCATTTTCTAGCATGATCTGAGTTTATGTCAAGCCAGGCCCCTGGGCTTTGTCTCCCATGGCAAACACTGCCAACTCCTGACCACTAGGCTGGAAATCATGAGCCTATTCACTGCTAAAGCCAGAAGATGCTTCCCTGAGCTCAGCCGTTGTGTTGGCAGCCAGATGAGGACAAAATATCAGTTGAAAAAGTCAGCTAGAGAAGCTATTTAGTGTCATGCAGATCTCATAATGCAGCTGGCTGGAACGTTCATCTCTTTGTCAGTGGTTCTCAGAATGTGGTCCCCAGAATGACAGCATCAGAATCACCAGGAACTAAATGCAAAAGCAGATTCTTAGGCCCCACTCCAGACCCACCAAATTCAGAAACTATGGTTGAGTCCATGAGATGAGGTTTAACAAGCCCTCTAGGGATGCCTGAAAATGGGAGGACTAGTGGCATATGAAGGAGAGAAGGCACTCAGGACTTGCTTTTCATGTCTTCTTCAGAAGAGCCCATCACAGTAGCCTTGGGAGGGTGGCAGGAGGATGTTATAGGGTGCTTGCACTGAGTTTTCCTCCCACTTGCTTCATCTGAAGAGATTTCAAAGACAGCATATTCTGATGGTTTGCAATTCTAACTATAGAGCAGAATCATGTGGAGAGATTTTGAACACACTTGTGTTCAGGCCTAATGTTAGAAATTCTGATTCAATAAACCCAGACTAGTGCCTGGGTTTGCACAACATTTTAAAGGCTTCCCAGGTGGTTTTAATGGGCAGCCAGGTTGAGCATATTGGAGTGAAGGCCGGAAAGTGGAGCTAATAACTTTCTTGGCATGTTCCTTTCTGAGTATTGGCTCTTACACTTTTGAGTAGGTAAACATATTGGGGAACTACACATCTGGGAAGAGATGTGAAATCTATTTAATTCCCACGAAAGGCTGTATACGTGCTTCCAGAATACCCATGGTAGAGCTTCACACTGGAGATTGTAGATAAGCCTGATCTCCCCTCTCCTTGCCCCCAGTCCTCCATCCTGACCATAAAACTCAACATATATTGCTGCTTTGCATGGGGCTAGCATTCAGGCATTCTCCTATCTGGGTAGGACAAATTTCTTGAAGATGAGAAGAAACATCAAATTAATATTAATATCAAATCAAGCCCCCTCAATAAGAATCACTCTGGTGTGACAGGTTCCATCTCCAGCCCATGCCATCTCCCAATTCAACATATTAATGCTGCACTGACCTTCCTAACCCTATCTGTGCAATCGGCCAGGTACCATGAATAATAAAACAGACTTAGGACCAGCGGAGAGTAGCATCTCTTCACCTGGGTCGAGGGTGTGGGCCAAACTCTGCTGTGGCCTCTGCCTCCCCAGCAACTTTGATGTATTTCAGATTTTCTACTGGGTTGGAAGCAGAAGTCACCAGACTGTCCAGGGAGGGAGTGACATCATTGTGATCAGACGTCTTCTTGTTCTTCAAACACAACACACACACACACACACACACACACACACACACATGCACGCACACACATGCACACACACACATGCACACACACATACACACACAGGGTTTGGATCAAACCCCTTGAAGACTTGAAGAGCTCCACTGGATAATTTAGGGTGCTGCCTGATGCTTTCCCCCTCAGTCAAATGTCTTAAGTAACTACAACAAATTGTTTGGTAGCCTGTCCTCCTTTCTTCACTAACCCCTTGAAGAGAAGGATTCCTTAGAATATGGCTTCAGCAAATCAAAATTTTCCTTTGCTTCTCTTTGGGGAGACCAGAATCCCCATTTGGAATCTTTCTATGTGGTGGGGCAAGTTATCCAACTTCTCTTCAAGCCAGTTTTCTTATCTGTAACAAGGGAATACCATTAGAACCTATCACATGGGATTGTAAATGAAATGAAACAGTCATGATGTGGATTAGACACAGAGTAGCTGCTTGATGAATCAAAGTTGTTCTTTTCAAATGCTTGCCAACAGTCTTGGTTGTTAGTTTAAAGGTTCAATGATGTTGGTTTTTTAAAGTTACAAGTACCATGAGAAGGCATGGACCTAACAGAATATAGCTATCCTTCAGTATCCATTGGGATTTGTACCAGAATCATCCCCCAAACACACACACACATACACACAAATACCAAATCCTCAGATGCTCAAGCACCTTATATAAAGTGTCACAGTTTTTGTGATACCTCCTCCTCTGGGTTTTAAATCATCTCTAGATTATCGATAATACCTAATACAATATAAATATGATGTCAGTGGTTACTACCCTGTCTAGTTTAACAAAAAAATGACAAGGAAAAAAGTTTGATCATATATAGTACAGACACATTTTAAAAATATTTTCAACCCATGGTTGGTTGAATACATGGATGCAAAACCCACAAATAGCTGGGCATGGTGGCGCATGCCTGTAATCCCAGAGGTTCAGTAGGCTAAGGCAGGAGGATCGTGAGTTCAAAGCCAGTCCCAGTAATTTAGTGAGGCCTAAGCAACTCAGTGGGACCCTGTCTCTAAATAAAATACAAAAAAGGGCTGGAGATGTTCCTCAGTGGTTAAGTGCCCTTGGGTTCAATCCCTGGTACTTAAAAAAAAAAAAAAGAACCACAATATAATTGGTCAACTGTACAAATGACTTTCAGGGATTTCTATAGCCCTTAAAGTCCAACTAAGTCTGGCCTATTTGTTGTTGCTCAAAAAAAGAGTCATTGCATTTTTAAAAAGAGGAAGAATAGGAATAAACAGCACCATCTATAAGCCAGAGACACAGGTCTCAGTCCTGCACAGTCTAGGGACACATCTTAGAAGGCCACCGATTGACCCAGCCACTTCCTTCAGATCACCCTGTGGCTGGGACACCCAAGGAATATGGCTTCTGTTCCTATTCAAGTTCTTTATTCTTACTTTCATATGATGCCCAAGCCCTACTGTTGCCCAGGAAGCAGCCAGTGTTCTTGGCTCTCCTACCCCAGGCCAGGCACCAAGTACAGCCTCAAACTAGAGCTGTACCTGGCCTCCTGAGCTCCCTCCTCACGGTGGGCATCTATCCTCACGCCACACCTCCTCTTCCCTCCGGTCTCTCCCTTTGGAATACCTGGGTCCTTCTTGCCTTTCGTTTTTGGAAGAGTTTCTTCATTCACATCTCTTTAAAGCTCTTAGTAGATATAATTGATTTTTTGGAAAACATTGAAGATAATTCTTCATCTTTGGGAGTCTTTTAGTAGTCAAATGCACTTAACAATGATGCAGTTACAACGATGTTAACTAGGTTTATTGAGCATTTCTTCTGAACCACTATTCTTCAAGCTCTTAGTAGATTAAGTCATTTATTCTTCACAACAACTATGTGAGATTGGGGACTATTATTATCACCGCTAACCAGAAGAGGAAATTGAGGCACTGAGATGTTACAAAACTTGCTGGAGGCTAAGCAACTAATCATTAATAGACCTGAGGACGAACTCAAGCAATTTGTGGCTTCTATCATAAATGTACTTAATATGCTACTACATTTTCTTAAATCCTATATAATTTAATTATGGCAAGGAAGCCTATCAGTATGCTCAGTGAGTTGAGGGCAACGGTTTGAAATGGAATGAGAAGCAGTCTGGGATGGTCAAATGCCAGCCCTTTTTTTATTTTTCTGATGCTCTGACAATTGGTTCCTCGTATAACATAGTGCAAAGGCCACTGACTTTGGATTTAGAAAGATTAAAATGTCTTGTTTCTGTTCTGAGCTCTGTTTGTTTAGTCCTGGGACAGGCTATTTAAGCTTTTTAGCCTCAGCTTCCTCATCTTTGAAATGGGAAGAATAATAATAACCTACTGGCTCTTAATCCAATCCTTTCTTTCTAGTTCTATTCTGTAATGCCAAAGAAAGAAGACCTCAAATCACACTTTTCAGTCTCTGGTGCCAACTAGATAGGGATTAGTCTCTGCCAATGGGAGGGACTGGTGGGGATCAAAAGTAAAGTCGTTGTGAAAAGAGAGTTGTTTTGTGCTTCTCACTTTGAAAGTGGGAGCAACAGGAGAGTGGCATGTCACAGATATGTTTATGGGTTGTTACAACAATGACAATGGTCACTTGTAACAGTGGGGCAAGGGTGACAGTGGAAATGAAGTCTAGAAGTCTGTGGATAGGATGCTGTTTCTGACGTTCCTGGGCAGCTTACAGAGGAAAAGGATGAGCTTGGAGCCTTCATCTCTCAACTCAGGGCCTAGTCATAGAACCAGAGAGCTTCTGGAATGGCATTGAAGAACCCTCTTATTTTGTATACACAGGACTGATATAGGTCCAAAATTCTGCCCCATAGCCTGGAGAATTAAAAAAAAATCTGAATTAATGAATTTAAAATGGAATGGTGAGGTTTCGCGGGTTGATTTTGGAGGAGTAGGATCCCAAAAACTGGAATGGAGTCATCTGAATGGACTCATTCAAATCTGAGGAACTCCTGGTCACCTGAGTCTGCTGGCCAGTAAGAACAGGTCTCCTCTTCCCCATCTGGGAAGACTGAGTAGTCTTCTATACCTCACTTAAGTGGCTGCCTTATTAAGTGAGGCTGGTTTTCCTAAGAATCACTCTCTCTGCCCATCATGGCCTGCTGAGGGCCATTGCCAGGTAGGAATGACGCATCGAAATTTCCTTGCCAGCGTACCCCATGTTAAATGGACTTGCCTTGGAAAGGTGACCCTGCTCAAGGACGAGAGTAGATCCAGGTTTAAGGTGTATCCTGCAGGTTTTAGGAAGTATCCTGGTTTAGGATAATTTGGCTTTAAGACAAGTTTAGGGCGTTCCCGGTTTAAGACAATCTGGGTTTAGGGAAGTTCCAGGTTTAAGGTTATTGCTGCTGGGTATAGGGCGTTCCTGCTGCCTGAGTTCCCCGATGAGTTCTCATGGAAAAGAAAGTATTTTAAGACGTGAATTGTGTGGGCAGAACGGGATTTCCCTAGAACGTGTTTGTAGAGGGCCGGTGTGAGTTCGGGAATAAAGAATTGCTGTTTGAATCTACAAAGCTGTGAGTGGCTCGTGATCTTGTGCCCAGCCAAGACTGCGGCAATGGCCCACTTTATATACTGAATTCCCTCTATTTGAAATACACAGGTAGATTTTTGTTTGTCTAATTGGACTTGGACTGACCCAAGGACAGAGAAATATCATCTTCATGTGGTCATAAGTATTAAAGGAGAAAAGCAAAAAGAGGCTTCATGAAATATCTGACACAACCACAATCAGATTCCAGAAACCCCAAGGGCAAAAGTTTGAAGTCTACCCCTGAAGGATAAAACACATAAATAATTGGAAGATTTTGTTCATTATATTGGTAAAATCCTAAATTAAATGATAGATTGATGATAGATAGAGATGCAGATAAAGATATGATTTACAGGGCTTTTAGACCAAGGAAAAAGAACAACAAAATGGGTTGTACCATTTGAGACACATTTTAGAGATGGATAATCAATTAGACTTTATAGTTCCCTTTGGGGGGAGGGGGAAACTATCTTTGTACAAGGGATAGTTGCATTGCATTAAGTGGAATCATGAATTTGTTCATGTTCTTGATGAAAGTTTATGTAGGTAGAAGAACATACACAGATGCTGAGTAGCCAAAGGAGTGAACTGTTCCAGATAGCACTCTTCAATCTTGGCCCCACAGTTGTTCCATATTATTCTCCACGCTGCCAGGGCTAGATGCCTGAAAACTACCTTTCCCCAAATTCTCTTACCAGATGACTTCTGGGAAAATCTATGAAAGGGAGTCACTGGCCAGAGATTTAGAAGACTGACTAAAGACAGAAGTTGTTTTTCTGCTTCTGGATCCAGCAATGACCATTCCAGGATTATAGGATACTTCAAGTGACAGCAGTTTCTTGAATCAGTGGTGACTGCTGCAGCCACAAAGTAGGTTACTACAAGTAGCTGTACTAGGGATAATGGTTTCTATAAGTGAGGCAGTTGCTGTAGCAACAGTGCAGGGAGGGGCATCCAGGCTTCTTGCTCAGCAGCAGCAGTGCGGAGTCTACCCATCACAGAAGTTCAGCAGTGGAGTTCCATCAATCTCAGTAGTGACTGCACTCTGAGGGGCTCTGGGTACCATCACCTTCCCCTTTTGCCCCTCTAGACCTTGCAACTCTCTAACCACTTTATGTATTGAATTCCCTCTATTTGAAATACACAGGTGTATTTTTGTTTGTCTAATTGGACTTGGATTGACCCAAGGACAGAGAAATATTATCTTCATGTGGTCAAAAGTACTAAAGGGGAAAAACCAAAAGAGGTTCTATGTAATATCTGACAAAGAGGAGATATTTTGAAAATAACTTTACCCCCTTGTATTCATTTATTTTAAAAGTGTTAAAGCATAAACTTTGTGTTTGGAGTTTTTGCTGCTTAAAGTCCAGGACTTCAGAAGCAGGCTCATAGAAAAGAGAAGAAAACCACGCTCAAGGAGTTTTTAAGATCAGTCTGGGGAGTGACAGTTACTCTTCTATTGTATCTTAGCTCCAGACTCACTCTTCTATCCTCTGCTCTGTGATGCTGAGGCTGGACTCTGGAAACCATGCCTTTTCTTTACCAGCTGAATGGTTCCTGTTAGTTCTATCCATAGGAGCTCCAGAAGGAGGCTGGAGAGCAAGAGGTTGATGAGACTTGTCCCCGCCTTTTGTTCCTGTCAGTACAACAGCAATGGCTCTTCCACCCCACAGCAGCAGTTGGTTCCAAGAGCTGTAAGTTCCACTTCCTGCCTTCTTTCAACACTTCCAGAAATGGTCTTAGGCCCGTCTACGGGATCATCAGCACCATCCAGGTAGTGCCCTGAGTCCTTGTCTATGCTACTCCTGCAAGATTGCAGCCCCCATAGCTGCAGTCTGTTCCGTGTTGTTCTCCAGTCCTTGGGGCATGGGGCTTCTTTAGCAGTGCTCCTTGTTTGCCTTTAAGTCCTCTAACCATGATATGACTAAATTCCCAATATAAATTGACCTCACTAAAAGAATAATTATAGTTCTGGTTTTCTGAGTGGGCCAGGCACCAGGGATAACCAGGTGCAGAGTTGAGGAAATGTGAAGTGCCTGTAATTGAACCACAGCTATTGGAGAAGTCAAGACTAAACTTTTTGTCTTTAAACGTGTGTGTATGTGTTGATGACTAAATGAAAGACTCTGAACACCATGATATTTTCAAGCAATGCTTTCATGCTTTAATGATGATAAATGCTTTGTTATGAACAATACTTACCAGGTACTTCTGCTGTATAACAAATGACCTCAAACTTGGGGCTTCAAACAATAAACAACAATAAATATTCAGTTCATGAACCTGCAGGGTGTCATTTTGGGCTGGGCTCAAGCGTACAATTCTTCTATTTCCGGCAGGACTCACCTGTGTACTTGTAGTTGGCTTCCAGTCAGGTAGCTCGGCTTCAAACTTCTGGTTATCAACTGAGAAAATAGGAACAATGGGACATGTGCCTCTCATCATCCAGAAGTCCAACCCCACCTTGTCCACATGAAAACACAGCAGAGCTCCAGGTGGGGAAGAGGAAGCTGTGAGGCCACTTAAGACCTAAGCCTAGAATCTACAAGTCCCAAGGTGGGCTCAGACTCAAAGAGTGGAGAAATGTAATCTACTGTTTAATGAAACTGCAAAGTCCCACTGCAGGGGTATGTATACACATGGGGGTGGAGAATCACGGCCAGTGTTGTTATCTTCCACAGACATTTATTTAATACAATATATTTCAGATTAACTTTGTTGTTAAGTTTTCCATGGTTTCCATAATTTATTACAAATAATTATCTACTCATAATTACATGTCTTGAAAAAATTAATTTTAAAAATGTTCTTTTTATACTTAAATATTCAGCAACCTAGAAATTAATACTATGTAGAAAGGCTTCTGCCAAAATGGTTTCTTGGAATAATATTCTTTTGCTCTTCAAAATCCAAAGACACCATGAATGACTAGATCAAATTAAGCAGCACCAAGCAGAGGTACATTCTCTGAAGAAATCAGATGCTTTGAGTTGCAGCTGTCAATAGGGAGAGTGTAGGGCTCTGGTTCTACAGATACGTTAGCTTTTAGATATGCTTGAAAAGTTTATTGAGGTTCCCTCAGCAGAAATTAGGGTAAAATCCATGAGATCCAAAATTCCAGAAGCTAGTGTGGAATTTAATTGAAAGATGAGGTTGCTTTATCTCATTGTCTTATGTTAATTAAAGCAACATGTCTCTCTGTAGCATTACATCCATACCCGCAAGACAGGAAAGAACAAATGTGTACTCTATAAACATAAGTCATAGAACATGAGTGTTGGCTCCTGGGTGTCCCCAGCATACAGCGGTCATCAAACCTGTCAACTGGCTGAATCTAATCCTTAATCATGCTTTTTCTTTCAGGTTTTTTTTTTTTTAAATACTCAATGTAAATTCCTTTGGGTGTATCACAGCCCAATTGGACAGGGCCACCATTATCTGAGACTGCTTTTGACATGCTAGGGGAACTACCTTAGTGATTTCCCCAGAGTTTCTGAATGTTCTAGGCTATGTTATATATAATTATGTTAGAGTACAATGTCAGAGTTATTGTTTCTAGAATTCCAACAGCCATTGCCCATGGACACGGGGGGGGGGGGTATTTCTGAGCCCAGGCAATTGGCTAAAGGGTTTCTTCTTCCTCTTTTTTGGCATTTCTTTTCTTTATCCCCTACTGTGCCTGCTAAACATCTTTCCCAAACCATTCTAAATTTCAATAATCTTAATATGCACAGCCATCCAGCTCCTTCTTATTTTTTCCTTCTGATTTCTAATAACACAGAGGAGTAGGGACTGCCTGCCTTTTGTAGGGGTGGAAAGGTGCGATATAAATGATAAGTTAACAAGATAAAAGGATATAAAAAGAAAGACAAGTTAATAAAAGAAAAGTATGAAAGTTTTTATTTAATCAAAGTTGTATGTGATGTAGGAGGCTTCAAAAGCAGACTCAGGAAAACTGTTTTCATGCTTAGGTTGATGAAGAACGGACAGCCATGAAGAGATGTGATTGGACAAAAGAGTGGTATAATCTAGCGGTAACAGACTGAGGAGGGAAACCCAGCAGGTCCTGTCTGCTCCGATTATTCTTTGGCCTCTCAGTGTAGCATTTCATTCTCTAGTATTGGACAGGACCCCTCCAGAATAAGCATCTATAAGAAGACAAAAGGGAGTGAGAGAGGGAACTTTCTAGGTTTTATGCCTTGCTTTGGGGGAAAGGGGTTCTAATTTCGATGACATATCTTTAGGACGAGAAGTTCTGGTTCTATAAATCACTTCAGAGAAGAAAAGAGGGAAAGGAGACAGGAGAGAAGAAGGAGGTCAGAGAGATGCCTCCTGAGTCCTCCCAAGTTTCTTCATTTTAAAGTACTTAGCATGCCAAAGTGCCAAACTTTGTCACATTCTGAGTCCCAGTACTCTTCACTCCAAAGAACTCATCAGTGATTCTTACACAACTTTCCTGAAGTGAATTATTCTATTCTCTCAAAAAAGTGGTTGTTTCAGTAAATATTTTCACTTCTTCTCACCTCTACAGTTAATTGACATAAAAGTTTGCTTAATACAATGCTTTGAGTTTAACTCAAAAGATAAACATGAGTGACCACCTATCCCAGTCAATGATCAGGGGCACAGGCTGTTATAAATATCAAATTTTTATATAATCTAAGCATCCATAAAGGAAAGAGACTCAGAAGTCCTTTACATTAACCATTGGCCTCCAAAGAGAGTAGAACAGAGTCACTGAACATGGTTTGGCCCTCCCCCAGAAAGGAGAAGACAGCAAAAGAAAAAATATACAGTGAAGTTCTCCTTTGCCTCAGCCTTCTCATACCTTCCTAAGGCTCTTCTTTCCACCTTCCTTGTTCTAAGCTCTCCACCTGATGACTAACCTCCCACAGTGGCCACTTGGGGGACACACACCTGGTCATTTTCCTCTTTTTGTATACACTGTTTAATGGCTTCTTTCTCCCATTCATTTAAAGTCATTCTGTCTCTTTTTTAAAGCCCTACCTCTTCATCTTTTACCCCTACTCTGGTTCTTAGGAATCCTCTTTCCTTTTCTCCCCATTTTTGTCCCCCCACCCCAGGTTCCTCCTACATGCTTCTTTCTCCCTACAATGTTTGTTAGCAAAAAAGATCCCATTATTTCTTTGAATGAATTGGACATAACTTTCTTACACTCATTTATGAATATACGACCAGTGTAACTCCACATCGTGTTCAACCATGAGAATGGGATCAAAATCGTAATGGGTTGCACTCCATGTATGTATATGTCAAAATACACACTACTCTTATGTATATCTATAAACAACAGAAAGAAAGAGTGAGTCTCTTCCACTAACTTCTCATATTCCTAGAAATCCCTCCCCACCAAAGTCTGTTGGGGCTCTAGGTAAACTCTGCCTTTCATTGCTCTTCTCGTTGTTTTATTTTTTCCCTGTTATATTTTGCTAATAGTAAAGTTTTACAAAGTGTTTTTCTTCAAACACACAGTACTTTACATGAATCATTAAACATAAAGCTTTATAAATTCTCACAATATCTCTAAGTCATTTTCTTAAAAAAAAGTTTTTGACTTCCAAAAACCTTTCTTTTTTAAACAACTAAGAAGCAGTCCAGTACAATAATTCAGACTAAAGTTATTTATTAGAATTTGTGGTCATGAAAAACCAATTAGAGAGTTGGGGTGCAGAGCAGGTAGGGAAAGAGGAAGCACGGGTGTCTCCCATGAAGTGAATTCCTTAGCCACTTTGGGCTCTCTGTGGCCAAAAACAGAGTGGATTCTGTGTAGTCAGATGGGAGCCCTCTGACAAAGAGGCATGAGTTCTAGCTGCTGGTAGAAAAGCATTCAAGGAACTAGTGTGCAGAAGAATGAGTTTGAAGGGATATTTGTTGAAATCCAGCAATGTACACCACTGTCCTGCCTTACTCACTTTTATTATTCAATGTTTTGTAGGTGTTTGCTCTTATTTATTGAATGAATGTATGTATTCCACTTTATAGATATTTAGTCAGTTTTTTTTTTCACTGCTGTGACCAAAATATCTCACAAGAACAATTTTAAGGATAAAAAATTTACTTGGGGCTTATGGATTTCAGAAGTCTCAGTCCATAGATGGCTGACTCTATTCCTCAGGGCCTAAGGTGTGACAGAACATCATAGTGGAAGGGTGCATGGAAGAAAGCAGCTCAGGACATTGTACCAGGAACCAGAGGGGGAGAGACAGAGAGAGAAAGAGAGTTCACTAGCCAGAGACAAAATATATATACCGAAGGCACACCCCCAGTGCCCACATCCTCCAGATACACCCTACTTGCTTTCAGTTACCATTCAGTTAATGCCATCATGGTATTAATTCACTGATTGGGTTAAGGCTTTCATAACCCAATCATTTCACCACTAAACCGTCTTGCATTGCTTCACACATGAGCTTTTGGGGAACACCTCATATCTAAACCATAACGGATCATTGATAAGATTATCTCATTTGTCTCCGATATGCTCTTCAATTTTTAAATGTCTTTCTCTTCTGTTATTCTTTTTTCTCTTACATTTTTATAAGTAACATAATAATCATTTTATAGAGTGCTTAATATGGCCAGGGGCTCTTTTGATCTTATGGGGTCCCTGATATGATTTAGGGTTTTTTAATCCTCCTAATGGCTTCCCCTGTTTAATATCATCCTTATTCCCATTTTTAACTAGAAATTGTAAACATTAAGTAACAAGCTAGTAAGTGAACGTGGATGGATCTGCTTTTCCCTTCTCTACTGTCCCATTCCTTCTACTTCTCACCTTCTCTTCTTTTCTAAACACACAGACACACACACACACACACACACACACACACACACACAATTTCAATACCCGTTCATTTTAGTGGGAGTTGCTTGTAGAGCTTATCAGAGACAGAGGGAAGGAGGAAGTCAACTTAGTTAAAATAATGCTGTGCAGCAGAACAGAAAATAAGATGTCACAGAAACTAAACACTTTCACTTTCACAACATAGGAAAGAGATGTGTAAGTAGTGACTTAAGCCAGCCAGAAGTTGCCAGAATCTTCAGCAAGAGCCAGGTGTCAGTGACTTTCACCCACCTGCTCACGTGAAGCTCAGGGAGACCAAAACATGGGGTGGGGAGCCAGGCTTCCTCCCTCTAGCCATCCCCAGGCCCTTCTCTATGCTCCAGTCAACTTAGATATTTGTCCAGAAAGTGAAGATGTTTAGTTTGCCATGACATCTTATTTTCTGTTTCACTGCACAATGCTATTTTCACCAGGGCAACCAAGCTCCCTGATAAACTTTGAGGACATTTGAGCCAGCTTGACAGTGAAAAGACTCAGTGCACTCTGAGTTTTATATATTTATTTATTTCACTTTATTCCATGTTTAGTATGACTGAGTAACCAGTTCAATAAAAATAAAGGTGGAGTAGGAGACCAGTGTGGATTGTATAATAAAGCAGCCCTGAGTATTGCAGACTGTATCCCAACAGTCCCAATACACCTTTCGAAGAACAGATTCTTAACACAGATAGATTAACTGTGATGGGCAGCTGATATTTCATCCCAATTCATATTATGGCTCTGAATAGGAACAAGCAAGAGTGTACTTCAGATAGGCAAGAGATGCATGCCTCCCAGGACCTTGTTAACAGAGCAATGCAGAAGCAATAGCAAAGGACCTCAGGAAAGGCTTTGTCCTAACTAGCACAAGAACAAAGACATCAAAATCTGCAAGTGGTCTTCCCTCTTGTGTATGATGGCAGGAGCTAGCAATTTTTTCAAGGATGTGCCCAGAGTCAAAGCAAGCCGACCTCACCACCTGGTGTCTGTATTTTCACTATCTGTGAGGGTAGTCCACCCTAGTCTCCCACTTTCCCTTCTGGTTTTCAGAGGACTTCTATTTAACTTCCTATTTCTTTTAGGAAAAAAGGATTTGAATGTTATTTTAACTCCCTATCTTGCAGTCTGGAGGCTAGGTAATGTAGAATTAAATTACTTGAGAACTGGAAGAGGCTGGAGAGATTATCAGGCATTCCCATGCAGTGCAACAATACTTCTTAAATACATGGGAAGATGATAGTCTCACTTCCTTGTGTTTCAGCCCATGAGAGTATTGAACAGCATCTTTTTTGTTGAGTTTCTACCTGTGTGATTTTACTAGAATTTTCTTCTTTTGAAAATTTCTTCCTACAGTTTTACCCTTTTAACACTTGTGACACTGCCTATCAACATTACCAACTCCAAAAGAACATGACTATATTCTTCTGAATTTTTCAGTACTTCTGTTATGGACTGAATTGCATACCCTGAAAATTCATGTGTTGAAGTCTGAGCCCCAAATATCTCAGAATATGACTATATTTGGAGATTTACCTTTTAAAAGGTCAGTTAATTTAGAATAAGGTCTTTAGAGTAGGCACTAACTTAATTCAACCAGTTCCTTCTAAGAAAAAGAAATTTGAATACAAAAAGATACACTAGAGCTGTTTTATGTGCAGAGGAAAGATCATATGAGGGCATGACAAGGAAAGCAGCCATCAGCAAGTCCAGGAGAGGGGCCTCCTAAGAAACCAAACCTGCTGACACCTCAATCCTGGACATCATAGCCATCAGAACTGTGAGAGAGTAAATTTCTGTTATTTAAGTTACCCAATCTGTGGGATTCATTATGGCAGCCCCTGGCAACCTAATGCAACTTCCATGTCAAAACCAAACCCAAACCAAAAGTTCTAGTTGCTTTTTATCCTCAGAGAAGAAACCATTATTAAAATAATTAAATCAGTCTGTATTTCCATCATGATAAGATTTCCCTTATGTACTATTTCCTTTTTCTCCTTGTATTTGTACTGGTGCATCATAGCTGTATATACTGGTGGTATTTGTGCATATTATACAGGCACACTATTTAACAATGTACTTTGGCTAATATACTTCCCCAGTATTTCCTCTTTACCTCCCATCCTTTCTTACCATGGTCCCTTTCCTTTACTGATTTCCCTTCCATTTTCATGATACTCCCCTCGCCCCCCCCCCCCACACCTTTCCTTTCTGCTCTAGCCTCCGCATATGAGAGAAAACATCCACCACTTGACCTGCTGAATTTGGCTCATTTTGCCTAACATAATGGTCTCTAGTTCCATTCATTTTCCAGCAAATGACAAAATTTTATTCTTCTTTATAGCTGAATAAAACTCCATTGTGTATATATGCTGCATTTTCTTTATCCATTCACTCATTGATGGACACCTAGACTGGTTCCATAGTTTGGCTATTGTGAAGTGTGCTGCTATAAACATGGATATGCATATGTTGTTATAGTGTGATGGCTTTAGTTCTTTAGGGTAAATACTGAGGAGTGGTATAACTGGGTCACATGGTGGTTCCATTCCTGGTCTTTTGAAGAGCCTCCATGCTGATTTCCATGGTGGTTGTACAAATGTACAATCCCACCAACAGTGTAAAACTGTTCCTTTTCCTTCAGCATTTCTGCAGAGAATCTCTAACATTCATTATATTTGTATTCTTCATGATTGCCATTCTGACTGTTATGAGATGAAATCTTAGTGTAGTTTTGATTTTTATTTCTCTAATTGCTAATAACTGAACCCTTTTTTACATATAATTTGTTGGCCATTTATACTTCTTTTCTTTTTCTTTTTTTTCTTTTCTTTTCTTTTTTTTTTTTGAGAAGTGTCTATTTAGTTCATTTGTCCATTTAAAAAAGAGAGAAATGAGTTACAGTAGATAGGGTAGAGAGAGAGATGATGGGAGGGGAGAGAAGGGGAAGAGGGATAGGAAGGGGATAGGAAAGGCAGCAGAATACAACAGACACTAGTATGGCAGTATGTATAAACGTGGTGGTATAACCAATGTGATCCTCTATTTGCATCAAATGTATGATATATGTCAAGATCATTGTAATGTTTTGAGAACCAATAAAAAAGGAGAAGTGTTTATTTAGTTCATTTGTCCATTTATTAATTGAGGTGTTTTTTTCGGTGTTAAGTTTTTTGTCCTTTATATTTTTGGATATTAATCCTGTCAGAAAAATAGACAAAAAAATAAGACAAAGATTTTTATCTTATTCTGTAGGTTCTCTTTTCACATTGTTAATTGTTTCCTTTGCTGTGCAGAAGCTTTCTAATTTGATGCCATCCCATTTATGAACACTTGACACTATTTCCTGTGCTTTAGGGGTCCTATTGGGAAAAGTCATTTCCTGTGCCTATATGCTGGAGTATGGGCCCTATGTATAAATGTTATTTCTAATATATGTATGTAGAGTTGAAGTCTCAGTCCACTCATTCATTCAATGAATTCTCACTTAATATGTGCTATAAACCAGGACCTTCCCTAGGCACTGAGACCTCCAAAGTGAATACTACATGCCTACTACTCACTCTAGGAATCCACAAGTAACATATGGCAGCACTACACTTTAACAAATACCAACCTGGGGATATGTGTTGGTAAAAAGTAGCCAAAGAGTGAGCAGTTAACTCTTCAGGGGCAGGGAGGAGGAGAGCAGAAAGGTCATGTACTAAATAACCCATGTACAGAATGATTAAAAGTTTATAGCTTGCAAGGCAAGGAAGACCTTCTCAGATGTGTGTGGTGGAAAATGAACCCTGAAAAATCAGGCAGCTCTAGGTCATACAGGTTGCTATGAGCCCTGCTCAGGGATTTGAGTTTTATTCCCAGGTAATAGCCAAAGAAGGATTTTAAGCAGAGGACTGATAATGTTTACATTTCTATTACCACCAGTTCACAGGATCTTTATGAATCTAATTCACGCCCCATTAGTTTAGGCAGGCTGCAGCTTTCTCTCACAATATTGCTTCTGTTTTCCTCCTTAAAAAGTTACGTCATTGTCATTGTAAAAACTTTAAACAATACAGTAGTTTGCAGAGATAATCATTAAAGTGACTTTTGCCTCTTTTATACCTCATTTTTTCCAGAGGCAATTTATTAAGAATATTTCCAGCCCCCTTTGCATATATCTGTATAAAAGAATGTGTCTTTTCATGCAAGATTTTTAAATATCTAAATAAAATACCATTGTGACCTCTTTTCCACATAGCATTATTCCTGGAGATGTTTCCATGCCAATTATTAAAGACTTTGCTCCATAGCATAGGATTCCATACAACAACTATACCATAATCAATTTAGCCACGTTGTGATTATATTTAAATATTGTTGCCAACATTTGTCTATAAAACCATGAAACAACACATAATTTTGTGCAACTTTCATCTTTAACTTACAAGTGAGGAAAACAAAACACTGAAGAGCTTAAGTAAATCATATCAGTCACCTTGGCTTGACTAAATCACCTAAATCGCAAAACTCACCTGGAACTTAAATCTAACTATTTCCAAGTTCAGAACTTTCATCTTTCTAGATTGTTAGTGCCATATGCAAACATTTTAGACTGAAGCTTTATAGTATTTTTTTAATTGAAAAAATTTCAGCCATTATTTCTTCCATCATTTTTAACTCCCCCCCATGTTCCCCCCCCCCAGGACTCCAGTTGTATACCCAGCCATTTGACTTTTATCCTAAAACTCAGAAGTCTGTTCCCTTTTTTTTTTTTTTTAGTATTTTCTCTCTGTTTCATTTTGCTATATCTTCAAGTTCACTAGTCTTTTTTTCTGCATTGTCTTTTCTGCTATTAATCCCATGCTGTGTACTTTTCATTTCTAGAATTCAGTTTGGGTCTTAAAAAATCTTTCATGGCTACCCTTATCATGTTCTTGAGTTCTTCTATCTTCTTGAACATTTGGAATATAATCATAATAATTCTAATGCCTTTGTTTACTCATTCTCTTACCTGTGCCATTTGTGGATCTGCTATCATTGATTGAATTGTCATCTTATTATGGATATCACTTCTTTGCATGCCTGATAATTTTTCATTAGATGCCAGACACTGTGGTTTTTGTGTTGGCTGATGCAGGAATGTTTTTAGTGTTCTTACATATTTTTGGTCTTTATTCTGGGATGCAGTTAAATTACTTGAAAACACTTTGGTTTTCTCAAAGCTTGTTTTCAAACTTCTTTCAGTGGGCCCACCTTGATCTAGGGATAATTTGTGTCTTCACTGTGGAGGTCATACCCATTAGAGGAATCTACACAATGTCCAGTGTGTCAGGAGGATTTTCCACCGTGGGTGGGGACAACAAACTATTCTTGGCCCAGCATGAGCAGCAGGGATTGTTCTACCTGCTCCTTTTCAATGGTTCTCTCCCTGGCCTTGCAGTCTCCTCTGCAGGTTCCTGGGGCTCTCTCTTTGTGCAGCTATTTTCTGATAATCTGCCCTGAGGATTCTTGCAAACTTGGATCTCCCTGAACTCTAAATTGCTTCCTCAACTCTGAGAGCTCCCTAGACTCTGGGTTCCCCTTCTTGCACTGGAGACTCCATGCCATCATCCAGGACAATTATAAGGCTTACTTCATTTGATTTCCTTTGGGATCCTTTCTGATCTCTCCCCAAATTGAGAGAGATCACACTAAATACCTGACTGGAAATTCCCTGCATTGACACATTAACCTTTAGAATCCAAGAATCCACTAATCCTGTCAGCACTGATCATGAATTCACAGACAATACAGGATACAGGAGCAAGGCAGGATAAGGCCAAACCAAGGCAACTAGAAGCTGGGAATCTCCAATTCTGTCAGGGGCAGCTCACAGAGAACAGAGAGACAGAGAGAGGTGATGCAGAGAGTGAGTGTAGGACAACAAAGTACCCAGAGATCTGTCATTATTTATACGTATAATTAATATGACTGTATATATGTCAGACTGATTCATTTCATGCTGTACTTTTGGGCCTGCTTGAATTTTTAGTAAGGATTTTTGCATCATCAGGGCCCTCTCAAAGGTTGTTAAAAAGAAGTAGCCAATGAAAAATGGGTTGAGGGGATGGTGATTAACTATGGCATTAATATCCAAGTATGAATCAGGATGCAATATTGAATATGGCACACATTTTGTTATTTTTAGATATACATGTTGATATAGTATATTTTGACATATTTATACAGCTCAATTCCCAATAGCTAAGCTATAGAACCTACCTAGTTCCCCTTCAACAGATGAACTGTTAAAGAAAATGTGGTACATATACACCGTGGAATATTACTCAGCCATAAATAAGATTAATTTTATGACATCTGCCATAAATAGATGAATCTAGAGTATGGCACCGTTTTTCAAAAACAGACCAAATAGTCCTAGTTCCTGTTTGGGTGGGCAGCTTTATTGAGAACCCAGAGTATGGATTTCAACACTCTCCCTGATGGCTTATCTTTTCCTTCTTTCTCCCCTTTTCTCTCTCCACCACTTCCTTCTTGTCCAAATCTGCTTCTCACATGAAATTTATAGAAAGGCATGCTCTGGCCTAGTCAAGGTGGACACCAAACATGAATTCCACATAGGCCCTGGGCTCAATAAGCTCATATCTGGAGACAGTCATCTCTGCCCTGGTACTCTGCAGGGAGCAGGGGCTCCAGTTCCAAAAGAGGTAATTACTCATGCTTGTGAAGAAAGGGGGAGGATTCCAAGATGGCTTCACAGAGGAGAAATTACATGTTCAACCCAGAGCTGTTTGATTCAAAGAGTAAATCGGAGTTACCTGAGGTAACCCAATGCAAAGCACTCCTTGAGAAGTGCCTCCCGCCTCTCAGATGTCAAATGATCCTGTTTCAGATTTGTCAAAGCAGCAGGGATTAGCTGAGCCAGACACCCTTCAGTTCTGCTCCCTCCCACTCTCTGCTGCTTTGTTTGTCTAAATAGTTGTTTTAGTGAGTGGGAAGAAAGAATGGGAGGTAATTAGTGTTTCTTGTAATGTTCCGTGTTTAGTTTTATAATCCTTCTGTCAGGTTTATTTTCATGTTAAGCAAAGAAAGTCCCACTGGAATATTATAATCTCTTCTTAGTGTAAGCAGAAATCCATGCTATTTAAATTAATTTTTTTTTTTTAGAAAATTAAGGCTTTCCTGAGAGTGTCAATTTAAAGAGAGTGCCATTCTTCTGAGCTTGCCTGGTTTCTGAACTGTGTAAGGTCAGATGAGAAGCTTTCTAAGAAGCTGGGTAGGTGTTTTAGGTTTGGATTGTATGATTTTTCTCAAAGTGACATCTGTACTCTGACTTTTGCTTCACAAGATCCTATATTCCCATTTCATTCTGTCCATGGTCTCTGCCCAGTTAGAGCTTGTCACAAGCCCCTGGACCCACTTCAATGGCCTCTTGACTTGACCTCCACCTTCTGTTCTGTCCTTTCCCACCAACCCTCCTGAACCCCTCATTTACTTCAAAGCCCCAAAGCCCTTAAGCCCTCCCCAATGATCAGATCCTAATCCAACTGTCTCCCTGACCCCAATCTTCCCATTTGCACTCATTCCAGGCGGACTATGGTTTTTTTTCTTACCCATCTTGCACTTTCCTTCCCCTGTTCCTGTCCCTTTGCACATACCATCCCTGTCAGGCTTGATATGGCCCAACCTTCAACCACAGGCTGCCTCCTGTAGATAATCTCCTCTACCCCTCCCAGCTGGGAGTGTCCCATGGACACCATCTCTATCTGCTGATTGCACGGACCAGTTTTCACCTTGTATTATAGATTCTTCACTCCCTAAATAACTCATGCTCACATTCTCCTTTTATGAAACTGAAACACTACAGATAAAGCTTAAGATCCCCTTGCCTCCTTTCTCATTCCCTTCTCCACTCCTTAGCAGTAGCTCCTCTGATGAGGTTGGTATATCTTCCTTCTAGGTTTCTTTTTATATCTATATATTTATGTCTGTATCATATATAAATATACACTATAGAATTATGTATAAAAACACACAATTCTGCAACTTGCCTTTTTAACAGCATTGCTTTTTGAGATTTGTCCATGTCGACAGATTTAGAGATTTGCTTTTCTTTTTTCTATGGTATTGCATCATATGACAGAGCTTCACATTTTATTGAGTCTGTCCTGTATTTATGGACACCGTTCCCTCTACTTGGAAGGTTTCCCTGCCAGCTAGCCCAGCCAACAATCAGATGTGGCCTCCACTCTAAATTATTTTCTGGCCCCCAGCTCCGCCCTCCTTTGCCACCACTCCTTCGGTTCACACTCCCAGGAAGACAGGCATCAAGAGTCTTCCCACTGTCACATCCAGTGGCTGCTCCTTCCTCACAAGCCCTCGTATCCACGGTGAGGTCCTGGAGGCTCGGCTTCCACCTTGAACATCTACTGATATATTTATATCGCCAAGCACAGCTCTCCCCCTCCCCAAAGGAGCCAAGGAGCTGACTTGGAAAACAATGACACATGCAGCAATGGGAACCACCTCTGTGTTTCAGGTGAGCTCCTGAGGGTGGCCGTTCATTGCTGTGTGTCAGGAACCCAGCACAGAGCCAGATACACATAGATCCTCAGTGCATATGTGCTGGATCCCCATGTCCTATTTCTCATATATGGCTGCAAGATCCTGGAGGTCAAGATTTTTATCCTATTCACTCTCCACCCCTTCAAAGGTCTTGCATGGGGCTTTACCAATCTGTGCAAACAAATACTGAATGAATGACAAAACTACAAGTCAATCTGATCATTTCAGACAAAGAACCACTCATTTCCTTTGAAGAAGTGAGTGGGGAGTGAACTGAAAAAGTAATCACTCCTAGGTATAATCAAGAAAAATAATAATAATAGTTGTAGGGGAGGAAACAGAAATGAGACCAACTGATGAACCCCCCCACCACCACCATCAGTGGTGATAGAAGAGATGCTGCAAAGAAGTGTGCCTGTCCTGGGATCCAGTCAGCACAAGGTTCTGAACTGGGCTTGACACATCTGTATCTGGAGTCTCTGTACCTGAGTGGAACCAGGAGCTCAAGGCAGCAGTGAGGTTTACAAAGACACTATAGAGGTAGTTCCTGGACAGAGTTCCTGTTGATCTGTCCTGTGCCCATACAGAAGTCTCATGGAGCTCCTTCAGCCTTTGTATCCGCACCCCATTGGCCTCAGCCACACCACCTGACCCAGGGTCTACAGCAGCTTGCTCTGTCTCTCCAGAAATCTCTCCCAGGTCTCAAGAAGAGAGGTACTAGCACTCACAAGAGCTTTCTGAAAGGGGTTAATTAGATCTTTAGGATCTTTTGTACCTAGTCTCCAAGGCTGTCCAGCTCCAGCCCTTCTCCTCATTCCACCCCTTATTTAAAACCTTCAGTGACTCCCTGATGCACCAGGGATAAAGTCCTAACCCAAGGTGCTCCTGAGCTGGCTCCGATCTCTTCTTGCCTCCTGGTTGTCCATACGTCACAAAGCTCCTTGGATGCTTTTCTGCTCAGGGCCTTGCACATGGAGTTCCTTCTTCCTGGAACACTTTCCCCTTCTCTCCTCATGACTTCATGCATCTCTTCTTAGGTCTCAGTCTTCCATGGACAATCCTCCCTCAACGACGTGAGGTCATCTTGCTTCTGTACACCACATCTCCTCCTTGTAGTGCAGAGAGTGTCACTGCTAGCTTAATTGTGCACCACGTCCATCTGGATCACTGTGGCGTCCTGCATGTCTGGCAGAGTGCCTTATGTGGAGTAAATGCTCACAAACAACCAATGAAGAAGTGTCAATGGAGGAACATCTTCCCCTGCCCCACGTGGCTGATCCTACAGCACCTTCCTGCAAGGTTCTTCCTGAATTCCTTTGTTAAAGAAGAAACCCTGGGGGATTTTGATTTAGAGTCTTTTCCCTGAGGGTTGCACTATGTTTTAAGAAAATGCCTATTCCCGGCTGCACAGTTTAGGTACATAAAATTTGCGTATTGCAATAAATACTTGGCCTCATGAATTTCTAGCCTGTTAAATAACAGAACTTAAAATGCTAGGTAAGCATGTAAAAAGAAGATAGCATCGTAAATACCAGAAAATTACAGGTTGGTGATTTTTTTTCCCCTTTGATCTTGCAACTTTCACCACATGAAAGAGTGGTGGACTTAGAGAGAGTCTTGGGAGAGTTTTCCCTGCCTTGTTTGCTGTGGATTGGTTTGGGGTGAGGGGGGAAAACAGCACTCAGTAGACACCAATCAGGATGACAGCCCAGGTCACAACAATCTACCCTACCTACAAATGTCTCCAAACAAAGGAGTAAGCTATTGAGAATTGAGCTGCTGGAAACATTGATGTGGCTGCATTACTGTAGTTTGCTGATTTAAGTCTTTTGAGTATAGACAGAGGAGTGGGATAACTGGGTCAAAGGGTGGGTCCATTCTAAGTTGTCTAAGGAATCGCCATAAGTATTTTGGTAATCACATCTGTGCTATGTGAGAGGAGTTGGTTAAAAGACAGACCACTGACCCAAGCAGGACCAACTGATCCTTCTTCTAGAATTTTCAACTTCAATAGTTTTATATTCTCATAGACTGGATATTAGGATGGAGGAGGCTGTTCACATTTCACATATTAGTCCTGCTGCTGAGGTCTCCTGAAGTACTTGTGCTGGTTCTTTCCTTCCTAAGACCAGATTCCTTCCTTCCTCATTCCTGTGAGTTACCCCAGGATCATTTCAATACATTATCTTCTCAGATGCATGAATCTACCCATAAACTCATCTAATTATCCCAGGATCAAGTTAGGAGTTCATTGCTTCAATGTTCTGTCATTTTCTGAAGGAAATTGACTCACAGTCTGACCTAGAACATGGGGTGACTCAGCTGCACCGGTCATTATTTGTTTCTCCTACAATATTTTTTAGCACCTGCCAGGATGGAGAAGCAACAGGGGCTTTAGCTCTCTGAGCTCAAAGCTCTCTGAGCTTTCCTGTTCTACTCAGGAAAGGACATTTTGCCTGCCTTGCTGACAACTACTTGGTTCCAAAAGTAGAGGTCATAATGAATGGAACGGCCATGTTGAGTTTGCTAATCAGCATGTGAGAAACAGATCCCTAGCGGTGAGGAAGTGGCCCATCACGTCAACCACGCAGCATCGCGGTGCCCCAGACCAGGGAGCTAAACATCTGAATGTCCTGAGGAAATACAGTCAAGACTGAAGAGCTCTGCCTTGAAAGGAAATACGGCTCCAGAGGCTTTAAAAAATGGAATTCTAACTATAAAATCACAAATAACTCCAAAGAGAAAGGAAAAGAAAAGATAACCAGAGAAGCAGTGTGGTTTCAGAGGGAACTCCTTGATAAGCCCAGCTTTTAAATATGAAAAAGCATGGTCCCCATCCTCAAGGACATCACAATCTGGTAAAGAAGATAAAACTCTTAACCTAATAACTCAAACCCAAAGGAGAATGTGCCAAGTACCTTGGAAGAAGGGCAAGCCAGTGGCCACTGGGAGTGGAAAGTGACAACAGCCACTCCAGCTGGGGAGATAATATCTTATCCTTATCACCATTCATTTCATATAGACCTGGCTGAGTTCCCTTTCATTTTATAAGAACAGGCAAGTCCCTTATCTTCTTTTATTCTCCATGTTTTAAGCATATAGTAAGTGCTCAGTAAATAGGCTATTACCTGAGTCACTGACCCATCATAATCTCATCACACTGGAGATTGATAGCATTGGTAGAAATTTAAATAACTATCATTTCTTTATTGCCTGCTAATTTCAAAGCTCTTTGTGGACATTCATTCCACTTATATTCTGTCTATCCTTATGCTATATAAATACTATCGTTATGCTAAATTGTATTCTTTCCATTTTACATTGAAAACAAACCCATCCTTGGTGAAGGATAAGATGGCTTGCCCAAGACCATACAGCTAGTAAACAGTGAAACTGGGATCCAAAGTCAGATCCTGGAGCTGTCCCATTCTATTCAGCCTCTTGAGAGAAGTTGCAGAATATTGAGTCCCATGCTCAATTTATGAACATCCAGGGAGATAACAAGGTCTTTTAGGATAGCTAATATAAAAGGGTCCTCAGTCCACTGGGGGCATAGACAACCTGATGCTGGAACTGTGCCTCTCAAGACAGGGATGTTGTCGAGATGTTGGTCTGAAACCCTAGTACCTGGTTGGTGAAACCAAGGCAGGCTTGCCTCTAGCCAGGCTTCTGGTACCAGCTAATCTACCATTCTGGTTTAACCTGGCTCTAACCTGACCATCAAAACTGCCCATTTTCATGTCCTTATGTGTTGTCTCTACCACTCTTGGTCATTTGTTTTTACAGTTCACAGTGAATGTTTTGTTGTTGTTGTTGTTTTCCATTAGGCTCTTAGGTTCTTGAAGTCAGTGACTCTAACAGAATAAAAAGCCCAGTATATTGTTGTTTTGAAAAGTCTATTTTTTATTTAATATTCTGAAAAAGAGCTTACTTGGTAAAACTTCCTCAGAACACTACAAGAAATGCATAATTTTCTATAATTTCATTATGTGCTATGGCCCCAGATGGGAAGAACCTAAAACCTATTTCTTATTCAGAATTTTATATGGATCTTCCTCTAGCCCAAAGAATTACCCCAAAACTTTGTCAGCTTGATGTTGACAAGATGTTGTCCCACAGAGACAGAAAACAGAAAGACTTAAATCATCATATTGTTTCATGAGCTGGTGAAGTGTTAGGCAAAATGGGGCATATTCAGACAAGGGAATACTTTCCCTCCACAGAAAGGTAAGAATGACTGACTCATGCCAGGCAGCACCGATGAACCTTGAAAGCACGCCAAGTAAAAGAAAGCAGATGCAAAAGCCCACATATTCTTTGATGCTATTTTAGAAAAAGCAAATTAGTGGTTGCCTTGGGTCAAAGGAATGGGAGACTCTTAAAGAGTACAGTAGGTTTCTTATTGGGGTGATGAAAATTTTCAAAAAGTTTATGGAAGCAAGGATTGTACAACTCTATGAATGTGCTAAAAACCACTAAAATGTACAGTTTAATCGACTGACTTATAGGGCATGTGAATTACATCTCAATAAAGCTGTTACCATAAAATAAATAAATAAATCATAGTCTTATTTTATTAAGTGAATTTGTTGCCCATCAGGTTGGGCTTTGACAGAAAAATAAACTTGGCAAAAAAGATCCTTCTCAATTCTTCAGTCTCAACTTTTTGCAGAAAATATCACGTTCGTTTCACTCTGAGTGGTGGGCGATACAGAGCGACGTATGCCTTACCCTGGAGAGCTGGGTAGCAAGGTGGGCTGCTAGGACCCTTGATGAAAGGTTACCTTGCAGCTAACCATTTACAGGGTTGAAAAAGGCCTCTGGGTAAATCGAGATTTGAACAGACCAGAGAGATGAACAATTGGGAGATCAAATCTGCCATCCACAGGCTGTGAGAACACCCAGGTAATCTCCCTGCCTGGCATTCCTTGCTGTGTCTTCCTCTATTATGAGACTCTCTTTCATGTGGTGTTAAGTTAAAATGCGACTAATAAAGTAATTGTCACTTCTGTACTTTTTTTTTAATTTTTTTTTTTTTTTTTTTTTGGTCCCAGACTACAAAAGACAGCTGAGTTTCCCCTGGCCTCATAAATCTTGGACTTGCTGTTGATGAATGACTCCAGCTACGTGTGTGTTTTGTTTTTACTAAATACAGCTCACATTTCAGTCAAACTTCCGGAAGCGCTCTTAGATGGTCAGAACAATTCAGCGCCAAAGGCTCCGCTGATGCTTGTTGGACAACAGCTTGCAGGGGGCGAGGAGGGGAGCTGAGGTTGGATTCAAGCGACGTGAATAATAACGCTTTGGAGCTGGGAGGGCTGCGCGCGGAGCTGATGCATAATTCATAGGGCAAATTAATCTAGCCTCCTTTCCTATGCCCATTGCAATTACGGGAAAACGCAGTCCTCGGCTTGCTCGCTCTGCCTCCATCCCTTCCCTGTGGCTGGCAGCTCAGAAGCAGCTCTGGGACATCTCGATCTGAGTAGCAGTCAACTCAAGTGGCACCTGCTGGGCAGAGCAGTACCTGGGAACACGTCCCCCTGTGCCTCTGCTTAGGCGAGGTTTTCTCTGGATGGGTGGGGAACTGGGGAAGCACAAGCAGGGGTTTGGTGTGCAGTAGAGCAGAGAGTGGGGACAATTAGTTTTCTTCATGCTTGGCTGAGCCTTAGTGTAGGGACGGACCGGCTTAGAGGGTGAGGCAGATCGCAGATAATAGAAGCTTCATTTCCAACTGACCCTGCAAGCGCTCTGCCAGGCCCAGGAGAGGGGAACAATGCCGACCACCTCAAGAAACGCGGGCCCTGAATGCTGAGGCGGAGGCTCCACCGAAACAAGGAGGGAAAAACAAAAGCAATGGACGGGGCTTTGCCTTGAAATGGTTTCTATAGTCCCCACCAAAAGCAAAAGGAAAAAGAAAAAGCTCCATTGAGGACAGAAAATGAAGCCTGGTAATGAAACGTGTATTTCTCACACAAGCAAGAAGCAAGAAGAACACACACACACACACACACACTCACACACACACACTCACACATACTCGCACATGCGGACTATTGTGGGGCCGAGTTTCTTCTGGCAGAAGGATGTATCTCCAAGGGGGTGGGGAATTCTTTTCTTTTGGCTTGAAGCAGAAGAGTCCGCACTACATGGCTTTCTAGCTAGGGTGTGTGTCACCCAAAGGGTCCCATGGAGTAACTTGAGTGACTACCTGGCACCAAAGAAGGAAGCAAATCAAAAAGGTTGCACCACAGATGCAAAAAAAAGCACCACCATCATTTGGAGTTTAAAAAGCACCACCATCATTTGTGGGTTTGATCTTTTCTGCTACTCCTTCAAAACTTAGGGGCTGAAAATAACATCCATTTTATCCTAGTTCATGATTTGGGGGGTCGGAATTTCAGGCAAAGCTCAATTGGGTGATTCCCTGGCTTCATGTGGTATCAGTTGAAGTCACTTGCTGGTGGTCAGCTGACATCCGGACTTGTCTAAGAGACCAAGATGGCTTTACTTATTTATCTTTTGCCTAGGAAGGGACAGTTGGAATGCTGGGCTACTTGACTGTGGACTGGGGAGAGCTAGCTGTAGCCTCTCCAGCATGGTGGCTCAGGACTCCTGGAGAGAATGTTCCCACAGATAGAAGTAGCAGTGGCCACTGTCTTTCTCTGGGTCTGGAAATTGACAGGGCATTACTTCTACCACATGGGACTGGTCAAAGTATTCACAGAGCCTTCTGGGGAACATAGATGTTACCCTTCATTAAGGAGAGCATAAGAATATGGAGTCATCCTTAATCCACCATATATTTCATCATTCTGGGGAGCAAAGGAGAAAAGTCTAGTTATAAATGACTGCCAGTGTACAAAATGTCCATTTGGCAATAACAAAAGAAGCAAAGAAAATCATCCTTACATTTACTGACCAACAAGTTTCTGGGAAGACAGGCCTGTGTAAAGCTCAGAGGAAATACAGGCTGTGTGTAGGGTAGGAATAGAGGACTCTAAATCAGTTTCCCAAACCTCTAACTCAAATGATGTTTACCCTTTTCTGCATTTGCCTTAAACTCATAGTGACTTCTTCAAGTTTTACATAGAAATGATCACCATTTTTCTTTTTATTATGTTTTATTAGTACATTAAATTATACATAATAGTGGGGTTCATTGTGATATATTCATGCATGCATGTAACATAATTTGTTCCATTTCATTCCCCAGTATTTCCCCTTTAATGATCAGCAATTTTTAATGACTGCTGGCCCAAAAGTATTAATTTCTCCAGAGAATGGGCAAATGAATTTCTGATTCTAACTAGGCTTTTTTTTTTTTTTGCACCAAGTATTGAACCCAAGGGTGCTTAACCACTGAACCATATACCCAGCCCTTTTTATTTTTTATTTTAGGGCCTTGCAAAGTTGCTGGGAATGGTCTCAAACTTGCAATCCTCCTGCCTCAGCCTCTGGAGACTCTGGGATTACAGGTGTGAGCTGCCACACCCAGTCAACTAGTCTTCTTAAGGGCAGAGATGTATCCTAAATGTCTTTGTATTCATTGTGAGCTGTGTAGTGCACAGGGAGGATACACATCTGCCATTTTGTGTTTAGTTTTCTTCTTGTGGACTCCTCCTTCCTGACATACTGTATCGAAAGAACTTCACTATAGGATAGTTTGTCTTCTGTAGCTTGTTTTGTCCATCCATCCATTCTTTCTAGATGTCTTCCTTCTGCTTTGGGGGATAGCATTCTCTTCTTTCTCTGTGTTTCGTCCTTTGAGAAAAGAGTTCAATATTCCCTGTTTACAAGACTTGGTTTCATGGGAAACTTGGGCATTTCTAGGCCCCATTCAGCTGGGCAGGGACTCTGACGACACAGCCTCAAGGGGAGTGACTGACAGCAGAGCTGGGAATTCACCTCTTTTGTTAGTGCTTTGCATCTGCCAAATGCCAATTCAGACTTCCATCAACAAGCATATTTAAAAGGATACATGTTAGGGAAATTTGTTATCCATGCAATTTCAATGAGAGCCAATTCTATTAACTCCCCTGAAGCCCATGCATTATGACTGGGCTTTCAGGAGCGAGCCTTGAATAAACTTTTCAGTGATTTCACAACACTTCCATTATGGCTGTTCCATTATGAAGCAGATGAACATTTCTTGAACAATTAGACGGGGTTGTATAGAATAAAGAGTGAGGTTTGCCTGAGATCATGGAAACCTATCTGCTTAGGTGATTCATTTTCTTCCAACAAGGCAGCCCATAATAAGCTTTTCTTCTGGAGCCTTGTCTTGTTTCCCATTTCAATTAGTGACAATGACTGGAGAATGGGAAGAATGTCTTCTTCATGTCCTTGTGCAGCAAACAAGGCTGGCCACCGAAGAACAATGAGGGAGAGAAGGGGACAGCAAAGCGGGACAGGGGAGCAGCTACAGGAAAACCAGCTTGCTTTCCCAGTGAGGCTCCTGCAGGCAGGACGGAGTCTGGGGGAGTCAGGTGGCAGAACTAAACAGACTTTCCATTTGGGATTAAATTCAGCAGGGGACCAAATCCCTGCAGAGAGAGAAGCAGGAGCAGCATAGCATTGAGGGTCCCTGCCTCTCTTCGTGTCTAAGGTCTGATCCTTGGGCTCTGCCCCTTGGTATTTGAGGCAGAATGAACAGGGTCACTTTCTATATAAGTCATTTGTCTACGTATGTTATTGACATAGTTCTACTATTTTTTAAAAAAACAGAGTTTCATTGTTTTCTTCCACTAGGGATGGAAAGATGCTTCATATCTATCCCTTGAACCCAAATGCTGAGATGGCCCAGTATCTTCTATCATAGCTGCACGCAGAATATCCCTCGGTTTGGTGGTCTATGTCTTCAGCAAAACCAAAACCAAAACAAAGGCCCATGGGCAGCCTGGCTGTGGTCTGAAAAGCAAGCATTGGCAGTGAGGGTGTGGGTGCAACTCCCACCTGGGACCCCTGTGCTGCCTTCATTGGATGATGTTTCTCTGGGAGGTTAGAAAGTAAGTATATGCTTCAGTAAGAAAAACCTTTTCCATAATAACCAAGCCTCCAAGTCTCTCCTTTGAGTGGAATGAATCTGTCTGATTAGAGGGGGAATTTTTTCTCCTAGTATCTGTACAATAATAGACATTTTCTCATTCCTGAGAGGATTCCTCACTAAAGGGTTTGTCACCACAAAACCTGACTCTTTGATTCTCAGGTCCTAGAAACAAATAATGGATTTGCATGAATTGCTGATCTTTGTTGGTCTGAGTTCTCTGAGGAGTTTTCACAGCACATATATTGAGTAGGGGTGTCATAATGTTCCATGGCCCATAGGAATGGAACCACTGTTATTTATAGCTCCTTCTGACTCTCTTGAATGGGAGGTCATCATGCCCCAGTCACCACCATGGGGTGGATTTTCTAGAACAACAATATCTAAAGTTCCACTCACACCTCCAGTGGTGCAAACGTGGATATAATGTGCTTGGCGATTGTTTCCCTTCATCAAACAAGAGCAGCTGAAGTTCTTATCTTGTTCAAAAGTTGAGTAGGAACAGAAAGAGGAAGGACAGCCCCAAGGTTATTGAAGATTTTTTCACCCCTGTCCACTTGTACATAGTAAACTAGCTACTATCTTGACTTTTGTGCTTTTTATGACAACACTAATTGTCATGATCTGAATGTGTGCCCCCTCGACCAGCACAAAAATCTGTATGTTGAAATCTAATCCCTAATGCAGTGGTTAGGAGGTAGGGTCCTTAGGTTGTAAGGGTGGAGCCCTCATGAAGGGAATTAATACCCTTATGAGATTGAAGAGACCAGTCTTGCCCTCTGTCCTGTGAGTTGACAGTGAGAAGACTCCCACCTATGAGGGAAGTGAGTGCCCACCAGACACTGACCCTACTGGCACCTTGATCTTGGCTTACCTCATTTGTAGAGCCATGTGAAACAGTTCTCTTGGTGTTCAAACTCCCCAGTTTATGGTATTTGGTTTTGGCAGCCTAACAGTCTAGACACTGACTCACTGAAAAATACTGTTTTTCACTAACCTTACAATATTGTGATCTCTATATTCCACAAGATTAAAAAATTGGATCTTGGGGCTGGGGTTGTGGCTCAGTGGTAGAGCATTTGCCTAGCATGTGCAGGGTGCTGGGTTCAATCCTCAGCACTACATAAAGATAAATGAATAAAATAAACTACAACTACAACTAAAAATATATATTAAAAAATCAAAATAAATAAAAAACTAGATCCTATGTAGCAAGTCATAGTGGAGTTTTTCTAAAATGATTTTCATAGCCTATGACTCTGGAGAGCACATATAGTGGCCCACAAATTCATGATCATTTAAGCCATTTTGTAGTACAGATCTTTGGATTTTCCCTTCCATGGCTCTCAGCCTCTTGAAATCCTTCATTGATCTTTCTCAAAACCTTCAACCCCATCCTGAAGGTGGGGCTCATTAATTTTTATTTGGTTGCTGTGGAAGAATCTCTAGATGTGGTGAGAGGTGTTGGCCAGCCCGCTTTTCTGGACAATTGCCAGGCTCTTGAGTTTCCCAAGTCCCTGTCTCTCTGCACCTAAACCCTCATTGAGAAAGAATGCAGAAATCACTGTCCACTAGACCTCCCATCCAGTGCTGCCCTGCAGCATGCAATTTATTGCTGATAAGTGAGGCACTGTTATCAGCCCACACTCAAAATGCTACTCCATACTTGCTTCTTAAATGTGTTCTCAACAGCCCACTTCAGCACTAAAAACTGAAGATAAGTGGGTTATCAAGCCTCACTGTCAGCAAGAGGTTCTTCTTTCTGCAGTTTTTCTAGCACAATCTTTATCCATAATAACCCACCAACCTTCCAAACCTGCTTATCTGTAACCAGAAAGGCAACTGAGGTCAGACAGAGGCAGGTCAGACTGAATGGTCATTCCACTCAAGTCACCATACTAACCACCTCCCACCAAATAGCTTAGGGCTCAGCCCTCCTATTTCAAAACCCAAGGTACCCAGAGTTCATCTGCTTTCTGGAAACCCCAAGTTTAATTAGTAAATACCATCAAGCTCTCAATCTCCTTTGTTCTCGAGGACAGAAGGTAAGAGTTGAGGTCTGAGCCCCACTGAAATGACACAGAAAAACAGGCATCCGAAAAAAAAGCCACAAAAGTCATCAGCAACAAAGTGTTGGTCCTTGGTTTAGTCATTTTTTTCACTACTAAAAGACCTGACAAGAACAATTTAGGAGGAAAGGTTAGTTGCAGAGATCTCAGTGCATAGACAGCTGGCTCCATTCCTCTGGGCTGGAGGGGAGGAAGAACACCATGGCGGGAAAGTGTGGTGGAAGGAAGCTGCTCACATCATGATAAGAGAGCAGAGAGACTCCACTCATCAGATACAAAATACATACCCCAAAGCCATGCCTCCCAATGACCCTCCAGGCACACCCTGCCTGCTTTCAGGCACCCTTAGTTAATCCCTTCCAAGGATTAATTTATTGATTGTGTTAAAGCTCATCATTTCTCCTCTAAACCTTCTTGCTTTGTCTCACACATGAGCTTTTTTAGGACTCCTCTCATCCAAACCATAATAGTCCTCATGCCCCTAAAATCTTTGCAACACAAATATGTCCTTCAGAGACACAAGTGCAGGGTTCCTAATCCCAACATCATCTCCAAACTCAGTCCATGTACCTGCTCAACCTACCCTGGGCCCATTCATAGCTGAGAACACACTCCTTCCTTCCTACCTCTTGGCCTCCTGCTTACTGTTCCCCTGCCTCAAATAAGTTTTCTCTGACCTTCCCCTTGCTGGCTCTTCCTTATCCTTCAGGTTTCAGGACTCCTCAGAGAGTCCCTTTTGGATCTCCCTACCTAGAGTAGCCTCTCTTCCCCACTTGTTTCCAATCTTTTCACCCTGATTATTTCCCTCTTTACACTTGAGTACAGTGTCTGCTTCCTCAGAGCCCCTTGAAGCCACCCACCTTCTATGACCATACTTTCCTGAATGTGTTTTGATCTGTGGTTTCTCCATCAAGTTCCATTTGCTTAGTGACTTCAAATGTTCCTTATAGTTTCTGATCAATTAACATTGCCCTTTCTTGTTTTTCAGAACTACTGTGAGTTTTCAAAATATTTTTCTTTTTTCCTTTTTTGGTTAATTTTATTTTATTAAGTTATTTATTTATTCTAATTTGTTATACATGATGGCAGAATGCAACTCATTTCATATTAGAGCACAATTTTTCAAGACACTGTACACAAAGTATTTTCACACCATTCATGTCTTATACGTGTACTTAGAGTAATGATATCTAACTCATTCCACCATCATCCCTACCTATATGCCCCCTCTTTTCCCCTCCCTCCCCTTTGCCCTATCTAAAGCTTCTCCATTCCTCCCATGCTCCCCCCACTCCCATCGCCATTATGAATCAGCCTCCTTATATCAAAGAAAACATTTGGTCTTTGGTTTTTTGGGATTGGCTTGCTTTACCTTAGCATTATATTCTCCAGCTTCATCCATTTACCTGCAAATGCCATGAATTTATTCTCTTTTAATGCTGAGTAATGTTCCATTGTGTATATATACCAAAGTTTCCCTACCCATTCATCTACTGGAGGGCATGTCTAGGTTGGTTCCAAAATTTAACTATTGTGAATTGTGCTGCAATAAACATTGATATGGCTGTGTCCCTGTAGTATGCTGTTTTTAAGTCCTTTGGGTTTAAACCGAGGAGTGGGATAAGTGGGTCAAATGTTGGTTCCATTCTACATTTTCCAAGGAATCTCCATTATGCTTTCCAGATTGGCTGCACCAATTGCAGTTCCACCAGCAATGTATGAATGTGCCTTTTCCCCCACATCCTCGCCAAACACTTATTGTTGTTTGTATTCTTGATAGCTGCCATTCTGACTGGAGTGAGATGATGCCTTAGAGTAGTTTTGATTTGCATTTCTCCACTTGCTAGAGATGTTGAACATTTTTTCATATGTTTGTTGATTGTATCTCCTCTTCTGAGAAGTGTCTATTCAATTCCTTGGCCCATTTATTGATTGGGTTATTTGTTTTTATGAGTGCTTTATATATCCTAGAGATTCGTGCTCTACCTGATGTGCTTGTGGTAAAGATTTGCTCCCATTCTGTAGACTCTCTATTCACCTCACTGATTGTTTCTTTTGCTGAGAAGCTTTTTAGTTTGAATCCATCCCATTTATTGATTCTTGGTTCTAAGTCTTGTGCTATAGGAGTCTTATTAAGAAACTTGGGGCCTAATCTGACATGATGGAGAGTTGGGCCTACTTTTTCTTCCATTAGGTGCAAGGTCTCTGGTTTAATTCCTAGGTTCTTGATTCACTTTGATTTGAGTTTTTTGCATGGTGGGATATAGAAGGTTAATTGTAATTCATCACATAAATAGACTCAAAAGATAAAAATCATATGATCATCTCAATAGGTGCTGAGAAAGCATTTGATGAAATACAGCATCCCTTCATGTTTAAAACACTAGAAAAATTAGGGATAACAGGAACATACTTCAACATTGTAAAGGCTATCTATGCTAAGCTCCAGGCCAACATCATTATAAATAGAGAAAAATTGAAAGCATTCCCTCTAAAAACTAGAACAAGACAGGGATGCCCTCTATCACCACTTCTATTTAACATAGTCCTTGAAACTCTAGCCAGAGCAATCAGACAGATGAAAGAAATTAAAGGGATATGGATAGAAAAAGAAGAACTCAAATTATCACTATTTGCAGATGATGTGATTCTATACCTAGAAGACCCAAAACATTCTAACAGAAAGTCTCCTAGAACTAATAAATAAATTCAGCAAAGTAGCTGGATATAAAATCAAACACCCATAAATCAAAGGCATTCCTGTACATCAGTGACAAATCTGCTGAAAGAGAAACTAGGAAAACCACCCCATTTACAATAGCCTCAAAAAAAATAAAATACTTGGGAATACATTTAACAAAATAGGTGAAAGTTCTCTATAAGGAAAACTATAACATGCTAAAGAAATAAATTAAAGAAGACCTTAGAAGATAGAAAGATCTACCTTGTTCTTGGATAGGCAAAATTAATATTGTCAAAATGACCATACTACCAAAAGCACTATGCAGATTCAATGCAATCCCAATCCCAATGACATTCCTTATAGAAACAGAAAAAGAAATTATGAAATTCATCTGAAAACTAAGAGGCCCAGAATAGGCAAAGCAATCCTTGGCAAGAAGAGTAAAACTGGCAGCATTACTATTCCAAACCTAAAAGTATACTACAGAGCAATAGTAACAAAAGCAGCATGGTACTGGCACCAAAAGAGACCTGTTAGACCAATGGTACAGGACATAGAGTCTAATCCACGTAACTTCAGTTATCTTATATTAGACAAAGGTGCCAAAAACATACATTAGAAAAAAAGATAGCCTCTTCAACAAATGATACTGGGAAAACTGGAAATCCACATGTAATAAAATGAAATTTTATTTTTTTATTGGCTATTTTTAGTAATGCGTAACATTAGGTTTCATTTTGATATAATTATAAAAGTATAAAGTATAATTTGCTCTAATTCAGTCCCCAGCCCTTCTCCTGTGCCTTTCCCTCTACTGATCTTTCTGCGATTTACTTATAGTTTTTTTCCTTGATTGTTTTTGTTTAATGCTTTTTTTTTGTGGCCCTGGGGATCAGGACCTTGTGCCTACTAGGCAAGTGTTTACCACATCTCAGCCCTAGTTTTTTTAAAATTATCATCTTATGGATATTATAACAGTATGATTCACTTTGGAACAGTCATATATGTACATAAAAAAATTAGGTCAGATTCATCCCACTGTTCTTCCCTTATTCTGTGCCTCCTCCCTTCCCTCAATCTCTTTCCTCTACTCCATGAATCTTTCTTCTATTTTGATGGAATTTCCCCCCTTTCTTTTCTTTTTTTTCTCCTTATATTTTACTAGTGTCTGCATATCAGGGAAAACATTCGACCTTTGGCTTTCTGGGGCTGGCTTATTTCACTCAGCATGATAGTCTCCAGATTCATCCAGCAAATGCTATAATGTTATTCTTCTTTATGGCTGAGTAATATTCCATTGTATGTATGTATGTGTGTGTGTCTGTGTGTGTGTGAATATATATATATATATATATATATATATATATATATTCCTTTTATCTGTTGAAGAACAGCACCTAGATTGGTTCCACAGCTTGACTATTGTGAATTGTGCTGCTATAAACATTGATGTGGCTGCATCCCTATACTATGCTGATTTGAGGTCTTTTGGATATATGGTGGGTCATATGAAAGTTCTATTCCTAGGTTTTTAAGAAATCTCCATATTGCTTTACAGAGTGGTTTCACTAATTTGTAGTCCTACCTACAATGTATGACTGTACCTTTTTCCTCATTATCACCAACACTTATTATTGTTTGTATTCCTGATAGTTGCCATTCTGACTAGAGTGAGATAAATTCTTAATTTTGATTTGCATTTCCCTAATTGCTAGAGATGTTAAACTTCTTTTATATATATTTGTTGACCATTTGTATTCTCTTGAGAAGTGTCTGTTTGGTTCTTTAGTCATTTACTCATTGAGTCATTTGTAAATTTTTGATTTTTGGTTTTATTTCTTGCACTTTAAGAGTCTTGTTAAGAAAGTCGGTTTCTGTGCCAACATGTTGGAATGTTGAACCTACATTTTTTTTTCTAGTTGCAGTTTCTGATCTAAATCCTTGGCCCACTTTGGGTTATCTTTCTTGCACAGTGAGAGACAGGGGTCAACTTTCATTTTTTTTGCACATGGATAACCAGTTTTCCCATCACCAGTTGTCAAAAAAGCTATCTTTTCTCTAATGAATGTTTTTAGCACCCTTGTCTAGTATGAGACATTTAGTGGGTTTGTCTCTGTGTCTTCTATTCTATTCCATTGGTCTTCATATCTGTTTTGGTGCCTGAACTATGGTGTTTTGTTATTATAGCTCTGTGGTAAAATTTGATGTCTGATATTGTAATGCCTCCTGCATTGCTCTTTTTGTTCCGGATTGCTTTGCCTGTTCTAGGTCTCTTATTCTTTCAAATGAATTTCAGAACTTCTTTTTCTAGTTCTGTGAAGAATGTCATTGGAATTTTGAGGGGAATTGCATTGAATCTTGATAGCTCTATGGATAGTCATTTTAACACAATTAATTTTGCCTATAAGAACATGGAAGGTCTTTTCATCTTCTAATGTCTTCTTCAATTTCTTTCTTCAATGTTCTATTGTTTTGATTGTAAAGGTCTTCTTCACCTTCTTTGTTAGAGTGATTGCCAAGTTTTGTTTTTTTGAGGTCATTTTGAGTGGTATAGTTTTCCAAATTTATTTTTCAGCATATTCATTATTGGAATAGAGGAAAGTGATTAACTTTTGTTGTTCTTGTACCTGCTACTTCACTAAATTTGTTTATCAGCTCTAAAAATCTTCTGGTGGAGTTTTTTGTGTCTTCTAAATATAGGATCATGTCATCAGCCAAAATATTTCTCTGTCACTTCTAAGATTTTAAAGTGAGGAAAGAAGGCTGAAGGAAATGTGTGTAGTATGGCCTATTCATCCAATATTTCTTTCCATTTGATAGTTGCAGGAAATGAGTCTCAGAGAAGCTAAGTAACTTTGCAGGTTCACACAGCTAGGAAATAGAATCAAACAGGTATGTATCATGATGATAATGAATATACCCTGGGATTGGCATGATAATGTGGTAGCACAGATGAATGAGAAGTCCTCATTTTATATATTTATTCTCAACTTCTCCTTAATTTCAAACTCCTCAAATTACCATATGGTTACATCTTGATAAACACATCATAAGTTGAAAATATCATAAATCAACACTACATTTAATATACCTAATAATAGCTTAACAACACAATAAACTAAGCCTATTAGTTTTTTACTCTTGTGATAGCCTGACTGGCCATAAACTGAGATTTGCTTCCACTGCCCAGCATCACAAGAAGGTGGCATACCATCTATTGTGGCCCAAGAAAAGATCAAAAGATCTCAGTATAGTTTTAATTAGCATTTCTATAATGCTAGAGATGTTGAACATTATTTTATAAATTTGTTTGCTGATCATATTTCTTCTGTAAAGTATCTATTCAGTTTTTTAGCCCATTTATTGACTGGGTTATTTGGTTTTTTGGTGTTAAGGTTTTGAGTTCTTTATATATCCTAGAGATTAATGCTGTATCTGAGTTGTATGTACTAAAGATTTTCTCCCATTCTGAAGGCTGTCTCTTCACATTCTTGATTGTTCCTTTGCTGTGAAGAAGCTTTTCAGTTTGATTCCATCACATTTATTGATGCTTGACTTTATTTCTTGTACTTCAGGAATCTTGTTAAGGAAGTCAGTTCCTAAGCTGACATGATGTAGAATTGGGCCTAGTTTTTTTCCTATTAGACACAGGGTCTCTGTTCTAATGCCTAAGTCTTTGATCCACTTTGAATTGGGTTTTGTGCAGGATAGAGATACAGGTTTAATTTCATTTTGCTACATATGGATTTCCAGTTTTCCCAGCACCACTCGTTGAAGAGGCTATCTTTTCTCCAATGTTTTTTATATCACTTTTGTCTAGTATGAGATAACTGTATTTATATTGGTTTGTCTCAGTGTCTTCTATTCTGTGTCATTGGCCTATATGCCTCAGAATAGCAATTATCAAGAATATAAGCAACAATAAATGTTGGTGAGGATGTCGGGAAAAAGGTACACTCATATATTGCTGGTGGGATTGCAAAATTGGTTCAACCACTATGGAAAGCAGTATGGAGATACCTCAGAAAACGTGAAATGGAACCACCATTTGATCCAGTCATCCCAGTCCTCAGTTTATACCCAAAGGACTTAAAATCAACATACTACAGTGATGCAGCCACATCAATGTTTATAGCAGATCAATTCACAATAGCTAGACTATGGAACCAACTTAGGTGCCCTTCAACGAAGAATGAAAAAAGAAAGTGTGGTATATATACACAATGGAATATTACTCAGCCATAAATAACAAAATTATGACATTTGCCAGTAAATGGATAGAACTGGATAATATCATGCTAAGTGAAAGAAGCCAATCCCCATAAAACCAAAGGGCAAATGTTTTCTCTGTTATGCAGATGCTAATTCACAATAAGGGGATGGGTGTTCAGGGAAGAATAGAAGTATTTTGGATTAGACAAAGGGGAATGAAGGGAAGGGAGGGAAAATGATAATAGGAAAGGTAGCAGAATGAATTGAATATTACTATCCTATGTGGATATATGATTATATGACCAATGTAATTATACATCATATACAACCAGAAGAAGGAGAATTCATACTTATATATGTATAATATGTCAGAATACATTCTACTATAATTAGAACAAATAAAAATTAAAAATCAAAAACTCATTTTAAAAGATCAAAACTACAGAGAAATAGTAACAAAAACTTTATAGTACTAACATTAAAATAGACATATTGATCAATGGAACAGAATAGATGACACAGAGACAAACCAACACAAATAAGAGTCATATGATCCTTGACAAAGTTGCCAAAAACATACACTGGAGAAAAGACTACCATTTTAATAAATGGTGCTTGAGAAAACTGGTTATCTGTGGGTAGAATAATGAGACTAGATCCTTATCTCTCACCTTTATAAAGATCAACTCAAAATGGATCAAAAGTCTAGGAATTCCAGAGACTATGCAATACCTAAGAAGAAAGCACAGAGTCAGTCGACATTCCAACACTTCAGGCACAGACAATGACATTCTCAATAGGACCTCTAAAGCACAGAAAATAATGCCAAGAGTTAATAAATGGAATGGCATCAAATTAAAAAGCTTCTGCAGAGCAAAGGAAACAAGAATGTGAAGAGAGGGCTCAGGCTGTAGCTCAGTGGCAGAGCTTGCCTAGCATGTGTGAAGCACTTGGTTTTATCCTTAGCACCACATAAAAATAAATAAAGGCATTCTGTCCATCTGCAACTACAAAAAAAATTTTTTAAAGAATGTGAAGAAAGAACCTACAGAATGGGAGAAAATCTTTGCTAGCTACTCTTCTAACAAAGGATTAATATCCAGATTATATAAAGAACTCAAAAAAACACCAATAAAAAGCAAAATAACCCAACTAATAAATGGGCAAATGAACTAAAGAGACACTTCTCAAAAGAAGAAATAAAAATATTCAACAAATACATGAAAAATTATTCAATGTCTGTAGCAATTAGAAAACTGCAAATCAAAATTACACTGAGATTTCATCTCACTTCAGTCAGAATGGCAATCATCAAGAATACAAACAATAATAAATGCTGGAGAGGATGTGGAGGAAAAAGAACACATTTATACGGCTGGTGGGATTGTACATTAGTACAACTACTGTGGAAATCAGTATGCAGGCTCCTCAAAAGAGTAGAAATGAAAGCCCATATGACCCAGCTATACCACTTCTTGGTATTTATCCTAAAGAACCAAAGTCATCATAGTACAGTGATACATGCACACTCACGTTTATAGCAGCACAATTCACAGTTGTCAAACTATGAAACCAACCCAGGTATTCAATAATGGATGAATAAATAAAGGAAATGTGATCTATGTACACAATGGGGTTTTATTCAGCCATAAAGAAGAATGAAATTATGTCATTTGCAGAAAAATGGATAGAACTTGAGATCATGTTAAGCAAAATAAGCCAAACTCAGAAAGTCAAGGGTCATAAATTTTTCTATCAAATATAGAAGCTAGAGAGAAAAAAATGGAAAGTAAGGTGTGGAGGGGGTATCATAAAAATCAAAGGGACCATTAGAGTAGAGGACAGGGACCAGGGGGAGGCTGGAAAGGAGGGAAAGGGGAAATACGAGTCTGATATTGATCAGATTATATTGTTATATTGTGTGCACATATGAATGTGTAACAGTGAATCTCACCAATATGTATAATTTTAATGCACCAATAAAAACGGGAAAAAAACAGTCAGATATGGTGGAGCATGCCTGTAACACCAGTGGCTTGGGAAGCTGAAGCAGGAGAATTGCAAGTTCAAAGCCAGCCTGAGCAAAAGCAAGGTGCTAAGTAACTCAGGGAGACTTTATCTCTAAATAAAATACAAAATAGCGCTAACTAGGAATTTGGCCCAGTGGTCAAGTGCCCCTGTGTTCAATTTCTGGTACCCACCCCTGCCCTCAAAAAGGAAAAAGAATAAAATTCAAAGTTCAAAGTATAGTTTCTACTGAATGTGTTTCTCTTTCAAATAACCGTTAAGTCAAAAAAAATCATAAGCAAACTCTGATTTGAGCTTTCCACAGTGTATACATGTATCAAATTATTATACTAACTCCTATAAGTAGGAGTGATTCAAAATAATAATAGATAATTTTTTAAAAAATTGAAAGCAGAACCATGGTAAGTAAGAGACTATCTACATAGGGTCTATCTGGATTTTCAATCCCCCCCCAAAATTAGACATAGTTCCTGTGGACATAGCAAGGAGGTTCAAGCCTCCAATTTTCTTTTATAGAACACTCAGTTTATTTCATTAAAAATCATTCCTTTTATGAAGACAACAAATCTAAAAACCAGCTTTGCACAGACAGCAGTACTGAATGCTGTTATTATGAGGCAGAGAGTACAGAAAGATGACGGACTTTGAAACTAAATGGATCCAGCCCTTACCAGCTGTCTGATCTTGGGTTTTTGTAAAATGATGATTTTTTTAATTGCTGTTTTTCATGTTAGAAACAGTACACAATAGGCTTCCGTTAATTGGTAGTTACTATTCACTTTAATGGAATGGTCCCCCGATAAAACAGCATAACACATACATCTTTTAGATTATGCAAGATTTCTGACCACCTTGAATTTTATTTTGAAACATTGATCTTACAGATCCTTTTGCTCTCCGAAATTTTCCCACAAAACCCCAGCTTCAGTTAACCTTATTCCTTTGATCAATAGTCTTGTTTCTGCTGCCCTCAAAACCTGTATTGATTGCCCCTGGGAAGCTGAGAATTCTAATGGTGTGAGTTAGGTGAGAGTCATGAGTTTTCCAAAATCAACTGATAAACCTTTGTTAATTGTGGCTGATTCTAAGGAAATACTAAGAAAAAAGTCTTTTTTCCCAAACAAAACCCACCACAAACAAGGCTTGCCTACATTCCACACAGCAATGCTTTATAGGAATTGAATACATGGACGCTGATAAAGAAAGGGAAGCTATGGAGAATGTTTTCATGAGAAGAAATGGCAAAACTTATGGGGGATACTGAGAATGTAAGTCCTTGAACTAAGACTGATTGGGAAAAAAATTATGAAAAGATTGTCTGCCTGAATAATAGAGTAACTAGCGACCTTGAACACAGAAGGAGTGTAGAATAGGAGTGAAACAATGAAGTCTTTTTAGAACAGAGAATAATACTCATAAGAGGCAATTTTCAAATGAAAGACAGAATGCTCCATAATAGAAATATTGGAGGCCTGAACCACCTTGTGATTCATGAGAGGGGAACACCAGTGGCCTTGCCTAGAAGCCCACAGCTACGAGAAGGGAGAGCAGCTTGAAATAAGATTATTAATTTCCTTGGAATGAGGCCAGTATGACATCCTTTTGCAAAGCTTGGCCAGATTCTTACATGATCCCTTTGAACAATGAAGTCTAATGAATATGCAAACACAAAAGCCAGAGCACATCTGGCTGCACCAACAAGATGTAGAGTTGTTCGCTGTTTTAAACAAAAACACCGTGATATTCTGCCTTCCAGAGACTTTGAAATATTTTCTCTAATTAATGATAGAAGTTTTCAGGTAAAAGCAATCAATCATGAAATATTGTAAAATTTTGGAGAGTAAAGAGATAAATGATATGGGGGGATGTTGACTTTTGTAGGCTTCTATTCAAATAGAGTTTGGAAAGCTATGGTGAACTTTTATTATTTCTGTCTACCCAACTCACCTCCCCTCTTCAGTATGCTCTGCCATTCTTTGGGGGTCTCCTTCTTCCTTTGAGGAATAATCCTACCCCTTTTCCCACTCTCTGGGTTTTCATTCAGAGGTTTCTCACTTACCTCTTTGTGTGTGTGTGTGTGTGTGTGTGTGTGTGTGTGTGTCTGTCTGTCTTTCTCTCTCTCTCTCTCTCGTTAATATTTTTTAGTTGTCAACGGATCCTTCATTTTTATTTATTTATTTATATGTGGTGCTAAGGATCGAACCTAGGGCCTCAAGCATGCCAAGCAAGTGCTCTACCACTGAGCCACAACTCCAGCCCATCTTTTTTTTGTCTCTTAAAAATTAGAGATTAGGGAATTTGAAGCTGTTTGAGCAGAGGTAACATGATAGGGCTGTTGTAGAGGGATCCAGACACTGGAGAACCGAAGGTTGACCAGGTCACCTTTAAGGGATCTCTTCCAGATCCAAGTCCTTGACTCTGTCATTCAATTTCACATTGACCAACACATTAAACAATACATGTGATGTTTTGGTGTACGGTACAAAGTGATCAAATCAAGCTAATTAGCATATCCATCACTTTACATGCTTAACATTTGTAATGAAAATGTTTTAAATTCACTCTTAGTAATTTTCAAATACGTAGTACATTATTATTAACTAGAATCATCATACTGTATGATAGATTTCTAGAACTTATAATCTTGTCTAACTGGAACTTGGTACTCCTGGACCACCCTTTCCCCAATGTCACCCCACCCCCAGTTCCTGGTAATCACTGTTCTAGTCTTTGCTTCCATAAGTTTGACTTTTTAATATTCCATATATAAATAGGATCTTGCAGTTTTGCCTTTTTGTGCCTGGTTCATTTCACTTAACATAATATCATTCATCCATGTTGTGGCAAATGATTGTATTTACTTCTTTTTAAAGCTGAATACTATTTCATTGTGTGCATATGTGTATATAACACCTTTTATTTATACATTCATCCATTGATGAACACTTAGGCTGATTAATGCCTTGGCTATTGTAAATAATGCCTTGATAAACATGAGAGTGCAAATTTCTCTTTAATCCACAGATTTCATTTCCTGTGGCTATAGAGCCAGTAGTGGTCTTGCTGAATCATATTGTTATTCTATTTTTAATTGTTTGGGAAACCTTCATACTGTTTTCCATAATAGCTGCACCAATTTAGATTCCTGTCAACATAATGCACACAGGTTCTTTTTTCTTCACATCCTTGCCATTACTGGCTGTCTTTGTCTTTTTGGTAATAGCCATTCTAACAGGTGTGAGATGACATCTCGTTGTGGTTTTGATTTGCATTTCTCTGATGATTCATTATATTGAGCACCTTTTTTGTACCTATTGGCCATATGTAAGTCTTCTTTTGAGAAATGCTTCTTTGGGTCCTTTGCCCATTTAAAAATAATGTTATTTGTTTTATTGCTATTAAATTGTCTGAATTCTTTATTTATTTTGGATATTAATCCCCTATTGGCTTTACAGTTTACAAATATTTTCTTGAATTCTGTAAGTTGTGTCTTCACTCTTGATTGTTTATATTCTATGAAGAAGCTTTTTAGTTTTATATTGTTCCTTTTTTTATCTTCGCCTTTGTGTCTGGGCCTTTGGGATCATATTCAAGAAATAATTTTCCCTCATTTTCCTTTAATAGTTTTATAGGTTCAGGTCTTATGTTTAGGTCTTTTAATCTATTTTGAGTTGATTTTTGTGTGAAGTAAGTGTCCAATTTCATTCTTCTTCATGTGAATTTCCAGTTTTTCCAGCTGTCCTTTCCCCATTGTGTGCTCTTGGCACCTTTGTTGAAGATAAGACTGACCATAAATGCATGGATTTATTTCTGTGCCCTCTGTACTGATCTAAACCCTCTCCTTAAAGGTAGTTAAATCAGAATTACTAAAGCATGTCAAGAGATGGTATTTGGTAAAGTCCATTAAGCATGGGAATGTCACTAAAAAAATTTGAAATAAAACATTTAGTGATAGATATTTCCTGATGAATGACATATGATGAGACTAAATAAAAAATGTAACAGAACACATGAGAAGCACATAGAACAACATCGTGGTTCCAAGATCATAGTACAAACTGTTTTAAGATCCATGAGCTAGAGCAGGTCTTGATCACCTGTGGCCCACAGGCCAAATCTGCCTTATTGCCTCTTTTTGTATGGCCCATGAGCTAAGAATTTTTGCATTTTTTTAATGGATGAAAGAAAGAAATCAAAAGAAGAGTATTTCATGACAAGTGAAGATTATGTGAAATTCAAAATTCGATGATTGCAAATAAAGTTTTATAGGAACATGGTTATGCAAATTCATATGGATAAATTATATTGACCTGTATTCAAGTTCATTATTCCTTTCTTCTGCAGTCTACAATCTGTTATTAAGTCCATTCAAGAAGTTTTTATTTCATATATTGCACTTTCATACATTAAAATTTTAATGCGATCCTTGATGAAAGTTTGTTTCTCTCTTGATGCTTCCCAAATCTTGATCCATTATATCTGTCTTCTATCAATTTTCAGCATGTTTATGATAGATATTTTATGTATCCTTATCGGATAATTTCAATATCTTCAATACTTGTTTCTCTTTTTATTGATTTTCCCTTTATAATGAGTTACAACTTTCTACTCATTTGAATGCTGATTTTTTAAATTGAATTATAGAAATGACATAGTAAATGGAAAATGAAGTGTACATTTTGTTTTGCTTTGCCTAATAATATTCAAGAAAATGTGAATGCTTCACCTCTGTGAAAACTGGTGGGGGGGGGGAGTTGATTCGGATTCTCTCAAGAGTCATTGGGTTTCTGCGTGGACCGCTACAATATTTAGACACAGGCTGACCTCCAGCTGGTCCTTCCTCCAGCCTCCCACACTACTGCTGCAGAAGTACTGAGCATTTTTGATAATTTCCATGTTTAAGGCAGGAATAGGATCATTTCATTCACCTTTGGATTCCTCTTCAGCAGAGCCCAGAAATCCAAGCACCAAAAGAATACCTTAGACTGTGAAATATATTTAGCCTAACTGTGCCTTATCTCTGCCACTTTCTCAGCCAAAATTTGGAGGGGGCAGGGCATTTGTTTGCCAGGGTTGCCATTACAAACGACCACAAATTGGGTGGCTTAAACAACTGAAATTGATTTTCTCACAGTTCTGGAGGATAGAAGTCTGAGATTCAGAGGAAGATAGGGTTAATTTCTTGTGAGACCATTCTCCTTGGCTTATAGGAGGTAGTTGTCCTCTCCCTGAGTCTTCACATGGTCTTCTTTATCATGTGTTTGTTTCCTGATTTCCTCTGTACGGATGCTAATTATTTGGGGATAAGGCCCTCCTTAATGAACTCATTTTAACTTAATTACCTCTCCAATTTACTTTAAGTTACCTCTTTAAAGACATAGCTCCAAATACAGCCACATTCTGAGGTACTGAGGTTTAAGATATTAACATAATTTTTGAAGGGGACACAATTCAGCCATACCAAGGAACTATCAAGTGATTTATTTCTGAGTTTAGAGCTTTCCAGTTCTCTCTGGCATTGAGGGGTTGGCCAAACCTTGATCATTCCAAGTCCCCAGCTCTATAATAGGAAAGCTCTTCCAGCTGCCCACACTCAGGTCAGCTATTCAACCCCAGGTCTGGAAGTTCTCACAGCTTCTACAAAAGGCTCATCCCTGTGAAATGAAGTCATCAAAGCTTTTTTGAATCTTACCTTTCTTGGATACTCCCACAGATTATTATAATTTTTGGATTATTTACTTTTTAACTTCTTGATTTAAAATAATGATAGATTTTTTTAATATTTACAAAAATCTTATAGAGAGGTCTTGTACAGCCTTTATTCTCTTTCCTCCAATGGTTTTATTTTGTGTGCCTATAGTACACAAGTATAGCATAATATCAAAACCAAACCAAACAATCTGTGTTTAGGTCTATACCATTTTATCATGTATGTAGATGAAAAATTCCCCTCAAACTATCCCTTTATAGTCAAAGGCATCCTTTCCTCTGTACCCACTCTACTCCTCCATCCCCTAATCCCTAGCAACCACTAATCTGTCCCTCATGTCTTACACCATTGTCATTTAAGAATGTTATATAAAACCTTTCAACATTGGCTTTTCCACTCAGCATAATGCCCTAGAGTTCCATCCAATTTATAGCTTTGTTAATAGTTTGATCTTTTTTACTGCTAAATAGTTTTCTATGGTTTGGATATACCACAAATTGATTAACCCTCATATACTGAATAGCATTTTGGTTATTTCCAGCGTGGGGCTATTACAAATAAAACTTTATTTACACACAGGTTTTTTTGTGTGGTGTTGGGAATTGAACCCAGGGGCTTGTGCATGCAGCTATCCTAATAATAGGTATGTCCTGATAACTCACTGTGGTCCTAATTTACATTTTCCTTAGAGCTAATGGTGTTGAGCATCTTTTCATGTGCTTATTTGCCACTTGTATAGACTCTTCTGTAAATTATATGTTCATGTTTTTGCCCATTTTCTAGTTGAAATATTTGGAGGGGTTTTTTTTATTAAATATTGAAGAACTCTTTACAAGATCTAGAAACAAGTCCTTTGTCAGACATGTGGTTTGCACAGGATTTCTTCCAGTCTATAACTCGTCTTTTCATTCTGATCACAAGGCTTTTTACCAGATGAAGGGTTTTTAATTTTTTTAATTTTAATTTTGATGAAATTCAACTTTTTTTCTTTTGTGGGCTGTGCTTTTTTATTTCAAAGTGTATTTATTTATGGTATTTGTGCATTTAAAAAATCAGTGCCTTACAATTTTACAAAATAATAATACTTATTGAGATATATTCGTATATGCGCATGCGTGATTTGACCTGTTTTATTCCCCTGTGCTTCCCCTTTCCCTGACTCCCTTCCTCTAGTCTACTGGCATCTCTTCTATTTTCATGAAAATCAATTTTTAAAAATTTTTTAGATTTTTTTAAGAAGACAATCAAGGACTAAAGAACTTGCCAACATTTTTCTGTTGTTTCTTGAGTTCCATGGAAGGAAAGCAGGGACTATGCTTTTTGTATCAGGTCTAAGAACTCTTCACCAAGTTCTATGCCCCAAACATTTCCTGTTTTTTCCCCTAAAAACATAATTTCCTGTTTTACTTTTAAATCTATGATTCATTTTGAGATAATATTTCTATAAACTGTTAAGGTTTCGGGGCTGAAGTTGTGGCTCAGTGGTAGAGTGCTTGCCTAGCATGTGTGAGGCACACTGGGTTCGATTCTCAGCATTGCATATAAACAAATAAAATAAAGGTTCATTGACAATGAAAAAAAATTAATAAATACATGTTAAGTTTTTTTGTTGTTTTTCCCCCCAATTGCACCAGCATCATTAGTCGAAGAGACTTTTATGCACCAGTGAATTTCTTCTCCATCTTTGTAAGCTCAGTTGGTGGTACTTGCGTGGGTCCACTTATAGCTTGTATCTTCCATTCCTTTGAGCTGTGTGTCAATTCCTCCTCCAAGATTGCACAGTCTTGAATACTGTAGCTACCGTGTCTTAAAATCTAGTAGAATTATTCCTACCACTTCTTCTTAGCTCTTCTAGTTTCTTTGTCTTCCCATAAATTTTAGAACTATATTTCTAAAATTTACCTACAAAAAAAAATCTTGCTGGAACTTAGGTAAGAATTATGTCAAATCCCTCCATCAATTTGGGTAGAATGGACATCTTTATTACATTGAGTCTTTCAATTCATGAATACAGTATGTCTCTCTCTTCATTTAGCTCTTCGGTGATTTATTTCATCAGCATTGTCTAGTTTTCATCATACAGATCCTATACATGTTTTACTGGATTTATATTTAAGTCTCTCTTGCTCTTTCTCTTTTAGTCACTGTTAATGATATTGTATTTTTAATTTTGGTGTTTATATCTAGAATATAGAAATGCAATTATTATTGTTTCATGTATCATGTATTCTGCAGACTTGTGAATCTACCTATATGTTTCAGTAGAGTTTTTAACTACTTAGGACGTTCTACATAGATTACCATGATATTTCAGAAAGAGACAGTTTTGTTTCTTGCTTTTGGACCTATCTCTTGTTCTTGATTATCACAAGGTCTCCCAGCACTAAACTGAATGAAAATGGAGAGAGCAAACATCCTTGCCTTTCCAACTAATTCTCTTAATTTTCCTTTTTTGACAATGTATTTGTTTTCTTGTTGAGAGCCATGGCCATGTCAAGATGGGCATGCTAATCTTTGAGGTTCTGTCTCAGGATCCCATCTATTAACTACGGGGGTTGAGGGCCATTCAGCATATGTTGTCTCCATAGGCGGAGCTGTTGGTTGGACACCCCCCCCCCCCCGCCGTGATAGAAAGGGGTTAGTGGCAACCTCCCGTTGTAATTTCTCCCCTGATAGCCCTTCCTCCTCTAAACTTTTTTCCTTTGTCTGACTAACTTGAGAGACTTCCTCTTTTACTTGATGTAAGATGTCTTCTCCTAGACTAAGCAAACAAGATTGTACCAACGTCCATAATGGTAATGTGTCAACTGGCAGAGTTCCTGGGCTTTCCTTTTGTATCTTTTTAAAATCTTCACCAGGATGGTTCCATTGTGATATATTTAACAACTCCTCTTTAGTGAACCATGGGCTACACCTTTGTATCGTCTTAACATATGCCCTAACTGTTCTTGATTTTATTGAGATGCCTCTTTCCTCTAGCACTTCAGTTTGGTTCTTATTAATTTTTAATTCCATATTTCCGTGACGAAGATACCCCTCACTAAGATGATGCAAAAGAAAACCGAGACAAAATGAAACAAAAATGAAACAAAAATTTATTATATCAGCCTTTCTATCCTCCTGAAATGTCCATCCGTCCTTTCTCCCTATCTGTTTTCAGACACAAATAGTTTTTCCTCAGATGTGAGCGGTTTTTCTTCCGTCCCACCCATCTCCAGGGACAGGCAACTTAAAATAAAAGCGAAACAAAAGAAGAATCTTTAAATGGTTACCCATCCTCTCGAACTGCCCTCAGGAGCGAGCAGTTTACCTTATCCCTTACCCTCAGGCGTTCTCCGCACGGACCACCATATGCCACAGTCTGGCTGGGCACAAATCACTTGAATCAAGCAGGAACGAACTTTATTTTTAGAACCCACACCTCACGCTGCCCACTCGAACTCTCCAAATGCCAGGCACCATCTTGACCTGGCCGTGGCTCTCAACATCTTCTAACTATTCCTGAAGGATAATTTCCACATATATAGAATTCGGAACTGATAGGGTTTTTCTTTGACCCTTGACACATTTTGCCAGTTTCTTTTGATTCACATGGCTTCAGATGAAAAACCTGAAATTATTCACAATCTTTTTCCCAATTAGCTAAGATAGAGCTTCTCTTGAACATGCTGCAATGACTCTTCACAACAAGTACAATCACAAGACTGGGGTCCTAATTAGAATAAGATGTACTCCATGTTTGTATAAATGATTCAAAATATAATCTACTGTCATATATATCTAAAAAGAACAAATAAAATTTAAAAAATTTAAAAGAACCTAAAAAATAAAAATAAATAAAAGAGGCATATAAAGATTTTTTTAAAAGATGATTTTTTTTTGTCCTTAGCTTTCTGAAGCTTGTTCATGATGTACAGTGGATATGAGGTTCTTTGAGTTTATTTTGCTTGACGTTTACTCTGTTTCTGGTATATGCAATTTTTTTCTTTTGCCCAAGACAGATGCATTGAATGGATATTTATCAGTTGGATTTTATTTGTTATTTCATTTTTGAGCTCTAAAATTTCCATGTGTTCCTTCTTCATACTTTGTATTTATTTGCTGATACGTTCTTGCTTTTCAAATATTTCCAGTATGTTCAGAATTGCTCACTGAAGTATTCTTATGATAACTGTTTAAAATACTTTTACCAGATAATTCCAACATCTGTGCCATATTGGTGTCACCTTCTGTTCAGTCAAATTCTCAGTCAAAATGAGATTTTCTTGGTTCTTGGTATGGTGATATTTTTTAAGTTGCATCATAGATATTTGGGGTATTACGAGACTCACTGTGAGTATTATATAAATTTTCTGTTTTAACAGGTCTCTTGTGAGTCTACACAAGTGGGAGAACAGAGATACTTCCTACTTACTGCTAGGTGGGATTGAAATGGATTTACCCCATTACCCTCCTGAGACAGCACAGGGGAGAGAGCAGTACCTCCCTACCGCTCCATGGGATGGGATTTCAGTCTCAATAGGCCTCCATTCTCCTGACCCTGACTGTGAGGGTGGACTGCATCAGTACTTCCCCCCAGGTGGCCTCCATTGACACTGCCAGAGTGGGAGCTGCCTCATTACAGCTGGATCTCCTCTGATAGCACCTTGGAGGAGCAGGAAAGGGATGTCTGATGTCTTGGTGCTGGAAGTCCAACATCCCCACCTGACTCCACTGAAGCCATAGAACCAATTAATTAGCTTTATGCTATTGGTTTCTCATTTCATTTCTGTAAGAGAATTTATTATGATTTGCATTTCTTTTTATTTCACTGAGAGTATATTAAAGCCCCACATATGATCTATCCTGTTGTATGTTAACTGGTGAGGAATGTGTGTTATGCTGTTGTTGAGTGATTTATAAATGTTCGTTGGATTGAGGTAATTGTTAGTGTTATTTGAGTCGTCTATATTCTTACTTATTTTCTGTTAACCTGTTTGATCTGTTACTGATATTGGGAGCTTCAAACTTTAATTGTGGTCTGTCTGTTTATCTATTTTTTCTTTCTTTGTCAGTTTTGCTTTATATATTTTATATTTAACACAAGAAAACATGATAAGTAAAGGTCTCTAATCTATTTTTTAAAGACTTTAATTTTTCAGAACAGTTTTATGTTCCCTGGGGAATTAATCTGACATAATTTTCTATGTACATATATGAATACACCAGAGTGAATCTCACCATCATGTACATCCACAAAAAAAATTCAAATAAAAAATAACTATGGTGGGGCTGGGGTTGTGGCTCAGTGGTAGAGCATTCAGCTGGCATGAGTCAGGAACTGGGTTCAATCCTCAGCATCAAATAAAAATGAATAAATAAAATAAAGGTATTGTGTCCATCTACAATTAAAAAATATTTGAAAATATAACTATGGGTAAATGGCAGAAAGATCAAAAGAGGTAAGGGACCAAGAGATAGGGGAGGAAAGAAGAAGTAGAAATATTAGGGATTGAATTAGAACACGATAGATTCCATGCTTGTATAATTATGTCAAAATGGATTCTACTGTCATGTATGAATAAAAAATAAAAATAAAAAAGGAGGGTATAGCCAGCCATATCTCATATATTTCCTGTCCCCCATATGCATAGCTTTCTTCCATTAGCAACATCCTTCACCTGAGTGTTACAATAGATGAACCTACATTGAAACATCATTATCACCCAAAATTTTAATTAATATTAAAGTTTGTCCATCATATTTTTAACTTCAGTGATAATATTGTTCATATTTATAAGTTAAATTGGGATCCTTATGAGTTCTTATTTTGTGCTAAATAGTTTTCAGGCTTATCTTTTATCTCTTTTAACGTAATTCATATGGCTGTTTTATTTTCTGTCTCTATTAATTTCAATATCTGAAGCTTTGGGAATGCAATTAAGGTGTCATGTGTTTCTGCTTGTTCTCATTTATGTTGATTGTTTCCTTGCAGGTTTAATTATTTTTTCATGAATTGCCTTGAAGGTAGAATAAAATAATAATAGCACATTATTTGAAATTATCATTTAAATTAAACATTATTTTGTTAGAATTTTGTCTACTCAACTTATAACTTGTACATCACTATTATATTTCTATAAGATACTTATTTGTAGTTTTGTTTTATGGAACCAGTCTTACAAGTGTGGTAGGCACATTTTTCCTCCCACAACTTGTATTTTTGCCTTATTTTCCTTATTTTTCTTCTTTCAGGTCTTCTTTTTTTTTGCCAAGAAGACTTATTTTTGTCTTCTTTCAGGCATTCAAGGGGGCTTGTCTAACCTATGATTACTTTAAAACCAATTCTCAGCTTGAGATATTTTAAGTCACCTGGGTCATTTGAATTTCAACCAAAATTCATGTTTAGAAATTCTCAGAGAGATATATTTCCCTCATTTCCTTGCTGCAGTCATGTACCACATTATGTTTCAGTTAATGATAGGCTGTATATACAACTGTGGGCCCACAGAGTATAATAGAGCTGAAAAAGTGCTACACCTAGTACTTTTACTATTTCATATTGGAGGGTAAATTACAAATTCATATGAATATATCAAGAAGGAATATTTGGTGAAATATCTCAAAATTAGAACTGCATCTGGACTTTGGATTACCAATTCCATATTTAGAAATATTTTTACAGATATATTTATCAAAGTGTACAAATAATTCATTTCAAAGATATTCATTTCAAATAAATATCTATAATCTTTTACTAGTTAAATACTCTTTAACTAGTAAAAGATTATAGGGGAAAAAACTACACTTAGAAGACTGATTAAATAAATTACTACAGTTCTAAGAACTGGAATATTAGGCAGTCATTTAAACATGAAGTCATTTTCTGTGTACAGAATAAAAGACACAGAGACAAATTCACACATCTATAGTCACATGATCCTTGGCAAAGGTGCCAAAAAACTCTCATTGGAGAAAAGACTGTCAATTTAATAAATGGTGCTGGGAAAACTGATTATCCATATGTAGAAGAATGTAACTAGACTCTGATCTCTCATCGTGCACAAAAGCCAACTCAAAATGGATCAAAGACCTAGGAATTGGACTGGAAACTATGCAATACCTAGAAGGAAATGTAGGGTCAACACTCCAGCGCATATATATATATATATATATATATATATATATATATATATATATATACAGGCAACAACTTTCTCAATGGGACCCCTAAAGCAAAGGAAATAATGCCAAGTCAATAAATGGGGTTGAATCAAATTAAAGCTTCTGCACAGCAAAGAAAACAAAAAGAAACTCTTCTGATAGAATTAGGAATGTGAAGCGAGAATCTATAGAATGAGGGAAAATCTTTGCTAGATACTCTTCTGATAGAATTAATATGTGGGATATAAAGAACTCAAAAAACTTTACCATAAAAAATCAAATAACCCAATTATTAAACAGGCAAATGAATTAAAAAGACATTTCTCAAAAAAGGAAGAAAAAATGGTCAACAAATATATGAAAAGTGTTCAATATCATTAATAATTAGGAAAATACAAATCAAGACTACATTGAGATTTTATCTCACACCAGACAGAATGGAAGTCATTAAGAATACAAATAATAATAAATGCTGGAGAAAAAGGAACACTTTTACACTGTTTGGGGGATTGTAATTAGTAAAATCAATATGAAAATTAGTATGGAAATTCCTTAAAAGATTAGGTATGGAATCACCATAGATCCAGCTATACCACTCCTTGGTATTTATCCTAAAGAATTAAAGTCATCATTCTACACTGATACATGCATACCCATGTTTATAGCAACACAATTCACAATAGCCAATCTATGGAACCAGCCTAGGTGTCCATCAACTGATGAATGGATAAAGAAATTATGGTATATATATACACAATGGAGTTTTATTCAGCTACAAAGAAAAATGAAATTATGTCACTCTCAGTAAAAGGGATGGAAATAGAGACCATTATGTCTAGCAAAATAAGCCAAACTCAAAATGTCAAGGGTCATATGTTTTCTCTCAGACATGGAAGTTAGAGAGGAAAAAGAAAAACAAGGGCTGGGGTTGTGGCTCAGTGGTGAGTGTTCATCTAGCACATGCAAGGCCCTGGGTTCGATCCTCAGCACCACAGAAAAATAAATAAATAAAATAAAATACTGTGTTCAACTATAACTAAAAAATAAATATAAAAAAAGAGAGGTGTGGGGGATTGCCTCATGAAAATCAAAGAAAAATCATAGGAATGAGATCAAGGGGTGAGAGGTGGGGATAGGGCAGGAAGTTCTGGCTAACTTGTACTTTTATATGTGTATATGGACAAATATGTAACAACAAATCCCATCATTATCTACAACTATAATGAACTAATAAAAAATGTTGAAAGGGGGGGAAAATGAAATTACTCATAGACACTTATAAAATCAAAAGTATCATTTAAAACTTTTTTGAAAATTTATACTTCAAAGAACAGTAAAATCTAGAAGACACTGGCAAATTTCTACACACATACAACCTTCCCAGATTGAACCAGGAAGATACAGAAAACCTAAATAGACAAATATCAAGTAATGAAATTGAAACAAAGGAATTAAAAATCTTCTTAAAGAGAAAAGCCTAGGACCAGATGGATTCTCACCTGAGTTCTACCAGAACTTTAAAGAAGGACTAACACCAGTCCTTCTCAAATTATTTCATGAAACTGAAAGGGAGGGAACACTCCCAAATACATTCTATGAAACCAGTAAAACCCTGATAACAAAACCATACAAAGACACATCTAAGAAAGAAAACTATAGACCAATATCCCTGATAAATATAGATGCAAAAATCCTTAATAAAACATTAGCAAACCACATATGAAAACACATTAAGAAGCTAATACACCTTATCAACTGGGCTTCATCCCAGGGATGCAAGGTTGGTTAAAGATACACAAAACAATAAGTGTGATTCACTACATAAATAGAACTAAGGACAAGAACTACATGGTCATCTCAATAAATGCAGAAAAGGCCTTTGATAAATCCAGCAACCATTTATGTTAAAAACAATGGAGGGGCTGGGGTTGTGGCTCAGCGGTAGAGCACTCACCTAGCATGTGTGAGGCCCTGAGTTCGATCCTCAGCACCACATAAAAATAAATAAATAAAATAAAGGCATTGTGTCCAACTACACCTAAAACAAAACAAAAACAATGGAGAAGCTAGAGATGAAAGGAACTTACCTCAACATCATAAGGTTACATATGACAAATCCAAAGCCAACATCATACTGAATGAAGAAAAGCTGAAAACTTTTCCTCTAAAATCAAGAATAAGGCAAGGATGTATACTATCACTATTACTATTCAATATAGTTCTTGAAACTAGCCAGAGCAATCAGGCAAGAGAAGAAAATTAAAAAGATATTAATCAGAAGGAAAGTCAAACTGTCTCTGTTTGCTGATGGCATGATTCTTTATCTAGAAAACCCAAAAAATTCTATCAGAAGACTGCTAGAGATAATAAATGAATTTAGCAAAGTAGTAGGATACAAGATTGACACTCATAAATCAATAGCTTTTTTTATACTCCAGTTGTGATTCAGCTGAGAAAGAAATCAAGATAACCATCCCTTTCACAATCACCTCAAAAAAAATCTGGGGATTAATCTAATTAAGGTTAAAAAGCTCTACAATGAAAACCATAGAACACTGAAGAAAGAACAGAAGAAGACCTCAGAAGATAGAAAGATCTTAATTAAAGATCTGGATAGGCAGAATTAATATTGGTAAAATGGCCATGCTACCAAAATCAATATGCACATTGAATGCAATCCCATCAAAATGACATTCTTCACAAAACTAGAAAAAAAGTCCTTAAATTTATTTTGAATAATGAAACACAGAATAGCCAAAGCAATTCTGAACAAGAAAAGTGATGCAAGAACCATTACAATATCCAATCTCAAATTATACAGGAGAGCTACAGTAGCAAAAACAGCATGGTATTGGCATAAAAATAGACATGAAGATCAATGGAAAAAAATTAAACATAAAACATAAACCCAAATACTTACAGCCATCTGAAACTTGACAAAAGTGGCAAAAATACATGTTGGAGAAAAGGCAGCCTTTTTAACAAATGGTGCTGGGAAAACTGGATATCCATATGTTGAAGAATGGAATTAGATTTCCATCTTTCACCCTGCACAAAAGTCAAATCAAAATGGATCAAAGCATTAGGAATTAGACCAGAAAGCTTACAACTATTAGAAGAAAACATAGGGTCAACACTCCAACATAGAAAGGTGAAGACACTGACTTCCTCAACAAGAACCCTAACACTCAAAAAATAAAACCTAGAATAAATAAGTGGGATGACATCAAATTAAGAAGCTTATGCACAGCAAAGGAAACTCAAATTACCAGCATACATGATGAAAAAGGTAATATCACAACAGACACTACAGATACAGAGGATAATTAGAAATTATTTTGAAATTTTATACTCCACTAAAATAGAAGACATTGGGCTGGGGTTGTAGCTCAGTGGTAGCATGCTTGCCTACCACATGTGAGGCAGCAGGTTCAATCCTCAGCACCACATAAAAAATAAATAAAAGTATAAAAAAATAGAAGACATTGAAGGCATTGACAAATTTCTTCAGTCATACAATTTGCTCAGATTGAGTCAGGAAGATACACACTATTTAAACAGACCAAAGTGAGGAAATAGAAGAAACCTTCAGAAGCTTACCAACCAAGAAAAGGCCAGGACCAGATAGACAGAGCCGAGTTCTACAAGACCTTAAAAGAAGAACTAATACCAATCTCTTCAATTTATTTCAGGAAATACAAAAAGAGGCAGTAATTCCAAACTCACTCTATGAGGCCAACATCACCCTGAATCCAAAACCAAAGACACATCAAAGAAAGAAAACTTCAGACCAATATCTCTGATAAACATAGATGCAAAAATTCCCAATAAAATTCTAGCAAATCAAATACAAAAACATATCAAAAATATTGTGCACCATGATCGAGTGGGGTTCATCCCAGGATGTAAGGTTGATTCAATATACAGAAATCAATAAATGTAATTCATTACATTGGTAGACTTAAAGATAAGAACCATATGAACATCTCAATAGATACAGAAAAAGCATTTGACAAATTGCAGCACCACTTCATGTTCAAAACACTAGAAAAACTAGGGATAACAGAAACATATCTCAACATCATAAAAGCTATCTATGCTAAGCTCCAGGCCAACATCATTCTAAATGGAGACAAATGGAAAGCATTTGTCTCTAAAAACTGGAACAAGACAGGGATGCCCTCTTCCACCACTTCTATTTAACATAGTTCTTAAAACACTGGCCAGAGCAATTAGACAAAAGAAATTAAAGGGATATGGATAGGAAAAGAAGAACTCAAATTAGCACTATTTGCCTACAATATGATTCTATATCTAGAAGACCCAAAAATTTCCACCAGAAAATTTCTAGAACTAGTAAATGAATTCAGCAAAGTAGCAGGATACAAAATGAGCACCCATAAGTCAAAGGCATTTCTATACATCAGTGACAAATCCTCTGAAAGGGAAATGAGAAAAACTACCCCATTTACAATAGCCTCAAAAAAAAAAAACACAAAATACTTGGGAACCCACCTAACAAAAGAGGTAAAAGACCTCTACAACAAAAACTACAGAATACTAAAGAAAGAAATTAAAGAAGACCTTAGAAGATGGAAATATCTCCCTTGTTCTTGGATAGGCAGAATTAATATGATCAAAATGACCATACTACCAAAAGCACTATACAGATTCAATGCAATCCCAATCAAAATCCCAATGGTATTCCTCATAAAAATAGAAAAAGCAGTCATGAAATTCATCTAGAAAAATAAGAGACCCAGAATAGACAAAGCAATCCTTAGCAAGAAGAGTGAATCAGGTGCCATCACTGTACCAGACCTTAAACTATACTAGAGAGCAATAGTCACAAAAACACCATGGTATTGGTAGACCAATGGTACAGAATAGAGGACACAGAGACTAACCCACATAATTACAGTTATCTTATGTTAGACAAAGGATCAAAAACACACATTGGAGTAAAGAGCCTCCTCAACAAATAGTGCTGGGAAAACTGAAAATCCATATGCAACAAAATAAAATTAAACCCCTATCTCTCACCATGCACAAAACTCAACTCAAAGTGGATCATGGATCTAGGAATTAAACCAGAGACACTGCACCTATTAAAAAAAAAAGTAGGCCCAAATCTCCATCATGTCGGATTAGGTCCCAACTTCCTTAATAGGACTCCTATAGCACAAGAATTAAAATCAAGAATCAATAAATGGGATGGATTCAAACTAAAAAGTTTCTTCTCAGCAAAAGAAACAACCAGTGAGGTGAATAGACAGCCTACTAATTGGGAGCAAATTTTTACCACTGGCACATCAGATGGAGCACTAATCTTTAGGGTATATAAAGAATTCAAAAAGATAAACACCAATCCCTTACCCCCCCAAAAATAACCCAATCAATAAATGAGCCAAGGAACTGAACAGACACTTCTCAGAAGGTGATATATAATCAATCAACAAATATATGAAAAGTGTTCAACATGTCTAGCAATTAGAGAAATGAAAATCAAAACTACTCTAAAATTTCATCTCACTCTAGTCAGGATGGCAGCTATTAAGAACACAAACAAACAACAATAAGTGTTGGTGAGGATGTAGGGGGAAAGGCACACTCATACATTGCTGGTGGGACAGCAAATTTGTGCAGCCAATATGGAAAGCAATATGGAGATTCCTTGGAAAACTGGGAATGGAACCACTTTTTGACATAGCTATCCCACTCCTTGATCTACACCCAAAGGACTTCAAAACAGCTTACTACAGGGACACAGCCACATCAATGTTTATAGCAGCACAATTCATAGTAGCTTAACTGTGGAACCAACCTAGATGCCCTTCAGTAGATGAATGGATAAAGAAAATGTGGTATATATACACAATGGAATATTACTCAGCAATAAAAGAGAATAAAGTCATGGCATTTGCAGGTAAGTGGATAAAGCTGGAGAATATAATGCTAAATGAAGTTAAACAATCCCCAAAAAACAAATGCCAAATAAGTTTTCTCTGATATAAGGAGGCTGATTCGTAGTGGCATTGGGAGGGGGAATATGGGAAGATTAGACAAACTCTAGAATGGGAAAAGGGGTGGGAGGGGAAAGGAGGAGGCATAGGGGTAAAAAAGATGGTGGAATGAGATGGATATCATTACCCTAAGTACATGTATAAAGACATGAATAGTATATACAACCAGAGACATAAAAATTGTGCTCTATATACACAATATGAATCGTAACATATTCTTCTATCATATATAACAAATTAGAATTTAAATAATGAACCCAAATACTATGTATTATTATAAGATTCTAATTTTTAAAATGAGGACATTCATTACATACTGATGTGTTTTGTTTACCAAAATACACTGTTAGATGAAAGCAGGGAGTTACAGAATATTGTAATCAGGAAGCTACAAATTGTGTAAACTGAATAACTAGCCAATGGGCTGGGTTAACAAGTGAAAAACATACTTCAGAATTTTTAATGATGTTATAATATTATATCTTTGAAAATAAAAAATTAAGAAAGAAAATGTAACCTTTCTTTTTTTTATTTTAGTTATAGGTGGACAGACTATCTTCACTTCATTTATTTATTTTATATGGTCCTGATGATCAAACCCAGTGCCCCACATGTGCTGGGCGAGTGCTCTACCACTGAGCCACAACTCTAGCCCATCTTCCTACTTCTAATATATCATTGTTGTTGTTTTTTTATATAAAAAAATGAATATGCATTGGGTTTCTTTGTTCCTCAATACTGTTATGTTAATATCCTGGGTTATATATTACATTCTCTAATTTTAGATGATTCTTGTATTTTCTGCATAAAGCTATTTTATTACCTTAACACACTGTTAGAATTTTATCTAGTCCCTTTTTACTTAGTATTTCTATGTTTATATCCTGAAGTTAGATAAAAAGTGAATCTATAGTTTAAAGTTGATAGTACTTTCTTGTGATATTTTAGAATTTGAAAGAAGAGATTGAGAGCATTTCTAATTTTTCTATGCATGACAAGAATTTTTTAAATGTAGGGGTTATCTGAATTTGATGATTTATTCAAACAAATCAGCACTAGATTCATCTGGTAAATCTTTCTTTCTTTTAAATGGTGCTGAGGATTAAACTCAGGACCTCACCCATGAACATGCTCTCAGGTGCTGAGCTATACCCTAGCCTATGCTGGTAAATATTTCTATTTAATTTTTTTATTGTTCATGTTCTTTCAAGATATTTTATTTTCTCAGGTAAATTTTGGTAATTTTTGTTCACTTTACCTAATATGATATTCTGTATTATATGTATTTTTTATTTTCATAAAATGAACACATTTTAAGGGCAGAGCTCAATAAATGTTTCTACACATATACAATCATGCAGCTAAAATCCATTATCAAGATAAACAATGTTCCCATCGTTCTAAAAAATCAATAGTCTTTCCAGCAAATAGGGGTTTGGTTTGACCAGCCTCTGAGGTAAAACCAAATTTTTGAACTTCTATCATCATAGATAATCTGAAGGCTTGCTATCATCGTAAAGGGAAGGGGAACACAAGCATTCAAAAAGGCTTTCTTTTAGGATTCCAGGTCCTTGAGTAGACTAACTCCCACCCTCAAGCATGGCCATTGGTTGTGCAGATTCACCTGGGTGCTATTAAACCTCAAAAGAGGCTGCGTTCTAGTGGTGGCCAGCATCTTGTGTTCAGGTTTTGGTGAACTTCCTAAGATCCTCTACTGTGCTCCCCTTCTTAAGCATTCCTCTAGTTTCTGCTGGTGGTATCTAAAATGTGTCTGAATTTATTAAAGACATGATTATCAATAGGAAGCATAAAAGGTGATACATGGAGTTAAAAGTTCTGGAGTATTTCAGTGCTCTGTCAGATTTGGTTTGATTGGTTGGTTTTGCCATTAGTGTGGCATCTAAAACAAACCATATCCCTACTCCTTCCTTCTTTGGACTTACTGCCAATGTAAAAGTGACTTTAAAGAAAATCCTCCTTTAGCTTAGTAAGACTCCTACCAAGTGAGACCAGGATTTGGAACCTACATCCTGCCAATCTGTGTCTGTGAGGGGGTGCTGGGGAGCTGGAGTGCTAACAGTTCTCTTAGTAATCACACCAAATAATGTCCTAGCCCATCTTCCTTTGAGTTTTCCACTTTTCTTGTACTCAGCTGGGGAATCAGTCAACTGACTTCTCTTTGGTGATGATACATGGACTTTTAAAGCATTGATTGACTTTTCTACTAGCTTTGTCCATCTTTTTTTTTCAATTTTTCAGAAGTTCTTCAAAGTTTTTCTGTCTCTGCATAGTGTTACACACCATTTTCCAAAGCTGTTATAGGCATTTTGGGGTTTTTTGGTGTTTGAATTGTTTTTTACTTCCAGGATTGGGATAAAGAAGAGGGGTAACTTTGTTGATTTAACTTATCAACTTCAACTTGAAAATTTGAAATGAATATATTTCAAAAACTAAATCTAAAAGGGCCCCAAAAGCAGATGCTTCATTAGGAGCAATTAGTTTGATGTATTCAAATCATTCCAGAAAATGCTTAGCTCTTGGTCCTTTTGAACTTGGGGTAGTAGATGAAATTGAATCTCATCTGATCAAAGCAGTTAAACAATGTGTAGAAAAAGTAGTATCAAAGAATTTTATCTATATTTATCATACTTTTAGAACCTTTAAGAACTTTCTAAAGGAAGATGACTTGATTCAAACCTTCATTTTCATCACCGAAAACTTAACAAAGGAGGCAGTTTCTTACTTTGTATCAAGGCTCATGTTGTCCTTGATTTTCACACCACAAAAGATTAAAGATAATACCACCAATTATAATATTTACAAAAAGCTCTTCCTGAGAATGATCTGCCACTGGTATTGTACTATATAAAGACTTTGAGAAATAGCTTTGATAATTTATACTCATCAACAGGAGAATGCGGGAGATTAAAGGTAGCAAGGGTGAATAGCCCCCTCATTTTTGCAAAACTTGTACAACCTTTTATTCACCTACTAAAGCCATTATTATGTAATAATAAAAAGGAGGTGTGCTGCCTATATGAACTCAGAGACAGAATAAAGACACAAGAAGCTATTTTCTCTCAAGAGAACTGTAGTGTCATAGATTAAAGGTGGACAGGCAGCCATCATTTAAAGCAGCTCACATCTCCAAAGGATATTTATTCACAAATTGATTAGGGTTGGAAATGAAAATGATTTAGTTGGTGGGAACATTACAGCAGCCCTTTAAAGTGTGATGGAAAAGATGAAAAGGAGACTCACTTACCCTTTCCCTTAGCATGCAGACAGAGATCAAAAAGACCAGTGTCCCATTGATAGACCTAATGAGACTGCGCTTCTATTTAGCTCTTCAGTTATTTCCAGTGACTCGGGAGGCATGTTCTGTCTGAAAAACCCTGGCTATCACATTGCTGGAGGGTGCCTCAGATTTCACAAATCTTTTCTGGGTGATTTGATTTTTTCCAAAATGTAATGGTAATTAGTGATACTGACTCAGACAGAACCCTTGATCCCCCCTCTAAAGACTGACTTTGTCTCCACTGCTACCCATTCCCAAAGCCTTAATGATATCTTCTACTTGTCACTTTCTCTCCCACCTCCCATCAAATCTACCAGCAAAGCTCCATCCTGAGTCTGACCATTTCTCTCCCCTTCCACTTATCCATCTGAAGTCCAACCAATCAACCTCCATTACTGTTAGCTGTCATGCATTCAGGAACTGAGAGCTCTGAACCAAACAGTTATCCAAGTCCAAACAATTAAATTAGTTAATGTGCTAATAAATTGAGGGCCAATGAGACCATTTGTTTCTGAATATAATTAAATGAAGTAATATATTCATGAACTAGTCAACCCCAGGAAAAATTGTCAGGACTTCTTTAAAGACTAAAATGACTATCTCCAAAATCAAATTTGTTTCTTTATACACCCAAAGAAACTGGAAGTTCCAATGTTTGTACTTATTTTAGATGCCAGGTTCATGGGGCAAAAACTCTCATCCATGAAGTAGCTCATTAAAATCACTTTTTTAATAATAAAATAAGCCTATGTGAGAAAGACAGTATTAGTTGACTCACTTTTAAAGATATGCCCACATTTACATCAGCATCTTTTGTGGGCTCCACAATTTCTAATACTTACACCATTCCTTTTTCCTCTGATATTAAGGAAAGGAAAAAATACCTCAGATGGGGCATAAACCTGTAATAGGAAAGAGTTGTTTCCTTGATGTAGATATAACCAAGATATATATTTACCTTTCTCAATCTTGGCACTGGGCAAAGGAAGTAAGGAAAAAAATCCCTGTGGATTTTAAAACAAAGTAGAGTTTAAGCTAATTTGTAGTCTGAATTCTCACTACTTGGTGTAATCCATGATCTCTGGTTGGCCATGCCCATGGATGATGGGCTGATGCTCTCTGGACAAGTTCTACTTTCTCTAGACTACAATGCTGTCCTCATTTCAGAGACATTAAATGTTGAAAGATGTGTGTTTTACGCTCAATGAAATTCTTCACCACCTTGTCGATTTCTAGCCCCACATACTGTTAGTGTGGGGTCCTCTCTGCTTGTTAACTATACAAAATTTAGTTGTGCAGTACCCCAAAAGTTAATAAGAGGTATTCAAATAAAGAAAAAAATTACAATAAAGATAAAACTAAGCAAAAGTCTCATCAGATCTTCTGAAGTTCTTAATAATTCCTTCATGAAAATATATAAATAGAAATAAAGATTAATTATACTGTTTAAGTCAGCATTTTTGCTGCTGTGACAAGATCTGATCAAAACAATTGCAGAGGAGAAAAAGTTTATTTAGGAGCTCCCGATTTCAGAGGTCTCAGTTCATGGACAGCAGGCTCCATTCCTTGGGGCTCAAGTTGAGGCTGAACATCATGGCAGAATGTGGCAGAGAGAAGTAGCTCACATGATCAGAAAGCAGAGAGAGACTCCACTTTCCAGATACAAAATATTTACCCCACAGCCATGCCCCCAATGAACCACATCCTCCAGCCACACTCGTCCTGCCTCCAATTACCACCCAGTTAATCCCATCAGGGATTAATTCACTGATTAGGTGAAGGCTATATAACCCAATCATTTTTCTGCCAAACCTTCTTGTATTGTCTCACACATGAGTTTTTGGGATACAACTCACATCTAAACCATTAACATATATTTAAAATAAAATATGTTAAAAACCACCAATGTTGTTACATCTGTGGGGGGAGATGCAGGTACAGAAATAATGAAGTGGGTTGCAAGATGAGCACCTAAGTAGGTACAAATTATTGTAGGAACTGTAGATTTGTGTTAGTGGATTCTCTGGTGCATATGAATGAATGAATAAATGAACGAATGAATGAAAGAACAGAAGCCATACATAAAATAATGATGAAACTTTATGATAAAAAACTATGGTTAATCCAATTAATTCAATCACAACATCCCAGAAAAGAAAACACAAACTTAAGTACACAAATTTAAAAATGCAAATAATCCTAATTGACCAAGAGTCCACGCTGGAAAATAGAACTTAAATGAAGGCATTTAATACAGGGAATTAGCTATAACGGTGATGGACTATCTAAGAGGCCAAATGATAGACAACTTAAAGATTAACAATGCCCATACCATCCTTAGGCTACAGGGTAAAAAGGGGTATATCTCTATCAGTGTAGTTATTATACTCATAAAAGGTATTTACTGAGATTGCAGTAAGTTTCCTAATGATATGGCAAATATATGCTGCAAGATATGGATTTTTTAAAAAACCAAATGGTTATCCATTGTCACGATATCAGACCCTTCTTTACCTGACTAATTTGAGAAGTTTCATTTACAATACATCAAATTCCACATAATTTAGGTCTACTTCTGGGTTTTCTGTTATGTTTAATCTGTCTGCCTATTTGTATGCTAATTCCACCACTTTATCTATTGATTGTGTTATTGAGTTCTATAGTTTCTTTATTCAACTTTTGTTTGGAAGATCTATCCACTGGTGAGAGAGGTGTGTTAAAATTACCCAAGATTATTGTGTTGTGGTCAATTTGACTCTTGAACTTGAGAAGAGTTTATTTGATGAATATAGCTGCACCATTGTTTGGGACATATATATTTATGATTGTTATGTCTTGTTGGTGTATGGTTCCCTTGAGCGTATGTAATGTCCATATTTATTCCTTTTGATTAACTTTGGCTTGAAGTCCACTTTATTTGATATGACTTGCTTCCGCAGTCCATGTGAGTGGCATGATTTTTCCCAACCTTTCACCTTCAGTTTGTGCATGTCTTTTCCCATGAGATGAGTCTCTTGGAAGTAGCATATTGTTGGGTCTTTTTTTTTATCCAAGGAGCTAGCCTATGTTTTTGATGGGTGAGTTTAGGCCATTAACATTCAGGGTTATTATTGAGACATGATTTGTATTCCCAACACTTTTGGTTTATTTTTTGTATTTAACTTGACTTGATTTCTCCTCTGATTAGAGTTTCCTTTAGTGTAATACCTCCCTCTGCTGATTTTCATCAGTGTTTTTCATTTCCTCTTCTTGGGATATTTTGCTGAGGATGTTCTGTTGTGCAGGCTTTCTAGTTGTAAATTCCTTTAACTTTTGTTTATCATGGAAGGTTTTTATTTCATCATCAAATCTAAAGCTTAGTTTTTTTTTATTGGTTGTTCACAACATTACAAAGCTCTTGACATATTATACTTCGAACAATAGTTTCAAGTGAGTTATGAACTCCCATTTTTACCCCAAATACAGATTGCAGAATCACATAGGTTACACATTCACATTTTTACATAATGCCATACTAGTGACTGATGTATTCTGCTACCTTTCCTATCCTCTACTATCCCCCTCCCCCCCATCTTCTCTTTCTATCCCATCTACTGTAATTCATTTCTCTCCTTATTTTTCTTCCAATTCCCCTCACAACCTCTTTTATGTAGTTTTTTATAACAATGAGGGTCTCTTTCCATTTCCATGCAATTCCACTTTTCTCTCTCTTTCCCTCCCATCTCGTGCCTCTGTTTAATGTCAATATTTTCTTCCTGCTCTTCCTCCTTACTCTATTCTTAGTTGCTCTCATTATATCAAAGAAGACATTTGGTATTTGTTTTTTAGGGATTGGCTAGCTTCACTGAGCATAATCTGCTCTAATGCCATCCATTTCCCAGCAAATTCCATGATTTTGTCATTTTTTAGTGCTGTGTAATACTCCATAGTGTATAAATGCCACATTTTTTTAATCTATTCATCCATTGAAGGGCATCTGGGTTGGTTCCACAGTCTAGCTATTGTGAATTGTGCTGCTATGAACATAGATGTGGCAGTATCCCTGTAGTACGTTCTTTTAAGGTCTTCAGGGAATAGACCAAGAAGGGCAATAACTGGGTCAAATGGTGGTTCCATTCCTAGCTTTCCCAGGAATCTCCATACTGCTTTCCAAATTGGCCGAACCAATTTGCAGTCCCACCAGCAATGTATAAGAGTACCCTTTTCCCCACATCCTCACCAGCACTTGTTATTATTTGACTTCATAATGGCTGCCAATCTTACTGGAGTGAGATGGTATCTTAGGGTGGTTTTGATTTGCATTTCTCTGACTGCTAGAGATGGTGAGCATTTTTTCATGTATCTGTTGATTGATTGTATGTCCTCCTCTGAGAAGTGTCTGTTCAGGTCCTTGGCCCATTTGTTGACTGGGTTATTTGTTGTCTTATTGTCTAATTTTTTGAGTTCTTTGTAAACTCTGGATATTAAAGCTCTATCTGAAGTGTGGGGGGTAAAAATTTGTTCCCATGTTGTAGGCTCCCGATTTACTTCTCTTATTGTTTCTCTTGCTGTGAAAAAACTTTTTAGTTTAAGTAAGTCCCATTTGTTGATTCTTGCTATTAACTCTTGTGCTATGGGTGTCCTGTTAAGGAATTTGGAGCCTAATCCCACAATATGTAGATCGTAGCCAACTTTTTCTTCTATCATACGCAGAGTCTCTGATTTGATATCAAGGTCCTTGATCCATTTTGAGCTAATTTTTGTGCATGGTGAGAGGAGGGGATTCAGTTTCATTTTGTTGCATATGGATTTCCAGTTTTCCCAACACCATTTGTTGAAAATGCTATCCTTCCTCCATTGCATGCTTTTAGCCCCTTTATCGAATATAAGATAGTGTAACTTTGTGGATTAGTCTCTGTATCCTCTATTCTGTACCATTGGTCTACCCGCCTGTTTTGGTACCAGTACCATGCTGTTTTTGTTACTATTGCTCTGTAGTATAGTTTGAAATCTGGTATTGCTATACCACCTGATTCACACTTCCTGCTTAGAATTGCTTTTGCTATTCTGGGTCTTTTATTTTTCCATATGAATTTCATGATTGCTTTATCTATTTCTACAAGCAATGCCATTGGAATTTTGATTGGCATTGCATTAAACCTATAGAGGACTTTTGGTAATATCACCATTTTTATGATGTTAGTTCTGCCTATCCATGAACAGGGTATATCTTTCCATCTTCTAAGATCTTCTTCTACTTCTCTTTTTAGGGATCTGTAGTTTTCATTGTATAAATCTTTCACCTCTTTTGTTAGGTTGATTCCCAAGTATTTTATTTTTTTTGAGGATATTGTGAATGGAGTGGTTTTCCTTATTTCCATTTCAGAGGTTTTGTTGCTGATATACAGAAATGCCTTTGATTTGTGCGTGTTGATTTTATATCCTGCCACTTTGCTGAATTCATTTATTAGTTCTAGTAGTTTTTTTGTAGACCATTTTGGGTCTTCTAGGTATAGAATCATGTCATCTGCAAATAGTGATAATTTAAGTTCTTCCTTTCCAATTTTTATGCCTTTAATTTCTTTCGTTTGTCTAATTGCTCTGGCCAGTGTTTCGAGAACTATATTGAATAGAAGTGGTGATAGAGGGCATCCCTGTCTTGTTCCTGATTTTAAGGGGAATGCCTTCAATTTTTCTCCATTCAGAATGATGCTAGCCTGGGGCTTAGCGTAAATAGCTTTTACAATATCAAGGTAAGTTCCTGTTATCCCTAGTTTTTCTAATGTTTTGAACATAAAGGGATGCTGTACTTTGTCGAATGCTTTTTCTGCGTCTATCAAGATGATCATATGGTTCTTATCTTTAAGCCTATTGATATGGTGAATTACATTTATTGATTTCCGTATATTGAACCATCCCTGCATCCCAGGGATGAATCCTACTTGATCATGGTGCACAATTTTTTTGATGTGTCTTTGTATCCGATTCGCCAGAATTTTATTGAGGATTTTTGCATCTAGGTTCATCAGAGATATTGGTCTGTAGTTTTCTTTCTTTGCTGTGTCTTTGTCTGGTTTCGGAATCAATGTGATGTTGGCCTCATAGAATGAATTTGGAAGGACTCCCTCTTTTTCTATTTCCTGGAATAACTTGAAAAGTATTGGTATTAATTCTTCTTTAAAGGTTTTGTAAAACTCCGCTGTATACCCATCTGGTCCTGGGCTTTTCTTGGTTGGTAGTCTTTTGATTACTTCTTCAATTTCATCCATTGATATTGGTCTATTCAAATCGTGTGTGTCTTCCTGACTCAGTCTGGGCAAATCATATGTCTTAAGAAATTTATTGATGTCTTCACTATCTTCTATTTTATTGGAATATAGGTTTTCAAAATAGTTTCTAATTGTCTTCTGTATTTCTGTGGCGTCTGTTGTGATATTGCCTTTTTCATCCCTTATGTTAGTAATTTGAGTTCTCTCTCTTCTTCTCTTCGTTAGCATGGCTAAAGGTTTGTCAATCTTGTTTATTTTTTCAAAGAACCAACTTTTAGTTTTGTTAATTTTTTCGATAGTTTCTTTTGTTTCAATTTCATTGATTTCCACTCTGATTTTAATTATTTCTTGCTTTCTGCTGCATTTGCTATTGTTTTGCTCTTCCTTTTCTAGGGCTTTGAGATGAAGTGTGAGCTCATTTATTTGTTGGTTTTTCCTTTTTGTGAGGAATGACCTCCAGGCGATGAATTTCCCTCTTAAAACTGCTTTCATTGTGTCCCATAGATTCCGATAGGTTGTGTCTGCATTTTCATTTATCTCCAAGAATTTTTTTATTTCCTCCTTTATGTCTTCTGTAACCCTTTGATCATTCAGTAACATATTGTTCATTTTCCATGTGATATTGGATTTTCCCTTCCTTCTTTTATCATTAATTTCCAGTTTCAATCCATTATGATCAGATAAAATGCATGGTATAATCTCTACCCCTTTATATTTATTGAGGGTTGCCCTATGGCATAATATATGGTCTATTTTTGAGAAGGATCCATGTGCTGCTGAGAAAAAAGTATATCCATTCGATGATGGTTGGTATATTCTATATATGTCAGTTAAGTCTAGGTTATTGATTGTGGTATTGAGGTCTATAGTTTCTTTATTCAACTTTTGCTTGGAGGATCTGTCCAATGGTGAGAGAGGTGTGTTGAAGTCACCCATAATTATTGTGTTGTGGTCTATTTGATTCTTGAACTTGAGGAGAATTTGTTTTATAAACTTCGCCATTATTTGGTGCATAAATATTGATAATTGTTAGGTCTTGTTGTTTAATGGTTCCTTTTAACAGTATATAATGTCCTTCCTTATCCCTTTGGATTAACTTAGTCTTGAAGTCAATTTTATTCGATATGAGGATGGCCACCCCTGCTTGCTTGCGAGGAGCGTGTGCGTGGTATATTTTTTCCCAACCTTTCACCTTTAGCCTGTGTATGTCTTTTCCAGTCAGGTGAGTCTCCTGGAGACAGCATATTGTTGGATTTGTTTTTTTGATCCATGTTACCAGCCTATGTCGCTTTATTGGAGTTTTTAAACCATTAATGTTTAGAGTTACTATTGATATATGGTTTGTACTTCCAGCCATATTTGATTATTTATCTCGTTTTTTTTTTAATTGCGTTTGTTTCACCATGATTAGTTTTCCCCCCTCCGTCTGTCTTTACTGAGGTACTTCCCACTGTTGGCTTTGGTTATTGTTTTCCGTTTCTTCCTCGTGAAGTGTTTTGCTCAAGATGCTTTGCAACGCTGGTTTTCTGGCTGCAAATTCTTTTAGTTTTTGTTTATCGTGAAAGATTTTTATTTCGTTGTCGTATCTGAAGCTTACTTTTGCTGGGTACAGAATTCTTGGTTGGCATCCATTGTCTTTCAGTGTTTGAAATACGTTATTCCAGGATCTTCTCGCTTTCAGCGTCTGAGTTGAGAAGTCCGTTGTTAACCTTATTGGTTTACCCCTGAATGTAATCTTTCTCTTTTCTCTTGTAGCTTTTAATATTTTCTCTTTGTTCTGTATATTGGATATCTTCATAACAATGTGTCTTGGCGTTGGTCTACTGTGATTTTGTATGTTCGGTGTCCTGTATGCATCTACAATTTGAATATCTGTTTCCTTTTTTAATTCTGGAAAGTTTTCTGTGATTATTTCATCTAGTAGATTACTCATTCCCCTTGTTTGAATCTCTATCCCTTCCTCTATCCCAATGACTCTTAAATTTGGTTTTTTTATATTATCACATATCTCTTGTATGCTTCTCTCATGATTTTTAACCAGCCTATCTGAGATGGCTAGCCTCTTTTCCAGATGATATATTTTGTCTTCATTATCTGATGTTCTAGCTTCTACTTGCTCCACTCTATTAATGATACTCTCATTTGAGTTTTTAATTTGGTTTATAGTTTCCTTCATTTCTAAGATTATGGTTTGATTCTTTTTTATAGTCTCTATCTCCTGATAAAGATGCTTAACTTCTTCCTTTATCTGTTTGTGTAATACATTCTCAATGTGTTCTTTCGCTGCTTGAATTTGCTGTCTTGTATCCTCTTTAAGGTTCCGTTCCATCTGTCTCAGGTGTTCCATGAGTTCTTTATATGACCATTTTTCTGGTGGTTCTATATCCTCCTGAATATTTAGGCTGCCCTGCATTGTTTGCACTCCTTTTCTTCCTTGCTTTTTCATGCTGTTCATATTGTTTCTTGTTCTGTTTGACTGCTGAGTTACTGTTTACTCCTATAAATATATTTGAAGCTTGGGAGGAAAGGTATTAGAAGGGATGGGTAGAAGTCACTAAAGAGAATAAGAGTAAGCAGGTAGAATTCAAGGAAGGGGGAATAAGAAAATTAAAAAGAGATGTAAAGACAGGAGAAAAGAAGGATAGAAAAGAATAGAAGATTAAAAGGGATTTAAAGAAAAATAATAATAGTAGAAATGGAAAATGAGATTTAAAAAATAGAATAAAATAAAATAAGATGGATTAAAAAACATTTAAAAAGACAGTAAAAAAAAAAATTTTATAAATGCAGTCCTAGAGTTCGATTAACTGCTCTTCCAGTGGGTGGAGCTATGCCCACCGGGCCAAGTTTCTCCTCTCAGTAGGCGGGAGTCAATCACTGTGCAGCAGTACTTCCTCCCGGATTGGGCGGGTCCCCCTTCCTGCTGTTCGCTGTGTGGGCGGGGCCTTTTGCAGAGCTGGTTAGGGGTCGTTTGCAGCACTGGGTTGGCAGGTGGAGGGTGGTCGTCTGCAGCTCCAAACCGCCAGAGGAGGTTCACAGAGTCAGGCCCTCGGGGCCGGGCAGGCAGTGTCTGCTCCCCCACTCACTGCAAGGGTGTAGGCAGCGGCCGCTTGGCGGTAGCCAGTGGCGGTTCACAGAGCTGGTCTGCGGGGGCCCAAGCAGCCAAGCAGGCAGCGCCGGCTCCCAAGTTCACTGCACCGTGTGAGCAGCGGCTGGTTGAGGTTCACCAAGCCAGCCCAGGGGAGGGAGGGGGGACAGGCAGACAGCCAGCAACTGCTCCCAAGTTCGATGTTACGTGTGGGCGGTTCACAAAGCCGGGCTGCGGGGACCCAGGCAGGCCGCTCCTGCTCCTAAACTCGCTGCCACGTGTGGGCGGCGGTCGGCTTGGGTTCACAGGGCCCGCCCGCGGGGGTCCAAGCGGGCAGCAATGGTTCCCAAGAACAATGCAGCGTGTGGCCTGCGCCAGCTGCGATTCAGAGAGCCAGCTCGCGGGACCCGGGCAGGTGGCTCCTGCTCCTAAACTCGGTGCCGCTCATGGGCGGCGGTGGGCTTGGGTTCACAGAGCCCGCCCGCGGGGGTCCAGGCGGTTAGTGTCCGCTCCTATGCTCACTGCAATGTGTAGGCAGCGGCCATTCGGTGGCCCCCGGCGGGACTGTGCCCCTGCTCTGGGTTGCCGAGATTCAGTATTTTGTGACAATCTAACACCTCCTATTAAACTTACTAGTTCCAGGAAGATCTCCTTTCAGAGTAAATTTGCTTGAAGTTTCCCAGCAGGACGCATGTGGGTGTATTAATGAGTCTCTCTGATCCCCTTACCACGGAGGCATTGTATGTGCTGCCTCTTCGCTGGCAGCCATGTTCTTTCTCCTAAAGCTTAGTTTTGCTGCTTATAAGATCCTTGGTTGGTATCCATTGTCTTTCAGAGTTTGGTATATGTTGTTCCACAATCTCCTGGCTTTGAGTGTCTTGGGTTGAAAAATCTGCTGAGATACAAATTGGTTTCCACATATGTGATCTGATTCCTCTCTCTTGCAGCTTTTAAGATTCTATCCTTATTCTGTATGCTAGGCATTTTCATTATAATGTGCCTTGGTGTAGATCTGTTGTAATTTTGTACATTTGGTGTCCTGTAAGCCTCTCGTATTTGGTTTTCCAATTTGTTCTTCATGCTTGGGAAATTTTCTGATATTATCTCATTGAAGAGATTGTGCATTCCTTTGGTTTGAAACTCTGTGCCTTCCTCTATCCCAATAACCCTTATATTTTGTCTTTTGATGCTGTCCCATAATTCTTGGATGTTCTGTTCATGGTTTCTAACTTTCTTCACTGTGTGATCAACTTTCTTTTCCTGATTAAAGACTTTGTCTTCATTATCTGACATTCTTTCTTCCAAGTAATCTAGTCTGTTGGTTATGATTTCTATTGAGTTTTTTATTTGATTTATTGTATCCTTCATTTCAAGTATTTCTGCCTGTTTTTTTTTTCAGAGTCTCTATCTCTCTCTTGAAGTAATCTTTTGCTACCTGTATTTTCTATCTTATCTCATTGTTGGAGTGATCAATTTTTGCCTGTATTTGCTCATTTAGGTCATTCTTTAATTCACAAATCATTTTAATTATGAGCCTTCTGAATTCCTTCTCTGACATTCCATCAATTTTGCTGTCCATGGGTTTTGTTGTTATAATGTACTGGTTTGTTTGGGGGTACTTTTCTCCCTTGTTTTTTCATGTTTTCTATGTGTCTTCCTTTCTTGCAGTGTGGACCTGAGATATTAAAGTTTCTTCCCTATATTCTTGTAGTACCCATGTGGACTGTCTCACCTTGATGTTGGGTTTCCAGACCCTGCTGGTATCCCTCAACATATGCCAGTGCATCCTGGATCTGGGTCCTGCACCAGTTGGTGTGGGTGGATCTGGACCACTGGGCTTGACCTCCTTCAGTAGTCTGCTGGTCATAAGGGATAGTCCTGCACCAGAGGCTAGGCTCTGATGTATGTCTGCCCAGCTGGTGGAGGGGTGGGCCAGGCCTATTGTGAGCCAGGGTCCCCAGCAGGCTGGTGTGGGCAGTCTGGGCTGGATCATGGCTCCGGTGGTAGTCTGCAGATGGAAAGGGGCAATCTTACTCCAGATGCTAAGCTTTGGTGGGCAACTGCCCCCGCCGGAGGTGGAGTGAACCAGGCCTACTGTGAACCTGGGTCCCACATAGGCCAGTGTGGATAGTTCTGGGCCACCAGGCTTGACCTCCCAGGGTAATCTACTGGTGGGAAGGGGCAGTCCTGCACCAGAGGCTAGGCACCCACCAGGGGAAGGGTGGACAGAGCCAACTGTGAGCCTGGGTCCCCAGCAGGCTGGTGTGGGTGGTCTCCACTTCAAGCATTTTTGAAAAAAAAAAAACTTAGAAGTTTGTCCTTACGCTCTAAATACTGAGACTTTATGGCTTGCTGATTTTTAATTCTGGTTACTGTGTCAAGGTCAATGTGTAACAGGGGTAAAGGTTCTTTTGTTAATAACAGTGGATGTCATTCATATTTCTAGTAGTCTTTATCATTTAGGACTTGTATGTGCTTCTCTTCTGTTCATACTTGATTAGATCTTCATTCTTTTTGCCTCACATGATTGCTGATGAAGCACTCACCCAAGGAAACAGGAAAAGAGTGGACTCATCCATTTCCTTGTTCACTTATGCTTCCATTGTTAATAATATCTTCAACCATAACTTCCTATTTAATTAAAATCATATAATATTATCTTTACATTTACTTAACTGGGCATTCACTCAATGCAGTATTCTGTAATAGCTTAAAAGTACTGAGGGAGAATTTTCTCTCTATTTCCTACTTTTTTCCATCAGGCTAGTTTGCAAATGACAGGAGACTGATCAAGTGAAGGCACCATGTCAACACAGAACCTTTCTTTGTGTGCACTCCACTAACACAATACAGGTTTGGGGAGGAAAGTAGGACTCAAAGGCAGGGATTCCAGTCTGATTCAAAATGAGACAGTGCTATGATGAGACTATTGCTTAATGATACCAATGTGTATAATTCTGGGGATCAAGAAACCCCCAAAAGTCTGGGCATTTATGTAAAAGAATAAAAAGTAGGAACTCATAGATATTTGCACTCAAGTTCACAATAGCATTGTTCAAAATAGGCAGAGTGTAGAAGCAATCCAATACCCATCTATCAAAGAATGGATAAATAAAATGTGCCATAGATATGTGCAAGGAAAAACTATTCAGTCTTGAAATTTTGCAGTATGCAACAACGTGGATGATTAGTGAAATGAATCAGTCACTAAAGAAACAATACTAGGGGCTGGGGTTGTGGCTCAGGGGTAGAGAACTCACCTAGCATGTGTGAGGCCCTGGGTTTGATCCTCAGCACCACATATAAATTAATAAATAAAATAAAGGTGTTGTGTCCAACTACCACTAAAAAAATAAATATTAAAAAAAACAATATTGTATGACCTCAATTATATTAGGTACCTAGCATAGTCCATTTCATAGAAACAGAAAATGTAATGATGGGGGAGAAGGGAAGTTAGTGTTTAATGGGGACTAAGTTTCAACTGGGGAAGAAGAGAAAGTCTGAGAAGAGGATGGTGACAATAATACAACAATGTGAGTTTACTTTATGCTACTGAAGTGTATTCTTAAAAATTGCTAAGTAGGTAATTTTTATTGGTGCATTACAATCATACATAATAGTGAGGCTCATTATACCATATTCATATGTGCACATAACATAATTTAGTAGATCTCATTCCCCTCTACCTTCCCTTTTCTCCTCTCCTCCCTCTCCCATCCATTTACTCAATCCTACTGATCTCCCTTCTATTGTAATGTTGTTATTTTAATTAATGCATTAAAATTTCATATAAAATTGGGATTTATTATGACTTAACTTGCACATGAACATAGCACAATTTGGTAATTTTGTTCCTCAGTACTTCTCCATTCCTTCCCCTTCTCCCTTCCTCTGGATCCCCTTCCTCTTCTCTTGGTCTCCTATGTCATTGAACCGTATACTTAAAAATGGTCAAATAGGTAAATTTTATGCTATGCATATTTTACAATAAAATATTTACCAAAACTGTTGGGCAGGGTGAGGGAGAGTCACTGAAAGAGCAGTTAAGTCATGATCACTGAACGGCTGGGAACATGGCACAGCCTACATGAAAGATATTTAAGGTTACAAAATCCTTTCCTAGGAGGAAAAAATAAACCAAAAGATGCTATTTATGACTTCATTAAAATGGCATTGCGTAGGCTGAGTGTTTCATAGAGACTTCAAGTCACTCAGGTTGGACAAGCTTTTAGTTTGATAACCTGGCTCTGCTCTCCTGTCTCATCAGTACCTAATGTCAAACACATAGAGGGTCAGAAATTTTCTTTTGGTTAAAACTGTTTAAAAGGTTGTAAATTCCTAAGGGACCTACATACAGGTTAGGCATAAATATGTTTATGCCTCCTATGGGACTCTAAGCTTCTCAAAACAGGTTATATCTTATTTGTCTCTAGCCCTCAATACTGTGTCCCTATATATGACATGAAGAAAAATTTTAAATGATGCTTGGGAAACAAAAAGCAATTGAACCAAATTGCCTTTGGTAAGAAATGTGGAAAAAAATGAGGCATCAGGGCTGGCTGACTCTATGTAGTTCTACAAAAGCACAAACCCAATATGAGCAACCCTGCTTGTTTTTTTTTTAACCTCTTATCATAAAAATTTCCAAACATCATGGATGCAGAGTACCCATCACCTAGCTCCAACAAAGTATAAATGTTTTGTCCGTTTTATTCCTTAGCTGTCACCCTCATTTATAAATATTTCCTGGAATTAAAAAAAATCCTACATATGTTATAATTTCACCCATATATACTAAATATTTCTAAAAGATAATGATAGTTTTCAAAGCATGGCTTGTTTTTTAAAGAAAAAACTGGTTGAGTTCAGGAAAATATAATAAGAAAAACAGGTAAAATTGTTCATCTGAAATCAGCCATAAGGTTTTGTAACCATTCAAATCAAGCAGACAACAAGATTGAGTGAGTCTAACAAAGAGAGGGTAGTAAACTAAACCCAAGTAGCTTCTGGGAGTAATTGAACCAAATTCTGGGTTATGGTTCCCAACCATGGGCCCTCAGAAGCATGGTTCTCTCAGTAACTACAAGATACCATAGCTTTTCATGGGCAAATGCTTTAACCAAATGCATAAGGCTCATCTGAAAAACAAGAGTGCTGATTTATTGTCTTAGCAAGGAATACTTCTAGGTATTCCTTGGTAGAAGACTCATGTTGGCAAGAAGAACACATCCTCTCCTTGAGGCAAGATTGGCTGGGGAACCAGTTAATGGAAGGCTACCAGGGGGACTCATAAGATAGTTATAAGACTGATCAAATAACCTCTCCCTGGTCAGATGTCAAAAATTCCTTGAGCTAACTAAAATAAAGATGGAGGGTATTTATAAGGAAGCAGAGCATCCCTAGGGCAGATATTATGGCTTAGCTTTATAAAGAATGATACCGAAATCCAGAAAACCGCAGGCTCTCCATCCCTGCCCCATCATCCAATCATCCATCCATATCTCTCCTTGTCTCTCTCTCCCTGGATTCCTCCTCTCTCCCCTAGTATCTCTGCTTCTTATTCCATTTCCTCTCATCACATTTGTCTTTCTCTCTGCTGACTTGTTTAAGAATGCCATAATCAAACACAGTCACCTCACAGCAGCTGAATTTTGTGTCCTCAATTGTAGTCAGTTGAGACTCTCTAGAATCACCATCCAAATTTTTAGAAGCCAAAATTCCAAAACTTAGGTTTGAGGCCCAATCCTTGTGTAATCAACTTCAGCCAACTCCAGGCTTCTGGATGGGTGAGACAGATTCTCAGAGGAGCGGCCTTGGCAGTAGAAAAACATTCTGATTCTTCCTCCAAGGCTGGGACTGGCAGGAGAACACCAACATTTGTTTCTTTAGTATTCCACTTTTTCTCCAAATTTATAGCATCTACCTGATTGACATATATGTTGATCACTAATTGGTGAGCACATAAAATCAAGTTATAGTTGATTCTGCTCACCTCAGAGCCTTCTCCTCTATATGGTCATCTTTGTTCTTGTTCATTGTGTGTTAGCTTTACAATGGAACCTTCAGCCAGTAATATTTTCCTCTTTCAAGTTCATATAGAACCAACTATAGAACCAAGTCTTGAACATTCCCTTTTCCCAAATTAGTTTGTTGAATATAGAAAACCTAAGGAGAGGTCAGAGTTTTGAAGCCAAAAAGTGTCACAAAATGATTAAGAAATACAAATACAGTTAACCTGAAAATTTCAGAAAAGAGTATTAGACATGTCATCCATATAATCTCTTGAAGGAAAAAGAATTGAGAAAAAAAGAGAAAACTGAAAATGGAAAACACACTTTAAATAATTCTGATAACCCATATGCTATCTTGGTTCCACATTCATGTATGTGATATATAGAAATAGATACGGAGACCATGTCAGAACTGGAGGTAGTGATGGGTGCAGACATCTTGCAGCTGAGGTTTACAGAAGAGTTGGAGCTGCCGTGTTTGGGATCCTTTACAGTATCTAGATCACTCCACTCAGGGTAACTTAACAACCACAACAGCTAAATTTCATGGTAGAGGAACTTGCAAATTCAGAAAGAGCTAAAAATCCACCAAAATTCCTGCCTTCTTTTTCTGTATTGTATCAGAACCAACAGACCCATACCCTTGTTCAAGTTAAAAAATAGAAAGTATTTTTTCCCTCCTTGTCAGAGAATTAAATTGTAGCTAAAAGTGTTTAATGCTACTTCAGCCTAAAATGGGGGAGGGGGAGAAAACTATTTTGTCTATAGACAAATAGAGAAGACAGGAAGAGACTTTAAGATTTTGGAGCATTAAAAGTGATGCAAAGCCCATTTAATGGACACCCCCAGAGCTTTTTTTTTTCTCCCAAGCACCGCAATTGATTGCCAAGAGATTATGATGCCATTAAAATTCACTCTGCCCATAAACTAATGCTGCGGAAAATGCTGACGTTTATAGCAGTTCCTACAAGGGACATATTTCAGTGTGAAAGTAAGTCCTAATGTGAGAACTTTATCTCAGTAAAGCAACATCTAGGAAGGGGGAAGGAGGAGGAGGACGAGAGGCTGTCCGGGAGTGCTGTGAGTTTTATTTCTCTCAATAATGGGTGTATGGATGCTAAATTTCAAAGACTTTTTAAAATAAATCTATTGGCCTTTGACAAAATCAATCCAAACCCCATAAACCAAGAAGTCATCCACTTGATATTAATGAGCCCACATTTGCATTTATTTGTCTCTTACACTAGACAAACCATTAATTTCGTGTTTATGCTTCCTTTGAAGTCTGAATGCTCATAGATAGATGGCCTCATCGAATCTCCTGCTGCTACATTAATATTTCGCTATAAATGATAAATTTTATCATTTTCCACAACACCCCTTTTTACTTTAAGAAAGCTGTGAAAATACAAGCAATAAGTCTTAAGGTCTGAAAGCACAGATTTTTTTTTTAATACTCTTCAGCAGGGTTCATTAAAATCATGTTATCTTTAACATCAGGGCACCTTTGATGGCCTCTAGAAGTTGAAACCAAAATGATGTATAACTCATCAACTAATCAATGTTTCTTGAATAAAGGATGGTTGGTATGGCTACAGCCAGCCCTCAGGTCTATTCTTGACCCAACGCTCAATTTCTAAATTTTTTCTAGAATTTATCTAATAATATGTTAGCTTCAAATATGAGACTAATTCTTTGGTTTTAAAAGGGGATATATTTGGAAAGGTTTGAGGTAGAAACGTTTATCACCAGCAGGATGTTCTCACTTGGTAGGGTTCAGGATGGCAAAGCACCAGGTAGAAGGGTCAAGGGTGTCTAAGTGAAATGGATTGAGGCTATGTGATATACAATGTATTATGCCACAGAGATGGCCACAGAACATTCTATTACTCTGTCTGATGATGATGATGGATGAATACTTACTCCCTTCCTGTATATCAGACATGAGCTCTGAACTCTGCAGCCATCTTCTCAACAATCCTAGGAGACAGTTGCTTCTGTTCTTCTCAGCTTATGGTTGAGGGAAATGAAGCCCAAAGCAGTAAATACTTTGTCAAAGGTGTAACTACTAAGTGCTGTCCCATCAAATCCACCAGGATCTCCTAGAAGTGCCTGCAACCTTTTGTTATATGCATACCAATTCTTTTAGTTCTGCTTCCATCATAGAGGTTAGGAGGAGACCCAAGCCAAGAATTTCCAGGCAATTGACTTTGGTAACAATCACCTGGAGTCAGCTTGGAAGCATGGAAGAAGTAGAACATCTCTATAATGTCCATCTACAAAAAAAAAAATTATCTCTCTCTCTCTCTCTCTCTCTCTCTCTCTCTCTCTCTCTCTCTCTCTCTCTCTCTAAGATACTTTCTTGGCACATTCTCTCTCTTCTCTTGTTACTCAAATAGCCTCTTTTCTGCTGCAGACAGCTCCAAAAATGATCTCACCACAGATCCCTTAACCTCACCTCCACCACCATGATGTATTTACTTTTTGCTCATGTAGTTTTTGCTACAATTCATGTTTTGTGTTGATGTTTCATTAAAATTAATGTTTAGCTTTCTATAGATCATTTAAATATGCATTCATAACCAGTTATATTTTTTCAGATTAATATTACATGTTCCTTTTGGAAGAAGATGGACAGGAATCTCTTTGATCAGAGAACTCATGTTCAAACTGATTCCATAAAAAAAGTCTACAGCTGGGGCTGGGGATGTGGCTCAAGTGGTAGCGCGCTCGCCTGGCGTGCGTGCAGCCCAGGTTCGATCCTCAGCACCACATACCAACAAAGATGTTGTGTCTGCAGAGAACTAAAAAATAAATATTAAAAAAAAAATTCTCTCTCTCTCTCTCTCTCTCTCTCTCTCTCTCTCTCTCTCTCCCTCCCCCCCCTCACTCTCTCTTTAAAAAAAAAAAGTCTACAGCTGGGATTGTGGCTCAGTGGTAGAGCACTCGTTTAGCATGGGTGGGACCCCGGTTTGATTCTCAGCACCACATAAAAAATAAAGGCATTGTGATGTGTCCATCTACAAAAAAGATTCTCCCCCTCTCTATCTCTCTCTCTTTTTTAAAAAAAGACTATTTGTATTATCTATAAGAATCATAACAAAGACATTTACAAATCATTGTGACATCTGACATCCACAGCAGGATTGGTTTGACTTTTTGTTAAATTCTGAGCCAAATATGTGATTAAGAATTGCAGTGAAATTTTTTAACATGTAAATATAAGCTTTGTCATTAAAATACTAGATTGTTCAGGAATGAAAAAAGCAGCTCATTAGTAAAGTGACCGAAAAATCCCCCATTTGAAGAAAGCACTCATGGGAATAAGTACTGATAGACTAGAATAGTCTGTCCTGCATTGTCACATGAAAGGTAGAGCAGAAACCAAAGGGCGTAGTCAGACTACTGTGTCACAGGAAAGGCTGCAAAAGCAAACTAGGTTGTCTTTATGTAGCTAATTAGTGACTGAAGAAGGAAAACCATCAACTGCAATAAGGAATGCTGAGAAAGCTCCTTTATGAGCTTTTTATGCCCATCAGACCTGTATTTGCAAAAGTTAACATGTGCCAAGGCTTATGAGGTGCCACGCACTCTCAAACTTCACATTTGATCCTACAACCACCCCGTGAAAGGATACTATCATTCCTCCCATTTTACAGATAGCAAAAATAAGATCCTGGGAAGACAGCTAACTTGCCTAAGGTCTCACAGCTACTGAGAGATGAAGCTGGGCTTCAAAGCAGAAGTCCTTTCTCCAATACATCATTGTATTGCTTCCTTAATAGACACACATTAACCCTAGGAAGAAAGCGTGTATCAACACACTGTATGTTGTTGTTGTGTTTATCTACTTTAATAAATGGGTTTATTTTAAGGCAATAGAGGAGGAGACCATTATAATCTCTCAGATAATCATGACTACCAGTGAAGTCAGTCTTTCCAGACCTGGAGCTTCTACTAAAGACCTGATTATATAACTTCCCCATTTCCCAGTAAAGCATCAAGAGGAAATTGCAGACTCTTGAGTGCTGGGCATGCTATCTTAAACTTGAGAGCTATACCCAGAATACCATTCAATGGAATTAGAGCGACATAACTTTTAAAAATTGTCATCTCCCTTTGAAAAAGTAGTTATGCCAAGCTATTGGCCTGTCTGTGACCAGAATTAATCAGATTAGATCTAGAAGAGTTTTGTCAATGAAGGTATAAGGCTTTGACAAATCATTTTGGGGCAGTAAGGAAAATGGGGAACTCCCAACTGATGGTACAGCCTTTACTTTCATTCCTTCTTTTAATTGCTCCTCCATGCTTCTTCCTTTGGGGTAAAACTAGCTCTATCTTTTAATTATCTATAAGGAGAATCTTCAAAAGGATGGTAACACACTATGGGCTAGAGAAATTAAAGTAGAATCCTGAGGGAAGGATGGATGTAAACCAGGACTTGAACAACAGAGGGAACAAGAGCCTTGTTTTTCTATTGAACTAACCCACCAATCAACTCTGATGGTGGTAAATAAAACTCTAGCACCAAAATTCAGAAACACCAAGACCTAGTTCCAAGATCTTGGTGCAAAAACTTGGCTCTAGATGGTGTTTCCTTTTTTAAAATTTTTTTTTTCTTTTTTAGTTGTAGCTGGACACATACTTTATTTTATTTATTTGTCTTTATGTGGTGCTGAAGATCAAACCCAGGGCCTCACATGTGTTAGGCGAGTGCTCTACCGCTGAACCACAACCCCAGCCCTTCTTTTTTTCTTTCTTCTTCTTCTTCTTTTTTTTTTTTTTTTTTGTACCAGGAAATGAACTCAGGGGCACTCAACACTGAAGCACATCCTCAGTCCTTTTTTGAATTTTATTTGGAGATCGGTCTCACTGAGTTGCTTAGAGTGCCTCACTTTTGCTGAAGCTGGCTTTGAACTTGTGATCCTCCTGTCTTTGCCTCCTGAACTGCTGAGATTACAGGTGTGCACCACCATGCCCGGCTTACATGATGCTGGTTACATAACTACAAATCAGTTATGCCCAGTGAGGCAAGAACTACCTTAAGTCAACTTCCCTCACGAAGAAACTAGCTCAAAACCAAAAAAAAAAAAAAAAGGAGCTTTGTACTACTACTGAAGTGAACATAAACTGAAAAACAAGTTTCAAGAGAGTAAAAAAAAACATTAAATACACAATTGAGACTTGAAATAATTCATGTAAATAAGCCTGGTGGCACTGGAATTGCCACAAATATTGATGCATCTGGAATCAGTTTGTCTCCACCTCCTGCCATACAGTGAGGAGCTTAGATTCTCAACCAAAAAGGGAGGGTCTCCTGCCACCAGGTCCTGCCCCAAGTCACTAAAGACTCTATAGTGTTGTTCCAGAAGCACAAGCCCTTGTTGATCCTCACTGTTTGTGGGCTCCAGGACAGAGATGACCCCCTCACCTACATTTTCCCCTCCCTAACTAATATCATTAAAGAGATGGCCGTAAATGAGTGCATCACTAATGTATAACTTCCATCCGCCTGCTTCTTTTCTACCAACTATTTCAAGTGCTGCGTTGGATTTCCTGATTCCAGAACCAAGGCTGAAATTTGCTTTGGTCTATTCTTTTAAGAGACATGGATAAAGAAAAGAATAGGAAAACAAAAAAAATATTAAGAAAGAAATCTTAACACATATGGCTCAGTGGATACACAGAAGACAAAGTTCTTTTCATTCCATAACAATAATCACCAAGAAGTAGGCGCCATCGTTTTGGGCAAGGTTGTACCCCGGCTCCCATTGTATGCAATGCAGAGTATATATCTGCACTTCTGCCGCCAAAGCCTGTTCGGTACTGAGAATGGCACCCATTGTGCCCATGTTGCTAGGTAGGACTCAGGCTCACCAATGGAAAACACTTGCTTTCACCTTCCCCTGACCTCTGCTTTGCCGTCCAAATTCACCGTTATGGATATAATGCAGACCTCTGGCATTCGAGGTCCTCTTGCCCTGCACTTCTGAAACAAAAGCTATTATACTGCACCATGAAAGCAGGACACAGAGAGATAAAGGGACCGGAAGACTACACTAAACAGAGGGAGCCTAAACTCTATTTAAAATTAAAAACTCAAGGAAAACAAAATACTTCCAATTAAAAATGAGCCTTTGTGTATACACATATATGCATTCATCAGAACATTTCATCTAAATGCTCATGATAGAAGCAAGTGACCTGTCCTTGCTTTCAGAAACCAAGAGAAGAATAGCTGGAGAAGAGGGGAAGAAAAGAAGGAAGCCTAAGATAGCTAGCCAAAGCTCATTTTAATGAATGGGCTCCAACATAGGTGGGGAAGGAGGAAAGGTGTCTTTTAAAATAAGAAATGGCAGGGAGTGGGTACAATGTGCTTCATACCCCTGAATAAGTGAAGGAAGAAACCAGACATTTGTTTATAGCCCCTTCCCATTTAGGAGAGAAGTAGCTGAAAGCAGGTACCATTTTGTTTCCATTGAGGGAATTTCAGTGCTCACCCAAAATCCCAGGGCAGATGTGTCAGATTTGTCATTTCACTTTCTGAGCAGCTCAAGGTGTTTCAAAAACTTAGAAGTCAGGGGAGGAAATGCTCAGCACACTCCTTAGGTCTAGAGTGAGGCTGAGGAATTATGAGGCTTAGCCTGGCTTTAGGCATCACCCATTCAACACCTATGGCCCAGGAGTTTTAGATGTGGCATTTTCTTAAAGTCATCCAGAGCAAAACATCTCATGACAGCACTCCCAACCCCAGCTCCCCGTGACACCCATTCCTATACCATACTCCTCTACTGCTTTGCTCCTGTTATCTCTCTGCTTGGAATCCCTTCCTCCTCTCCTCAGTTCATCTATCCAGCTCCTACTCAATCCTTCGAAACTGACTTTTGACCAACAATAGACCCTCCAACTCCAAGAACATATGATGTACACCTTTGCCCACAGGCCTCTGTCTTAATCATTTGAGGCTATATCAAAAGTCTTCCCTACTCCATTGGGACCTCTAGTATACTAACAATAAATACAACTGCTGACAAAAGGCCCATGTTGAGTAAATATATAACTGGTGAATGCCTAATAATTGGAAAGTCTTTCTTTTTAAAAAAATTATAATCAACACATATCAACTGTACAAACTAAGGGTATGATGGTGACATTTTCATACATGTACATGTCATGCTTCAATCTTCCTTCTCTTTCCTTTCCTCTTTCCCTCCTTCCCCTGTCAGCTTTCCCCTTCCCTGTATTCTCTCTTTCATGGAAAGTCTTTTTTATTCCAGTTCTAAATCTTAGTGCTATCACTTAAAGTTAAGATGATTAATTCAGACTCTCCCCTTCCACAGTCTGAAGGATGAGTAGACACTAAGGCTCACCCTCGGTTAGCTATAATCTAGACCAGTATGTTATACACAGGACCCAAATCAAGCCTCTATGGAAACCTCCAGGCCCAGGGAGAGACCTTCCTTCTAATCATAAGGGCAAAGCCTGGGATCATCCATCCTGCTTCAGGTAGAGGGCACTGAATACAGAAAGAATCACTGAAACTGGAGTCAGGTCAAAGAAAGGAGAATTATACACTGAGTCAAGGCACAGCACAGATCTTGGGTGCTAATCTCACTAAGGTGAGGACCAAGCTTCAGCAGTGAACATCAAGACATATCAAGAAAATCATAGACCTAAGCACCACAAATTGTATTGTTTTAGCAAAAGAAACCCAAATCCCTTGGCCAGAGAATAACATAAAACTGGATTTAAAGCTGAGGATTGAATAGGAATAGCCCCCAAAGATTAGATATATATGAGCCAGGCAAACAAGGATAGCATAATCTCACTTAGTCTTGTTTTTTTTTTTTCCCCAAGAGGTAACATTTCGGTTATGAGGGGTTTAAATAACAAATTTTACATGTCCTTTCTGGCCATGGGACACATGCAGGACACTTCCTGAAAGGGAAGTGAGTCCTGGTTTTTCAAATTAGTATCCACATGTGTTAGGCAGCTTTTCATCACTGGGACCAAAATACCTAACACAAAGGAGAAAATATTTTTTTTTTGGCTCTCTGGCTTTAGAGATTTCAGTTCATGGTTGGCTGGTTCCATTGCTTTGGCCTGTAATGAAGCAGAACATCATGGAGTAGTGGAAGGGTGCAGCCAAGGAAATCTGTTCAGCTCAGGGAAGCCAGGAAAGGAGGGGCAGGACAAGAAATAATTCCCAGTGACCTTCTTCTTTCAACCAATTCCCACCTTCCATGGACTCCATCGCCTCCCAGTAGTCCATTCAGATTAATCCAGTGATGAAGTCAGAGCCCTCCTGATCCATCCACTTCCCAAAAGCTCCACCTCAGAACACTGGGAACATTGGGAACCAAGCCCTCAACTCATAAGTCTTTGGGGGATACTTCATATTGAAACTATAAGACTAGAATGTCCAATGCAATGCTTTCTGGTCAAAATCGGAGTGATGAATATAGGTTGGGCATTAGGACAAAGTAGTATTTCCCACTTTCAATCAAAGACCTCTATCTTGAGAATCACAGACCCAAACATTCCTGTAGTGACATCTCTGAGCCTCAGAACAAGTTGTGACTTTATTTTCCCAGAAGACTGCCTGAAAGTCTCTAGGTCACCTCTAGCATGATGCCACAGGGGCAGGACCCCAGTGAGCCACCTGCACCTGGCCAATGAACAAAAAACACAGCAGGCCTGGTTCTGCTATCGAAATTCAGTCACTCTGTTCTACAGTAAAATGCAGCCCACAGAATGTCAGGCCCAATGAGGCAGCTTAGTAAGTGAGGAGGTAGAGATCTCATTTGGCCAAGGCAGAAATGGAGAAGCTACTGATTCATGTTGCTGTTTTAGAAACAAAGAACTTCCTGGATCTCTATGTTCTCTCTAGCTTCAGATATAAAGATAATCTCCACACCCAGGAGAGCCAAACCAGTAAACCAGTACAAGAGTGAGAAATTAAGCATTTATACTCAGGTAAGGTAGGTTTTAGGTGTGGAAAGTGGAAGAACACATGTCTGAGGAGCAGGGGATGAGTTGGTTCTTTAGAAATCAATCCAGATTACAGATAATTATAATGCCACCAAAATAAAATAATAATAGAAAGGAAATGAGTAAAATAGAGCTAGTAGATCAAAGGGAGGGAGGAGTGGAAGAAAAGTAGAGGCACAGGGAAATAAGATTGACCAAATTGTTATGTGCATGTGTGAATATGGCATAATCAATCCCATCATTATGCATAATTACAAGGCATTAATAAAAAAGAAGTTGATAATAAATGAAACTACAAGGATTTGAAAAGTTTTGATCTTATTTAACCATTGTTTTTATATAATTTTATAAACTAATAAAAATAAAATATAATACTGATTTTAAAAAAATTCAATCCAGAAGTGAAGATGGTATATTTAGAAGTTTTATAAATAGTTTTAAAATTAACAATGTTAGGGCTGGGGTTGTGGCTCAGCGGTAGAGTGCTTGCCTGATACGTGCAAGACCCTGGGTTCGATCCTCAGGACCACATAAAAATAAATAAGTAAAATAAAAAGGTATGTGTCCAACTACAACTAAAAAATAGATATTAAAAATAAAATAACAATGTTAAAGCATATCCACATTGGAGAATAGTTTAGATGTACCTCTTCTTCCCAAGCAATGAAATAAGTAGCTTTATTTTTTTTAATTAAAAAACAAAACAAAACAACAACAAAAAAACTTTCTTTGGTAGCTGCAGCATTTTGTCTTCAAAACTAAGGATTTAGAAAAATTTTGGAAGTAGAGCCTGAAGACAATTCTACTTTTTCTGCAAATGCCAGAAATAAGTCATCTTACTCCCAAACCATTCTGTCTGTTGAGTTCCCCAAGGGGACCTTCATTCACCAGTCACTCATCAGAAATCTCAAGAGATTCTTCCTGCTCTCTCAACCTTCATATCCAGCCTGCTGTTTAAGTCCTGTGACCTTAGTTACCTACCTTGTGTGTGTATTCCCTCCCTCGCCTACACTCCATTGGCAGTGCAGGACTACCCATCTTCTCTCTCTTTCCTCCTCCTGACCCAAGTCCTGACCTTCCTCTTACTCCAATTCCTTCTTTATTCTTCACCTTAAGTAAACTTTCTCAAATGTAAGACACAGGCATTCCCTTGATTGTGTACAGTTTTTCTTTGTTTCTTTGGTGTTTTTCCACTGCCAATAGCAATGTTTTAACCACAAAAGAACCAGCTGAGGGGCTTTTACAGACTTGGTGAATAAAAATTTTCAAGGTTATAAGGAGACAATTTTTAATAAAGGAATGGATGGTTTACTGTAGAGGACATGAAAGTGACAGGCTGGTGACACACAGAAGGATGGCTAATCAGAAAGAAAGCTAAGATGGAAAATAGTGATTTTGTGGTGCTCTCTGTAGAGTTATAAAAACTCCTCAACAGGGCTCAGCATCCTGTTGTTGGAGCTGGGATGGTAACAGATGAAACGGATCACATATAACCACCAGACCAACATCTAAACCATAGCACAAAGTGTGCCAGCCAAAGGCCCACCACTGCCCACCCCGTTCAGGATCCTGCCCAGTTTAATTTCAACCCACATTTCCAAATTTATCTCCTGTGGAGCCAACCCCTTAACACTACAGCACTGTCCTGCTTCCTGTAAAAGTCCTGGGCTTTTATTCCTATCTCTGCCCATGCTCTTCCAGCCACCTGAAAATCTCCCTCTGACTCTCACATCACACCTGAAGTCCCTGGGGCTGTCTAAATCAAAAGTAAACCTCCCCTTTGTTTTTCTTCTTGTCAAAATGCACAATTAATTATTAAAATGTCATTTGTGACTATCATACATTATGAGATAAAGACAACATGGTTGTTTTGTTGAAATTGGGCATGTAAACAGGAAGCAAAAGTAACAAGTTTATACTGAGTATCAAGCACTTACACAAGAATTGGTTGAGAGGTTTTTATGAAATTTACTAAAGAAAGCTAATAAGATGTAGACCCCTGTTTCTACCAAGTTGGCCTTAGATGTAAATCAACCAATGAGAAGTAAAAATCAACTTCTGGAATACTACCCTAGGAAGAAGACAGATATAAAGAAATGAGCTTTCCATCATCCTCCCTCCATTTTGTATCCTGCTTGATCTTGATCAAATATGCTAAAGTCTCTGAAAGTGGGAGCCCAGAAGCTACCTAGTCCCAATCTGACATCAAGTCCATCAACAGCCACGTCCTTCCTGGACAAGAACCAGGGATATTAGGAATAGCACAGATCATTACTTTAGCTACTTTTTAAATTTACTGTGCCAACAAAGAGGCCTGTTTTAGGTTTTTGGGTTTTGTTATTGTTCTTCTGTTGTTAAAAAGGCTTGATTGGGGCTGGGATTGTGGCTCAGCAGTAGAGCACTCACCTTGCAGGTGTAAGGCCCTGAGTTCGATCCTCAGCACCATATAAAAATAAATAAAATAAATGTACATATAAAAAAAGAAAATACTCTTTAAGAAAAAAAAGACTTGATTAGATGGGCCATGTGGGTGGGTCGAAGAAGATAACACGTTTCCTCCTACTCTTAACTCTTCTAGATAATCCTAGTAAACAGCTACAAGCAGTAACAGAGAAAAACACAAAAAAGAAGGAGGACAGAGAAGACCCCTGAGGAGGGGCTGCTGCAGTTGAGCCCTGAGGGAAAACCTGGGTATCCTGAAGAGACACCTTAAGCCCAGATAGAGGCAAGAAATGACTGTATTATTTGGGAAGCACTTTCAAGACTTTCTGAGTGAATTTGTACTGTCCATAATAAACTCTTTAATTGATTGGAACACATACAGATTCTGGGACCTAGAACCAGGACAGATGGGTGGCTCTGTACCTTGATAAACAAAAATAGCTTATGAAACAGTAACCACTCATTATTGGAATGTCCTTCTAAGTATTATTCTTATCACATTGATTTTCTGTGCAGGAATTTATCAGACTCTCTACTGTCCTTTGGGACTAACTTCCTCCATTCTGGATTCTGCTTGATCAGACTATGTGTGAAAGTCTCTGAAGGGAAGAGGCAACTCCATGTATTTGTGTCCAAACTATTTCCCAACTTCATCATTTTTTTTTGACAAACCTGTTGCCTGAGGAACCTCAGATCCAAACATGCTTCTTTACTCCTCTTCATCTTTGCTTAGACTATGTCCACCATGTGAGCAGGAAAGGTGGGAAGTAGTTGAGAAGAAAGACAAAGAGAAAGAGGGGGAAAGAAGAACAAATCAACACCAAAAGCAGTAAAAGACAAGGAGCAATTAAAATTAGAGCTGAAATCGATGAAATTGAAACAAAAGAAGCAATTGAAAAAATTAACAAAACAAAAAGTTGGTTCTTTGAAATAACAAATAAATTTGACAAACCCTTACCATGCTAACGAAAAGAAGGAGAAAACTTGAATTAAAAACATATGTGAAGAAAAGGGAAATATCACAACAGACAATACAAAAAATAATTAGAAATTATTTTGAAAACTTTTACTCCAGTAAAATAGAAAATATCAAAGGCATTGATAAATTTCTAGGGTCATATGATTTACCCAAAATGAATCAGGATGATATACACAATTTTAACAGATCAATTTCAAGCAATGAAATAGAAGATACCATTAGAAGCCCAGGATCAGATGGATACACAGCCAAGTTCTACAAGACCTTCAAAGAAAAACTAATATCAATATTCTTCAATTTATTGTAGGAAATAGAAACAGAGGGAGCACTTCTAAACTCATTCTATGAGGCCAATATCACCCTGATTCCAAAATCAGGCAAAGACACATCAAAGAAAAAAAACTAATGAACATAGATGCAAAATTTCTCAATAAAATTCTGGCAAATCAAATACAAAAACATATCAAAAAGATCAAGTGGGGTTCATCCCAGGGATGAAAGTTTGGTTCAACATACAGAAATCAATAAATGTAATTCATCACATTGATAGACTTAAAGATAAGAACCATATGATCATCTCAATAGATACAGAAAAAGCATTTGACAAAATATACAACCCCTTCATGTTCAAAACACTAGAAAAATTAGGGATAACAGGAACATATCTCAACATCATAAAAGCTATCTATGTTAAGCCCCAAGCCAACATCATTCTAAATGGAGACAAATTGAAAGCATTCCCTCTAAAAACTGAAACAACACAGGGATGCCCTCTTCCACCACTTCTATTTAACACAGTTCTTGAAACACTAGCCAGAGCAATTAAACAAGAGAATTTAAAGGGATATGGATAGGAAAAGAAGAACTCAAATTGGCACCATTTGCCATCAATATGATTTTATACCTAGAAGACCCAAAAATTTCCACCAGAAAACTCCTAGAATGAGTAAATGAATTCAGCAAAGTAGCAGGATACAAAATGAGCACTCATAAGTCAAAGGCATTTCAGTATATCAGTGACAAATCCTCTGAAAGGAAAACTAATCCATTTACAATAGCCTAAAAAAAATAAAATACTTGGGAATCAACCTAACAAAAATTGTGAAAGACCTCTAAAACAAAAACTACAGAATGCTAAAGAAAGAAATTACGGAAGACCTTAGAAGATGGAAAGATCTCCCTTGTTCTTGGATAGGCATAATTAATATGGTCAAAATGACCATACTACCAAAAGCACTATACATATTTAATGAAATTCCAATCAACACCCAATGACATTCCTCATAGAAATAGAAAAAGCAATCATGAAATTCATCTGGAAAAATAAGAGACCCAGAAGAGCTAAAGCAATCCTTAGCAAGAAGAGTGAAGCAAGTGGCATCACTATATCAGACCTTAAATAGTAATAAAATCAGCATGGTATTGACATTAAAATAGACTGGTAGACCAATGGTACAGAATAGAGGACACAGAGACTACTCACATAATTACAGTTATCTTATGTTAGACAAAGGCACCAAAAACATACATTGGAGAAAAGATAGCCTTCTCAACAAATGGTGCTGGGAAAACTGGAAATCCATATGCAACAGAATGAAATTAAACCCCTATCTCTCACCATGCACAAAACTCAACTCAAAGTGGATCAAGGACCTAGGAATTAAACCAGAGATTCTGTACCTATTAGAAGAAAAAGTAGGCTCAAATCTCCATCATGTCGTGTTAGGCCCCTACTTCCTTAATAAGACTCCTATAGCACAAGAATTAAAATCAAGAATCAATAAATGAGATGGATTCAAACTAAAAAGTTTCTACTCAGCAAAAGAAACAATCAATTAGGTGAACAGAGAGCCTACTAATTAGGAGCAAATTTTTACCACTCACACATCAGATAGAGGATTGAAGAATTCAAAAAGCTAAACACCCCAAAAAACCATATGTAACCCAATCAATAAATGGGCCAAGGAACTGAACAGACACTTCTCAGAAAGTGATATACAATCAATCAACAAATATATGAAAAATGTTCATCATCTCTAGCAATTAGAGAAATGCAAATCAAAACTACTCTAAAATTTCATCTCACTCCAGTCAGAATGGCAGCTATTAAGAACACAAACAATAAGTGTTGGCAAGGATGTGGGGGAAAAGGCACACTCCTACATTGCTGGTGGAACTGCAAATTGGTGCATCCAATTTGGAAAGCAATATGGAGATTCCTTGGAAAGCTGGGAATGGAACCACCTTTTGACACAGCTATCCCACTCCTGGGTCTACACCCAAAGGACTTAAAAAGAGCATACTACAGGGACATAACCACATCAATGTTTATTGCAGCACAATTCACAATAGCTAAACTGTGGAACCAACCTAGATGCCCTTCAGCAGACAGATAAAGAAAATGTGGTATACATACACAATGGACTATTACTCAGCATTAAAAGAGAATAAAATCAAGGCATTGATTTATGGATGGCATTGGAGAAGATAATGCTAAGTGAAGTTAGCACATCCCAAAAAAAAACAAATGTTGAATGTTTTCTCTGATATAAGGAGGATGATTCATAGTGAGGTTGGGAGAGGGAGCAAGGGAAGATCAGACAAACTATAGATAGGGCAAAGGGGTGGGAGGAAAAGGGAGAGGGTATGCGGGTAGGAAAGATGGTGGAATGAGATGGACATCATTACCCTAAATACATGTATGAAGATACCAGTGGTGTTAATATACTTTGTATACAACCAAAGATATGAAAAATTGTGCTGTATATGTGTAATATGAACTGTAATGCGTTCTGCGGTCATATATAACAAATTAGAATTTTAAAAAAGAAAAGAAGGAAAAAAAGAGAATAAGGTTAAAGGAAAGGAAGGAAAAGGACAGTCTTTCTGCAAACATGGGAAAATAGAAGAAAGAAAATAGAAATATTTTCACTGAACTACCTATTCCAAATGAGTTCCCAGCATACCTATTCTCCTCATAGCTCTTTTCAAGAAGGTAGATTAATTGTTTGACACATTTCAAGTAAATACTGAAAGTTTTTCTCAAGGTGTTTTATCGGGTCTGATAAATTCTGCTTTCTGATATCTGAAGTCACCTCTTTTCTTCAGAAAATTATATAGAAAGAAGATAAGCTAATTCTTATCTACAAATATAGGAAGTAGGACAGTACCTTTTGCAAAATCCTGGTCCTCCACTTAAAAATCCATTGTGCATCAGTGTTTCATTTTAGTCATCCTCATGCCTCAGAGCACTGACACATGTTAATCTGGGTTCTAAAATGAAGCAAAGATGCAATATATTGGGTTTTTGCAGAGTTATCTCTCAGACAGTTGTTTTTTAGATAAGTTCAAGAAACTGACCCAGTATGTGTAATCATTCGGCTTTCCTTCTTAGACTTGGCACTCCCACCAAAATCCTGCCCCTGAGGCCTCCTCACATGTGTATACAAGATGGCAAAGCACCAAATGAAACCACAAATAATTCAATCTAAAGCCAAAGCCAATTCTAAATGATTTGTCTCAACAGAATTAACTGAATTTGCCAAATTCTCTGATGTTCTATAAATATAATTGCACTTCATAATTTGTTGCAATACAGACACTGGGAGATAGAAGTGCTGAATTAATTGTACCATTTTTGTGACCTCTAGACTTTCTCCATTAAGAGAGAGTTAATTTCTCAACATGAGAAGATTCATTTTTTTGTGCAGAATAATATCAGTAATAAACCCACAGCATAAGTGAGCAGTGTGTACAAATGGCTGCTATCAAACAGCCATCTGATCACACCCTAGTTCAGCTAAATGCAATTTATGTCAAATGCATTAACAGAGGATGTTAAGGATATTTGATTTGTTTTGGTTTTGTAGGAAAATAGCATCATTTCTCAAGGATTTGGATATATATTTGTGACTAGGTAAAACTAATAAGTAGGAGTATTCAACTCAAGGATCATTTGTGGGATCTTGATGCAATTCTGGAGGAGAGGGGCTTCACCACGGAGACACAGAGGGGATGGCTTGTCCTGGGAACTCCAGGTCTTCAAGAGGCCAGTGGACACGTGTTCTTTTTGAAGACTTCTCTTCATCCTTCAGGCTTACCCTGACTATGTGGGCAGCAGTTGAGCCACCCTTAAGATGGTGGCTTTTTTTTTTTTTTTTTTGAGCTGTAGTTTTGACCTCAGTGTATTTGTAAGGCAGGCTAACTGCGGTCCGACGGTCTTGCTGTGAAGTGCACCTTAGATGTTGTTTTGTAGCTTCTTTCTGTTGTACACTGAGAAGTGGCCCCTGGTGCTGTCCAGGTGCTGACTGAGGGTCCATCCATTTCTCTGCAAATGATTGAAGATGGCTAAAACTCATTTGTGAGAAAAGGGGACTTAGAACTAGTTCAATGCTTCATGATTTCCAAAGGACTGACTGGCTTTATTTTAAATGACTTGTTATTTTTAAAAGCTAATATTAATCTGATTTATTTTCATGAGAAATGGGAGATATAAAACTTAAATCTAAATCATTCATAGCCTCTTCTTAATTAGGATGATTAATTCTTCAGTTACTATCTAAATTTCTATTTTTGTTCAGAGTTTTCCCACTAAACATGATTATAAATGCTAGATAATTCTGAAACAGTATACCTTCACAAAATTTGTATTATTTCCACTACAAATTCTGTTTAGCTCTAAATAGTAAAGAATGTGTGCCAATGAAATTGTTGATGAAAATGATATACAAGTAATAAATAGGGCTTTATTTTTTATTTTTATTGGTTGTTCAAAACATTACAATGATCTTGACATATCATATTTCATACATTTGATTCAAGTGGGTTATGAATTCTTATTTTTACCACGTGTATATATTGCAGGATCACATTGGTTATACATCCACGTTTATACATACTGCCATACTAGTGTCTGTTGTATTCTGCTGCCTTTCCTATCCCTTCCTATCCCCCCTCCCCTCCCCTCCCCTCTCATCTTCTCTCTCTACTCCATCTACTGTAATTCATTTCTCTCTTTTTTTTCCTTTCCCTTCACATCCTCTTATATGTAATTTTGTATAACGATGACGGTCTCCTTCCAATTCCATGCAATTCCCTTCTCTCTCTCTTTCCCTCCCACCTCTCATCCCTGCTTAATGGTAATCTTCTCATGCTCTTCCACCCTGCTCTGTTTTGAGTCACCCTCCTTATATCAAAGAATACATTCGGCATTTGTTTTTTAGGGATTGGCTAACTTCACTTAAAGTGATTAAAATACAATCTCTCAAGAAGTAAATCATTCAAGTGTTACAGTATATGACAATTGTAAGAAAGTTAGGACAAATTAGCAGTCAGTATAGTTGTCTTTCTTATTTATCCTGAAAAAAATGGGAAAATTAGCCAAATATCTGGTACAAGGCAAAAACTTGACATTATCATCACCCAGAGGCAGAGCAGCATCTAGCAAACTTGCAGCCTTGAAAGTGAGAGCATGCAAATATTAAGACAAAGGAAAGGATGCTGGCACTAGGAGCTTCAGAATAATCCATAAAACATTAAATCTTAGATTTAAAGAATGGCACCTTGTGGAGAGCTGTAGTCTGACTGAAAAACATCATTACTTTTTTAAAATGTCAAGTTTCACATGGAATAAGCAAATATGTATGTATGTACTCAGAAGTTCAAAGGAAATGTGAAAACATGCAGCACACCATCAAACTTTTTGATTATAATAACTCTTCTTGAATATTTTTGGGATGCTGTGGTCCAAACTTAGGATGAAGTTGGTTTTTCTGCCATATGGATTGAAATGGTGTATGAGGCAAATTTGCCACAAAGAGACAAAAGTTGATGTGGGAATTTCATATTAAAATAATTGTTTTCAAGTATTCTTCATATACACCAGAGAAGAAATAGTAAAAATAGTATTTGTATATTGCTTATATAGAGGTTGAACTTCCCCAAAACAAGCTAAAAATCCAGAGTCAACATGACTATAGTCAACCCTCAGTATCCACAAGAGATTGATTCCAGATCCCCAAACCCCCAACACATACAAATATCAAACTCTGCAAATGCTCAAGTCCCTTATAAATGATATACTATTTGCATATAACCTATACAATCCTCTGGTGTACTTTAAATCATCACCAGATTACTCATAATACCTTACACAATGTGACTGCTGTACAAGTCATTGTTATATTGTATTGTTCAGGGAATAATGATAAGAAACAGAAGTTTGTATGTGTTCAGTAGAAACACAATTTTTAGAAAAAAATTGTTTATTGTGTGCAGTGTTTTGAAATATGTATACACTGTGGAATGACTAAATCGAGCTAGTTAAGGTATGCATTATCTTACATATTCATTATTTTTGTGGTGATAATACCTTTTTTAAAACCTTTTGTTTTTTTAGTTACATGTAACAGTAGAATGTATTTTGACATATTATACAAACATGAAGTCTAATTTCCCATTCTTGTGGTTGTACATGATGTGGAGTTACATTGGTTGTGTATTCATATATGAACATAGGACAGTTATGTCCAATTCATTCTTCAGTCTTTCCTATTCCCATAACCTCTCTCTTCCCTTCATTCCCCTTTGTCTAATCCAAAGTACTTTTGTTCTTCCCACACACACACACTTATTGTGTGCTAGCATCCACATATCAGAAAGAACATTTCGCCTCTGGTTTTTTGAGATTGGATTATTTCACTTATCATGATAGTTCCAGTTCTATCCATTTACAGGCAAATGCCATCATTTCATTCTCCTTTATGGCCAAGTAATATTCCATTGTGTGTGTGTGTTCATGCGTGCACGCACACGTGCATTACATTTTTTAATCCATTCATCTGTTGAAGGACACCTAAGTTGGTTCATACTTAGCTATTGTGAATTGAGCTGCTATAAACACTGATGTGGTTATGTCACTATACTCTGCTAATTTTAAGTCCTTTGGGCATAAACTAAGAAGTGAGATAGCTGGGTCAAATGGTGGTTCCATTACAAGTTTCCTGAGAAATCTCCATACTGCTTTAAGAGTGGTGGCACCAATTTTCACACCCACCAGCAATGTATGAGTATGCTTTTTTCCTCCACATCCTTGCCAACATTTATTGTTACTTATATTCTTGATAATGGGCATTCTGACTGGTGTGAGATGAAATATCAGTGTAGTTTTAATTTACATTTCTCTAATTGCTAGCAATGTTGAACATTTTTTCATATATTTGTTGACAGTATTTCTTCTTCTGTGAAATGCCTGTATTCAGTTCCTTTGTCCACATATTGATTGGATTATGTGGGGGGTTTGTTTGTTTGGAGTTTTTTGTTGTTGTTGTTGTTTAGTTGGTTGATTTGGGGTTTTTTATTCTTTGGGGTTTTTTTCGTGGGGGGTGCTAAGGTCTTTATATATTCTGGAGGTTAGTGTGGCAAATATTTTCTCCCATTCTATAGACTCTCTCTTCGCATTCCTGAATGTTTCCTTTGCTGTGAGGAAGCCTTTTAGTTTGATACCATCCCATTTATTGATTCTTGATTTTACTTCTTGTACTTTGGAGTCTTGTTGAGGAATTCGGTTCCTAAGCCAATATAATGGAGATGTGAGTCAACTTTTCCTTCTAGTAGGTGCAGGGTCTCTGGTTTAATGCCTAGGTCCTTGATCAACTTTGAGTTGTGTTTTGTGTAGGGTGAGAGATAGGAATCTAATCTCTTTTTGTTACATAAGGATTTTTTAAAATTCGTTTTAATTAGTTACACGTGACAGTACAATGACCTTGACATATCACACATTTGAATCAGATGAATTTCCAGTTTTTCCAGCACCATTTGTTGAAGAGGCTATCTTTTCTCCATTATATGTTTATGGCACCTTTATCTAGTATGAGATAATTGTATCTACGTGGGTTTGACCCTGTGTCTTCAATTCTGCACCACTGGTCTTCATATCTGTTTTAGTGACAGTTCCAAGCTGTTTTTGTTATTATAGCTCTGTAGTATAATTTAAGGTCTGGTATTTAGTACAGACACTATTTTTTTCCAAATATTTTCCGTTGGTTGAAGCCATGAATGTGGAACCTGTGAATATGGTGGACTGTTTATTCTTCCCATCCTTTAGTACTCAGACCAAGCTCCCCTCCTCCCAGAAGCTGCATACCATACATTCAAGGAGTTGTTAGCTCACACTACTGTCCTAGGCACTCATTTTGAGATTACATGTCTAATTCCCCCCCCACCAAGGACTGAGAACTTCCTGAAAGAAGAAAACATGTATTTATTTATTTGTATAAGTGTGTTCTGATGTGAAGAAGTCCAATAAATGCAGGAAGGGAGAGGACAGAGAAAGAAGAAAAGGATGAAAAGTGGGAGAAGAATATGGAGGAGACTAAACTCGAAATGATGGAAAAGTTCATGCAAGGAAAAAGTAGAATTACTTTCAGATTTTTATATTAAAATAAGCACCACACTATGGAAAAGTATGTGCTAATGTAAAGAAAGATGAGATAAAAGCAAGCAAAGAGCTCAATGAAGCATATGCTTTCTTTTCAGTGCTTCAATTTAACAGAGCAGCCTGAAACAAACCCCTGGGGGTGAACAATCCATGTGGGGACAAGACTGAGTAGTTAATCACTGGAAATAAGCTGCAAGTTGGGATCTTGGTAAAAAAAAATGCATAACATGAGAAGCTAGTTACTTAGATCTGAAGTTCAAAAACTAACTTAAGGAGAAATAGGTCCAGAGTCATAACTTGAGCCAACTTAATGATCAGTTGATGGGCTTAAAGAAGGGCAGAAGCAATAAGGCAAGAGAATCATTATATTGATTTTACTTTCCATTAATCTTTAATTATTCCAAAAGTCACTCAACTCATTTTTCTTGAAAAGGTAGGAAGGCCTAGAATTATAATCCAGCTATCACATTTAGAGATGGGATGCAGAATGGCACCAGCTGGATTCTTTAGCAGCAGACCCTTAATGTGGAGCTTGAGGGATACAGTGTTTTCTGGGATTCAAAGGGAGGGAGTAGGATGGGGTAAAGAGAGAAGGCAAGCTACCAAGCAACCCTGACAAAACCTTAGGCAACATGACAAGGAGATTTGGAGCAAATTCTGTTGGTCGTAATTATCTTCATCAGGTTGAGTTTTTATATCCCTGCTTTGCTCTGTCACCAGATGTGGGCTGTCCCATGAGGGAAATAATATCATAAAGGTGTAATTTCAGATGATATGGCTTGCTATAGCTAAGGCAAATTATTGAGGATTTCACAGCCAGAAGGTTTATGCTGGCCACACTCTCACAATTTATCTGAGTGGTAGATCTCCATGTCTATGACAGCCACCCCTTGTAAGACTCAAATCCACTTCTCATACATATTTATGGAACAGCAACTCAAAGATTCTGTTGTCTCTCTTCTTGAGAATCTGCTCTCATGGGAGTGTTATGGGCTATATAACATCCACCCAAAATTAACACATTGAAGCTAACCTCAGAATATAACTATATTTCTAAATAAAGTTTTTAAGTAGGTAATTAAGTAAAATGAAGTCTTTAGGGTGGGCCCTAATCCAATATGATTGGGGTCCTTATGAGAAATGAAATGTGAGCACAAAAATGCATGTTCACAGAGGAAAGACCATATAAGTACACTACAAGAAGGTAACAAACTTCATAGCAAGGAGGTCTTAGAAGAAAGTTGGTGACACCTTGAAATCTTGAACATCTAGCCTACAGAACTATAGTAAAATGAATTTCCGTTGTTTAAGCATCTGTCTGTGGTATTTTGTTATGAAGCCCAAGCAAACTAACATAGAAGAATAGCAATGGGATGAACTATGGCCATAACTGCAGTTGTTCTCAGGGCCATGACTCATCCTCATTGCTTTCCTCCTCCATATTCCTCTCTAGGTATTCCTTGCATTCAGCTAGCACCTCTGCAGGCTTCAGTGACTTACCTGTAGATTTACAAAGACACTCATCCTCAAGTGTCCTGAGACTCTGGTTACCATACCTTCCCCATTTGGGGTGCTATACCTGTTCATATAGAGTCACAGTTGGTCAAGGGAGAACCACAGGAACTCAAGCAAATCACCTGAATAATTTCCTTTCAAGCCCCTATCTTGGTTGGGTAATCTCATGAGCCTCTTGATAATCATGAGGTCATTATGCCACAACAGTGACCTCTTTTATTTATTGCTGACCCCTAAGGATGACCCCTAAAGTGCCCAAGCAAAAACCATACCACAGTGGCTTAAAATTAAATGGGACCGGGCTGGGGTTATAGCTCAGTGACAGAGTGCTTGCCTAGCATATGTGAGGCACTGGGTTCGAGCCTCAGCACCACATATAAATAAATTAAATAAAGGTATTGTGTCCATCTGCAACTAAAGTTTTTTAAAAAATTAAATGGGACGATTGCTAATACCTCTGTTTAAGTAGTTCCCTTGGAAAACAGAACTTATAACTTTACAGAGTGTAGCGTTTCAAGGATATGGATTGTAAAGTCCTCCAGTAGGTCCTTGGGAGTAGGAGGGTCATTGGTAAGTGATGCCATTCTGGCTTCAGCATCTTTGTTTCTAGACCTAATTATTCTTCCTAATGGGAAACCTGGAACCCTTTTCTAACCTTTTCCTATTTATCTCTTTTACATGATGGCAGAATGCAATTCATTTCATATTACACATATACAGCACAATTTTTCAAGACACTGGTTGTACACAAAGTGTTTTCACACAATTTGTGTCTTATACATTTACTTAGTGTAATGATGTCTAACTCATTCCAGCATCATTCCTACCTCCTTGCCCCCTCCTTTCCCCTCCCTCCCCTTTGCCCTATCTAAAGTTCCTCCATTCCTCCCATGCTCCCCTTCCATCGCCATTATAAGTCAGCATCCTCATATCAAAGAAAACATTCAGCCTTTGTTTTTTGGGGATTGGCTTGCTTCGCTTAGCATTATATTCTTCAACTTCATCCATTTACCTGCAAATGCTATGATTTTATTCTCTTTTAATGCTGAGTAATGTTCCATTGTATACATATACCAAAGTTTCCCTATCCATTCATCTACTGATGGGCATCTAGGTTGGTTCCACAGTTTGGGAATTGTGGTGCTATAAACATCGATATGGTTGTGTCCCTGTAGTATACTGTTTTTAAGCCCTGTGGATATAAACCAAGCTGGGACAGCTGGGTCAAATGGTGGTTCTATTCCCAGTTTTCCAAGGAATCTCCATACTGCTTTCCATATTGGCTGCACCAAATTGCAGTCCCACCAGCAATGTATGAGTGTGCCTTTTCCCGCCCATCCTTGTCAATATTTATAGTTGTTTGTATTCTTTATTGCTACCATTCTGACTGGAGTGAGATGAAGTCTTAGAGTATTTTTGATTTGCATTTCTCTAATTGCTTAGAGATGTTGAACATTTTCAAATCAACCCTCAAAACAGTAGGGGACAGGAAATAATTAAAATTAGAGCTAAAATCAGTGAAATTGAAACAAAAGAAACAATTGAAAAAATTGACAAAAAAGTTGGTTCTTTGAAAAAATAAATAAAATTGATAAACCATTAGTCATGCTAACGAAGAGAAGGAGAGAAAACTCAACACAGCATCTTTTCCTATCATTTATATCCCTAACAACATAGGTATACATTGGGCTCTGCCAAATGGTAGAGCCCAATGTATAGATCCACATCCAACTTGGGGCTCCATTAAAGCTAGAAGCTTTTCAGTGTATATACCAAATAAGTCCCTCTAGATATGAAATATCCTGCCTCCAAAATCTAAAGAAATCCACCAAGTATTATGTTTCTTCCCTTTTAGTAGGAGATGGAGGATGGATGCAATAAACTTTTTACTTTGAATGGATGTCCCAGCAACCCTTAATCACTAGACTCCTAAACATTTGTACAGGCATACAAGTCTTTTCAATCTTCACAGTGCTTTTTCTCCCACTGTTGGAGGGCATGCATCTACAAACCCTCCATCTTGCTATCCAGTCATCAGCACAATGTCATTGAAGTGATAAACCATGTGATGTTCTGCAGAATGTCCAGATGGTCCAGATATCTTCAGCACATATTATGGTAATGGTTGGGAGAGTTAAGCCTGAGGATTAGCTGAACATAGTTGTGCTGCAAAGGGCTGAAAAGGTTGAGTCTTTTTCTTCTACCTTGTTAAGTCATCTAATGAAAACTATTAGGAGAAGTGTGACCAAAGCTTTCTGCAGTGGAGGTCAACCCTAAAGAGACTGACAGCTGAAAGTCACCTTCTGACCATATTCCCCAATGTAACTGGGCAGCAAACCCTCCTTGATGAGGAATCTAGGTGGTGCATGTCCATGACTACCTCACAAAGGTCACCAACAACCATGCCCCATCTTCCTTTTATTTCATAGTAATAAATCTGTAAGTTTTATGTGAACAGAACAAACATTACATTTCCCAGCCTAGCTTGCAGGACTCATATCCATATGGCCAAGTTCTGGTCAATGGAACATGGATGTAACTTTCACTCTTCCTTAAAAGATTACTGCTACTTACCCTTTTGCCATTTGCTTTCATTCTTTCCTCACTACTAACATGAATGCATACAAAATGTCAAAATCGGCTGTAAGCCTTTTTTGGGATATGAAGGGACTGTGGAAACCAAGGCCATGCATATGAGACCAACAGAGGAGAAGTCTTCAGGTCTCTGAGGACTTTGTGAAGCAGAGCTGCATACCATCTCCAGAATGCCAATCTCTACAGAGAAAAACCCTCAAGAGAAAAACATTCTACCTTGTGTCACTGTTATTTTGGTCTCTGTTTTTAATAGCCAAAACTAATACTAATTGATTCAGATGAATTCTGATTAAACATTCACCTGGCATAGGCTGTTCATAGATAATTATTATTCACTTTGGAGAAGACTCATCCATGGTATAGAAGACTATCTCTAGCTAAGTTAATATCGCCTTCAAGTTAGATTCTCATCATAGTCCTCAGATTCTCAGGGTCTCAGCCAGGACTTCAATTAAAACCTGGTTGGCTGTACAGTGATGCCTGCCTGAGAGGCAGATGTGGATGCCTTCAACCCTCGTCATTCTGGGTTCCCTACCTAATCTCCCCTTGAGACTCTGCCTTTTCCTTACAATGCCCTAGTTTTCTGATGTTGCTCTGGCAACAGTGCTTTCTAAATCATTACAATTTACTTCACCTGTGGTGGATGTGCCAGGATTTCCTTTTTGGGAACACAAAAAATAAGTCAAACACTTTTCTTTTTTGTCAGTGACATTCTTTTTTATCTAGTATAAATTGTTTAAGTTCTAATGCCTAACATGCCTGATTTTCTGAGTTATAGTGGCATTTTATATTATTGACCTTAAACTTTGAGTCAGGTTTCAGGTCCAAAGCTACTATTCATAGATTATGTGGCCTAGAGGAAACAAATTCTCCTCCCTCCTCCCTGAGACTCAGTTTCCTCATCTGTTAAGTGATCACCAATTTTGGCAGGTCATCTCTAGTGCTCCCTTTCTGGGGAAAGCAAGATGCTTGTCCTACAGTATCAATGAGTGGCTACTACCCTCTAGTGGTTGTAAGACGATTTGCTTTCCACCAAGAAAGCCAGAGGCCTGATTGCTTGCTTCCTGGGGACTAGAAATCTTTTTAGACCTCTCAACTGAGTAACAGACAAGCTTCATTTTCACATACAGTTAGCGAAAACTACTAAAAGTGAAGGAATTAGAAGAAATATTTTGCTATCTTAAAGCATAGAATAAAAAATTCAAAACTGTCATCACAAACTTGACAATACCTTAAAAGTTAATGACTCAAAAATAACCAAAATTGGAGGGTTGACTCTGTGCCCTCTGTAATATTTCTGAATACTTTCTGGTAGATCCAGCATGAGTCAAGATTTGGAGAACTTATTACTTTACAGTGTCACCTGCATCACCCACTTCCACAATCCTCACCTCCTAGCTCATGTTCTGGTACTTAGGAGGTTCAAGGTCAAGTTTAAAGAATGGGTAAATTAATTCACATAGTTGCATTGTCAGATGGCTCCTCCCACAGAAGGAATATTAACAGTTGATACTTAACAAGTTCTTAACCATGTAATGGGCACAATTCAAAGCATTTACTATGCATTTCACTCATTCACTCAATTGTGCCCCTCACTTCTCATGACAACCCCATGAATCATTATCATTGCTTCTTTTCAGATAAGGGAATTTGCTCAGACTTCTTATAGGATCGCACATATTCCCCACCTAAAGTCAGGCATAACTGCCTGACTCTAGTGGGCCAATGAAGTTCGACTGGGAAGTGGCCTTGGTTCAAGCCCACGTAACTTTGAGATCCATGTGACCTCAGGGACATCACTCAATTTTTCTTCATTTCAGCTTCTAACTGTGGGATTTGGGATAGCTTTCTAAATTTCCCTGTGCTTTTTCTTCTTTTTTTTTTCACTTGTAAATTGAGAGCAACAAGACTACTTCACCTGGATTTATCAGAACTGAATGAAATAGTCTTATGTAAAACACCTACAAGTATAGACAGTCAATAAATATTAATCATGTCTTGCATAAAATCATCAGAATTTTAAGGAGATCCATGCCCTTATGTTATAAATATTTTTTGAAGTTATTTAGAGGTCAAAGAATGGATTTCTTTTTCTTTTTTGAGGGGAGAGCAAAATCAATACCTTATTACTGAAATATTTAGTCTCTTATTTTTTCCCACATTTTTATTGGTGCATTGTAGCTGCACGAGGATGATATCTGTTCTTACATAATCATGCATGTAAACAATATAACAATATAATTTGGTCCATATTACTCCATAGCACTTCTCCCCCGACTCACACCCCTTTGTCCCTTTCCTCTACTGATCTCCCTTTGAGATTCTCCTCACCTTTCTTTTCCTTTTTCCTCTCTAATGTCTACATATGAGAGAAAACATATGACCCTTCACCTTCTGAGTTTGGCTTATTTTGCTTAACATAATAGTCTCTAGTTCCATCCATTTTTCCTGTGAATGACATAATTTCATTTTTCTTTATAGCTAAATAAAACTGTGTGAGTGTGTATCACATCATTTTCTTTGTCCATCCACCCATTGACAGACACCTGGGCTGGTCCTATAGTTTAGCTATTGTGAATTGTGCTGCTATAAACAGGGGCATACATGTATCACTGGACTACGATGACTTTATAAAAATACCAAGAACTGCTATAGTTGGGGCTATGGTGGTTCCATGCCTAGACTTTTGAGGGATCTCCATACTGATTTCCATAGTGGTTGAACTAATTTACAATCCCAACAACAGTATTCTCCACATTCTCTTAGCATTTATTATTTGTATTTTTGATGACTGCCATTCTAACTGGCATGAGATGAATCTCATCGTAGTTTTGATTTGAATTTCCCTAACTACTAATGATGTTGAACATTTGTATATGCATATGAACATTTGGCCATTTGTATATCTTTGTATGATAAGTGTCTCTTTAGTTCATTTGCCCATTTATTAACTGTTTTTTTTTTATTTTGGGGTGAAAACATTTTTAATTCTTCATAGATTCTAGATATTAATCTTCTGTGAAAGAGTAGCTAGCAAAGATTTTATCTCATTCTGTAGGTTCTCTCTTCAGAGTTGTTTTCTTTTGCTGTGAACAAGCTTTTTAAAATTTGATACCATCCATTTATTAACCATTGACATCAGTTCCTGAACTTTAGGAGTCTATTGAGACCGTCATTGCCTGTGCTTATAGGCTGAAGTGTTGACCCTATGTTTTCTTCTAGGAGTTGCATAGTTTCTGGACTAATTACTAGGTCTTTGATCCATTTTGAGTTGCTTTTTGGGCAGGGCAAGAGATAAGGGTCTGGTCTCATTCTTTTACATATGGATAATCAGTATTCCCAGCACCATTTGTTAAAAAGGCTGTCTTTTCTTCAATGTGTGTTTGGGCACCTTTGTCAAGGATCAGATTATGGTAAATGTGTGGATTTGTCTTTGTATCTTCTGTTCTGTTCTGTACCACTGGTCTATGTATCTGTTTTTATGCCAGTACTATGCAGTTTTTGTTACTATACCTCTGTAGTGTGCAATTTAAAGTCAGATATTGTAATGCTTCAAGCATTGCTTTTTTTTTTTTTTTGGCTTGGACTTGCTTTAGCTATTCAGAGTCTTTTAGTTTTCCCAATGAATCTTAGGAGTGTTTTTTCTAGTTCTGTGAAGAATGTCATTGGCATATTGATGGAGATTGCACTGAATCTATATATTAATTTTGGTAGTATGGCCGTTTTAACAGTATTAATTCTGCCTATCTATGAATATGGGAGGTCTTTCCATCTCCTTCAATTTCTTTTTTCAATGTTCTGTAGTTTTCATTGTAGAAGTCTTTCACCTTCTTGGTTAGATTTATTCCTAGGGTTTTGTTTTTGGTTTTAGTTTTGGTTTGAGGCTATTATTAATGGGATTGTTTGCCTGATTCTTTTTTTAACAAATTCACTTTTTTTATACCTTTATTCTATTTAATATTTATATGTGGTGCTGAGGATCGAACCCAAGGCCTTGCATGTGCAAGGCAAGTACTCTACCACTGAGCCATAACCCCAGCCCTATTTGCTTGATTTCTTACACAGCATATTCATTATTGGTGTACAGGAAACAAAGAAGGGGTTTATATGGCATGAATAGAGAGCACAGGAAAGACCTAGTGCAGAATTCATACTTAATTTGAAACAAGTGTGGGTGTTCCTCCAGACTTGACAGAACTGTCGGTAGCTGTCCAGCTATACTTTTGGAAATGCAACATCAGTCCTACCCTAGGTTGGGAATGTGCTAAGGAGACGCGGATACAAAATATGACTGGGAGAGGAAAAAAGAGAGCATTTACCCCAAGCATTTCCCCACTGCTGTGGCATCTTTCAGAACCATGGACACTTCCACCATCGATCAGAGACAGAAAGAAACAAGGGAGTAGCATAAACCAGAATCCCCCAGACACATAACTATTTATTCTTGACACTTTGGGAATGGTTAAGCAGCACCATCTTGTCTGTTGCAGCCCAGCCTAGCCCAGTAGTAGGTGCATGAGTGGTAGGCCCCAAAACTGCTGAATTTTAATCCCCAAGACTTATGTTTCACATTGTACCTATCAGCCCTGAAGAAGCACTTCACTGGCATCTGAAAATTGGTCAGAACAAAGTGGCAGCACTAAACTCCATGGTGAAGCAGGCACTTTGGCCCACAGAGATCCTTATATGCAGCTGAGCCAGCATTTTAATCTTCAAAGGGAGTGATCAGGGACTTCACATTGGCAGAGTACATTGCTGGCAGAACCTAGTTAGGTCAGCTTATTGCTGTGGGAATAAGATGGCAGTGGCTGCCTGCAGCCTAGATGAGGGGAGACCCTGACAAGGTGTGTGTCCCTACCATGGAGATGAGACCTGACACTTTTCCCCTGCCTATTAGTGGATTGTTGGATGTGGTGCCCCATGGTTTAGCTTAGTATTTGCTTTGTCATTGACCCTTAAAAAGTGTCCCTGGGAATGCTACTAATAATCACATCTGCCACTTAAAACCCCCTATAGTAGGAACTTTACATTACTTCCTTTAAATGTTACTGCAGTTGGCTCTTTCATCTTCCAGATAGGAAAACTGAGGTTCTGTAAGGTTAAGTAACTTCCTATATCAACAGCCACTGAGTGGTAAAGTAATTCAAAACTTATGTTCTTAACTACTATATCTGAAATAACACCTTTGCTGAAAATTCCCCATGGTTATGGTTCCAGGAAAGAAACTGTCTTTCCCCAATCAGACACCAGGAGGCACTGAAAGTCTGAGAAACATCCTTACCTTTCAGAGACACGGGCAGAACCTTTTATCAGAGAAGTCTGGGAAATCATAGAGTAGAAGCTTGAGGATGATCTTTCTGGTTTTGTGGCTGGGGCTTTGGAATAGACTCAGGATTAGTAGTTGTAGGATAGTAGCAGCAGCTTTACATGTATTAACTATTTTATCTTGTCTAAAACTCCATGAAAATGATGCTATTATCATTCCCATTTCACAGATAAAGAAACTAAAGTACAAGTAGTTTTTAAAACTTGCCCAGATCACACCACTGTGCTGGGATTTAAACCCAAGCAGTCTGGCACCAGAGCCCACAGACACACTACATTCTGTGTAACATGGGATACCAGTGGAGACCTGCCCACAGAGCCAGGACATGCAGAGGCAGTTTGGAGGACCCATTATAAAGCATGGCTTGTGCAGGAGACTTGTACATTTTACATTGGTTTCTCACTGATACTGTAACAAAGTACCACAAACTTCATTACTGAAATCTATACTTATTTCTCATCTTGCAGTTGCAGGTCAGAAGTCAAGTATAGTATGGCTGAGGTCCCTGTTCAAGTTATCACCAGGCATCAACTGGGAAATTGTGGTTTTTACAAGGAATTCAGGGGCTCTCTCAAGCTCACTGGTATTAGCAGAATTCAGCCACTAGTGGTGGTAGGACCAAAGTTCCCATTTCTTCAACACAAGGCACCATTCATCAGCACCTAGCAACAGCACAACCCAGTCTTTTCATGCTTTGAGAATCCCTCTCTGACTTTCCCTGAAATATCTCTGACTCATTCTGACCTTTCTGTGCCACCAGAAAGTTCTCTGCATTAAGAACTCATGTGATTACATTAGGGCCACTTGAATAAGCCAGGAGCATCTCCCTCTTTAAAGGTCCATTAATTAGTAATCTTAATTATATTTGCAAGGGGTGGAAGTAATAACCAAAATTCTCCACATCACTCCCTCTTCCCCATGTGTGGATGCCTATGTTTTGAAAAGGGAATCCAGTGTAATCCTCATTTACTAATGACCATGACCTCCCCACTATCATCTCTGCAAGGGCCAGGAGAGTGTGTTGTGTGTGCGTCATTGTATTTCCACACCAGCACAATGGCCAGCATATAGTAAATGCTCAACGAATACCTGCTGACTGCATGACTGCCTGATCCTAACAACCACCAGTAATTTACTAACCATCATTTGTGTCTGGCAGTTGAGAGAGAAAATAATTTACCCCCATCTATAAGCATTTGCATTTTCTTCTTTTCCCACATCAGGGGAAAAAAAAGATCTGTTCCTTTTAAAAGAAATTTAAAGCATTGGCAATCAGGCCTTAGTGGCTGGAGTACTCTAAATCACACCTTGACGATTTTTCTTCGTGAGTTAATTCTCCCCATTTTTCTTGAAGAGGCATGCCAGCCTACATCTTCTGAAGATGGTAAAATAAGATGGTAGAATTAATTCTAACATGAACTGTGATTCATGTAAAAGGTTAATTCATCATTTAAATTGTTGATGTTATAAGAATTTTTAAAATATCATCCTAAAGTAAAACAATAAAAAAGATGAAAAATGAGTAAAAAAAAGAGATATCATGAAAAAAATTACCAAAAAACCCAAACCTCTAGGTAATCAGTATTAACTGCATCAAAAAGACTCTAAAATTAGTAGAATTGATCAAAATAAAGAAGAACATGACATAATAAGAAGAAGAATATTGAAGCAAAATATAATGATGAAAGCTACTCATGTAACAGCATGGGCTCTCAGGGGAGGAGGTTGTATTTTCTAAGTCTGTCCACAAAACATCTCCCATCCCACATTCTCCTCTGTGGTGTGACTCTGATACTCCCCAAGAAGAGGAACAGTCTATTTCCCTTATCTTAATCTGAGATGAAATCATTAGATGCAGCAGAAATGATGCTGAGACTGCAAGGGGCAGAGCCAGAGGCAAACTTGAGTGTCCACCCAGGCTTCTGGGAATGCTTGCTCTCCCGATATACCCCGTAGGTGCTCCTCTAAGACCCTGACCACCACGCTGTGTGAAGGCCAAGCCTTTGGAAGAGATATGTGCAATCCCAGTCTTAAGAGTCATCTCAGCCCAGGCCCTAGACACACAAGCAGTGTCCCGGTGATTCCAGTACCCTGTCACTCAGGACACCCCCAGCTATATTTGCATCCTCACAGCAGAGGCCCCACAGGTGACAAAACAGAGACAAGCCATCCATGCTGTTCTCTGCTCAAATTCTTGACTCAGAATCCATGAACATAATGAAAATGGTGGTTATATAATGCCATGTAGGTATGCTACATCAATAACCAAAATAGGCTCAAAAACTGAGGTCAAAAACCAACTCAATAGGCTCAGTGTGTACAAACTAAAAAATTACAAACTTACAAGGGAAATTAAAGAATCTCTAAGCATAGCTCTACAATAGATCAACAATGATAGATCAAGCAAATGAAAAGTGTAAAAATATAGAACACAATTAGTAAACTGATCTAATCTGAACCCACAAAATAAATAATGCATATTCTTTACAGCATCTTTCAGATGCTACATTAACTTTTTTAACTATTTTAAAAGACAGAGTGAACCTGACCCTATATCTCTTTATCAGGTCACAAAAGACATCCCAAATAATTTCAAAGAATCATCAATAAAAGAGACATTTCTTGATATAACACAATTAAATCAGAAATGAATAATATGCTGGCAACATATAAAATATACTATGGTAAAGTATATGAACTTTGTGTATACAAATGCATCACTGAATAATTCACTGCTTAAAGTGAAATTCAAAATAGAAAATAAAAAATATCTAGAACTGAACAACAACAAAAGTGCTACCTGGAAAATTTGTAAAATGAAGCTGGGTTACTATTTAGAGGCTGATTTAAAACTTTTAATCCATTCTTTTTAATTGTAGGAAGATTCAAACATGTACAAAATAGAGAGGAGAGTGTAATAATCTTCTTCTGTTCACTCATCTTCAACCATTATCAACACTTGACTATCTTGAATTATTTTGGAGTAAAAGGTACCATACATTTCATCCATAAATTCTTTAGTGTATATCTCTAAAAGATGCACCCATCCCCTTTTTAACCAAACAACTCTATCATTACAACAAATAATAATTCCCTAATAACTTGAATATAGTCTGTTTCAATCAGGATTCCAAGCAAAATTCATTTATTGCATTTAATTTATATGTCTTTCAGGTATCTTTTAATCTGTAAATTCCATTCCCTTCCTTTCTTTCTCTTCTCTCCCCACCCTCTCCTTGCTAATTATTTGTTGGAATCTTATGTTTTTCCTGTAGACGTTTGCACAATCTGGGTTTTATTGATTCCACCCCCATGGAATTGGAAGTGTTCCTCTGTTCACGGCACTTCCCATAAACTATTGGTTAGATGCTGGGGTGCAATTCAATCAAGGTTGCATTTGGGCAAGAATAATTCATAGGTGGTGGCAGATCCTTCCTGCTGCATCAATCTGGCAAGCTTTTGCAGTCATGGAGGATCCTTGTCTAACTCTGTATGCTCATTAAGGATGGCAAAGTGGTGCTATCCTAAGTCTATCATTATTCATTAACTAAAATTATTTCAAAAAGAGCCCTCCTGCATCAATTACTCCTTAGATTCTTTGAAGTATAGTCTGTATAGGAAAAACAGGATAAATTCTGACATTCTCCTTTGTTTAAGAGTTTTTAGAATAATGAGTTAATATACTAACATCAAGCATTGCCAAGAGGAATATTTTTAGTGTCATTATGAGCTCATAGGTTTTAATATACATGATGTATTTCAATCCTCTGCAGATATTATTCTTTTTCATGGTCATATTGTCCCATCTTTGGTCAGGGAGAATGAACCCCTTTAATTAGACGTCAGGGTCCTATTGTTATGACCCTGGTAGTCTTTGATTGCTTCTTTGTTATCTATTGTGACAGATGTTCCAGGCTCATTTTGTATATTTTCTGCCCCAGATCTGGACTCAGCCATTCTCCAAAAGGCACTAGTTCCTTTCACTTTTTAATGGACAGATTGGAAATAAATTAGTTATATAGTCATTTCAAGAACCTAGAAATGGAAATTTTTTTATAAAAGAAATGGGACAAATAGTAAAGTGAAGAACAGAAATTAAGAACTAAAAGATGGATCCTTGCAAAAACTAATAAGATTAGCATAATAATAACAGATAAACCTTTAACCAGACCGAGCAAGAGGGAAAAGGCAGAAATAAGCAATGTTACAGAGGAACAAAAAGAAGACAATGCTCTATATATAGTAGATAAAAAAATCATAACTTCATACTAGTGATCATTTAATATCAATAACATGGTAAACAGATATATTAGGAAAGTTCCTAAGAAAAATCTAAAAAGCAAATTAAATAAAAATAGAAATACTGAAGAAATCCAAAACCATGAGAGAAATTGAATGGGAAATCAAGACTTTACTCCCCAGGACCCAGAGGAATAGGTCAGGCTTGTCTGCCACTTTCACCCCAGTGACTTTTTAAAAGAGGACCTAGCTTGGCACAATCACACAATAAATAAATAGGTTCTAAATTAATTGAATTGAATATAAATAAACTGTTTCAAAGAAAGGATAAATATGGAAATTAACTCATGGAGGGGTGTAAGTAAATTCTCAGTGTTAAAATGAGGGAAGAAGAAAGGTGGGAAAGAAGTAGAAAAGTGGGAGAAAGGGAAGGAATCATAGATTAATCTCTCTTTAAAAATCCTTAGGTAAAATGTCACCAAACTGAATTCATGACAAAGTAGGGCATATTTGAGGAAGACAAGGAGCTCCATTAATAGAATAAACCATAATGTTAGATTAAATTAGAAAAACTATGTGATTATCTCAGCAAATACAGGAAAAGATTTGACAGGTCCAAGTTTTTCAGGATTAAAAGTAACTTTCAGCAAACTGGAAACAAAACAATGTCTTCAACCTGAGACAGGGAATTTATTAAAACCTAAAACAAATAATATACTTAATAGTCAAACATTAGAAACACTGTCCCTTTAAGAACAATGCAAAGTTGATGCATCATTGCTTCAGTTCACTATTGTACTGAATATCAGAAATTCCATTCTAACATACACATAAGAATTGAAAACAGGAAATTAAACTGTCTTTATTTGCAAATAAGAGAATTCCAAAGTACTGGGGGGTATAGTTAGGTCGTAGAGCATTTGCCTAGCATGGTTGAGGCCCTGTGTTTGATCCACAGCATAGCAAAAAGAAAACAGAACCCGCTAAATCTCTGGAGAAAAATATCTGCATATAAAAATCAATTGATACCAACCAAGAAAAGCCCAGGACCGGGTGGATATACAGCAGAGTTTTACAAGAACTTTAAAGAAGAACTAATACCAATACTCCACAATCTATTTCAGGAGATAGAAAAAGAGGGAGAACTTCCAAATTCATTCTATGAGGCCAATATCACCCTGATCCCCAAACCAGATAAAGACACCTCAAAGAAAGAAAACTACAGACCAATATCCCTAATGAATTTAGATGCAAAAATCCTCAATAAAATTCTGGCAAATCGTATACAAAAACATATCAATAAGATCATGCACCATGATCAAGTAGGATTCATCCCTGGGATGCAAGGCTGGCTCAATATACGGAAATCAATAAACGTTATTCACCATATGACTTAAAGATAAGAACCATATGATCTTCTGATAGATGCAGAAAAAGCATTCGACAAAGTACAGCATCCCTTTATGTTCAAAACATTAGAAAAACTAGGGATAACAGGAACTTACCTCAACATTATAAAAGCTATATATGCTAAGCCTCAGGCTAGCATCATTCTAAATGGAGAAAAACTGAAGGCATTCCCTCTAAAATCTGGAACAAGACAGGGATGCCCTCTCTCACCACTTCTATTTAATATAGTTCTCGAAATACTGGCCAGAGCACTTAGACAGACAAAAGAAATTAAAGGCATTAAGATAGGAAAAGAAGAACTTAAATTATCACTATTTGCGGATGATATGATCCTATACCTAGAAGACACAAAAGGGTCTACAAAGAAACTACTAGAGCTAATAAATGAATTCAGCAAAGTGGCAGGATATAAAATCAACACGCATAAATCAAAGGCATTCCTGTATAGCAGCAACAAATCTTCTGAACTGGCAATGAGGAAAACCACCCCATTCACAATATCCTCAAAAAAAATAAAATACTTGGGAATCAACCTAACAAAAGAGGTGAAAGATTTATACAATGAAAACTACAGAACCCTAAAGAGAGAAATAGAAGAAGATCTTAGAAGATGGAAAAATATACCCTGTTCATGGATAGGCAGAACTAACATCATCAAAATGGCGATATTACCAAAAGTTCTCTATAGGTTCAATGCAATGCCAATCAAAATCCCAACGGCATTTCTTATAGAAATAGATAAAGCAATCATGAAATTCATATGGAAAAATAAAAGATCCAGAATAGCAAAAGCAATTCTAAGCAGGAAGTGTGAATCAGAAGGTGTAGCGATACCAGATTTCAAACTGTACTACAGAGCAGTAGTAACAAAAACAGCATGGTTCTGGTACCAAAACAGGCGGGTGGACCAATGGTACAGAATAGAAGACACAGAGACTAATCCACAAAGTTACAACTATCTTATATTCGATAAAGGGGCTAAAAGCATGCAATGGAGGAAGGATAGCATCTTCAACAAATGGTGCTGGGAAAACTGGAAATCCATATGCAACAAAATGAAACTGAATCCCTTTCTCTCGCCATGCACAAAAGTTAACACAAAATGGATCAAGGAGCTTGATATCAAATCAGAGACTATGCATCTGATAGAAGAAAAGGTTGGCTCTGATCTACATATTGTGGAGTCGGGCTCCAAATTCCTTAATAGGACACCCATAGCACAAGAGTTAATAACAAGAATCAACAAATGGGACTTACTTAAACTAAAAAGTTTTTTCTCAGCAAGAGAAACAATAAAAGAGGTAAACAGGGAGCCTACATCATGGGAACAAATTTTTACTCCTCACACTTCAGATAGAGCCCTAATATCCAGAGTACACAATGAACACAAAAAATTAAACAATAAGAAAACAAATAACCCAACCAACAAATGGGCCAAAGATCTGAACAGACACTTCTCAGAGGAGGACATACAATCAATCAATAAGTACATGAAAAAATGCTTACCATCTCTAGCAGTCAGAGAAATGCAAATCAAAACCACCCTAAGATACCATCTCACTCCAGTAAGATTGGCAGCCATTAGGAAGTCAAACAACAATAAGTGCTGGTGAGGATGTGGGGAAAAGGGTACTCTTGTACATTGCTAGTGGGACTGCAAATTGGTAAGGCCAATTTGGAAAGCAGTATGGAGATTCCTGGGAAAGCTAGGAATGGAACCACCATTTGACCCAGCTATTGCCCTTCTCAGACTATTCCCTGAAGACCTTAAAAGTGTACTACAGGGATACTGCCACATCGATGTTCATAGCAGCACAATTCACAATAGCTAGACTGTAGAACCAACCCAGATGCCCTTCAATAGATGAATGGATAAAAAAAAAATGTGGCATTTATACACAATGGAGTACTACACAGCATTAAAAAATGACAAAATCATGGAATTTGCAGGGAAATGGATGGCACTAGAGCAGATTATGCTAAGTGAAGCTAGCCAATCCCTAAAAAACAAATACCAAATGTCTTCTTTGATATAATGAGAGCAACTAAGAACAGAGCAGGGAGGAAGAGCAGGAGGAAAAGATTAACATTAAACCGAGACATGAAGTGGGAGGGAAAGGGAGAGAAAAGGGAAATTGCATGAAAATGGAAGGAGACCCTCAATGATATATAAAATTACATATAAGAGGTTGTGAGGGGAATGGGGAAAAAAAGGAGAGAAATGAATTACAGTAGATGGGGTAGAGAGAGAGAAGATGGGAGGGAAGGGGAGGGGGGATAGTAGAGGATAGGAAAGGTAGCAGAATACAACAGTTACCAATATGGCATTATGTAAAAATGTGGATGTGTAACCGATGTGATTTTGCAATCTTTGTAATGTTTTGAACAACCAATAAAATAAAATAAATTTTAAAAATCAATTGAAATTGTGTATAATAATAATTGATTAGAAAAGATAAGAAAATATCCCATTCATAACATCATAATATAAAAATCTACAAGGATCCTTGGAATAAATATATACTTCATGGGAAGAAATTACAAAATATTATTGAAGTACATGAAGGGATATTCGAATAAATAGAGAATACTCTCCATTCAAAAAAGAAATATTTAATATCATAGAGATGTCAAGTCTTACCCAAAGTAACCTCTAAATTTAATGCAATTCCAATCAATGTCCAATCAATATTCTATCAGAGGTCTTATTTATGGAATCTAATAAGCTCATCCTTAAATTCACAGAGAAGAGCAAAGAGCCAAGAAAGTCAATGGCTGTTGTGGAGAAGAGGAACAGGTGTGTCTGAGGAACAGAGCGGGAGGGGAGCAGGTCCTGGTGCTACTAGATGTCAGACTTTCTATAAAGCCACCATAACCAAGAAAGAGTGGTACTAGTGGCACAATGGATAAAGAATTCCAACTCTGCCACTTATTAGTTATGTAACAAGGGCAAAATCCTCTGAACAACTTCTCTAAAGCCATTTGGAAATTTAGTTGTTTTTTAAATTGATTTTTATTTTTTTAAATACATGACAGCGGAATGCATTACAATTCTTATTACACATATAGAGCACAATTTTCCATATCTTTGTATATAAAGTATGTTCATGCCAATTCATGCCTTTATACAGGTACTTTGTTGTTGTTGTTGTTGTTTTTGCATTACAATTCTTCCTACACATACACACCACAATTTTTCATATCTCTGTATATAAAGTATGTTGGCACCCAATTCATGTCTTCATACATGTACTTTGGACAATGATGTCCATCACATTCCACCATCCTTGCTAATCCCCTGCCCCCTCCCTTTCCCTCCCTCTCCTCTTCTCTATCCTAGAATTCATCTATTCCTCCCATGCTCCCGCTCCCTATCCCACTATGGTCAGCCTCCTTATATCAGAGAAAACATTCAGCATTTGTTTTGGGGGGAATTGGCTAACTTCACTTAGCATTATCTTCTCCAATGACCTCCATTTACCTGCAAATGCCATGATTTTATTCTCTTTTATTGCAGAGTAATATTCCATTGTGTATATGTGCCACATTTTTTTATCCATTCATCCACTGAAGGACATCTAGGTTGGCTCCACAGTTTAGCTATTGTGAATTGTGCTGCTGTGTACATTGATGTTGCTGTGTCCCTGTGGTATGCTGTTTTTAAGTCCTCTGGGTATAGAACAAGAGAGGGATAGCTGGTCAAATGGTGGTTCCATTCCCAGATTTCCAAGGAATCTCCATACTGCTTTCCATATTGGCTGCACCAATTTGAAGCCCCACCAGCAATGAATGAGTGTGCCTTTTTCCCCACATCCTCTCCAACGCTTGTTGTTGTTTGTATTCTTGATAGCTGCCATTCTGACTGGAGTGAGATGATGTATTAGGGCAATTTTGATTTGCATTTCTCTAATTGCTAGAGATGATGATCATTTTTTCATATATTTGTTGATTGATTATATATCCTCTTCTGAAAAGTGTCTGTTCATGTCCTTGGCCCATTTGTTGATTGAGTTATTTGGGTGGTTTTTTGTTTGTTTGTTTGTTTTGTTTTTTATTTTGTATTTGTTTTGTTTTGTTTTTGGTGCTTAGCTTTTTGAGTTCTTTACATACCCTAGAGATTAGTGCTCTATCTGATGTATGAGGGGTAAAAATAAGAAATAGCCCAAGATGTAGGCTCTCTGTTCACCTCACAGATTGTTTCTTTTGTGGAGAAGAAACTGTTTAGTTTGATTCCATCCCATTTATTGAAATATCTCTAACATAGGTCCGTTAAGTAAACTATATAGATCACTGGTCAATTAAGTAGAAAACAGTAGGGACAAAAACGGGTGGATATGTGTCTAATATTAATTATTAAAAATATTAATTAAGCTGTAATAATACTAATTAAAAATATTAAATGGGAAAACCCCACTTCCAAAGTTTTGGTCTCATCCAATCTTCAGGGCCTTTTCTGCTCTACTGTTAGCCCCACGTAACCTATATTTATAAGAAATAAAAAATTGAGCTGGGGATGTGGCTCAGCGTTAGAGCACTCATCTAGCACATGTGAGGCCCTGGGTTCAATCCTCAGCACCACATATAAATAAATAAACAAACAAACAAATAAATAAATAAATAAATGTATTGTGTCCAACTACAACTAAAAACTAAATATTAAAAAAAAAAGAAAAGAAATTGGTGGCTCCTGACCCTCCCCTCCTCACTGCTGCTGTGTCTTGACCAGCATTCTTATTTCTGATGCTGGTTTGCACCAGATGCCATCCCTCTCCCCACTGAGAATTCAGAGGTCCTCAACGGTTTCCTTGACCTGGATGCTACCTATCCACCCAAATACACATAGCTCAGTAAAAATCTCAGTCCTTTCCCCGACTCTGGTGACAGCCCACACAGGAGAAGAATATGCACCCACCTGCTCAGTGGATATGGGCTAATAAGATACTGAGGGTATCTCACTTTAATTAGAAATAACTTTTTAGTTCTAGAAGGTATTATATGAATCCTCAACAGTAGTTATAGGTAATTTGACTTGATTTGTTTGCTTAGGTTTATTTCCCAAATTTTCTATCCCACAAGTAACACATTTTATAAGCATAAAAAATTAGAGGCATGTTAGAGGTATAAACAAAGTTAAATGATATGTTTTATTTCATTTTTAATGTAAAAGATATATTGCAATCATACGTCTCCTCTTTGAAGGAAAAGGCAATAGTTTCAGCTGAGTTTCTTGGGAAGTTCCTGGTCTCTACCATCAGGTCCCAGATTTCAATATTGTCATTGTCTCCCACTAAGACATAATTTTCCTTATAGGTGTCATAATAAGGTCAGAGAAACTAGAGACTTCGTTACTTGGTAACAAAAGTTATAAATTATTTCTTTTGATAGTGTGATTTTAAAATTTATTACATGTGACATACTTGCCTTCAACAGCATAGAACCAAATTGAGATTATTAATCCAGGATATGAGTTGAAGCAATCAATAATGGCCATAATGAGAATGGCCTTTCTTGGCATCTCTCAATCCAGTCAAGTTTACAACTTATACTGCTTCTTTGAGCCCAAGAAGTATTGCAATTCTGATCCTCATTTAATTTGGTGAACAGAAATTATAAACAGTCCTGATTGGAATCTCTAGACCTCAGATTTTCCCAACCGTTTTCTACACCACTACATAGGTGACACAAGATGTCTCCATGAAGTTCATTCTCACAAGAACATGCTGTAATTATGGTTAGCCACGAAATAAAATAGGCCATTGTTTATGCATGGTTCTTAATAATTCCTTTCTCTTTTCCTCAAGAAATAACACCAAAGACAGACCTTAAGACCTTAAGGCTCTTCCAAAGAATAGAGCCAATAGAATGTGTATATAAGATAGAATATAATAAGATAGGATAGGATATATGATATATATTCATATAAATTCATAATATAATTCATATATGATACACATCTTATTTGTTTGATTGTTTATTTGTTTATTTATTTATTTTCAGTCCTACTATGGCCTTCTATAAGCTGAAGAGACTAAGAAACCAGTAGCTAGCTGATCAGGCCAAGAATCTGGAGTCTTGGAACAAGAGGGGTCAATGCAGCCTCCATCAGAGGCTGAAGGCCTGGAAGCTCCCGGGACAGTAACTGATGCAAAAACTGAAGAATCTGGAATCTTATGTCTGCAGACAGTGGTAGCAACAAAAACAACAACAAAAAAATAATGCACCCACTCAAAAAGAGTGGAGGCTGCCCAGGCATCTGAGTTTTCCCTTCTCCCACTTTGTCATTGATGTTCCATGGGGCTCCCAGCCTATCAGACAGTGCTGCCACCATTCAGGGTAGGTTTTCTCTACTCAGCTTACTGACCCACCTGCCAATCATTGCTGGAAACACACACACAGACACACCCAGAAGTCTGCTTCACTAATGTTCTTGGCATCTCTCAATCCAGTCAAGTTTACAACCAACGTTAACCATCACAAGGGGACACCCTGAAACTTCTTTAGTTTTTAAGCTCATTAAATTGCTCAAAACTCACAGGTTTCTTTCACCAACTCATCACTGTCATAAGACAACACCTGAGTCTTGCTGTAAAGACTGAGCCTCGGGCAGAAGCTCTTTAGTGATACTACCTTCTGAGGAGAAGAACACTCTTCCCAGTAGTCAAGAACATCTCAGGCCTCCCAAGGAAGCACCTAGAATCATCTCTCTCTCCCAACCCATGATGGCGGTGGTGGAATTCTAGAATGCACTGTGGATTTTATTGCACATTCACCTTTCATCCCAATGTATAAATTTAATAGAACTAATTCTTAAGACTAGGAATTTTTAAAATCCTTTCTGAGTTGAGTGAAGGTTTTCCTGGTAAAACAGGAAGCAGGAATCTTTTGGTTCAGTGGCACTTTTAAAAAGAAGTTTAATTGAAGTCTGAAATGTTGCATAAATGGAAGATATAAGTTTTAATTGAAAAATAATTATAACCACTTAATCATTTTTAAATGAGGGCTGTAATTGCAGTCAGCACACAATAGCCACATACAGACACTGAGATTTCTGCAATAAAGCAGGGATGGTACAGCTTGATTTGCTAATAGCACTTCCACTTCTCCTCCCTTTTGTCTCAAAGATTAATTCAGGCAAGGGCTATTAGTGCTGTTAATTGGTTCTGCAATTTAGACCTTGTGCCTGTGAATGAATGACTGATGCAGTCGCTCAGCCAATAAATGGGAGCACTCCGTCAATGCTTCCCATTGTCCAGCAGGGCATCATTCGGGCTGCCCAGCCTCCCTCCCACTAGCCCTGGGGGACAAAAGGCCCAGTGCCTCTTCTAGGTCACAGTTTCAGAAGGACCTATGATAGGTCGGCAAGATGCCTTTGAAATGAGGCCGACTTGAATCTGGTGGATATCCCACTAGCACTCTGCCTCCTCACCCTCTTCTTGCTCTGCTAGAAGGCTGTGAAGGAGCAGGAGGCCCAGTCGTCATGAAGCTTGGCAAAAGGAAGCACCAACTGTAATATTAGCTTGAAGATAAATATACCCCAGAGCTCAGGGAGAAAACCTTCTTTAATTGCTGCAGCGTCTTCTTGGCATGGGCAACCACACCCCAGGGAGGCTTTGGAGAGTTATCAGGCCCAGAGGAGAGCCATGCAGATTGTGCCTTCCCCCTCCCCCTGCCCCAAAAAAAACCCTGGAGATAATCACAGGCTGAAACATCACCACAGAGGCATCTTGATTGAAGACCCCTACTCAACAGCATCATTTGCAAAACTACGCTGGATTTCACAATTGAGAAAACTGTCATGAGAGAGCCCCCCCCCCGCCGCCTCACAATTGCAGCTCCTCACTCTCTGCCACACATTCAGGTCAATGCTCTTCTGAATGAAGATATTAAGAATCAAGGACTTGCCTGCTGGATTAGCTCTTTGGAGCATCCTCAAGTCAGAAATAGAGAAAGAAGGGTGTGGCATTCCCCAAATGAAGGGAGGGTGGTTAGAATGAAAAGGGCCTCTGGGACCCACTTGACATTGAACATGGACAATCTCTGAACTCTGTGAACTCTGTGCAGACTGTGCTTTGGGGTTGCACATTCATGCCTCTGCTCAGGGGCGCCATATTCAGCTAGTTCCCATTCATGGAGTGAATCTTAATTCCAAAAGAAGTGTTTGCAATGTCTTCTTCTATTCATACAAGAAAGACTGCACCATATGGGAAGGAGATCCAGTGCCAAGGTGAGAGTGAAAAGGAAAGCTAAAGCACTGAGAGGCCGTTTCCAGAATAATAAGTTATGAGTATGGATCCCCAGACACAGACTCAGGTGTACAAGAAAATAAGCACTCACCCTTTGATAACTAAGGATAAATTTTACTTTTGAGCCCCATTATGCTCAATGACAGAAACTGGGCCTTCTTTCTATGTTTTCCTCCAATCTCCAGAATTAATAAGGTACCAAGATATCAGGGATGAATCATATGTAGAGAATTTAAAGGTGATAATCATATTCACTAAACGTATGCTTTTTATTATCATTAAATGGCCTTTCCATGTGTTGCCAATGATAACTACTTGTCCCAAAAAAAAATATCTTTCATGGGATTAAAATATGAACAATTGCAGCATTTATTCTTGGATATTAATAATAAATATGTAAGCTTTGAATTAGCCCATTTTTACAACTTCTATTTTAATAAGAATTTTCTACTTAGAAGTTCAGAAGTTCAGAAAGTCCCCAGCTGTTCAAGTTGGCCCAAAGACTCCGAGACTGCACTGTATACATTCATTTCAAGGGTAAGTGCTTTTATTTTATTTTATTTCTTAATCCTGCATATCCATGTTTACTGTAGTACTGTTCGAAATAACCACCTTCTGGAATCAGCCTAGATGCTCATCAGTGGATGAATGAATGAATGAATGAATAATGAAACTGTGGGATACATGCATAGTGTAATATTGTTTGGCCATAAAGAAGAATGAAATCATGTCATTCACAGGATGAAACTGAAGATCTTCATGTTAATGACATAAGCCAGACTCAGAAAGATAACTATATCACATGTTTTCTTTCATATAAAATCTAGAAAAAATAATTGGAAGGAAAATCACTAGAGAATGGGAAGGGCATGAAGGGGAAGGCAGCAGGAAGAGGGAAATAAGAGTGGATATGATCAAAGTACATTATATGCAGGTATGGAATTATCAAAAATAATTCCATATTTTGTACTATTAATATGCAGCATTACAATTTTAAACAAGAATCTTCAATATGTTCATGCCTTTGACCTACAGTCACACTTCTAAGACCCTTTCTTAAAAGAAACAAGAATAAACAAAAAAGAATAACTTAAATGTGTAACCACAACCATGTAGTCGAGTAAACCATGGCATAGTATGCAATCAATAAAAGTATTATTATGCAAAGTGTATAACAACACAGAAAAGCTTAATGACAATTTTTAAAGTAATAAATAAGATATGTGTATGTGTGTGTGTGTGTGTGTGTGTGTATGTGTATGATCTCCCCAATTCCTTAAGTATGGGCTGTACCTAGTCACTTCCTTCCAATGGGTATCATATGGAAAGTGTGGTATTAGTAATAGGAGAACCTGAATGTGGGGTATTTAAGAACTCTCTACTATACTCCAAAGTGTTTTCTATAAATTAAAACAGTTCCAAACAACAATCTATTTTCAAAAATTATATGCATAATTATAACTATTTTTATTTAAAAAAAATTATTTTCATTATTAAATACATTTTTAAAGGCCTACATGTAAACAGTGACTACTCTGTGTGTAGTAGGTAATTCTTCTTCTCAAAATGTTTAATAGATTTAAAAAATTATTTGCTACAAATATTTATAATTGTTAATGCAAAACTTTACACTTATGGACATTAACCAAACCTATGTAGTGCAAAGTTACTGAGACACAGAGTTTCAAGGATAAGTTTTCTTTTTTCTTGCTGATGGCATGATTTTTTTTTCAATTTTTAATTTTAATTTGTTATATATGAAAGCAGAATGCATCACAATTAAGTTCTTAAGGACTGATAATCATTCATGTTTGCTACAGGCATACTTTACTATCACCAGCTCCTAAGGTACTATATGTTCCTACTTATAATTAGGAGATTTGCAGGTCAAGAACCTGTTTTACTTCCATTCTGCCATTCTATGAGTTTAAACTCAGAAGTTTTCTTGAGTTTAAACTTTACAACAGAGAACAAACTACAATGTAATTTTTTTCCTTTTAAAGAAATTTCTCATAAATTCAATGCAATGCCAATCAAAATCCCAACAACATTTCTTGTAGAAATAGATAAAAGAATCATGAAATTCATATGGAATAATAAAAGACCCAGAATAGCAAAAACAATGCTAAGCAGGAAGTGTGAATCAGGCGGTATAGCGATACCGGGCTTCAAACTATACTACAGAGCAATAGTAACAAAACAGCATGGTACTGGTACCAAAACAGGCGGGTGGACCAATGGTACAGAATAGAGGACACAGAAACCAATCCACAAAACTACAACTATCTTATATTTGATAAAGGGGCTAAAAGCATGCAATGGAGGAAGGATAGCATCTTCAACAAATGGTGCTGGGAAAACTGGAAATCCATTTGCATCAAAATGAATCTGAATCCCTATCTCTCGCCATGCACAAAAGTTAACTCAAAATGGATCAAGGAGCTTGATATTAAATCAGAGACACGGCATCTGATAGAAGAAAAAGTTGGTTATGATCTACATACTGTGGGATCGGGCCCCAAATTCCTCAATAGGACACCCATAGCGCTAGAGTTAACAACTAGAATCAACAAATGGGACTTACTCAAACTAAAAAGTTTTTTCTCAGCAAGAGAAACAATAAGAGAGATAAACAGGGAGCCTACATCCTGGGAACAAATCTTTAATCCACACACTTCAGATAGAGCCCTAATAACCAGAGTATACAAAGAACTCAAAAAATTAGACAATAAGATAACAAATAACCCAATCAATAAATGGGCCAAGGACCTGAACAGACAGTTCTCAGAGGAGGACATACAATCAATCAATAAGTACATGAAAAAATGCTCACCATCGCTAGCAGTTAGAGAAATGCAAATCAAAACTACCCTAAGATACCATCTCACTCCAGTAAGATTGGCAGCCATTAGGAAGTCAAACAACAATAAGTGCTGGAGAGGATGCGGGGAAAAGGGCTCTCTTGTTCATTGCTGGTGGGACTGCAAATTGGTGCAGCCAATTTGGAAAGCAGTATGGAGATTTCTTGGAAAGCTGGGAATGGAACCACCATATGACCCAGCTATTCCCCTTCTCGGTCTATTCCCTAAAGATCTAATAAGAGCATGTTACAGAGACACTGCTACAACGATGTTCATAGCAGCACAATTCACTATAGCAAGATTATGGAATCAGCCTAGATTCCCTTCAATAGATGAATGGATAAAAAAAATGTGGCATTTATACACAATGGAGTATTACTCTGCATTAAAAAATGACAAAATCATAGAATTTGGAGGGAAATGGATGGCATTAGAGCAGATTATGCTAAGTGAAGCTAGTCAATCTTTAAAAAACAAATACCAAATGACCCCTTTGATATAAGGGGAGTAAACAAGGACAGGGTAGGGACGAAGAGCTTGAGAAGAAGATTTACATTAAACAGGGATGAAAGGTGGGAGGGAAAGGGAGTGAGAAGGGAAATCGCATGGAAATGGAAGGCGATCCTCAGGGTTATACAAAATGATATATAAGAGGAAAGGAGGGGTAAGACAAGATAATATAAATGGAAGAAATGATTTACAGTAGAAGGGGTAGAGAGAGAAAAGGGGAGGGGAGGGGAGGGGAGGGGAGGGGGGATAGTAGAGAATAGGACAGACAGCAGAATACATCAGACACTAGAAAGGCAATATGTCAATCAATGGAAGGGTAACTGATGGGATACAGCAATCTGTATACGGGGTAAAGTTGGGAGTTCATAACCCGCTTGAATCAAACTGTGAAATATGATGTATTAAGAACTATGTAATGTTTTGAACGACCAACGACCAAAGAAATTTCTTTCTTTCAAAAAAGAAAGAAATTTCTCATGTAAATAAAAAGCACTAATTTATTACTTTCCTCCTTTTTCATATTGCATTTGTTTTATCTATTTATTTTGTTTACTGGCATGATTATTTATAGAAGTTAGATAAAAGAAAAATTTTGTTGCCCACCTTTCTTCTTTGGCCATTACTATTATCTATTTCATTAAAAGATTATACTAAGGACAAGTTGGTCACAGAGAGGGAGGAAATGTTCACAAATGATCACACAAACCAGATCCGCCATTGTTAGAGTGGGCATGCTGATTTCTGAAGCATGGCTGATTCTGGTTGCTCTGGCTTGTGGACCTTTTGCTATATAAGAATTATCAGGAAAGCCATGGGGCCTTCTTGCATGGTCATCCCAGGCAAGGAAAGAACTAATGCAAGACTAGGTCTGTGTGGACCTAGGGAAGGAGAAATGAACTTTATTCTCATGGTTATACTGGTCCCCTAAACTGAAGTGAAACAGGAGAGGAAAAAAACAGGAAATATCTCCAACAGCAAATGGTGGATCTCCCATAGGGACATGTCTGAGCACAGCAAGAACTGCTGAGACACACTGAGACAGTCCCCAGAAATATGATCTCTGCAAATGGACCAGAAATGGCCACTGAACTCACTGTCACAAGTGAAGGCTTTTAGAAGCTTCTTAGCCAGAGGAAAATTGAAATTGATCACAGAATCTATCTGTACATGCTAAATCATATAGATAGGATATTTCAGTTAACTATATAGTAAAATAATGAGTTCAGTCTCACTACCAAACTCCTTTGAAGTTCCAAAAGCCTGGTTCAGATAGCTCTGCACTGCTTGACTTTTAGAAGCAGGGGGTACTCTCAGAGAGGCCAACTAGGTAAGCAGCAGTCCCCCAACCAAAGGCCATGTTAACAAGCCTCCTTCTGTCTGACTAAGCTTCATCCTATGTTCATACTCTTCTATTAAAAAATTAAATAACACTATAAAACCTTGAGTCAAACAGAAGATAAAAATCTGAAAAAAACTCTAATCTAAAATGGTAATTGGAAGCACTCATTTTATATATAATTGGGGAGCAGAAACCCCTGTCTACCAATTTGACATTAATTTTACTAAAAGAAGATATTAAAACACAATCTTGTAATGGAATTATTAATCGGATCGAAAATTAACTTGCCAAGATGAACAAGTAAATCAAAAGAAAAGAAAGAAAAACATCCAAAAATTCAGGAAAAGGTGCTCATCAGTAAACAAAAATCAAATAACCACAAATTAAAATGAGGCATCATTTCCACCTTGGAATTAATAAAAATATTGATACCGTTCAGTTTTCAAGCATATGGAAAATTGTCATTAAAAACAAACTGTCAGAAAGCATGTTAACTAGTCTAACTTCTCAGAGAACAATACAATCAAAATTCTAACCTTGCACCTCTTTTATGTTCTTACCAAATATTTTACTTCAAGAAGGAAAAAAATGAGGAAAAGATTAAAGTTCTTAAGATATCAATACCATCAAAGCTGGGGTTATGGCTCAGTGGTATGCTTACCTAGCATGTGAGAGGCCCTGGGTTTGATCCTCAGCGCCACATATAAATAAATAAATAAATAAATAAATAAAGGCATTGTGTCCAACTACAACTAAAAAATAAATATTTTAAAAAGATATCAATACCATAATTCTTTATAATAAAAACATTAGAAACAATGTTTTTACATACATTAATATGAAAGTAATTAAATAAATGATAAGAGTCTCATGATGGAATTCTATTAAGCCTTCTAAAAGATTGATGTAAATTCGGATATAATGGAATAAAAAATTATACCAAGATATATTAAGTAAAAAATAAAAGGGTATAGAATATGGGGTGTGATTAGCACATTAAATAGACATCACTTTGGACATGATAAAGATTCAGTTATATTTTGGGTATTTGTTGCCATTTGAAAATTTGGGCAGTGGATGTTAATTTCCCTTGTAAGTAGATGAAAACCCCAGAAGGCCCATGATCTTCCTGCTCACTCTGATTAGCAGACAGCCCTGCCATCCCTTTAAGCTACAATTACCATCTCAATTCAGAAATCAGAATGGTCAGTCCAAGGTATTAATTAAAACTGCAAACCTCAGTTAATATCATTTATATGTGAAATCTATTAAGATAGTCATCCTTTGCCTGTATGCTCCAGCTTGGCCTTGTCGTTTAGCTTTGCTGTTGGTATGTTTTTCTATATAGCAGACCTGTCTCAGGCCAGAGTCTGCCATTGAAAAGCAGGGCAGAGCTTTCATCTTTGCTCTTCTTCATTCAGATCTGCTGCTGCTTCCTTTCCCTTCTGCCCCAGCTATGCCCCTGCCCCCATCCTTTCCTGCAAAGACCTGGCAGCTAAGTCTGGCTCCTTGTGGGTGGGAGGTGGAAGGAGGTAGTGGGGTGGGGGCACTGGTGGCCTTCCAATGACAAGCCCTTTGTTGGATCAAAGAAACTAAATCAGAAATGAAGGATACAGTAATGGGACGCTAAAGACAAAATCTAATCTGAAGTCAGAGGCAACAGGTGGGGCCCAGCTCTGAGGGAGGCAACAGACAGGAAGAAAGGACATCCCAGGGGCCAGGGAAGTGATGAACAGTGATTAGGAGGTGAGAAAGACTGCCTGCTCAAGAAACAGGGGTAACACAGGGAATTAGAAAAGAGGGAGAGGGAAGAGGAGGGAAGATCCTGGTTACCCAGCCTCACTAACCCAGGCAGTTGTATTTATTACCACCCCCTGAGCAATGGGTCGTATTAGTGTTCATTTAACAAGTGGCATAATTGAGGATCTGAGAAGCCAAGTTAAAAGTTCATCCTGGGTCCCTTTATTCCAAACCCCTGTTCCTTCCATGTCTTTGGTTCTCAAACAACAACCTACAAAATCTATAACAGGCTGGTTGTTCAGAACCATCTGGAGAATGTCTTTAAAATCCATAATCCCTGGTCTCATCTCAGTCCTAATGAATCAGAGTCTCTGGGAGAGAGGACCAGGAAGCAAGATCTGTGCATAAGTTTCTTAGTGATCCTGAGGTAAGGCAAGTTTGAGGACTACTTGATAAGCTGAATCACATTACCTCCAACATATTCGAAGGATGAGGGGAAATGAACTATTATTGCCTGAGCACCTACTTGACTTGACTTTAATACAAGAACTTCCTGGGCATTATCACTCGTTGCCCTTCCTGAACACACCAGTGAATGAGCCAAGGAGAGTCACAGTGGTAGGAGGTGGTGAGAGAACCAGGACTAGGTCCAGACCCCAAACTCCAGGATTCTGGTCCCTAGTCTTCATATCTTCCCCTTTTACTGAAGGGGAAAAGACTTCATGAAGGGGTGGTGGGAATCCAGATGGCAGGGCTAACTAGAGCAACTCTATGGGTCCCGCAGGAGGGAGTGCTTCAGACTGTGGAGGACGCTGGCTGGGAAGCCATTGTGAGGGAAGCTGAGGAAAGGGCCTGGTCTGTGCAAGTGTCTTCACCCAGCGTTTCCTGAATCCCAATCCAGTGAGGAGACTTCACGTGGCCTTAAGGAGCCTTTATTCCAAGGGAATGGCTCCCTCTTGTGGCAGCGGCCACTCATCACTGAATGCTCTGTCCAGGCAGCACAAGGACCATAGAGGCAACCTGGATACAAATTGGAATCACCTGGGAGCTTTTAAAATGTACTCATGTCCCAAGCCATTGAAATCTCAATGCCTGGAAAGATGTGAACCAATGCTGTCCAATGCAGCAGCCTCTAGCGACATACAATTATTAAACATTTGACATGTAGCTAGTCCAAACTGAGATAAAGTGACACAGGATTTCAAAAGCTCAGTACAGGTTAAAAAAAAAAAAAAGATACCTCAATAATTGTTGTTAATTAAATGTTGAAATGGTATTTTTAATACATTGGATTAAATAAGATACATTACTAATTTAATTCACCTGTTCTTTTTAAAATACAGCTAGTAGGAAATACAGAATTACATATGTGGCTTATATTTGTGGCTCCGATCATATATAAGATTTTCAGTTTGTGCAAATTAAAATGCTGTTCCCAGTTAAATTTGGATTTCGGATAAACACAAAAATTTTTAATATCTTTAGTAAATTTTTAGTATAAATGCCTCAGACTATATTATTCATTTATCTGAAACTTGAATTTAACAAGGTATCATGTATTTTATGTGGCCACCCTATTATGTCTGTTGGATAGCACCAACTGGACTTGGACTCTTGGCTCCTCGGTGTGGTCTGAAGACCAGCAGCCCAAGTCTTACCTGGGAGCTTGTCAGAAATACAGACCTCACTCCCAGCTACTGAACCAGAATCTGCAGTTTAACAAGATCCCCAGGTGATTCCTGCAGACCTCAGTGTTGGAGACGAACTAAGCTTGAGAGCCACCAGCTAAGGGGAGGCATACAGAGAAGAAAGATGGGGTCCTCCAGTGCCCCTGGGCAAGGCAAACAGCCCTGGATTCCAGACCCTGAAACCACCCACTTCTCTCCTTATCCCCACAGAAAGGTTGGTTGAATACATTTATGTATAAATGTATGAGTGAGTAGATTAAAAAAATGAGTGAATAAATGGCTGAATGCGTGAATGAGTGAATGTTTGAAATACCAAATAAATTCAAGAGCAAACAGAAGATGTTTGAATGGATAAATGCACAGTGAACTCTGAACTACACAAGGGCTAAGAAGAGGCAGATGGATCATAAAGAAAATTAAATGAATGGATGAATAAAAATGAAATGAATGCATGAATGTCTATTTGTCTAAACTGTGACTTTATCCTTTCTGTCTTCTCAGGGGCTTAATCCCTCATTTATCTTTTCTCTCTTCTGGATTTCTCTTTCTCTTCTTTCTTTGTTTCCCATCAGCATTTACACACTTCAACCATGCCTTCCCACCCTCCCCACCTTTTACAGAATATCTACTATTATTCTCTTCCCTTCCTCATTATCTACTCACTCCTCTTCTCTCTACACTCTGGCTTTCTTCCTTACCACTGTACTAAAATTATCCTTGGCAGAGGCACCAGTGAACATCCTTGTCACCTCACAGCCCTCTGCTTGCTTGCTCTCTAGCAGCACTGGGCACTGTCACACTCTTCTCCTCTGAGGACTCTTTTCTCTTGCCTTCCATAACCTCACATCCTCAGCCTTCTATCATCTCTCTGGTTAGTCCTTCCCAGTCTTTTTGCTGATGGCTCTTTCTCTACCTACCCTCTTAAATATTGATAGTTTTCCAAAAGACCTGACTGTGGCCCTCTATGCCATAGATTCTGACTCTCTTCCTAGGTTGTCATTCCTCTGAAAACCATTTCGCCTCCCTCATCATTCATATACTGGTGACTCAAAAACCTGTACCTCCAGATCTACATCTGACTATTTACGGGACTTCTCTATGTGAATAGCATGAGATACCTCAAAATCAATCCATACCCAACGGAACACATCTTCCTCCTTTCTGAAGTGGTTTTCTCTCACATTTTTTATTTCAATAAAATCTGCCAAAATCCCCTAGATACCAAGGGATAAATTGGGGACATTTTTTAGAATCTTCTTCTCAACATTATTCACCAAAGCCCACTGATCCTGCCACCTCTGGGACAAGTACTGCAGGTTGACCTCTCTACCACCATTCCATATACAGTCTAGCATACCTTCCTGTACAGAGATGGTATGTTTCACTTTGTTTCTTTGCCACTGAGGAAGACCTATGTGATTAAAGTTCTTCTAATTAGATAAGCCTGTGTGTGGCTTTGATCAGAATCAAGTTATGTAGGAAAAGAGGCCAGGAATGGGGCAACCCTGTTGCTGGGATGAACAGTAGCAGAGGCAGTGTGCAGTTCTGGGGTTAGTAGAGGCAGGGTCAGCTTTGTGGCTATGACAAAGACTTCTCTTCTATCTCCTCTAGAGCTTTTCACCAGAAACTGCCTAGAGTCTATTCCATGAGATTTCCTAAATGTTCTGTGAGATACCTAATAACCTATAATAAATCCCTTCCCTCTTAAATCACCTGGAATGGACTCTGGATTTTTTGTTTGATTGTTTGTTTTGCAACTAAGAACCTTGACCAATACAACATTCTAGGCAAATCTCAAATCCATCACTTTTCTCCACTGGTGACTCCTTGAGTCCAGGCCACCGTGAGTTCTTGCCTGGCTCATTTGAAGCCTCTCAGATTTCCCACTGTTAGTCAGTTGCTCGCTGGCCCATTCCATTCTGTATTTATTACCCAAGTAAACTTAAATGTAAATATGAGCATGACCCTCCCTTACTTAAACTCCTCCTCTGCTAATCATCACTCTTTGGACAGAGTCTAAAATCTTTAAGATGACCCTCTGTGGCCTACAGGTCTTCTCCCTGCCCCAGCTTTTGTCCAACCCTCTGACTCTCTCCTCCACACTGACCCCACGTCTTTGGGCACTGTAGACATTCCAGAACCCCTTGGCATCCTCATTCCTCATCCCCAGCCTTTGCACAAACTGCTGCCTCCCTGGAACACTCTTCCCATGGTTCTTCTCCATTTCTGGCTTACTTCCAAACATCCTTCAGGTCTCCAGACACTTTTACAACTACAGAGATGAAATAAGGTTCACTGGGGAACCACTCTGTACTACACCTGTTGCCTGTTTTTGCTAATTTCCTTGCTGTCTGTTTCCCACCTCCTGACTGTGAACTCCTAGAGGGATAACTCCATGTCTATATCTTTCATACAGAATCCTCAGCACCTTGAAGAATTATTAGGATGCTCATTGATGTTTTGAGTAAGTGAACCAGCTTTAGAAAACACTTGCCCATAAATTGCACCTAATCTCTCAGTGCCTCAGTCCCTTCATCTGTATAGTAGGAACAGATCTATCTCACAGGGTTGTTATGAAGATTAACGGGTCAATACCTCTAAAGAACTTATATAATGACGGGCATAGCATAAGTGATCCATAAATGTCAGTGGTCACTATTATCAGTGCTCCACATGCAGATCCTCTGGTTGAATGGATATTGTGGAAAGTGAGGAAGAAGCTAAACTTGAAATATGGGTGTGTATGGTATGGGGCAGGAAGAGATGCAGAGAGGCAGGATCCCAGAGGCAAAAGTAATGACAACATAAGACCCTCCAGAAACCTTGGGTGGGACTGTGGAGACCTCTGGGTCATAGAATGATCTCAGGAGGCTGAATGCTCTAGGTAACAATGGCATGTACACAGATGTGACTTTCCACCTCCAGGAGAACAATAAGCCTTTAGACACAGAGCAATTTCATTTCAATCAGAGGATAATCAGGTTCTTTTTCCTCCTTTCAATTTTCCTCAGAAAACAAACAAATATATTCTGCAAAGACACAATTATGACTCAACCATACACCAAAACAGTACACCTTACCCATCAGGACACTTAGATTCACAGCTCACAAACATCTACACTATGAGAGTGGTGACATCACATTTTTCCCTAAAAATACAATGTGGGCACGTACTTGACATTTGTGTAATGATATTGTTAACTTCAGTGGTGCCCAGAACAAAACACAGCTTATCCCAAAGGAGTATTAGAGCATTTATCACTACTGAGGTGAAAAACTACTTATATCTTCACTACTAGTTTTCAGCTTCTACTAATATTTCAAAAATTTGAAATTCTAATTTTTCAAATATCATATTACACAAAAAAGGAAGTATTGAGAATGTAGAAAGGAGACCATTAGAGCAGAGAAAGAGGACCACGGATAGACAGAGAGAAAAATTAGGGGAGGTATTAAGAAATGAAATTTATCAAATTATATTATATGGATATACAAATATGTCACAGTGAAACTTCCTATTTTATTTAATTAATATGCACCATTTCTTCAAAAAAGTAAACACTGGAAACAACCTATACATCCAACGCTAGGGAAATAAGTCAAACAAACATGGTACATCTACATGATAAAATGTATTTGCAATGATACATCTACATGGTAAAATGTACTTGCAATGAGTTTTCGATGAAGTAATAAAATATTTTTATTAAACAAAGTTAATTGAAAATATCCTGATAAAAATGTATGTGCAGTCTGATTTCAATTATGTAAAACGTGTACAATATTCAGGGAAGAAAGGCTAGAGGTAAATAAAGACAAATTTTTAACAATGGTAACTCTTAGAGGTTGAATCACAGTTTATCCCTATGCTTTTTTGACTTGGGGATTTTTTATTCTTCCTTTTAACTTATTTATGCATTTATTTATTTTTGCTAGACTTTTACTGTTAACAGCAAATTGAGATGACGGTATAGAGGTTTCCCACATACAGCGCCCTGACACCCCTCACATTCACAGCTTCCTCCATTGTTTTGGTGTTGTACATTGTATGGGTACAACATAAATAATATATATGTGACAAATACAAAATTACATGTACATATCATTGTAATATCAAACTGTAGTTTTCACTACTCTGAAAAATCCTCTATGGTCCATCAATTAACCCCTCTTTTGAATAGTTAAATTTATTTTCACTTTTCTCTTACCATTTTATATTACTTTTGTAATATAAGAAAAAATAAATACTAAAATTTAAAGGAAATCTTAATGAAGGAAAATGTAGGTTCCTCCATGATGCAGAGACCCCTTATGTAGGTATTCATCTCCCCTGAACAAAAGCACCCAAAGGTGAACATGTAGCTTGGGTGTTGAATACTGGGAAGTGGCAGAAAGCCAAGCAGGCTTATAGCTAGTCAAACAGAAACCAGCCTTCCCTACTTTGTTTGCCCTCTTGCCTCACCTCCTGATTCCTGAGAGCAGGAAACAGATACTGAATGTTGGCTCAGATAAAGCCTGTGCTTGTGGGCAAGTGAAAAACTTCCACAGCCATCAATCCATCTGCTTCCCAGGCAGGGGTTTCATCTCAATGTCGTGTCATCATGAAGTTATTACATACATTAGCCAAAATCATTTAATTTTATACTTAAATTTTTTCCTAAACTAATCAAAAGTCAGACAGAAAACCTTTTTTCAGTTCATGTACACAAATACTTTAGTTTGGAAAACACGATCCTTATACAGGAACTTTCTCAGAAGTGTTTTAAAACATGGCCATCTTCCCTCTCACCAGAAAGTCATGCAGAAATTCCCCAAGAAGGACTGGCAGTATCTCTTCCTTTAGTTTAAACTCCATTCTCCTATCAGAAATTTTGATTTCAAATTCATAAGTTATATGACTTCTCACAGTATGACACTCAGGTATCTTTTCTCCTTCTTGATGTCCTTTGAAACTCAAAATTTTAACCTCAACATAGATAGACCAATTTCTGTTTTTCACTTGTTGCTTATACTTTTTAAAATACTTATTTCTAATTTTTATAGTTGTAGATGGACACAGTACCTTTATTTAGTATTTTTATGTGGTAAATATTCTTTTAATGTCATACTGAGAAACTATATACTTATTCCAAGGTAATGAAAATTTATGGCTGTTTTCTTCTAAGAGTTTCCTATTTTCACCTCTTATATTTAGCTCTTTGATCATTTTAAGTTTATCTTTGTATGTGGTGTGAGGTACGTACAGATCCAACTTCATTCTCCAACTTCATTCTCTCATATATGGATATCCAGTTGTCCCAGCACTAGTAGTTGGAGACTATTTTTCCCTGAATAAAACATCCATTGGCCATATCATGAGGAAATGTTTCTGACTCTCAATTCAATTCAATTGATCTCTATGTCTATTCTGAAGCTGTAAACCACTGTGATATTATAGATTTACAATAAGCTTTTAAATCAAAAAGTCTGACTCCACTTTTCTCCTTCTTTCAAAGATGATTTTAGCTATTCTGGATACATTGAACTTTAGAAAAACTTTTAATTTTGATAAAGATATCAATTGGGTTTTTATGGATTGCAACTAATCTGAAGATGAAATTGTATGATTTTAAAATCTTAACAAATTTTAAATTTTCTCCCTGGGCAAGAAACATTGTTTTCTGGACAGCTACTCAACCCTCCTCTGAGTTGTGAATTATCACTCACCCAAACAACCAAGCCACCCTCTACAAAAATGCCCTCAAGGTTTGCCACACTTTAATAGGGCATAAATCATTGTACAAAATTCAACATTACTAGAACCCAAAGAGAATAGTAATTCCACATGTGTGCATTTGACTTTGATGAAAGTAACAACCCAGAGACGATTTAGTATCTCCAGTCCACAAAGAACTTATGCTCACACTCCTTGATCCCTAGCAGCCACCAGAAAAAGATTTGGGCTATAGAGGCTGCATGGCATAAGGTAAAGGCCACAGCCACCCCTGCCAACAGACCCAACCATGCCCTCTGGCCCACCTCTCACTTGCATGCAAACAGGTATAAGGAAATGATGACACAAAACATTCTTGAGTCTCCAACGCCTTGAAACATGTGTCTTCTCCAACAGCTGCCACCCACCCTCTCCACACACCTCAGAAAGGGGCCTGAAGACGGGAGCAGGATTCCTTATGGCCAAATCATTCAACTTTGGACTTAAGGCAAGAGAGTCCCCATCTACACTGGCCCAAGGTGTTGCAGTCCCATTGTGCACTGGCTCAAGGGGCAGGAGTCTCAAGTACACTGAACAGGAGAGGGAGGCACCTCAGTCCAGACCTTGGACAGGATGGCTGCCCGGCACCTGCTCTTTTCCTAAGGGCTCCCTCTTTTTTCTTCTTCCTCCTCCCTCCTCCTACATTAAATTTCTTTTTCTTTTTCCAATAAATCATTTCAACATCAATCTTATTATACAATCTGTGAGAAACAGAAATTTATTAAGACCAACTCTGCTACAGCATAGAAGAGCAGGGCAGGGGGAAGAGTCTGAGAGGAAAGAGTCTCTGATGTCGCTGGCAGGTGGGGGCAGAGGAGAGTCCCGGTGGATCCAGAGGAGCTCCTGGCTGGAATCGCATGGAGAAGCCTGAGTCAGTGGGCACGCCTCACTTCCGAAGCTGTTGTGGTGTCCGCTTCCTGACAGGTGGCCGCGCCACGATGTCGGGATGCTCAGACCTGCTGGGGTCTTCTGGCTGTGCACTGGCCCGCCTGTCTCACAAGGGCACGTGCCCTGGGGCCACTCTGAAGAGGAACCTAGGGGGTCTGTGGCCTCCAGCCATCGGAGCCACTCTTCTTTGGGCCCCGGGCCCTTGGAATTAGGGCATGCAGCAGCAGAGCTGGCGCAGGCAGGTGGCCATCCTCCTGGTGAGACCCCTCCAGCCCCTGCTTCTCTCCTGTGCCTGCCCAGTGGACAGATCCTGGGAGGCCGAGCTGCCGCCTTCTGCCACCCAGGCTCGAGGGTTGGGCCTGAGGTACATTCGCCACTGGGGCCCCGGGTCCTGCTGGGGGGCTGCACTGGGAGGGGGTGTCCTCACGTGGAGGAAGCAGAGAGGAATGGCGGGCACGCTGGCACTTGGCGCACTGCCATTCTGCCCTGATGGCCAGGCCTCCTTGGGTCGCTGCTGCTCACAGGGCAAGGCAAGGGCAGGCTCACTGGGGCACTTGCTGGGGCGGACACTGGGAGGACCTGCAGCCAGTCCTGGGCGAGGCCCAACCACCCCCAGACCCACAGGCTTCCTGGCCCAGAGCCCGCAGCCCGCCCCCTGGCGTCTCTGGTGCTGGAGGAGGAGGTAGGTGGCCATGGCCTCATCAAACTGGCGATTTGCCAGGGACAACCAGGCAGTACAGGGGTCGAAACCCATGTCGAACATGAGGGTCAGGATGGTGGGGTCTGGCTGCTGCCTGGGGAGTGGCTGGCTGGGACGACTGGGTGAGGGGTCCTCAGCCTGGCTCAGCCACGGGTGCCCCATTATCTGCTCTAGGGTGGGCCTCTGCCTGGGGTCCACCCTGAGAATTTGCAGGATGAGGCTGCGTGCTCCCTGGGACACGTGCCCCGGGATGTGGCAGCTTCCCTGCAAGATCTGCCTCCGCAGACTCTTCTTGGTGCTCGCCCTGAATGGCCTTTTCCCAGTGAGGAGAAAATACAAGGTGATGCCCAGGCTCCAGACGTCCGGGGGGGGGGGGCCTCGAACTCCTTCCTTTTCAGGATTTCGGGGGCACAGTATGGGAGCATGCCCCGGAACTCCTTTAGCTTCTGCCCAGGCGTGAAACTCATGCAAAGGCCAAAGTCGATGAACTTGAGGTGGTGGCCACTGGTATCCACCAGGAAGTTCTATGGCTTGACGTCAAGGTGCACGAAGCCCTGCTGGTGGCAGTGATGCAGGACACGCACCATCGCCCTGAACACTCTGCGGACCTTCTCCTCTGGGAGGCCACCAGGCTGTGGGATGTGACACTGGAGAGGTCCCCCACCTGCATGCTCCATGACCAGGTACATGTTGTCTGGGGTCTCGATGACTTGGAAGAGCTGGATCATGTTTCGGTGCTCCAGAGCCATCAAACCCCCTTCCCCCCCCCCCCCCCCCGTTCGCATAGCACGTGCTCCTTCCTCTCTGTCTTTGGCACCACTTTCACACCACCTCTGTCCGGGTCAGGAGATGGCGGGCTAGTACCACCTGCCCACACCTCCCCTCCCCAATGGCCCTCAGGACTCGGTAGTGGTCCATCAGGGCCCTCTGGTAGCAGGAGCTGGGCCCCTGCACCTCTACTCTATTCTCACTACTCTCTCTGCGCATCCCTGAGCCGAACACCAACTAAGGATGCTAGCTAAAAAGAGAAAATAAAAAACCCACAGGGAAACCAAAAACAACAACCGAAAAGCAAAACACAAAACAAACAAGCAAACAAACACCCAAATCAAAAAAACAATAGCAAACCACCAACAACAACAACCATCAACCACCAAACACTGCTATCTATCTGGGAGTCCCACAGAGCTTCCTGTATTCATGGACAAACACCCACTCACAACCACGCATTTCTATACCGGGTGTTTCGGGATCACCTCACAGTGGCTCCTTCTGAGATCGGAGCAAGAAATGACCCAGTGGCGCCAGGGTATAGCCCCCAGGGGTCATCCCACTTTGGGGTCTCCAGGACCTCTTGACTTCTGTGATAAGAAGAAGAAAAGACCCCAGAAGGCTTTTGTCTCCCTGGGTTCCGCAGGCGGATATTTGCCTGTTTAGGGTCCAACACCACTAGGATGCGTCCATGGTCTTGAAGATCCATAAGAACTTTCAGCTTTTAAAGACCTCATCCTATGGACACTCAAAGTATTCAATTCCCCTTTCTTCCAACTCACAGTGACTGGGGGTCCAAGGGACGGGGTGGCACTTCACCTACACTGGGATGCTGTAACAAAACCCTCTGCTGCCTAAGACACTCTAGAGCTAGGCATTAACACCTATGGGGTTGAGAGGGAGGGAGGGAGCGTTCATCATCATTTCCCCACAAGGTCCTCATCACATTTCTCGATAGAAACTCTGGAATGCAAAAAGCGGTGGGTTGAGTTCAAAGTGATGAGGGATCAAAGGAAGAAGCCCACAATCCTGGAACCAGCCAAAGTGTCCTTTCCACTGGGGGATGCAATGGAGATGTTCCCACACACTGGGTCCCTTCCTGCTGCTGTTATCAAAACCCCTTACACAGGATAGATTATTAACAAATAGAAATACACTTCCCACCATTCCAGTAAGGCCAAAGTCAAGGTGCCTTGCTGCTGTATCCTCACATGATGGGGGGGGGCAGTTTTGATCAGTGAACACAAATTATTCACAAAAATAAGTTTTTCTTGCCATAAGTTTTTATTTTCTTCTAAATAAATATTAAGCAAAAAAGTCTTCTTGTTGGACCAAGGGCTTCAAGTTATTTGTCTGTCGGCTCCTTGATTTTCCTACCTGAGCTGCTCCCTAAAAGCCATGCTTAAGCCAATTTTTCATGTAGTTTGTCAAGATTTTACTATTAATCACTCTGGGCAGAAGAGGCAAATTAAAATAATAATTACACTGGACTAACCAAAATCTGAAATTTCCCAAATCTCTTATTGTAGCATTAGTCATACATTACTATTCATGATTACTTTACCATTAGACAATTGATTTTATCTCTGACCATTAAACTCCATACAACTACCAGTTACCTTACTTAAGGAAGGGCTGGCTGATATGTCTACCCCTTTCCCTATGCATTAAGATACAGAATGAACGATGCCTCTGGATAGGACTACATGTATTTCCTTCTTTCTATGTAATCACCCAATCTATTTGTCAAGACTTCATCAACCAAAAATTAGAAAACTAATTCAAATTGGCTTGAGCAAAGGGTGGAAAGGATGGTAAGGGAAGATAGAGAAATGTTGGTACACAAAACTGAAAACATCCAAGAGCAAAGCCCTCTTCAGGAACAGTCTGGTAGAGATAAACATCATCAAGAGCTAGTTGCTTTCTCCATTTCTCCTTTCTACTTTTCTCCAAGTTGGCTTTATTCAAGATTCCATTTAGTGGTTCCTAGTATCTCCAAGCATTCATTAGACTTACTATCAGCAGTCACAGTGGAACCAGCCCCTTTTCTTTCCTAACTGTCCCAGAATTGACTCTCACCTACATGATTTGTATCACAGGCCCATCTATGATGCAAACACTGTGGCCAAGAAATGAAGGATACCAAGTGGGCAGGCTTCAGCCACATGCCAACCTTCAGAGAGAAAGCTATCTTGATAGAACTAGTAGACTGGATAAGAAGTTGTTCCTCAAAAGGCAAGCAAAGTGTGATGAGATTAATCAGCTGTCCAGTTTGCCTGAAACTGAGAGTTTTCTCAGAACCTAAGTTATAACCAGGACAGTCCTCAACAAACCAGGATGGTTGGTCCCCTGAGTACTATTATCGGATGATTCAAAAAGCTAACGCTTAAATCCTGTGACCTGTATATCAGAATCACAGAATTTTGGCTTTTCTCTCTTCCAGGTTTCATGCAAGCCCTTCCCTCCCTGTCCTCTGCTTTGAGCACAGGCCATCAGTTATCATCTTATGACAGATTAGAGTTGACAAATCATAGACCCAGCATTATGCTGCTCACAAATCTGAGTCCAAATAAGCCTGATCTACTCCAACCAGAGTATCTTGGGTAACCTCTGCCTACAGGTGCAATTATAAGTTTCTTGACCACTCAACTTCTTTTCCCAGCCCCAAACTATATATTTTTCTCTCTTCTTTTTGCTTCATTTCACTTCAGTGTACTTCTTTTCTCTCTTTTCTTTTTGGTTCCAGAATGTGGGCCACTCTAGTTTTTGAGCTCCATGTCTATTCCTCAGCTTCATAATCATCTCTCCCCAAAGCCATCAGCACTCTTACTTATCATTTTCTCTCTCAATTTTCTCACACCTGATTTGGCCAATAATCTCTATAGGGACTATGCACAGCCCAGGATTAGATGAAACAATCCAATGTAGTACAAGAATGTAATTTCAGAACTTCTATTTATAATCATTTTTGTATTATCCTATTTTTAACTTTCACATGATGATATGTTTTATAATTTATGTAATACATAAAATATGAGCACATGTATATAATTCAAAAATAATTATATGTATCTGGAGATAAGGACTGTACCTTATTTATTTTCATATCTCTAGTTCTTAGTATACTGCCTAGCTCAACAATTGACTTCTAGATAAATGCATCCATGAATTAATCAAATTCATCACATAAAATCAATCAAGATGTTCCTTAGTATCTGTCCACAGAACATTCTAATGGGTCTCTTATAAGTTCATGGTCATGGCCATTGGGGATATTTCATTCCTTCTTTTTTCTTCTTTCCCTGATGTGGATGATTTTTCCTCAAACATCTGTCCTCATTTCCATCAACCTACATCCCTACCCCTTCAACCAGATCACCAAGAGTCCTCAAGTTCAGCTATTGTTGTCCACATCTCCCAAATTTAGCAGAGTCACCAAAACTTACAACCTCACCTTCAGCTCAAGAGTCACATTTTTGGCTCCCATACCCTGAAATAAATCTCCCTCAACAAACCTCAGCCATGAGCATCTCACAGGCTGTAGGTCAGCAACTAGCCCTGCAGCTCCAAGATTCTGCACCCATGGTGGTCCATAGATTAGCCAGCTCCATGATGATGGTTTCCCCACCTAAAAAGAAATGAGAAAAAAAATGAAGATGATGTGAAACATAAATATAAATAGATATTCTAACTATTGATTATTTTATTTTATTCTGAGATTGTGGTTTTCTATCTTTTTATATTAAAATATTCTTTATATTATGATTATGGTATTTAGTTATTGTCCTTACTTGACAAAATAATTTTGGCTGTCCTCTGTGGGTCCCAAAAATTTCTTATATGAAAATTTTCTCATTCTTAAAAATATCAAAGTCTGGGGGGTGGTCACCAAACTATCAACAAATAGAAAACTTTGTATTTGATTTATTTTTAAAGTGGAGAGAAGAGAAGTTGATTCCTAAGGTAAACTGCACATAGTAAAGAAGAATTTGCAAACTAAGTCTTTCCAACTAATCATGCCTTAGCATACCTCTTTCTTAATGGAAGTTTTAAAAATGGGAGGGAGCATGAGGAGCCTGGGATTAAGCATCCAGAAGGAAGGACTATCTCAGAGGAAGATAGGTAAGATCCTGAGGATTATCTGGGATGACACCAAACCCTTGTTAAGGGCTGATTCTGTTTTAAAACTTCTGCCCTATGAAGGTCTCCTCTTTTTCAAGTACACCTTGATACAGGCCAGTGCTGCAACAGGAAAATCACAATACCATGGGTAGTGTCCCTCACTCTCGCTTCACCTTGTTTTATCACCTATGGGAAAGGTATGAGTTTTCCAACTGAAACACTGCTTGATGAACAAACACACACCTACTTCTTGTCTAGCCTGAGAGAATACTGAGTCTTTCCTTTTCCAAATAAGCATGAATTTATGAACTCCTTTCAGGCTTTCATTTTACTGAGAAAAAAAAAATATATATATATACACACACCACTAATTATTCAGTTGGGCCTCAACAGTCATAACTAGAAAGCCAATGGATGTGGGGCAGTATATTGGGTTATTCATTCTTTCTGGCTTTAAAATTGAATCTTAAATCAAACAGGGTCAATCACTTGGCCACTGATGCCTCCTGTCTACAGTCAGAGCAGTATTATCTCATTACTCCCACAAGCAAAACCAAGTGGAAATGAGTCACTGCTTGGCTGAACCTATTCTTGGAATGTCCACATTAGGCTGAAACTCGGGCTTCCATGACCATTTTTCTGAGTCATATCTGTCTCAGCAGTATGGGCTCATGAAAAGAATATGCTGAGTTTCTCCTAAAGAATCTATGATAGCGATTTCATCTGGAAAGAACAGATGGGCTCTCTCACTTCTGGAAATTTGAATTTATTTTTTTCAGAGCCTATATTCAGGGCTAAAGACCTCTGAACATAGTGATATTCAGTTGTTTTTTTTTTTTCCAAATGTCTCTATTCTCTAGGAAACAGAAGCCCAGCTTCATGAAACTAATAAAAATCCCACAATACTATTAGGAATAAAACAGGCATTACTTCATGTTTTATCATACTTAATAAGATTGCCTCTGATTGCCAGATTTTTTTAATTTTTTTTTTTTAGTTGTTGATAGACCTTTATTTCATTTATTTACTGTGGTGCTGAAAATTGAACCCAGTGCCTCCCATACAATCCACAGGGACAAGGCATAGTTGAAAGAGCTCATCAAACTATTAAAATGTACTTATTAAAACAAAAAGAGGGAATTGGGAAGGGGTATATATTCCCCAAAGATAAACTTAAAATAACCCTTTTTACTCTAAACTTTTTAAATTTGGATTCATCAGGGCTTAGTGCTGCGGAAAGGCATATGTGTCCAAAAAATGTACATAAGCCCAAGGTACTTTGGAAGGATATTCTAACAGGACAATGGAAAGGTCCTGACCCAGTAATTGTCTGGAGTCGGGGGTCTGTTTGTGTGTTTCCACAGGGAGAACAGCAGCAGATTTGGATTCCAGAAAGATTAACTAAATCGATTTCTACAGACCAAAAAGAAGATGATTTGGCTCAAATCCATAACAGCTCATATCTAAAACTCCAGTTTGGCTATCCTTATATCTGCGACAGAACCAGGATGCTTTTTTCAATATCTATTTTATTATTGCCCTTTCCCACATCATGAAGTTCTATTTTGTTTTTTGAGCTCATACAGACCTAGGTTAATGTTTTGCTGATCAGTTCTATTTTTTGACTATAGAGTTTTTAGACATTGCAATGGAGATTTCACCTGTAAAAAGTTATAAGGCCTTTACTATTATATTATGTGTTGTATGTATTATATTATGTGTGCACACTTGTGTTTTGTGTTGTATGTTTGTATGTACATATGTCCATATATCATATATGATGAGCGCTCATGAAAAATGGATCCAATTTTTTTTTAATTCACATGATTTAAATTGTTTAATTTAAATTGGGTAAACAGCTGTTAAGGATTGTTTTAATATTTGAACAAAAAAGGAGGTTAACAGATCTGTTTGTTTACTTTCACCTTTCCTTTTCATTATATTTAATAATTCTGTTCAAGATAATGTAAATTGTTCAGAAAATTGTTTTCTTTTAGTGCCTTCTGGAATGTTACATAATTTTTTCTTTAGCCATTATTGCCAGAATTCCTATCTTCATCCCAGTGCCGGTGAAGACAAAGATAAAACCAATCTACAGCTTCTGCAATAGCTATCACTGAACTGCTTGCAGAACTTGCCTGGACTATGTATCACTTGTATGCATTGTGAACTCACTTGTATGCATTGTGAACTATCTGTTGGTGCAGCGACTTGTGGTAGTGATGGGGTATTTTTGCTGATGGTGTCATCAGTGGTACAATTTTTCCAAAAGGAGCCATCAATTGGCTTGGTGTATCCTCCTCCCTTCTGCTTGTGATGGTCGTTCAGCTAAAATTTGGGGGCCAACAGAGGTGAGGCAAAGAATCTCACCCTCCCCGCTGGTATAAAGACCTATCCACAACTGTGGCTGTATGCTGGACTGGTAGTCAATGACGGGTAAGATCCAATTGCAATGGTACCAACCTAAGACAGGAGGCTGACGCCTTGAGGTCAGTTCATCCGATGACGGGTAAGGACCATATGTAGTATTGGACAACCTAAGGCAGGCACAGTCCCTAAGCCACATGCTTGTTGTTTAAACAGAGAGGGGGAGATGTTGAGAGCCACAGCTGAAGGGGCCCCAGCAAACTTCCAGCTGCCAGCAAACTTCTAGCTGCCAGCTGATTGGCTCCTCTGCGGTGATGCTCATTGGGCTGTTTCCCTGCCCTTTCAGGCCATGGAGCTGCTCATTGGAGGACTTTTTTTGGCTCCGCCCACACGATCCAGCCAATCAGCCTCAAGAGCAGGAGGAGTGGGGGGGTTGAGAGGCTTGTGGGAAGCCGGTGGTGGCAGTTGGGCTCTGAGGGAATTCCTGAAGAGCTTGTGTGGTGTGGCATGTGTGTTCTAAAAATAAAGTTCGTTTCTGCTTGATAAGTGGCTTGTGAATTGTGCCCAGCCAGACTGCAGCAGGAGGGAATCTTTTCAAACTCATTCTATAAGGCTAATATCACCCTGATACCAAAACCAGATAAAACACATCAAGGAAAAGAAAACTTCAGACCAATATCCCTGAAGAACATAGATGCAAAAACTCTCAGTAAAATTCTGGCAAATCACATACAAAAACATATTAAAAAGATAGTGCCCCGTGATCAAGTGGGGTTCATCTTAGGGATGCAGGGTTGGTTCAAAGTACAGAAATCAATAAATGTAATTCATCATATTAAGAGATTTAAAACATGAATCATACCATCTCAATAGATGCAGAAATAGCATTTGACAAAATACAGCACACATTCATGTTCAAAACACTAGAAAAACTAGGGATACTAGGAACATACCTCAACATTGTAAAAGCTATATATGCTAAACCCAAGGACAGCATCATTCTAAATGGAGAAAAATTTAAAGCATTCCCGCTAAAAACTGGAACAAGACAAGGATGCTCTATTTCATCACTTCTATCCAACATTGTCCTTGAAACTCTAGCCAGAACAGTCAGACAAAAGAAAGAAATTAAAGGGATACATAGGTAAAGAAGAACTCAAACTATCATTATTTGCCAATGACATGATTTTATATCTAGAAGATCCAAAAAATTCCACCAGAAAACTTCTACAACTAGTAAATGAATTCAACAAAGTAGCAGGCTATAAAATCAACACCCATAAATTAAATGCATTCCTATACATCAGCAATGAATCCACTGAAAGAGAAATTAGGAAAACTTCCCATTCATAGTAACCTCAAAAAAAAAAAGAAAGAAAGAAAGAAAAAGAAAAACCTGGAAATCAATCTAACAAAAGAGGTGAAAGCCTCTACAATGAAAACTTCAGAACACTAAAGAAAGAAATTGAAGAAAAACTCAGAAAACACATGCTCCTGGATAGGCAGAATTAATATTGTCAAAATGGCCATACCATCAAAAGTGTAATACAGATTTAATGCAATCCCTATGAGAATCTCAATGATATTTTTCATAGAAAAAGCAATCACGAAATTTTTTTGGAAAAATAAGAGAACCAGAATAGCTAAATCAATCCTTAGAAAGAAAAGTGAAGCAGGAGGCATCACAATATCAGACCTTAAACTATACTACAGAGCTATAGTAACAAAATGGCATGGTATTGGCACGAAAATAGACTTGTAGACCAATGGTACAGAATAGAGACAAACTCATATAAATACGGTTATGTTATACTAGACAAAGGTGCCAAAAACATTCACTGGAGAAAAGATAGCCTATTCCACAAATGGTATTAGAAAACTAGAAATCCCTATGTGGAAAAATGAAATTAAACCTCTATCTCTCACCCTGCACAAAACTCAACTCAAAATGATTCAAAGACTTAGGTACTATATAACAGAGACCCTGTGCCTAAAAAAAGTAAAAGTAGGCCCAAATCTTCACCATGTTGGCCTAGGATCTGACTTCCTTAACAAGACTCCTAAAGCACAAGAAGTAAAATAAAGAATCAATAAATGGAATGGATTCAAATTAAAAAGCTTCTTTTCAGCAAAGGAAACAATCACTAATGTGAGGAGAGAGCCTACAGGTTGGGAGAAAGTCTTTACTACATACACCTATTATAAAGCATTAATCTCTAGGATATACAAAGAAATCAAAAATATTAACACCAAAAAAAACCAAATAACTCAATCAATAAATGGGCTAAGGAACTGAATAGCGACTTCAGAGAAGAAATACAATCAATCAACAAACATATGAAATGTGTCCAAAATCTCTAGCAATTAGAGAAATGCAAATCAAAACTACACTAAGATTTCATCTCACTCTTATCAGAATAGCAATCATCAAGAATACAGGCAACATTAAATGTTGGCAAGGATGAAAGACATTGCTTGTGGGACTACAAACTGGTGCAACCACTATGGAAAGCAGTATGGAGAGTCCTCAGAAAACTTGGAATAGAACCACTATTTGACCCAGCTATCCCACTCCACGGTTTATACCCAAAGAACTTAAAATCAGCAAACTACAGTAAAGCAGCCACTTCTATGTTTATAGCAGCTCTCAATTCACAATAGCTAAACAGATGAGTGGATAAAGAAAATTTGGTATATATATACAATGGAATATTACTCAGCTTTAAAGAAGAATGGAATGATGACATTTGCCAGTAAATGGATGGAGTTGGAGAATATCATGCTAAGCAAAATAAGCCAATCTCAAAAAACCAAGGCCAGATGTTTTCTCTAATATGTGGATGCTAATTCACAACAGGGGGGGAGGAGCACTAGAGAAGAATAGCGTTACCTTAGATTAGGCAGAGGGAAGTGAAGGGAGGGGAAAGGAGGGAAGGGGATATGGGGATAGAAAAGATAGTAGAACGAAACAGACTTTATGTATGTATTACTTTATGAATGTATGTGACTACATGACCAATATGATTCTACAACAAGTACACTCACAAAGTTATATCCCATCTATATATGATATATCAAAGTGCATAAATATATTCTACTGTCATGTATAACTAATTAAAACAAATAAAATAAGTTTTAAAAAAACTAGGTAAAGACACATCAAGGGAAAAAAAACAGACCAATATCCCTCATGAACTTAGATGCAAAATTCCTATATAAAATATTCACAACTTGTATTCAACAGCAAATTGATAAGATTGTACATCATGACCACATTGAGTTTTCCCAGTATTGGAAGGATGGTTTAACATACACAAATCAAAAAATGTGTTCACCACATAAATAGAATTAAGGACAAAAATCCCACAGTCATCTTAACAGACACAAAGAAAGTTTTCAACAAAATTCAGAACCCGGGGCTGGGCATGTGGCTCAAGCAGTAGTGCGCTTGCCTGGCATGCGTGAAGCCTGGGTTCAGTCCTCAGCACCACATACAAAGAAAGATGTTGTGTCTGCTGAAAACTAAAAAATAAATATTAAAAAAATTCTCTCTCTCTCTCTCTCTCTCTCTCTCTCTCTCTCTCTCTCTCTCTCTCAAAAAAAAAAAAAAATTCAGAACCCACTGATTATTAAAAAAACATTGAAGAAATTATGGATAGAAGGAACTTACTTCAACATCACAAGGGTTATATACAACAAAACCAAAGCTAACATCATAATGAATGGGGGGAAACTGAAAGTATTTCCTTTAAAACCCAGAAGAGAACAAGCATGTCCACTCTCATCATTCCTGATCAATATAGTTCTTGAAACTCTATGAAGAGCAATCAGAGAAGGAAATTAAAGTGATACAAATAGGAAAAAGCAGAAGATCTCTGTTTGCTGATAACATGATACAATATCTAGACAACTCAAAAAACTATACCAGAAGATTTCTAGAGTTGATTTTAAAAAATAAGCACACACAAAAAAATTACTCCTATACACTAGTAATGAATCTTCTGAGAAAGAAACTGGGAAAACAATCCCATTACTATAACCTTAAAAACCTTGGACTAAATCTAACCAAGGAGTTTAAAGCTCTCTACGGAGAAAACTATAGAACACTAAATAAAGAAATAAAAGAATACCTCAGAAGATGGAAAATCCTCCCATGCTCACAAATAAGGAGAATTAATATTGTTAAAGTGGCCATATTGCCAAAAACAATAGACAGATTTAATGCAATTCCCATCAAACTATCAATGATATTCTTCACAGAGCTAGGGAAAAAAATGGTCCTAAAATTCATTTTGAAGAATAAAGACCCAGAAGAACCAAAGCAATTCTAAGTCAAAAAAGCAATACTGGAGGCATCACAATATCAGACTTTAAATTATATGACAGAACTATAGTTATCCCTCTTATTGTTATTTCATGTTTTCCATCTCTTTATTTCTCTATGTTTGTGTGTGATTTTCTAAGTTCTGTGTTTCAGTATTCATCTATGTTTGATATATTTTAATTACTGTTATTAATTTTCTATTGCCACCATAATAAACTTCCAGAAACTTAGCAGCTTCAAACAATATTTATTTATTATTTCACAGTTACTATAGGTCAGATTGTGGCATAATGTTGTTAAACAATCTGTGTAAGTTTTTATTAGGCTTAAATCAAGGAATTGACATGTGTATAGTCTCATCTGAATCTTGGGGTTTCTCTTCCAAACTCACTCTTAGCATGTGACCCTTTAATCTTCAAGTCAACAACCATGTATCAAATCCTTCTCATTCTTCCAATCTTTCTGACCTATCTTTCTGTTGTATTCTCTTGTTCTTCGGTCTGTCGTCTTCTGCTTTTCAAGGATAGTATGATTACACTGCACCTCCCTGGATATGTTCAACATCTCTGCAATCAGAAAATGCAAATCAAAACTACACTGAGATTTCATCTCACTCCAGTCACAATGCTACTTATCAAGAATACAAATAATTAACAAAAGCTGGTGAGGATGTGGGGGAAAAGACACATTCATACTCTGTTGGTGGGACTGCAAATTAGTACAAACACTCTGGAAAGCAGTGTGAAGATTCCTCAAAAAAACAGGAATGAAACCATCATCCAGGTATCCCAATCCTCAGTATTTATCCAAAAGAACTAAAATCAACATACTATAGTGACACAGCCACATCAATGTTTATAGCAGCTTAATTCTCACTAGCCAAGTTATGGAAGCAAACCAGATGTCCATCAATAGATGAATAGATTAAGAAAATGTGGTATAAATACACAATGTAGTTGGTTTTGTTGTTGTTGGTGGTGGTGGTGGTGGTGCTATGGATTGAACCCAGGGCCTTGTGTATCCCCTACCAACTGATCTACATCCCCAGCCCCACAATGTAGTTTTATTGAATTAGAAAAAAAGAAATGAAATTATGGCATCTGCCAGTAAATGAATGAAACTGAAGAACATTATACTAAGTTAAATAAGCCAAACTCAGAAAATTAAGGGTTGCATGTCTTTTCTTGTATGTGGAAGCTCAAGCAAAGTAAGGGGGGTTCAGATATAATAAGGATAGAGGGAAGATCAGTGGAATCCAAGAAGGAGATTGAAGGGGAGGGAAGATAGATATGAAAGGAGGGAAATGTACAATGAAAGTGACAAAATTATGCTATGTGCATGTATAAAAATACTTCAGTGAATTACACCTTTGTGTATATCTATAAAGTACCAGTTAAAATTAAATAAATAAATAAATGGAAGACCAGTAGAGTACAGGAAGGGGAATAGGAGAGGGAGGAAGGGAGGGTAAGGGGCGGCACCAAGGACTAAAATGAAACAAATTCATTACATGTCAAAAACAAACCCAACTTCTATGTATAACTATGCACTAATATCTTTAAAAGCATTAAAAGGGTTTTTTGAAAAGGAGGGGGTCTGATGACTAGTAATTTTAAATATATCTGTAAAATCCTATCGCCATGTAACAGAAGTACCACAAAGACCAGAGATTAAATTGTGCTACTGTACTGTCCACTGACTTTTTCTTTCACCTTTTAAAGCTACTTTCTTATGTTAGAGTTCCAAGACCATGATGTGGAGTATGCCAATTTAACCCCCAGTCACATACAAGACAGAAGCTCCATCTCAGTGTTAGGTGGCTAGTCAGGCCTGAATGCATGAGAAAGGGAAGGAAAAGGAAGGATGACTGAAACCACAGGAAGACTTACCTGACAAACACCTGGAAGAAGGGGCATGGTGTGTTAAGGGACAACAATTACATCCCCTTAAGAAACACTACTGTTTCAAGACCTAATCTCACACTACCAGGTGGCCTGGAACCTCCCTTTTCAACAAAATTGTCACAACCCCCAATCACCCTGGCAACCAAAACATCTAGACCCTCACAAATAAAGTTCCCTGAGAGCTAGTTAAAGGGCAATAAGCCAATTAATGGGGCAAAAATGGGGGGATCAATATCCTTAAAGTTTCCTATTCTATGAGCACCATACCATCCTCTCTTGGGGTAGTCCATATAGTTCCTATGCTGTCAGTCAAGAGGCAGACCTGGGAAAGACTCTCTGGAAACTTCCCTGGTACTCCAAATAAACTAGAGCATAGGAGGAGTGAGTACTCCATCCTTCTCCTCTCCGAGAGGACCCATTCTCTCCCTTGAGAGTGTCCCCTTTTCCCTATCCCTTCTAATAGACTCGTGCCTATTTCTCTGAGAAACATATCTGAAATCTTTCTGGCACTATTTCAAAAATTGAGGTGAAGGGGTACCTGTGTGGCTGCCTGAGTTTTGCAGTAGGCTTCTCCTCTGTAAATTCAGAAGATTTTTTTTCCCTTTTTTTTTTTTTCCATACATGAACCAGCTCCAGCTAAGCTTAATATGCTTCCTGGTTTTCTCCCTGGACCAACGAGCTGATTTTTCTAGTCCATTCACTGTATAAATTGCTGACTAGATTATCAAATAAATATCTTCAAATGATCTTTTATATTCCCTGGAGGCTCATGGAATTCTAATAAATCACCCTGGAGGCTACTTCAGAGAGCAAAGGGAAAGTGGGCAGACTCTTCCTTCCATCCTAAACTCCAGAGGAGCATGCCCTCTCACCTTCCTTCCCACTGTCACACAGTACACAAACTACATATGTGAGCATGACACATTAGCCTTTCTGATGGGATTCTTCTTTATAACATTATAAAATTTTGATATTCTGAACTTTTAACTTTAGAAGTAGTGAATTTGAGACATAGAAATATTAGTCAATGACATGCAATATATCTAGAGAAAAGAGTTGACACGTGAATCCAGAGTCAAAATAGGTAGGAATGACATTTGGATAAAAAAAAATATTTAAGATTTTCTTTTTTTTTCTTTTTTTTATTGTTGGTCGTTCAAAACATTACATAGTTCTTAATATATCATATTTCACTGTTTGATTCAAGTGGGTTATGAACTCCCGTATACAGATTGCTGTATCACATCAGTTACCCTTCCATTGATTGACATATTGCCGTTCTAGTGACTGATGTATTCTGCTGTCTATCCTGTTCTCTACTATCCACCTCCCCTCCCCTCCCCTCCCCTTTTCTCTCTCTACCCCCTCTACTGTAAATCATTTCTTCCACTTGTATTATCTTGTCTTACCCCTCCTTTCCTCTTATATGTTATTTTGTATAACCCTGAGGATCACCTTCCATTTCCATGTGATTTCCCTTCTCACTCCCTTTCCCTCCCACCTCTCATCCCTGTTTAATGTTAATCTTCTTCTCAAGCTCTTCGTCCCTACCCTGTCCTTGGTTATTCCCCTTATATCAAAGGAGTCATTTGGCATTTGTTTTTTAAAGATTGGCTAGCTTCACTTAGCATAATCTGCTCTAATGCCATCCATTTCCCTCCAAATTCTATGATTTTGTCATTTTTTAATGCAGAGTAATACTCCATTGTGTATAAATGCCACATTTTTTTTATCCATTCATCTATTGAAGGGCATCTAGGTTGGTTCCACAATCTTGCTATCGTGAATTGTGCTGCTATGAACATCGTTGTAGCAGTGTTCCTGTAGCATGCTCTTTTTAGGTCCTTAGGGAATAGACGGAAAAGGGGAATAGCTGGGTCAAATGGTGGTTCCATTCCCAGCTTTCCAAGAAATCTCCATACTGCTTTCCAAATTGGCTGCACCAATTTGCAGTCCCACCAACAATGAACAAGTGTACCCTTTCCCCGCATCCTCTCCAGCACTTGTTGTTGTTGGACTTCATGATGGCTGCCAATCTTACTGGAGTGAGACGGTATCTTAGGGTGGTTTTGATTTGCATTTCTCTGACTGCTAGCGATGGTGAGCATTTTTTCATGTACTTATTGATTGATTGTATGTCCTCCTCTGAGAAGTGTCTGTTCAGGTCCTTGGCCCATTTGTTGATTGGATTATTTGTTATCTTATTGTCTAATTTTTTGAGTTCTTTGTATACTCTGGATATTAGGGCTCTATCTGAAGTGTGTGGAGTAAAGATTTGTTCCCAGGATGTAGGCTCCCTGTTTATCTCTCTTATTGTTTCTTTTGCTGAGAAAAAACTTTTTAGTTTGAGTAAGTCCCATTTGTTGATTCTAGTTGTTAACTCTAGCGCTATGGGTGTCCTATTGAGGAATTTGGAGCCCAACCCCACAGTATGTAGATCATAGCTAACTTTTTCTTCTATCAGATGCCGTGTCTCTGATTTAATATCAAGCTCCTTGATCTATTTTGAGTTAACTTTTGTGCATGGCAAGAGAAAGGGATTCAGATTCATTTTGATGCAAATGGATTTCCAGTTTTCCCAGCACCATTTGTTGAAGATGCTATCCTTCCTCCATTGCATGCTTTTAGCCCCTTTATCAAATATAAGAAAGTTGTAGTTTTGTGGGTTGGTTTCTGTGTCCTCTATTCTGTACCATTGGTCCACCCGCCTGTTTTGGTACCAGTACCATGCTGTTTTTGTTACTATTGCTCTGTAGTATAGTTTGAAGTCTGGTATCGCTATACCGCCTGATTCACACTTCCTGCTTAGCATTGTTTTTGCTATTCTGGGTCTTTTATTATTCCATATGAATTTCATGATTATTTTATCTATTTCTACAAGAAATGTTGTTGGGATTTTGATTGGCATTGCATTGAACTTATACAGGACTTTTGGTAATATCGCCATTGTGATGATGTTAGTTCTGCCTATCCATGAACAGGGTATATTTTTCCATCTTCTAAGGTCTTCTTCAATATCTCTCTTTAGGGTTCTGTAGTTTTCATTGTATAAGTCTTTCACCTCTTTTGTTAGGTTGATTCCCAAGTATTTTATTTTTGGGGGGGACATTGTGAATGGAGTAATTGTCCTCATTTCCGTTTCAGAGGATTTGTCACTGATATACAGGAATGCATTTGATTTATGAGTGTTGATCTTATATCCTGCCACTTTGCTGAATTCATTTATTAGCTCTAATAGTTTCTTTGTAGACCCTTTTGGGTCTGCTAGGTATAGAATCATGTCATCTGCAAATAGTGATAATTTAAGTTCTTCTTTTCCTATTTTTATGCCTTTAATTTCTTTCGTCTGTCTAATTGCTCTGGCCAGTTTTTCGAGGACTATGTTGAACAGAAGTGGTGAGAGAGGGCATCCCTGTCTTGTACCAGATCTTAGAGGAAATGCCTTCAATTTTTCTCCATTCAGAATGATGCTGGCCTGTGGCTTATCGTAGATTGCTTTTACAATGTTGAGGTATGTTCCTGTTATCCCTAATTTTTCTAGAGTTTTAAACATAAAGGGATGCTGTACTTTGTCAAATGCTTTTTCTGCATCTATCGAGATGATCATATGGTTCTTATTTTTAAGTCTATTGATGTGGTGAATAACATTTATTGATTTCCGTATATTGAACCAGCCTTGCATCCCAGGGATGAATCCTACTTGATCATGGTGTATAATTTTTTTGATATGTTTTTGAATCCGATTCGCCAGAATTTTATTGAGGATTTTTGCATCTAGGTTCATTAGAGATATTGGTCTGTAGTTTTCTTTCTTTGAAGTGTCTTTGTCTGGTTTAGGCATCAGGGTGATGTTCGCCTCGTAGAATGTATCTGGAAGTTCTCCCTCTTTTTCTATTTCCTGAAATAGCTTGAAAAGTATTGGTGTTAGTTCCTCTTTAAAGGTTTTGTAAAACTCTGCTGTATACCCATCCAGTCCTGGGCTTTTCTTAGTTGGTAGTCTTTTGATGGTTTCTTCTATTTCCTCTATTGTTATTGGTCTGTTTAGGTTGTCTATATCCTCCTGACTCAATCTGGGCAGATCATAAGACTTAAGAAATTTATCTATGCCTTCACTATCTTCTATTTTATTGGAGTATAAGGATTCAAAATAATTTCTGATTATCTTCTGTATTTCTGAAGTGTCTGTTGTGATATTGCCTTTTTCATCCCATATGCTAGGTAATTTGGGTTCTCTCTCTTCTTCTCTTTGTTAGCATGGCTAAGGGTCTGTCGATTTTATTTATTTTTTCAAAGAACCAACTTTTAGTTTTGTCAATTTTTTCAATTGTTTCTTTTGTTTCGATTTCATTAATTTCAGCTCTGATTTTAATTATTTCTTGCCTTTTACTTCTTTTGCTGTTGTTTTGCTCTTCTTTTTCCAGGATTTTGAGATGAAGTATGAGATCATTTATTTGTTGGTTTTTTCTTTTTTTAAGGAATGAACTCCAAGCAATGAATTTTCCTCTTAGAACTGCTTTCAATGTGTCCCATAGATTCCGATATGTTGTGTCTGTGTTTTCATTTAACTCTAAGAAACTTTTAATTTCCTCCTTGATGTCTTCTAAAACCCACTGATCATTCAGTAACCTAATGTTCATTCTCCAAGTGACGCATGATTTATCCTTCCTTCTTTTATCATTGATTTTCAGTTTCATTCCATTATGATCAGATAAGATGCATGGTATTATCTCTACTCCTTTATATTGTCTAAGAGTTGCCCTATGACATAATATATGATCTATTTTTGAGAAGGTTCCATGTGCTGCTGAGAAAAAAGTGTAGCTACTTGATGTGGGTGGTATAGTCTATATATGTCAATTAAGTCTAGGTTGTTAATTGTGTTATTGAGTTCCATAGTTTCCTTATTTAACTTTTGTTTGGAAGATCTGTCCAGTGGTGAGAGAGGTGTGTTGAAGTCTCCCATGATTATTGTATGGTGGTCTATTAGACTCTTGAACTTGAGAAGAGTTTGCTTGACGAACATAGTTGCACCATTATTTGGGGCATATATATTTATAATTGTTATGTCTTGTTGGTGTATGGTTCCCTTGAGCAGTATGAAGTGTCCTTCTTTATCAGTTTTGATTAACTTTGGCTTGAAATCTATTTTATTAGATATGAGTATGGACACTCCTGCTTGTTTCCGCAGTCCATATGAGTGGTATGATTTTTCCCAACCTTTCACCTTCAGTCTATGTATACCTTTTCCTATCAGATGCGTCTCCTGTAGGCAGCATATTGTTGGGTCTTGTTTTGTGATCCATTCAACTAGCCTGTGTCTCTTAATTGGTGAGTTTAAGCCATTCACATTTAGGGTTATTATTGAGATATGGTTTGTTCTTCCAGCCATATTTGTTTATTAATGTTACTAAACCTGATTTGTTTTCCTCTTTGATTACTTTCCCCCCTTTACTGTCCTACCTCCCACTGTTGGTTTTCAATGTTATTTTCCATTTCCTCTTCCTGTAATGTTTTGCCAAGGATTTTTTGAAGAGATGGTTTTCTAGCTGCGAATTCTTTTAACTTTTGTTTATCGTGGAAGGTTTTAATTTCATCTTCCATCCTGAAGCTTAATTTTGCCGGATACACGATTCTTGGTTGGAACCCATTTTCTTTCAGTGTTTGAAATATGTTATTCCAGGATCTTCTAGCTTTCAGAGTCTGTGTTGAGAGATCAGCTGTTATCCTGATTGGTTTACCCCTAAATGTAATCTGCTTCCTTTCTCTTGTAGCTTTTTAAATTCTCTCCTTATTCTGTATGTTAGACATCTTCATTATAATGTGTCTAGGTGTGGATCTCTTATGATTTTGCACATTCGGCGTCCTGTAGGCTTCTAGGATTTGGGATTCTGTCTCATTCTTCAAGTCTGGGAAGTTTTCTCGTATTATTTCACTGAATAGATTGTTTATTCCTTTGGTTTGGAGTTCTGTGCCTTCCTGTATCCCAATGACTCTTAAGTTTGGTCTTTTAATATTGTCCCATAATTCTTGGATGTTCTGCTCATGGTTTCTTAGCAGACTTGCTGAGCTGTCTATGTTCTTTTCAAGTTGAAATACTTTGTCTTCATTGTTTGATGTTCTATCTTCTAAGTGATCTACTCTGCTGGTAGTATTCTCAATTGAGTTTTTAAGTTGGTTTATTGCTTCCTGCATTTCTAGGATTTCTATTTGTTTGTTTTTTATTACCTCTATCTCCCTGTGAAATTGATCTTTTACTTCCTGGATTTGTTTATGTAGTTCCTTGTCTATGTGATCTTTCATTGTCTGATTTTGCTGTCTCATGTCTTCCTTGAGACTCCAGATCATCTGAAGCATGTATATCCTGAACTCTTTATCTGACATTCCATCTGATGCAGCTATTACCTCTTCTAAAGTTGAGTTGACCTGCATTGCTTGTGGTCCTTTCTTTCCTTGTCTTTTCATACTGCTCACATTTCTTTCTGCTTGGTGTAACTGTTGTGTTTTTGAAATTTACCCCCTATTTATTTATATTGCTCTTGTATAGTTGGGACGTCTCCCTTGCAGGGCGAGTAGTGGCTGTGCTCCTCCTCTAATTAGGGTGGTCTGTCTACCACGCTGGTCGGTCGCAGGTCTGCCCCCACCCTGTGGGCGCGGGTGGCAGCTCTGCTCTGCCCCCACTCCAATTGTGGTGACGTAACTACCACGCCCTCGGGTCGTTGGTCCTGATCCGGATGTGGGCGGCGGCTCTGCTCAATCCCCACTCCAATTGATGTGATGTGTCTACCACGCTGGCAGGCCCCTAGGCCTGTTCCGACAGTGAGTCGCAGGTCTACCCTCCCTGCAGGCTCGGGCGGCAGTTCTGCACAGCCCCCACTCCCAATGGGGGTACCTGACTGCCTCTCCAATGGGTCGCAGAGCCCCCTCCGGACACTGGCGGTGGCCCTGCTCCACCTCCACTCCAACCAGTGTAACGTGACTGCCTCGGTGCTACGTGTCCCCCACGCTGGCAGGCTACCGGGCCTGTCCTGCCAGTGGGTCGCAGGTCTGCCTACCTTGCAGGCTCAGACGGCGGCTCTGCACAGCCCCTACTCCAAATGGAGTGACTTGGCTACCGCGCCGTCGGGTCGCTGGTCCTATTCTAGGCGTGGGCGGCTACTCTCTTCGGCCCCAGCTGCAGTTGGGGTGTTGTGATACCACGCCGGTGGGTCACTTGGCCTGCTCTGGGCGCAGGCAGCAGCTCCACTCTGCTCCCCCCCCCCGGCCCCCACAGCACCCAGCAGGACCCTGACCAAGAAGCAGTCACCGCAGGTTCCCCAGCCCTGGGCCAAAGCAGCTTCGGGAGCCATAACCCGGCCTGTCCAATCCCGATGCGCACTCTGCTGGGGGCTGGCTCCAAGGAGCGCCCCCCCCCCCGCAGGTTCCCCAGCAGCAGGCCAGAGCAGCTCCGGGAGCCAGAGCCCGGCCACGCCAAGCTCTCCAAACTCAGTGCACGCTCCTCTGGGCGCAAGCTCAAAGATGCAGTCCCCACGGGCTCCCCAACCCCGGGCCAAAACTGTTCCGGGAGTCAGAACCGAGACACAGGCAAATACCAGCCTGAAATCACCTGTTCCATAGCTGAATGCGCTGAGATCAGTAGAAAACAGGGATGATTACATCATCTCTCCAAGATGGCGGCTGCTGTCCTCCTCCATGGTCTGACCGGTGTTGGGAACCGAACTGGACCGCTTCTCTCCTCTGTCTCAAAGCCGGAACTCAGCACTAAGCGCGGCCATTGTACCACTGGCGGGAGCTCCCAGAATCCGCATCGCTGCACCCCCGCTCAGGCACCTCGAGGCTTCCCCGAGCGCGCCGGGGACTCCAGCTGCAGGGCATTCCCCCCATCAGGCAATGCGACCTTCTGTGAGGAGAAATCGCCCTCAACCGGGCTCCCGCAGCCAAACCTCGCGCGATGGAAATCTGTCCACTAGATTCTGGAGCACCTCAATTTCACTGGAAATTCCCAACAAGATAGCCTTCAGCCGTTTCACCTCGTCTTTCTCCCACTCAGTGACGGGGCGCACTGGGGTGATGCACTCCCTTCGCCACCATCTTCCTTCCCCCCTAAGATTTTCTATAACTAGAAACACTTCATGTAAGGAAGTTGGGGGTTAATTTTCTGACTAATGTGAAGAGAAACAAGGTGACAATTGCTAAATCTTTTGCTTATATTATCAGTCTGCCTTAGTATTTAAATATTTGCTAGTACCTTCTGAGTACTGTGCTCTACATACAACACTTAGCCTTTTACTTGTATTCCACATTTAATCTACAAAACAATCCAGGTATATGAAACATTATTATTTCATTTTGCAGATGAAAACAATGAGACTCAAAGAGGTTAAGTGACTTCACTGTCAGCTACAATTAGGCCAGGAGAGGTGGAATGGAGACTGAACCAAGCTGTCCAGCTCAGAGCCAAAGGCCTTCCAGTTATTTACCTCTGCTCTCTCCTCTCCTCTGTGGTCTCTGTAGATCAAGGCAAAGTGAACACCACAGAAGCTGCAGCATGACTACATTAACTGATCAGTTCCATCAAATCTCTACTACAGTTGGTTCTCATTATTCAGGTATTCCATATTTGTAAATTTTTCTAAAACCAATACCCATTGCACCTCTACAGTCAAAACTGAACATGCGCAGGGGGAGAGAAACAGGTTCCTAAATTACATGTTCTCAGTAGAGGTCTAACAAGTTGAGGTTCTGCCTCCTTTTTTCAGCTCTCATGCTGTAAACCAGTATCCTTTTGGAATCATATTTAACGCCACACACTTTGTATTTTCGTGCTTTTTATTGGGTTCACTATTTAAAATGGTCCCTGTGCACAGTGATGAAGATATATCTATTGTTTTATCAACAATAGGAAGCTGTTTTGCACCTTATGGAGAAAACTCATGTGTTAGAGGCACAAACTACACTGCTGTTGACTGCTAGTTCGATACTAATGAATCAACAGTGTATGGTAAATAAAGTGTCTTTAAATAGAAACACAAAAGGTTATCTATTGATGAAAATGTGGTGACCAGAGGCTCATAGGAACCTAACCCTATATTTGCCCCAATGAACAAGGATTCAGTATTTACTTACTCAGTGTCCTTTGTGACTTTATAGAACATAACTACTATGATGAGTAAGAATCAATGCTGATTCCTCATGCCTCCTAACCAGCTTTGCCTACATTTTTTGACTAAGATGGCAGCATGTATCTCAGTCCCTTCACTTGGGAGGGCCACATGAACAAAGCCATTGTGTCTCCAAGGATTTTCTGGCTTATCCACTGCAGTCCCCGCAGGACCAACCTGCAGTACCTCCCATGCAGCCACCTCTACACTTGCTTTACCCTCTACAAAGGGGAACCTGGCTAATCAGGAAAGAAACTCCCTCAAAAGGTAAACAGTGAGTAGAGTGTACATATGGTGGGAAACAAATGGCTCTTGGTACCATGTTATAGAAATTATCTCACTTAGGTAGATAAAGGAGCAAGGCAAGCCCAGGTGGCACTGGTGAGTCTCCCCCTCCATTACATGACCTATTTATGACGTGTGCACCAGCCTCTGCAAGAAAACACCATCCCTACGCTCAGCATTCTCAGAACTGGGCTGTCCTTTGTCCCGTGGCACTCTGTGTCAACGCTGTACCCCATTATGTCTGTGACTGCCTGCCAGGGCTTGGGATTTGTAGTTTCAATGATTGGGTTTGCAGGCATGATTGCTGCCACCTGCATGGATCAGTGGAGTACCCAAGACTTGTACAACAATCCAGTGACAGCTGTATTCAACTATCAAGGGCTGTGGCGCTCCTGTGTCCGAGAGAGCTCTGGCTTCACCGAGTGCCGGGGCTACTTCACCTTGCTGGGACTGCCAGGTAAGAGCCGGGTTCCTGGCTGGTTGGTGGGGAGGCTGGGGTGGTGAGGAGATGGTAGGTGTCCCAGACAGAAGGACCATGGGATGGGGGAAATGACATTTGTTTCTGACAAAGGTAACTGCAACCATCATAAGGGTTGAAACAGAAGTATAGGCACCTTAGGGAAAGAAACTTTCTGGAGTTGTTGGAGCTCCTGTTTCCCTAGCTAGAATATGCCTCCTTTTCCCCAGGGTCACATTTTTGTAATACCTCCTATGTGAGCAAAGTCATAGTCTTAATCATGCACAAGACCAGGACTCAAGAGATTAAGACTTTAGTCACTTTTTTCCTTTAGTCCCAAGATTCCCCTCACCGAGTTGGGGACTGCCTGTCTCCTGAACGATTCCATCTCCAGCTCCCAGCTTTCAGGGATGCCTAAGCAAGAAGAAACCATAGAATTGGGGCAGAGGGAAAGATCAGAGAAAGAGAGCTAGGGTTCTCTGGAGTGTGCTGAATAAGCCGCTGCTCTGGACTCCAGGTTTCTGACCTCCTGAAAAGTATGAATTACAAGGGATGAGATGCCAGACATCCCACCCAGGCCTTTGCATGGCAGATGAGCTCTGCCATGAGGGGAAAGGTGTAATAACCATGGTGTCCCTTCCCCAGATTGGCATGTTAGCTACACAAGGATTGTGTGTTTGATTGCTAAGTAGACTGGTCATTTCAACTTGAAAAATTCAAGTCATGTTAAAAGTGTCTTTCACTCAGAATAGAATAAGACAATGAACAAACTTGTCATTTTTATTTTTGCTTATTTATTCCTTCCATGAATAAAATCAAAGTTCAGACAGGGGAATTTATCATGTTGGGCATTGTAGGGAGAATCAGAAATAGAAACCACAGGGCTTCTCCCACCTAAAGTTGCCATTTGACTGTAGGGTCAAGATTGAGACACATAAGAAAGGTAACAAGTAGACCTTGGACATACGTATTCCTTTATGCATTCAATATTTATTTATGGAGTGCTCCCTACAACTTCAAATTCTGAAATATCATAATCTTAATCAAAAATAAAACACTCCCAAAATAGGGAACCATACTCCCTGATGGGTAATACAAGGTGCCAAGTGAGGAGGACAGAGGGTCAGTGCGAGAAAACATGAGATGGCAATGAATCTGCTCAGAAAAAAAAAAACAACTCAACCAAGGGGAAAAAGTCACACAGAACCTTTGAAAGGTGATTAGGATTTGGAGGGAGCAGCATTACAGAAAAAAAAATCATGGGCAAAGGCCACCCACATCTCACTCAGGAGCAAATGAGAGAATGACCACAGTGGAGAGGGTTTATGTGGGACAATTATAAAGATTATTGAGTGCCAGGCTATGGTGTTTGAAAGCCCAGTGAGAGGTTTGTTTGTTTTGTTTTGTTTTGTTTTTGTTTAATATGATGGTATTTCAAGAATATTAATCTGTAAGAGAATGCAGAATAGATCAAAGCAGGAGAACAGCTGAAGACAAAGGCCATTGAACCAGGGTGAGAGGGAAGGACTGAGGATCAACAGGAGAATGTGAGCCAGATGTGACCAGCTACCATTCAGTGGGTCTCTCTTCAATAGGGGCTAGAGGGAAGATGAGCTACTTCTATGTCTCTATGTCCTGTTGACCCCTTCTAGCTCTGGGTCTAGCCACCTGCTCTTGGGATCCTCCCTCACCTCAGACTCAAAATGCCCAAAACCTATCAGAATGTAGGACATGGGTCCATGCAGATCTAGAGACCACAGGGGAGAAAAATCAGCCTACAGCTGACCTCATACCACAAAGCTCCTATGAGTACCTGGAAAGCTGCCACACTACTTCACAAAGGGGAAACAGCAATGGATAACTGTATACTAACACTGAATAAGCCTTGAATATTTTGTATGGTCTCTACAAATGCCTTGTGATCTTGATGTGATTGTTATAGTACCCTAGTAGACAAGGAAACTGAGTTTAAATAACTTGTCCAAGGTCACCTACATAGGTAGCCAGGGCTCTAAACCTTTCCTGTCTGAGCCTAAGCTCCAGTGCATAGGCCTAATAGGAATCCCCAAAGGCTCTAAGACACAAAGCAGAAATCTCTCCTGACCCAAAGTGGAAATCTCCACCACATAGGTACCTTTCTATCCTCATCTCCAGCCTAAGTCTGGTTCTGCAGCCCCACCCAGACTTCCTCCTAGACTAACAGCAGCAGTCAACATCCCCCATATTTATGTTACAGATGAAGTATGCAGACTCACAGGGTCAGGGTGACTTGCCCATGCTCCAAGAGTTGAAAACAAGGCAGACCAAGACTGCCTATTATACCTTGTGTGCATGTGTGTAAATGTGTGTGTGTATAAATCCCATGACTAGATAGTTCAATAAGGGTTTTACAAAGAAAGTATTATAGAAATCCCATTTTAAAATCATTCTTGCAGACACTCAAAGTTGATTTAAATTATTAAATGTTATTTATTTTAATTATTATTAATCTATTTATTTCAAAGTTACTTTATTACAACTGTAACAATAAATTTAAATTCCTTATGCATGAAAGTGTTGCCCAAGAACCAAACCAAACTTGCAAATATAATATAAATTAAATCAAAACTAAGCTCAAATTTAAAACTTAATTTGGGTGAAGCATGCTGTTAATTTCCACTTAGGTATAACAGAACAAAGGATCTGCCTCAAGTCTCCTCTGGATTTCACCTTGTTTCAGTATTTTAACTTCAATATTACTGATGCAAATTCTCTATTCACATAGGTTTGCATTACAAAACAGTATTAATAACTTTGATGAGATCACATCTCACACTTAGCCACACCCTGGCAAGGAACCATCCTCTCACATCTGTGGTTATAAGGTATCTGTGACTCCATGGTTCCCTACAGTGGTCATATTCATTTGAGGAAAGGTTGTTTTGGGGAGCTCCTGAAATCTGGCTTTAATGGCCTTCTTGACCAATTACTTCTGGAATTGCACAGAGAATGTTCCTTAATGTGTATTTCCCCCAGTAATCACTGTAATCAGCTGTGTTCAAAGACATGATGGTGAGCGGCTTTTGGGTGGTGCTAATGAACTAACCACCAAGGCATAAGCCTTTGAACTTGCAGTACCACTGGATGGGGAGAAATTCCTGCAGCTCTGTTTTCTATTTGAGCTACAGAGAGGCTTTGTTTGTTAGCAATTGAGAACTTCATTTGGCTACCCCTGGTACAAATCTAAGCACCAACATAAACATAAACCATTAGTGACCAACAAGCAGATCTAGAACATTTGTTTTAATTTGTTTTCCATTGCCACTGAAATGAAAGCTCAGAATTTTAAATTTTCCATTAAGAAGCTATACACTCAAGAATGCAAACACAGATTCTCAGGCTCAAAGAGAAACAACAAGACACAATCAAACCCTCCAGAAAAACTCTAGGTATAGGTCACCTTCCTAGAAGTTGTCATTTACTAGCCTCATAACCAGCAGTCAACCTGTTCTGAGCTGACTAGGTATAGACAGGTTCTTTCATAGGGCACACAAGGAAGAAAAAGCAAAGGCCTTTGGTCTTCTCATATGCAAAAATAATTGAGAAATAAACAATAACATGGACTTGTAGCATTAGAAGAAATGTTTATTCATTCAACATTGTTGAGCATCTACTATATCCCAGACTGTCTACATATGGGTAATATAAATGTCACAGGGACATTTAGTAAACAGTCATTGCAATACAAGGTTTCTCAACCTCAGCATTATTGACATTCAGGGGTGGGGGGATCATGTACATTGCAGGATATTTAGTATCATCTGATCTCTAGGCCCTAAGTTAGGAGTAGCATTGCCCCCTTCACTCCAGTTGTGGCAATCAAAACTGTCTCCTGACTGCCAAATATTACCTAGGGGGCCAACTCATCCAGTTAAGAACCACAGGAATGAGGGGGTAATAAGTACCATGTCTAGTACAGGGTAGAGATCATGAAGAAAGGGAGGCTGCCAGAAGGAAATGGTGGTGAACTGAGTTCATAGCAACATGGTACCCAAGAGGATGAAGAAAAAGAGAGAGGGGTAAATGAGAAGAGAAAGTGAGAGGTATTCAGGGAATTGAAAAAAACTCAAGTCTATGTGTAATGGGCAGGGAAAGGGGAGGCAACACAGTACAGTGACGTGTTAAATACTTAATAATAATGTATGGACTGGGTGTGGCTTAGTGGTAGTGGGCTTGCCTAGCATGCACTAAGACCCTGGGTTCAATCCCTAGTACAAAAAAAAGAAATGAAAAAGGAACAATATGTTTTAGCATTTTGCAAGAATCAAAATGAAAAAAAATTTAAAAGCTTTGAGAAATTTCTAAAATACCTACATAGAAATACATACTGCAGGTTCCTTCATGAGAAAATTATAAAAATGCACATTTGCCTCTAATAAATATATAATAATAATAGAATTTATTGAGACATTTCTATGTGCCACTTTTCTAAGAAATTAACATTTATAAACCAACAATGTATACAATTATATAAGTTTAAGTAAACTGCCTAATCTTCACAACAACCCTGTGAGATAAGGACTATTATTATCTCCATTTTATACACATTTTATACAAGGAACTTGAGACACAGAGAGACTGAAAAATTGCCTGGCTGGGTGGAGTGGCACACATCTGTAATCCCAGCGCCTCGGGAGGCTGAGACAGGAGGATCACGAGTTCAAAGCCAGCCTCAGCAAAAGCGAGGTACTAAGTAATTCAGTGAGACCCTGCTCTAAATAAAATACAAAATAGGGCTAGGTATGTGGCTCAGTGGTTGAGTGCTCCTGAGTTCAAGCCCTGGTACCCAAAAACAAAAACAAAAAAATAATTATTGGCGGCACTGTAGGAGTAAACGGCAGGGTGAAGATTCAAACCAAGAGAACTTCTCCAGAACCTGGGCTCTTCTCCATTGTGAAAATTTTAATCTGGGCTTGGGATGTGGCTCAGTGGCAAAGCACCTACCTAGCATGCTCAAAGTCCTGTGTTCAACCCCCAGCACTGCAAAGAAACTTTAATGAAACTATCAGTAAAAGTTCTCTGGGAACTTGACAAAGTGAATACCTCTAAGAAGCAGTAGATAAGGAACTCTTAAAAGTTTTTGTTTATTTGTTTAAGAATAATGAAGTGATGAGCTAACTCTACCAGATGTTCAACTAAATTTTAAAGCTTTGATAATTAAAAAATGTGTTTTGGCACAAGCATGAACAAACAGATTATTAAATAAAACCTAAAATGACACGCAAAAGTGAATTTCGTGAAAGTTACAGAAAGTTTTACAAAGCAATGGGGAAAAGGGAAGGTTATTCAATAAATGCTACAAGATTAATGACTAGCTTTTTTTGGAAGAAAAAAAGAATGATAGTATCAACTCAAATGCATACCAAAATAAATCCCAGGTGAATTAAATGTAAAACACATAAAATTATAAAAATTTAAAAATATATAAAAGTATTTTATCTCCTAAATGGAAAATAATTTTCTAAGCATGAACACAATGCTTAGAGAAGGAAAAGTAATTTTGTTTGACTACATCATTCAACAAATATTTATTGAGCACATTTTATGTACCAGGCACCAAGAAGTACACAAATGAGACACATTGCATGTTTTTTCTTTCTAAAAACACAAATGAAACTAAAATCAAACAACTGAGCTGTTTTTATAAATATAAATAAATTTTATAATTTATAATTATTTATGATGTCCTAAGATCCTTAACAAACAGTTTATATAAGTTGATAGGAAAAATACTGAAACTCTAATGAATAACTGAAGTTTTTAAGGAAAAAATATTCTTAAATATCTGTTTAAAAAGTTCTAATTCAGGGTCTGGAATTGTGGCTCAGCAGTAGAGCACTTGTTTAGCACATGTGAAGCTCTGGGTTTGATCCTCAGCACCACATAAAAATAAATTAATAAAATAAAGGTATTGTGTCCAACTACTTCTTAAAAAAAAGTTCTAACTCAGTAATCAAAAAATGTAAATTAAAATAAGTAATCATGTATAATATCAAATTCACAATGTAGGTAAGGGTGGAGTAAGAGCTTTCAAATACTGCTGCTAGGAATAAAATTCATAAAAAGCAACATAGTTCTATGTAAAAATGAGTTTTTTGAAATTTCACACTTCTAAGAAACTATCCTAAAAGAATCAGAGCTGGCCAGGGGAGTGCACACCTGTAATCTCAGCAACTCAGGAGCCGGAGGCAGGAGGACAGCAAGTTCAAAGTCTGATGTCCTTGTTTATGGCAAAGGTTTTGTTGAAAGGAATCAAATGTAATGCTCTTGCACTAACTCGCTGTCTGATTCTGTTTAGTATAATAGATTTGGTACAATTTTGCAACTTAGCATGACTCTCTCAAAATAAAATTTTAAAAATGGTTGGAGTATAGCTCAGTGGTACAGTGCTCCTAGGTTCATTCTCCAGTACCAAAAAAAAAAAACAGTCACCAGAAATGCTGGCAAAGGGTCACATGTAAAATGTTCATCATAATGTTGCTTTCATACAGAAGAAAACTGAGGGAAGATACAATTTACCTATATAAGAATGGACACATGCTGGGCACAGTGGCATATACCTGTAATCTGAGCAGCTTGGGAGTCTGAGACAGGAAGATAGCAATTTGGATGCCAGTTTCAGCAATTTAACAAGATTCTAAGCAATTTAGTGAGACCCTGTCCCAAAATAAAAAATAAAAATGGCTTGGGATGTAGCTTAGTGCTAAAGTGACCATGTGTCAAATCCTCAATACGAAAAAGAAGAAAGAAGAAAGAAGGAAGAAGGAAGAAGGAAGAAGGAAGAAGGAAGAAGGAAGAAGAAGAAGAAGAAGAAGAAGAAGAAGAAGAAGAAGAAGAAGAAGAAGAAGAAGAAGAAGAAGAAGAAGAAGAAGAAGAAGTAGTAGTAGTAGTAGTAGTAGTAGTAGTAGTAGTAATGGTGGTGGTGGTGGTGGTGTAGGAGGAGGAGACACTGTTTAGGTGAATAATAATACCTTTATATATTAATACACTCATACTAAATTACATCTACAAAAGCTTACATAACTACAATGAAGTAGAAAAAACAAGACATCAAACCATATAATCCCTTAATCTCATAAAAAATATAGAAAGAGAACAGAAATGAAAGAAGTCTGGTAAATGTTTTGTATAGAGTTAAAATTATGAGTGATTTGTTAAAATTTTCTCTAACTTTTCTATTATGAACACCAAAATGTAGAATCAGAAATTAGGAATATGTACATTGTGGTAATCTATTGAAAGAAAAATTAATGTGTCAATTATTTCTAGTTAGTATAATTAGCTTTACTCTTTCCTAATTCCTGGCTATAATATTTTATATTGCTATTTGTACACCATTTTTGCCTAATTACCACAAAAGGTATTCTATTAATACTCCTAAAATATTGTTAACAGAAATAGTGGAAATAATTTCTCCAATGTCAGTAAAATAACATAAGCTCCCAGAAACTTACAATCTGGAATGATACTACTACAACCATAATTAAACCTGAGTGCAGGGAAGGTTTCCCTGAGGAAGTCAGAAAAACATTTTGTTCCATTTTAAAGGTGATTAAACAAAATTGTACCAAACCTATTATACTAAACAGAATCAGACATCGAGTTAGTGCAAGAGCTTAACATTTGATTCCTTTCAACGAAACCTTTGCCATAAACAAGGACATCAGATTTTCTTCTTGGATCCCCAACCATTCTTTGGCACAGACAACCAACACAATGGTCCACTCATTTCAGGGCACAAACATTGACAAGAAAGTAAAAACTCCCACCTTATATGTGTTTTAAAACACAGAAGTATGTAGATTTATAATTCTTTCTTAATTCAGTTTTCTTCCTGGGTTAAGACAGCTTTAGTTTACCCTTTAAAATTAACTTTTCCTTCTTTCAAAAAATAAATAAATAAATAAAGTCACTGCCACATTTCAACCAAGAAGAGAAACTTAATTCATTATTAAGTTATACCTGAATAACTTTTTTCTGATTTTAAAATTTGGCATAAAACATCTACATAAGGAAATTGGAGAAGAAACTGCCATGAATAAGAATACATAGCTTATAACAACCTATTTCTTTATTTTTCTGTTTCTGACTTGTTGTTTTGGTGGCATTATAATCAACATATGGGAAGAGGTTACGGATAAATACCATAAACTGGATAGCTGGAAACCAAACCAATAAGTTTTTTTTTTAATATAAAAGCCTGCCTTGCCAGGCACAGTAATGAATGCCTATAATCCCTATGGCTCAGGAGGCTGGGATTGGACGATCATGAGTTCAAAACCAGCCTCAGCAACTCAGTGAGGCCCTAAGCAACTCAGCTAGACTCTGTCTCTAAATAAAATACAAAAAGGGCAGAGGATATAGCTCAGTAGTTAAGCATCCCTGGGTTCAATCCTCAGCACCCAAAAAAAAAAAAAAAAAAAGACTGCCTCTTGATTCAATGAAAAGTAAGATGGCCCTGACCATGGAAAGAGTAGCAAAATAATTCCTGAATTATTCCAACAACACTTAACCAATTTAACTGGTCAATCCCTGTCCACCAGCAGAAACCAGTGTCATTTCTGGTTGCCCCTTCCCTGCCATTTAGCATTTTGTAGCTCAGCTCAGGGAACACGCAGACATCAGCACAGTTTCACTTTTAGTCATATAACTCTTCCTTGTGCCCTTATTTGGGGTCTTTTGACTCATGCTTCATTCTCTATCAACACTGATCACAGGTAAGGTGTGCAATCAAGGGTAATGTTGCCTCCACTCAGATTATTTGCCTTCTCTGTTTGCTGGGAATAAAGTCATGAAAGTAATGGCTGGGTGCAACCAAGATAACATTGAAATGTCCAGACAAAAGGGCTCATTTCCTGGAGAATCTGTCATGGTTAGAGATTGAGGGAAGGGGGCATGTATGTGTACATATATTTCAGGGCCTTGAAATCCAGATTTGCAGAGATCTAATTAAAATGACTCTGAATTCAGAGACCAGACATACATGACCCTCAGGAAGCAGCCAGTTGATCAATTCTCTTAAGAGAATTGTGTTGTAGAGACAGAACCCAACATCTGATCTCTTCAGCCACATGCTCTTTACTGGGATTTTACAGTTTCTATTATTTGGACCACTAAAGTGGAAGTCTTTCTACAAATGTAAAAGACAGTGTATGAGATCTGAAAGTCCTCAGTTACAGATGAAGAACCTGACCAACAAGGACTAGACCACTGACACACCAGGCGCTAGTGACATTGCCAAGAGTAGATCTTAAGTCTCTCAGTGACCAGGTCAGGGTCCTTAGCCCAATTATCCTTGGCCCCTCCTTGGACCTTCATAGCACCTTCTCTGTCCCTTTCTTGACCCTCACCTGATTCTTGTGACATGAGTGACAGAATAAGATGGAGGTCAAGGTATTTCTGGCTTCTCATTTCAGTTCCAGTACCTGTGAAGAGAGCATATCTCTAGGCCCTGGTTTCCTGTTCTCACAAGTAGAGATAACTTTGCATGCCCCCTCTCCACTGCTCATAAAAACAGAGGAGAGCTAGACTGGAAGTCAAAGTGGGAACCCCACCTTGGCCATCCTTCAAGCATCTGTGCATCAAGGCACTTGGACACATTCCTTAGCCTACTTTCACTTCATTTACTCATCTAAAGAACATATAGGAATAATAACACTTGGCCTGCCCATTTCTGTAAGATTAAAATGGAAAGATGTAAGTGAAGGGTAATATAGGAGTGGCCAAGCTCTGGTTTAAGATGGAGCTAGCTGGGAGCTTCCTAGGTCTTTTTTATTTTAAATGAGGTCAGACAGAGTGGTCTCAAGTGATGCTCTCAGTGGTAGTGGGCATGTCAGTGTTTTCCATAGAGTGGCCTATTTGGGGTTAAGCCAGAGCTGGGGTTGGGGAGGCTGGTACTACCCCTGAGGAGGGAGTCCTGTCCAATCAGCCCACCCAGTACTCGAATCCACTGGGGCTGTGTGGCTCAGCCAGACAAGTGCCTCTTGGGGCTGCTTCTCTAACAAATAAAAAAATAATGCCCTTGAATGAGGAGTGAAACTGAACTATCTAAGGAAAACAGAGTGAGCAAACACTGAGAGCCAAGGGAAACCATCTGATTAGCAGAGGTCCCCTCAGGCGCAGGTCGGTGCACAGCTTGGGCAGCAGGAGGGCGACAGCTTCTCTCTGGTAGCACCACAAGGCGAGCGTGCTGAGGCCATGTCCGCCACCACGTGCCAAGTGGTGGGGTTCCTCCTGTCCCTCCTGGGTCTGGCGGGCTGCATCGCTGCCACGGAGATGGACATGTGGAGCACCCAGGACCTGTATGACAACCCAGTCACTGCCGTGTTCCAGTATGAAGGACTCTGGAGGAGCTGCGTGAGGCAGAGCTCTGGGTTCACCGAGTGTCGGCCCTACTTCACCATCCTGGGCCTTCCAGGTAGGCACCATGCACCGTGGGCAGGACCCGGCAAGCACAGGCCAAGCAGCTATCCATCCTGCTGCCCAGAGTGAGCCACACTCCTGCCTCTGCAGGTGACCCTGGCCACTCTGGCCCAGGAAAAAAGGTGTAAATAAGAGAAGTTGACTCTCTGTCAAAGAGAGCAATAGGAAAAATGAGGGAAACCATACCAAGTTGAAGGAATTGCAAGTAAGAAGGCAGGCCACCAGAAGAACAGGTCTATTGTAAGAGCTGGCTGGTGATACCTAGAATAAACTGTTTCTCCAGGTGAAAATAAATTGTTTGCTTCCCTGTGCATGTGACTCACTTCTGCCTGCACAGACTGGGAGTGGGGAAGGAGGATGTTAAGTCTTTTATTAGAGAAATAAAAGTTTATCAAGGACTAATTTAATTATATTCAATCCAACTAAATTTTTCTTTGAAAAGGTGAAGTCTCTATAAGTGCCCAAAATATTACCATTACATTATAATTTCCTTTTTCTGCATTTGAAATTAAGAACATCGGGTATGTTCTTCCTAATAATCAATGTGTCAGAAGATAAAATTATGATTATAGTGATGTCAGCATGAAAATATAATTACAAATGTGATATCCTTTCATCCTCAAGGATAGAATAAGTTAAAACTTTGTTTCTAATGAAGATAATTATTTCAAATATATGTCATAGCAACTTTGCATTCTGGATATTATAGTTTGTCTATTTGTATTCATTTTTTAAAAAGCAAATAAAAAAATAGGGCAACCTAATCAGTGGATCCAAGCAGTGGCCAAAATATGTGTCTTTGAAACAAGTACCTTATAACCAGGTAGATGGAAATAAATTTGCAAGAAATTGTAAAGAGAATGTGGAGTCCTTGAAATTGAATTTCAAAAAACAATTCAACTAATTCATGTTCATTTTCAGAAAGAAGTAGAAGATAGGTGTCAGACTATAAGAATTGAGTTATTTAGTCCATGTGTGGAAGCCACTCATTGCAGAATCAATAAGATCACTGACTCCATGAAAGCAAGTGGGGTAGAACCTGGCCAGAGGCAAGAAAGCTAGAGTCACCAGTGATTGTGCTATATAATGAGGGGAGAGGTCAGAGGGAGGACATGTAAGACATGGATGGCTATGCCTAATTTTAATTACTAGGTGAAGAAAAAAGATTGACCTCATATTCAAAACTAAAGCATAACATCCCATGATTTCATGCTCAGTGTGACCTTTTCCCTAGGCCCCACCAAACATTACTAATCTCTCACTTTCTCTGCATCACAATTTCACACATGGAAGCTTCCAGATACTCCCATAAATGGCCAAACCTCATTGCCACTACCCTACCTTGCCTTATTCCATGGAGGGAATCCTATCCTTAGTGAGTCTACTCAATCTCTCTCTGCCTCTTGATAATTCTACTGTGTGGAACTAGACCCCCTCCCCTCTCCAACCCAAGGCCAACCCTCCACTGGCTCTGTAGGCCCCATACCACGCCACCTGGATGCATGCCCTGTTGATGGGCCTCTTTCCTTCTCCCTCCTTCTTTCTCCCTTCTCCCTTATGCTCTATCCTCCTTTCCTGGAAAATATACTCTTGATTCTGATCATTGTCAAGTTCTATGTCCCTCCTGGGTCACTGACAACCAGATTCAAAGACTAAAATTTTCCATCACTTCTCACTCATCACCTTTCTCAATCTGTCCTTCATCTCTTTAAAGCATTTGCTCCTTTGACTATGGCTCAAGGTTGGGGGAATCTTCAGTCACCAACTCTCAGTCTCTGTTCTCACCTCCTCACACATTTCAAAGTCCAAGCACCTTTCATGATTCTTGGTTCCCAGATTAACTGGGTACAGACATGACAGCCTAACACCAGTGCCATCCCACTTCCTTCACCTATCTTCCTTGACTTCTCTTCCTAGACCCATTGATTCCACTCCCCAAAATGCCCTGCTTCACCACTGCAACTGCCCTCTCCACCAATCTTTCCTGAAGTCTTCTCACATTCTCAAATTAAATAGAATCTCACAAATCAGAGAAAAACCAGAGCACTCTTACAGGATTGAGCATATGCACTCCTCATGCCTTTGCTCACTAATCTAAGAGGCATTTATTGCCTACCTGCAGAATGAACACAACCCCAAACCAGCCCTGTCAGCACCTATAAACACTAGTCAAGAAGACAGGCATGAGCATGTCTTAAAAGTATATCAAAGCAAAGAAAATACCTGTTATAATGTATGGAGCTCCAGGAAGAAAAGGTTAACCATAGGAAGTGTCAGGAGGGGAATGTCAGGATGGCCTCACTAAGGGGGTTCTGCTCAAGTATGAACCTTAGCTACTAACTTGGTTATTGAACATTTGTCTCTTCAGCTTCTGCTTAACAGGGTCTGTTAGCTAGACAAGAATTCTTTCCCCAGTTCCCAGCATAGGGCTGAATGGATGAGTATTCAGCAAATGACTGTTACACTAAGTTGAACTAAATAATAAGAATAGTTTATTTTAACTAATAAACTACTATGTGAAATAATAACAGGTAGAGAGTTTCCACCAAAACAGGACTTTGTACTACAGTTTTTGCAACTATGGTTCCATGTATAGAAAGGAACTTGGTCCTCATCCTGCCTAAAACAAATTCATTATTAGTTCAATCATTTATTAAACAAATATCTTTGGGACACCTACTACATTACAGGAACTAGAATGTCAGGGACTTCATTAATCAGAGTAGTTAAGGTCAGCTACTGCAACAAATCTAAATATCTCAGTGGCTTAACACACACACAAAAGTTTACTTCCTGCCACAAGTTTATTATGGGAAGAGCAACCTCCTGGTATCTATACTATTCAAAGAAAGTGGAGCAAGACCAGAAAGTCCTGAAGGGGGCACAACTGCTCCTAATCACCTTGGCCTGCAAGTGACACCCAAACACAGTACATTGTCCAGAACTAGCCTTGTGGTCCTGGAAATTGGGAGACATAGCAGCATACAGCTATTTGGTGCACATCAACTGCCCATGCCACAGGGACTCTTTGAATACTAACTGCCTAGGCTGAACTTTATCCACAAGGCTAATTTCAGTTCTGCAAGAACTTCCTTGAACATCAAATGATCACCACCAATGACAGTGCAAAAGAGGACATGCATTAATTTATATTAATTTTTTCAGACAAATGCTGTTGAATTCTGCTATGTGTAAAATATCATCTGATGCAATAAACTATGTGTGAATGACAGACATTTTGATGGGTGTGGCCTGAAATAAGGAAGAAGGTAGGGTTTGAGATGAGTTTCTGTATTATAAAAATTCCCCAGCTCTTAATATCAAATGAATACAATCACAGAAAAAAAGCACAATTTTTCTTAAAAAAAAAAAAAAGGAAGGAAAAGAAGGAAGATTTGGTAATACAAGGTAATTTTATTACAGTCAGGCCAAAGAGCTTACAGAGAAGAGTCACAGTTGCTCCCCAAGGAGTCTTGAAATGTTTCAAATCCACAATGGGAGATAATCTGGGCTCTTTTAAAAGAAATTTAGGACACAGTGAGATAAGAGGAAGGACTTCCCCAATTGTATTTTGAGGACAGCAAACATGAATGTAAGGTCCTGCTACTATACATGTAGGGGCTCTTGGAAGCTGTTGGTCTTCTATCAGTTAGTGTGTGACCAGAGGATCCTGGGTACCTGTCTTGCATCTCCTATAACACCTAGCATGGGGCACAACAAGTGACAGGGCTGGGGTGGGGAAGATGTGTGCTGCTCTACATCCTACCTCCTGGTTGTACTGTGAAAAGTTTGGCTGGAATGGGTCATTAGAACAGGGAATGATTCCCAGCAGCCACTCAGAGGTATACCCCAGTCTCACTTGTCTGAGTCACAGGAACAGGATTCTACCAAAATCCAGGAGAAACATTTCTAGGGACTCAGTTTGTATAAAAGGACAAACTTTAAGTCACTGATAAGTTGTGGCTAACACTGCGTCACCATCAGCTGGCTCCCCTGCTCATCACTAGCCAGATCTTGTGGCTGATTATCCTGATCCCCTCCTGGTGCCACTAGGTCCAGCCTTCTTCTTCCTCCTCTTCTCAAACTTCTTCCCCTCTCAATCACCACAATCCCACACCCATAACCGTTTCAAATACTCAGCCTGATTTTATCACCAAGTGAGAGGATTAGGTTTGTGTACACTCATTAAAAGGCAAAGGCAAGGGTTGGAGTCATGGCTCAGTGGTAGAGCACTTGCCTAGCATGTGCGAGGCAATGGGTTCGATTCTAAGCACCACATAAAAATAAATAAATACATAAATAAAGGTATTGTGCACACCTACAACTAAAAAAAATAAAATAAAGGCAAAGGCAAGAGGTTTGGAACACGTTCTTTTAAGAAACAGGAAAAAACGGATACTTATCAAGCCTGGCTGAAGTGGCATCTGATCATCACAACATCTTAAAGCAAGACATATCTTCATTCCACTCCGGAGTTGAGGAAACAGACCTTGGTGGGGTCAAATGGCTTGCCTAATGACATTCATGTGGCATCACATTATTCTACAGGTTTTCATGAGATATGAAGGACTTCCCTGTGGGTTCCTTGGGATCTCTAGAAAGTCTAAGCTCTTCCACCTTCTTCTGAAGGGCCAATTCTCTAGGGTCAGCCTCAGACTCCCCTCTTTGTTCTCCTTCCACCAGCCCTCCCTGCCTTTACTCTGAGGCCAAGCTGCCTGGAGATGTGGGTCTTCTCCCTGCCCCACCAAGGCCCCAGCCCAGACCTCTGGCTCCCAGTGAATGGCTACCTCATCAACCCCAATCTCCGCCAGCTCAGTGCTGCCAGCCCTGGAACTCATTCCTCTCAAATTCCCACTATGACCCCTTCTTTTTTCCTACATTATTCCTTGAAATCTAATATTATCAAACAACTAAATGAAAGTCTCTAAGAGTGAGGTCAAACATTACTATTTCTTTAAAGTTTCTCCCAAAGGATGCTCAGGTGCGGCCAACACTGAGAATCACACCTGAGTGCACCTCACCTGTTAGTCCACTGCTACTTTAGCAGAAGGAGATATTTTGCAAGAGAGAGGGAACACTGAGTTCCCTTTTTTCTGTTTACTCTTTTCAGCCTGAATCCTGCCCGCCCTTCAGGTTCGATAACACCTCCTTACTCACTGGGAATGCAGGAGTCACACCTTCGGGCAGGGAATCAGGCTCCAGAGCCAGTTAACTCCCTTGTTATCAGCTGATAAGACCAGCCCTCTTGATCAGAATATCAAATAAGAGACAGAATGCTGAAAAGAGAAACCTACCTGTTCCAGGGCAGTTTCTCTGTTTATCTATTAATGGAGAAAAATTTGAATCCCAGGTGGCAGAATCTTCCAGCTGGTAGGGAACTTCAAAGCACTATGCTGCAGCTCTCCAGGATCATTACTATTAGGATTAAGGGTCTCTAGCAATGATTAGCAGGGCACATTTCCCCCCACTTCCTGACACCTGTTCCCAGCAGAGTTCCCATTCCTCAAAGAACTCTTCGAGGGCCTTGATTTCCAAAGCAGGTAAGATCTTGGTCCATCTGCCCAAGCACACAAGCACAGACTTCTGGTTCGAACCGTGGCCACACAAGTTATAAAACAATGTTGCATCTTTTCTAACCACAGACTTACAATGGGACAAAAGTAAGCTAGAAAGAGTTTCTAAAATGAAAAGGAACTCAGGATCATAGTGGACCTCTGATTCAAAGCAGGATTCAGGGTTCATGAGAAATTTAGAGGTCTAAAGAGAACAGGAAAGCAATGAAGTCTTATTCATACTTGACCAGAAAAGGCAGGAGAGCACCTAAGAGTCTGAGACAAATGCTAATCAGAATAAACTAGCCAGGGCTCCAGTCCCAAGGACTCCTGTGGCACACCAGTAGCCAACTCTCCACACTGGCAAAACCACAGTGCTTCACTTCCCACCTACCAGCATCCCCACTAGTTCCCATCCAACAATGTCAGGGAATACCAGATCCCTCGGCCACAGCCACAGCATATACATGTTGTGTTCTGGAACAAATGTTAAAATCAGGCAATCAATAGAGAGTCCCTTGCCGAGGGTGGGCATAAGTGTAATTTCCCATAGAATGAGAAAAAGATACCTCACTTGGTTAGTTATTTTTCGTTTGGCTGGTTACTTGCTTATTTGCTTGCTTTTGGTTGTTTTATTTTAACCAGATACCTTGACAAGTGCTTTTCAAAAGGAATAAATTTTTTTTTCGCTGAATAGCTTCAGGCTTAAAAATATTAAAACTAGAACAGATTTTTAAACTTCTAACAGGCTCATGGGTAGAGTTGAAATTTGTAAGAGGCCTATGGAAACAAGATGGAGGGATGACTACATTATTTCTTTTTCCAAGTGTCCAGTTTCATAAGAGTAACATATAAACACAGGATAGCTCTGAGGCTGTTTCCTGAAGGGGGGGGGGCTGTGCCATAAATGTCCTCTACATCTCTGTCCTGAATCATAGGGCTGATATGTAGTTTAACCGAGTATGTTGAAGAGAACAAGGACCACCCCCTTAGCTACTGTCACCAAGTGGTTCTTTTGGGTTACTCAGCCAAGGTACTCTCAAGTTGAAAAGAAATTTGAGGTTAATACCTACAGTAAAAATAAAATCTTCTCAGGTTTTAAAAGGCATGAAGGCAGAAATTATTTCTCATGAAACTTTAGACCCTCTACAGCATCTGGCAAAAGGCACTGAAGAGTATTTGAGCTTTAAAATACTTGATGAATAAATGAATTCATGGGTGAGTGTATATTAATTGATAATATGAAGAGTGTGCCATTGTGTGCTATCTTGAACACACAAAGATATAAATGAATACACAAGTAAAAGATCCATGCTTGCATTTGCAGAAACCACTTCAGCAAATTCTGCATGATCTCCCTCTTCTTTTTCAATATATCTCATTGACTGCCAATTCCTACATCATGACACATTGCTTTGTGATACACACCTTAGAGTTTATGACTACACCACTGGCATTGGCTGTTGCCTGAGATGGAAATCTTTCCAAGGTGATTAGTCAGATAGGAATGCCCTCATCTTGAGTACCACATTTACAAATTATCTCCCAGGATAGGTTATTCCCTGAGATGATTCTGGGAGAATGTCCTTTATACATTTTTAGCATTGATTTAGATTACGACATTTTCTGGTCACATCTCCAACTTTGGAGAATACATTCTATTAGTTTTGTGATCCCTGTACCAGGACTCAGTACCTGTTTTTCCAGAGTGAAGTACCTCAAAGTCATGTGCTGTGATGAGAAAGAAAGATTTGGAGACAGCTCTGCAATTTATTTGGAACCCCAGATCAGCCTTTCCCTTGGTGTGTGTCCTTGAACAAGTGCCTTCACTTCTGAGTCTCAACTTCTTCAACTATAAAATGGAGTTAATATTATTATCTGCATTACAGGGTTTTTTAAATGTGGATTGAAATTTTTAATGTCTGAAAAGCTCCTAATAGTTTTCAGTCAAATGTAGCAATTGGCAATGACAATGAGGGCAGGACAGGGCCTCCTGTTCAGTTTACAGCATCCTCTGAGTCTTTTGCCTGCAGCAGTGTGGCCAGGTCCCCCAGTGTTCCCAAAGAGAAAAATATTATTAAGTATTTCTCTGGGTTTTGTTTGTTTGTTTTTTCTATTCCCAAGTTGAATTCTGCCAGGGTATCATTAACTGGGCTCACTGAGGGCAAGAAAGACACCTCCTTTGGATATACCCAACAGCCCCCTTATTACTACAGTTTTGCAAGGTCTTTAACCATCTGCATTTCTACTGGGTCTGAGTAGTAGTGTGACCTTCACTGGGCTTTTTTCTTCTTTTTAAAAAACGCCTTCCTGGAACACTACTTGCCAAGATATTAAAAGTTATCTCCAAGAGGTGAGATAAAGAGGTTTTAGGTTTTATCCCAGTTTATGGTTTTCTATAGGTTCTTCAATTTTTATAATCCATTTACTGCTTATGTAATTGGGGGGAAAATCAGCTATTTCAAATAGAAGAAAACCAATTCCTTTACCCTTCTCTGACTCCACATTGTGGGATTGGTGCATTTGTGGCATTAAGACTAGACACAAGAACCTGTTCCCAAGAGGTTTCAGCAACACTGTGCTCACTGTGACCCTTGAGGGGTGCAAACTCTCCATTGAAGATAAGGTCTTATAGGTTAGCATTTCTAGATACTGAGGAAACTATCTTTCACAAGTTAGAACCCCAACATAAATTAGTTTCAACAGATAAGGGGATTTTTAAAAATAATGATACCGTGATAGCTCTTGGATCCCAAGGAAAGAATGTGCTTGGATTTCAGGAATTGCTGGATCCCAGAGCTCAACTATCAGGACTGTACCTACCTCTTGAATTTCATCTGGTTGTCATTATACAACAGCTTTCTCCATCTGATAGAAACTCTGGGTTCCCAGCCCCATGCATTAGTTCTTCAGCCCCTGGAGAGGGACTGACCTGATGCTGTCTGTGTCCAAAGTACACACATCATGCATAAGGGTCTCCTATGTGCAGTTTGAGTCAAATGCCCATGCTGAGTTACCTTACTGTGGTCAAGGGACAAGATACTATGTTGTGGCTTGAAAGATCAGGGTCAACAGTACTATTCAAAATGTGTCCTGTGGACCACACTGCTGCACAAGTTGTTGTTATCCATCCCCTCTTGGGGACAGGTTCTTGTGTCTAGTCTTAATGGCACAAATGAACAATTCTGTTACCAAAACTGAAAATAAACATTTCTAAACTTTTACAATAATTTGACATTTCTGTGACACTCAAGCAAGTAATTTTGTATTTTGCCAAGGGCATCAATTTGTGACAGCACAGAAACTAAAATTTTGAAAAGCACAGATGTAAGACTTGGCAGCTCCTTCAGGAGTCATATGCTTCAGGGAAGAGAAAGGTATATCCTGGAGTGCTAGAACAATTGGTGTTCAGATCATTGTATATCTACACAGCTCTGTGGTCAAGTCAAGCAGACTGACCCAAGTTAGCAGACCTGCCCTCTGGAAGACACCAAGAACTAATTTGTCTTCCTTATAAAATTCATCAGACCTGTAACAGACATGCATAATGACTGTCGTTCCACACTTTTGTCAAAAACTCTGAGACCAGAGGCGGATCTGACCTGTTAACTACTGTCATCCCAAGCCCACCTGTGGGGATTCACTAAATAAGTGTTGTGATAGCCGCTGCCGTTTAAAGGATGCACTAGAAACAATATTGAACATATCTGGGGTGTAGTCACTATGGGAGGATCCAGCAGGATTTACAGCTTTAAAAAAATGATTTTTAGAATGGGGACTACTGATAAGCTGTGGTAAACATATTGAAAGGCCTGGTATTGATATACTGATCTTCTTTACATATATCTGAAACCTACAGCTTACCATGACCTTCATAGTTGTTTTTAGAAATAGACAAAATTGGTGTGCTCTTGACTTCCCATTTAGTAACCTTGGCTTCATACTATACTATAAAGTAATAGTGAATTTTCCTCAAGTGGACACAACTATATGACACTTTGAACTCAAATGGAAAGACAAGAGAAGAAAGAGATTCTGGTTAAGAGTGAAAGCAATATGGTTTCACTGTAATCTCTACAATAATTTAACTACTACTTTAGACAAATCATTTTCCCTTTCTGGACCTCAAATTATCAAGTTTGAAACTGAAGTAGATAAATTCTAAGGATCCTCCCAACTCTAACCATCCATAATTTTCTCCTTTGATACACATCTGTGTCCATATCCTTCATCAGTCCACTGTGCTCACTGTGACCCCTGAGGGGTGCAAACTCTCCATTGAAGATAAGGTCTTATGGGTTAGCATTTCAAAACATGTGACATGTTTTGCATTTTTTTTTTTTACAGTTCCACATCTTTGACAATGATGGGGTTCCTAGCTAATGGACATGCTATTCCTCAGAGGTGCTGGTTAGTTGTGGTTGCTGTTTTATAAGCCCAGAGCCTAATCATCTGTGTAGGGGTGGTCTAATTTATCTACTTGTGTCTCTCCCTTGTCCCACAGCCATGCTGCAAGCAGTGCGAGCCCTAATGATTGTGGGCATAGTACTGGGTGTCATCGGCCTCCTGGTGTCCATCTTTGCCCTGAAGTGCATCCGCATTGGCAACATGGAGGACTCTGCCAAGGCCAAAATGACACTGACCTCCGGAATTGTGTTCATTATCTCAGGTAAACATGAATTCCCGGTCTCAAACACACTTCTGAGAATGTAAAAAAAAAAAAAAAAAAAAGAATCATTGTGGTAGAGAAAATGTGCCTCCTCCCTCCTATGGAACATGGTTCAGACCCTTTGACACTGGGATTCAAGATCTGAGTGTGGAAGCCTAATTATACTTTACAGAACCATCATGAATGCTAAGATCCTAGCATTAGTCAGCTTTTCATCACTGTCACAAATATTGAGGAAAAACAACATATAAGAGGAAAGATTTATTTTCCTCTTGGTTTTAGAGGTTTCAGTCCATGCCTGTTCTGCTCTATTGCTTTGAGCTTGAGGTGAAGCAAAACATGGTGGAAGGTATGGTAGAGCAAAGCTGTTTACACCATAACAAGCTGGAATCAGAGCGACACAAAGAGAGAGACGAAGGGCCAAGGACAAGATACACCCTTCCAGAACATGCCCCCAGTAACTACTTCCTCCAACAAGGCCCCACTTCCTGAAGTTTCCACCACCTCCCACTAATGTCTTATTAATCCATCAGTGGATTAACTTACTGATGTCGTCAAAGCCCTCATGGTACCAATCACTTCCCAAATTTGCTGCATTGCTGACTAAACCTGCAACATATGAGAGGATCTTCAGATCCAAACCATAACTGTCTCTCTTAGCCATCACCCTAACCCAAACCTAATAGGCTCAACCCTAAGGTAGTCACGTGACTGGATCCTTAAAAGGCTTCTTTTTGAGGCTCTAACAAGGGACAAGCTTTTAACATTATCAAGATCAGATCCAAAGCATTTGAACTATTATCCTTGGTTCCAACATGCATGGAATATCTCTTTCTGTGCATGTGCACGTGCACACACACACACACACACACACACACACAAACACACATCCTTCCAGATAAGCACCTAGCCCATGGTCTAGCACATAACAGGAATTCAATAATCAATGGTTGGATTGATCATTCTTTTTTAGGAGAAAAACAGTCTGCAGCCTGCTCATCTAAACTCATGTAAGCATAAACTTTCTCAGAAATATTGCATTCTCTTAAAGCTGACTCTGGAGCTTTCTTGTTCTTTGCCCACAGGTGTGTGTGCAATTATTGGAGTGTCTGTGTTTGCCAACATGCTGGTTACTAACTTCTGGATGTCCTCGGCTAGCATGTACGGCACCATGGGTGGGATGGTACAGACTGTTCAGACCAGGTAAATTCCTAATCCATGTCTCCAAATTCCATGGTGAATACTTTTTAAGAATCTGATTAAACACATGTGCCTAATGTGACTGTCAGTGCCTGAAATAGCAAAAATTTATCACAGGCAACCATGCCATATCATAAATCAAGAATAATCTGTAAATTCATAAACTTCATTTCAGTGAAATATCCTTGGTAATATGACTTAAGGCTGATCTGACATTTGCATTGAAATACAGTGACAGTTCACAGTATTTATCTAACACTCTTACACAGGCCCCATTGTAGTGGCAATGAAACAGGCACTATTAACCCAGGCATGTAAATGAACACCAACTTACATCTACAGTCCATAATGAGAACCTGACTAGGGACAGGTAAAAGCCTGAATAGAAATGAGCAAGGTAAGAAAAGGGATGTTTCTTCCTTATACAACAGCCTCTTTACCTCATTCATTCATTCCTTCTGCAAATGTGTTGGGCACCTATGAGCCAGGGAGTGTTCTCAGTGCTGGAGATACAGACAAGTCCCTACTTTTATGGAGGTCAGAGTCTAGCAGAGGGAATTGAAACCATTCTATAATTTGGGGCCCAAATAAGGGTAGAACTTTAAAAGGATGGAAAAGCAATACCAACACCTATATTCACTTAGCCACTTCAAATGAATATGCTGTATAACAAGAAACAATGGTGAAATCCCAAAGGAGAAGATCTTGTTAGGGAAGAATGATATAAATAGTACATCAAAGTGATCTCCCCTCTCTGCAGTAGATGCACTTGGTATCTCTCCAGCCACACCAACATGAGGTACAGGTAGGGTGTGAGGAGGTGATAAATACACTACTCTCTGGCTCTCTGGAACTCCAATCCCCACCTATGCTTCTGCTTTGCTTTATGAATAAGAAACTTAGTCCTTGTAAGTTGCCTTGTCCTCCTCCATGTTCTTCAAGGTCTCTTGATTGCCAGGATAACTTAGAAATAGGCTAACTAATTCATTCCAGTTCTCCTGGGTCTTTCCCAGTTTTAGCCCTAGAATTCCCACCTCCTGGGAAATTCCTCCATCACAGGAAAAACAGAATGTTTGACCATCCTACTTAGAAAAGCCTACCTGCTTGGAGCCACCCACCACTCACTCTATACCCACAGCAAACACCTGACACCACTGCTCTTTCACTTTCACTGCTCTTTTCTGGGCACCTACCTTGTCCCCTGGGCAGGCCACTTCAGTCCTATAAGTAAGATTGGCTTCTGAAAGGCCTTCTGAACTTCTCTCTCCATGGTTGGGCAGCTATCTTTCCCCTTTCTTCTTTCTCCTCACTTTCTCTATCCAGAAGTCACACAAGACCACCCAGTTGACAAGAAGCATCCTTGGAGCTCATTTGATGGGACTTTGGGTTCAATGCCCCATTTATATATCCCCTCCTTCACCTGTCCCCCAACTCTGTTGATGCCACATTGCAACACTGGCAGAGCCTAAGCCCTGGAGCAGAGCTTCAAACTGCCTACTCTCATACTGCACAGCACACATTTGGTTTGAGGGCAGCTGCCTTGGAATGAAGAATTCTATCCTACCTCCTTGTCCTACCTAGTGTTGTTGGGGGATGAAAGGCAGACCTGTGATGAATGGCATGCAGGTATTTTGTATTAGCCTAACTCTTTCATCTTATAATCTGAATTAATCATCAACTTTTAAAACTCAAAGCATCTCAGGTTAGGATCCTCAAGAATGGATCCTGAGAAGATGCCTGTGCAGTGTTCATGGAGAAAGGGAAGGTTGGTTAGGAAGGGAGCAAAGCAAGACAGGAAAGGGGAAGCCAGGCATGAGTCTCAAGGTCAGGCTGATCCTCACAGGAGCTCTGTAGGGTAGGCACACCTCAGGATGGTCTCCACCCCAGACTAAAGAGCTGGGCTTCCATGCCTCAGTACTGTCATAAGGGCAAAGTGGCCTCAGGAGCTGACTCAAAACCACAACTCCAGGAAGAGCCTCAGGGACCTGCAGGTTAAGGCAAAAGCATGCACAGGCTGGGAACAGACACACAGAGTGATTGAAGAGGCAAAGCACCATGAGCACCTGGACAGATTTCACAGCACACATGTGCACATTCACGTACACACACCTATTTTTCCAGCTTTCTGTATTAAAAAAAAAAAAACTAATATCTGGCAGCACTGGATCCTCATTCTCAGAGGGCAGCCATCTCTGCAGCTGAAAGGCAGTTTTCCTTTTTAGTGAGGTATCACACTCTCAGTTTACCTAAGTCCCCAGTACCTCATTTATTATCATATTTATGGGGCTCCTCCCAATAAGAATCAAGAAAATTAAATGTTTTCTTATATCCAACTACTTCACTCATTTAATTCCTCACCTAACCTAGGTGAATACTTAAGTTTGCTAACTTTGACAGAGTGTGTCTAAGATGAGGAAAGGAACCTTGTTCCCATCACAGAAGAGAATATAGTTTAACAATTAACAATGAGGACTTTGAAGGCAGAGTGACCTGAAATTAAATCCTGACAGTTCCAAGTCCTTCCTGAGTCTTTGGAGGAGTTATTTAACCTCTCTGACCCTCAATCTTCTCTTTGGTAAAATGAGAATGATAAATCCTAATACATTGACTCTTATGAGAATTAAATGAGATAGGAGTAAAATATACACTTATCACAATATCAGTAAGGGCTCAATAAATGGTAGCAATTATTGTTAGATTATTAGCATTATGTTGCCATTCAGCCAAATTATAGGGATAGCAAGGACAAGGGCTCTGTCTATGTTAGGGCAGAGAGACCAGGGCTGCCTCCATGAAAGTCAACAAGGTCCCCCCAGGAGAAGACTACAGGTCTGCCATTCAACCCCCAGAAACACTAGGTAGGATAAGGAGGTAGGACAGGATTCATTCCAAGGCAGCTGCCCTCAAACCAAATGTCTTTTTCATAGTCCAAAGGAAATTAAATAGCTTGTGTGTAAATTTTCTCCCAGAACTTTTTCAAGATCCGAGCTCAGTTTTGCCCTACATGTTACACTTGCCCACAAGTCTTACATCATTCATCCCCTATATCTCAGCATCAAGGAAGTTCTGTGCACATAGCAGGATCTCAACAAATACTTGTTGAACAAAAGAGTAAACAAATGAACAAAAAAATGAGCAATCACTTCAATCTAGTTCTTTCAGAAGATAATACTCCTACTTGCATGGAAGATTGTAAGGTATATTAGTCAGCTTCCCATTACTATAATGAAACACCTGAGATAATCAACTTATGGAGAGAAAATGTTTATTTTGGTTCATGGCTTTGGAGATTCCAGTCTAAGATCAGGTGGAGCCACTGCTTTGAACCTCTAGTGGAGTTGCCAGATAGCAATGTAGGAGAATGTGTGGCAGAGCAAACTGCTCACCCCATGGCCAGGAATCAAAAAATAAGCAGGGGGCCAGGATCCTATAATCCCCTTCAAGGGCTCTCCCCCAATGACCTAAGGACCTCCCACTAAGCAGTACCTTCTGAAGATTCCACCACCTCTCAATAGCACCATCCTGAAACCAAACCTTTAAAACATGGGCCCTTTGGAGACATTCAACACAAAAACCAAAGCATAAGGATTACCTAGGGTAAGGTAAGATGAATACTTATTATCCCATAGTGAGAGCTCAAAGAATTAAAATTCCATACCTTTCAAAGTTCTCTTGCCAAACCTCCTAGTCTCTCTTTCCCAGCAGAAAAGGGAGGGGGACCCCCCAAAATGGGGACAGAAAGAATGGGCATGGCCAGGGGCAGTGGGCAGAGCTTGGAGAGTCGAGTCAGCTTCATTCACACTCACCATTTCACCACCTAGGTACACCTTTGGTGCAGCTCTGTTCGTGGGCTGGGTCGCTGGAGGCCTCACGCTAATTGGGGGTGTGATGATGTGTATCGCCTGCCGCGGCCTGACACCGGATGATACCAAGTGAGTCTTCTTTTTCCAATGCAATTAGACACCTCATTTGTTCAGAATCCCTTTTAATGTATAATTTATAGCCAAAATGATTAATCCAGGTACTTAGAAGAACTTTATTGACTTAAAGTTCATTACAACTTTCCTTCTCCTAAAGAAGAGAACAGAAAGACTTCAACTGGGAAGATTTAGGAATGATATTATTTTAAGGAAAAGAAAAACATCCCTCTAGGTTGCTTCTACCTCCAATATTCCACAACTCAGTAGTTCTCAGCTGGGAAAGAATTTGTACCACCTCCCAGGATATTTGGCAATATCTAAAGACACTTTACATTTATTTAATTTATTTATTTTAATTAAGTATATATGCAGCAGAGTGCATTTTGATTCATTGTACACAACTGCAGCACAACTTTACATTTCTATGGTTGTACATGATACAGTATCACACCATATATGACACTTTACATTTTTGATTGCTGCAACTTTGGTGAGAGGCAGAGGGGAAGTGATTTCTATACCCTAGCACAGGCCAGGGTAACTATCCTACAAATTCACAGGATGGTACCTCACAACAAAGAAGCATACAATTCCAAAGTGTCAACAGCACTGCTATTGAGCAATCCTACTCTAAATCCACAAAAGACCTGAAGTTGGTAGAGCTGAATTCTGATGTAGTTCTACTTCTAACCAGCCCTGTGACCTCCAGTGGATCATTTGTTCTCTCTGGGCCTCTGTCTTTGTCCATTTGGGCTGTTATAACAAAATGCCACAGAGTGGTTCATTTATAAACAATAAAAAATATATTTCTCATGATTCTGCAGGCTAGGAAGCCCAAAATCAAGACACTAGCCAATTTGGTGTCTGGTAGGGCCCAGTCTCCATTCCAAGATGGTGCCTTTTTGCTGCCTTCTCTGAAGGGAAGGAGCACTGACCTCACAGGGCAGAAAGGTAAAAGGCCAAGAGAGAGCTTCTTCAACCTCAATCCCTTTTTTAAGGCACTAAATCCTCCTGATTTAATCACTCCCAAAAGGTCCAACCTCTTAATACCATCACAGTGGTGACTGAGTTTCCATGTGAATTTTGGAGGGTACAAATTCAGAGCATAGCAGCCTGCATTAACTTATCCATAAAATAAGCAAACTGGAGGAGATGGGTTGCACATACCTTCCAATTCACAAAGTCTATGATTCTTTGTCAGAATAGTGTTCCCCTAGACATTGTTTCTGGTTAACCTTCATTTTAATTAACAGAGAGAACCCATTAGTCACCCACTACTAGCACAGTGAAGCTCTAATATAAAAGCAAGAAATCCTGCCCCAGGAAAAAGCAAAAAACAAAAAACAAACAAAACAAAACAACAACAACAAAAAAACCTAGTATCACAAAGAACAGGATCACCAGACATCTTAGTTTGCTCCTAATAGGTCAGAGACATCCAGGGAAACAGGAAGTCTGTCCTACAAACATCTGTGATCATGGAACAATTCTTTTTTTTTTTAGCTACAGAGCTGTGTCTTATCATGCCTCGGGTCACAATATTGGCTACAATTCTGGAGGCTTCAAGGCCAGCACTGGCTTTGGGTCCAACATGAAAAACAAGAAGATATATGATGGGGGTGCCCGCACAGAGGATGAGGGACAATCTCATCCTTCCAAGTATGACTATGTGTAATGCTCCAAGATCCTTTGGAACGGACAGAAGAAACCCTCCCCCAAAACCCACTGCAAAACAAGAAGATTCCACCTTGATTCCTTATTGTTTTTGACTCAGAGTTGAAAGTTAGAAAATCTTGATTTCATCTGTCCTGAAGCCAGATGATCTTTGACTACATATCTCTGTCTCTAAATATTCCGACACAAAAATGTTGAGTTATCATTTGTAAAGTATTTGTAAAGTTATCATTTGTAAAGGCTACACAGCTTAAACTTTCTACACTTCTTTCAATACAACTTTTTAAATCTGAGGATAGAATGTGGTTTGACTCCCTGACACTGATAATTTAAATAGACTCTTCTTGCTCCTTCTGTTTAATAAACCCATTGACCATTTATTTGCCAGCTTATCCCCAAGAAAAATTTTTAAAGGAAAACAAGGAAGTAGATCCAAAGACATTATTTTCTGCTATTTGATTTTTGCCTCTCCCATTCCCAACTGGCTACTAATAAACATTAATTGGAGAAGAAATGATAGGGAAACACATGTGTGATCTCTCCAGCCCACTCTGAGTTTTCTTACACTGTAACTTTAAAAATTACTAGACCAAAGTGATTTCTACTTGAGGCAACCAAAACTTTCTGCTTCTGTTGGCATTTGCTAATTCCAGCAAGGTTATCCAATGGGGTTTCTTCTTCCTATTGCAAGTCATAAATTGTGTCTAAGGGGCTGAGAAAAGACTGTTTTATAATCTAAGTCCTAAATATAATCAGAAATTTATTAGCAAAATTATAGCCTTCCCTCTCTTCTCTCTCCTCTCTCTCTTCTCTTTCTGCCCCCTGGTGTATAGTGAATTGGCTTCACCCTTGCACATAGGAAGAAAATTGAAAAAGTACTTGTCTTTATTGTATTACTTTGTATAGTCACATATAAGTCCAAATTCCATAAAAAGCTCTCTGATCCTAATTCTTCCCTTTTGAAGCCTCCAAGACCAATTATACATAATAAATGCAAACCATGTAAATGACAAATAATGGAACACAGAAATGCCTAGGAAGTGGCTAAAAGCAAGTTCTTTAAAAAAAATGGTAAGGCCAAATTTAATATTTTTTATCCACACTAGCAGTTGATAGTAGCACTTACTGAGAGCTGTTCCCTTCACTAAATTCACCTGGAGTGGTTGAAATATTTGAGTTGCAGGCAGAACTGCAAGTTCTTTGCAGCCACACCCCTGCCCAGTGCTTGTATCACTCTGCCCTTTTGAACAGAAAACCTTAACTCCTTCCAGGGCACTAGAACCTCATCCTAGCACCAAAGCCAGAATAGACTCCCTGGGAAATGGAAGTAAAGGCAATCTGAAAGCCACCAATCCAGGGAGCAGCAGTGTCACTGGAAGAATCTGATTTGGGGATTATTATTTGGAGGAAAAGAAAATCCTTACATCAATAGTGCATAAGAAAGTGGCCCCCGGGACTTGGTAAATACTGAGGGGTTTTCAGGTTAAATGGACCATGCTGAATAAAGACCAGATCACGGCCCATTAAAAAGGAAGGAGAGTTCTCACCAAGAGCCAGAGCAGTGAACTCAGAGAGGTTCCCAGCAAGAGTTTTAGGCCAAATTGGAGAGGACACTCCTGGAACTCACTGCTTACAGCAGAGTAAAGAATGAACAGATAAACCAGTTTAGTTGGTAGGGGCGGGGAGAGGAAATGAGAGATCTAAGGCATGGAGACCTCTAAGGTTCTCAAGAACTGAGTTGAAGGCACAATTTCTGATTTGCAATATCAAATTGCAATAGGAAGAAGAAACCCCATTGGATAATCTTGCTGGAATTAGCAGGTCCATCCCTACAAGATGAAGGCCATGGGTACAGTGAGCTTTCCCCCATCACCAGAAAACCCCTAATCAGGTCTGAGGCTTAAGGCTCAGTTGAGTTTTCCCTTGGCATATTCTCTATCATTTAACTGTTTGAAAGCCTCCATTAGTTAGATTGTGCTATATAATTTTTTGTTGCTCTGTCTTATTGTATATGCATTGAGTATTCACCTGCACGTTTTGTTACTTAAATATTAATAAACACTGTTATGTTCCATTTGAATATCTTCTGTTCTGTTTTCCTGAGCTTTGGGAAGTAGAGGTGGGAAGTCTCAGCATCTCAAAACTGAATCCATCTTTCCAACAGCAGCTTGGCAGCTGAGGGCCAACTTGGTGTGGGTCCAGCCTAGTTAGTGAATTCTGCAAGTTGGAAAGCCTTAATGAAAGGGGGTTCCCAGAGCAAACAGGCTGAAATGTTGTGGATCTAAGGACTATTTTAGTCTGTATGAACCTGAGCACAACAGTCTGAAGTATCCAATGTCATTGGCCTGTCCCTGGGCCAATGCCTGCCCTCCTGATGCTGTCAATGGTTGGGCTGACCAGCTCAATAAGCTGGTTCACTGAGTCTGACTTAAGCTATAGCAATGATGTGAGCTACGAATTCAGAACAACCCACCTTCAACTCCAGGTCATATCCCATCCTAGCTGTTAGCTTAAGTAAAGCATTTAAACTTCCTGAGTTTCAGTTTCCTCATCTATAAAATGGGGATAATTACAATAATTGAATAATGCAAGTAAAATATATACTTACGTGATAGGCCCCCAACTACGACAACTTTAATACAAACAGGGTATTGGCTTATGTAACTGGGAGATATGTGGCCAGGGTTGGCTTCAGGCACTGTTCAATCAAGAAAGACTCTACCTTTCTCTGCCCTCACCTCAGTTTTTCTTTCCCCTCTGTTGGTTTGTTTCTTTTAGCAGTTTGTTGTTGTTGTTGTTGTTATTTTGGTATGGGGGATGTGGGGCTTGAACCCAGGGGCATTTAACCACTAAGCCACATCCCCAGCCTGTTTTATTTTTGTTTTGAGACGGGGCTCACTAAGTTGCTTAGGGCCTCACTAAGTTGCTAAGGCTAGTTTTGAACTTGCCATCCTCCTGCCTCAGCCTCCCAAGCCACTGGAATTACAATTGTGTGCCATTGTGCCCAGCTTGTCAGTTTGCTTCTTGAGAAGATTGTCCCACAGAATAGCAGTGATAATTGCTCCTGTTTCAGTGACGGAACCTCACAAAAAGAAGCCTCTCTTTTCTGATATCTGCAAGAGAAAACAAAATCCTGATACAACTCACTGGACTATTTGAGTATTATACCCATCCCCAAAACTCTTCCTATAGTCAGAGCAGTGTTATTTAACCACAGGAAGAGGCTGAAACCAAATTCCAAGAAAAGCTGCAGAGGTCTCATCTTTGAGCCTCTGGCAAGTTACCAAACTTCAAGGAAGAGATGGTTCTACTTGACAACCAAGGAACATACAAGTTCCTACCACAGAAAATATTATATTTTGTCCTGTCTTTTAACTTAGATTTGAGGTAGCAGGAGATATAAAGATAATATTATTGTTGTACCTAATGTGAAAGAAAGCTAAAAATGTTTATCCCTTTTTTTAGTTTGTTCTAATTAGTTATACATGACAGTAGAATGCATTTTGACACACTGTACACATCCTTTAATCCAGCAATTCTCCTTCTTCAAATTCTCCTAAGGAAATAATCCCAAGTGTTTATGTCCAAAGATATGTATCAATTGTTGAAAACAGTATAACTGGATCATCCTAAAATTCTGTCATAATAGTTTTATAGATAAGTGAACTAGTATGCAGCCATTAAAATTATTAAAATCTTTTTCTAATATTGACTCTATTAAAGAGCACTTTGAAAAATGCCCCCAAAACAAATATGTTCCAAAATATGTTTAAAGTAGTTGTTTCTGGATAAAGATATGATATTTTTCTTCTTTATTTATGCTTTTCAGTATTTTTCAAATATTCTTCAATAATAATATCTTTGTTCTCAAGAAAAAATAAAACTGAAACTTAAGAGCAGAATATTAAAAAAAAAAAACAGAAAAATCCATCTCAGGCAGCTTGGAAGAAGGAAGTTATAAAGTCATGGCTGCATAAAGGTCTCTCTTATTCTGAACCAATAAAATACAATGGTCAGCCAGGTGTACTACTACTCAGCCTCCTGAGTAGCCAATCCCAGCTACTCAGGAGGTAAGAGCATTGCATATTCAAGGCCAGCCTGGGCCACTTAGTGAGGCCTAGTTTCCAAATAAAAACTTTTTAAAAGGGCTGGGGATGTAGTTCAACAGTAGAGCATTTGTCTAGCATGTATAAGGCCCTGGGTTCAATATCTAATACTGAAAAATAAAAAATAAAAAGTACAGTGGTCATGAGCCCAGAAACTGACTTCACACTATGCTGTTTTAATTTTCCTTCCCATTTGGAAACCCTCTGCCATTCACTTCTCCATTTGAGCATTTCTACTCACCTCTAAAGATGGCAGAGCAGAGGCCCCTATCCCTTTTGTTAACAAGAACCAGAAAGGAGAAAGGACATGCTCGGGACCAGAACAAAGACTAGAGTCCAGACCCCATTAGGCTTTTTCTTGCTCTGAAAGGCTACCCAGACCTCACCTCCTCTCTTCAGGATTGGCAGATAGTCTGGGCCAACCAAACCCTCCTGTGTGAGGAAAGATCCAGGTCCCCAAATATTTATCAACAGGAACTCATCACCTACATCTTATAAAGAAGTGGCTCAGCATGAGCCAGTGTATAGAATATTCAGATCTAAATAAGACTTTGGGGATCTCAAAGGGTTTCTCAAGTTTTCTAAAAGATGATCTCAAAGGGCTGTGGTTGTGGCTCAGTGGTAGAGTGCTTGCCTAGAATGTGTGAGGCACTAGGTTCGATCCTCAGCACCACATAAAAATAAAATAAAGATATTGTATCCACCCAAAACCAAAATATAAATATTAAAAAAAAATTTTAAAAGACGATCTCAATGTCAACTGGAATGGTAGCATTAGATTCTACTCAGAGATTTTCACATTCAGGGGAAATTTGGCTTTTTCTTAATTGGATAAAGCAAAACTTCATGAACCCAGTATTACGTGAAAATTAGAAAAACAAACTATGCCTCCTAGAATAGACAATAGAAATAAAGAGAAAGCACTAATGGCAGAAACAGAAGACTAGTGAAAGATTACTTTGAGCCTTGAAAAAGTACAGATAATTATTAATGTTAATATTGCTATCAATATCATCTATTGAGAATCTACAAGGCCCAAAACAGGCCCTTTCTGTACACTCTAACCCTCAAACAAGCCCCCATTAAATAGGTGTTATCTCTGCTTCCCAGGAGAAGAAACCAAGATTCAGAAAGGTCAAGAAGAATCTTGCCTAAATGAGGTAACCAACCATCCCACTCAAAGTCCTGTGTCCAAGAAACCTTACAGCTCCAAGAAAACCAGGACAGCAATGCCAAGCCGCATAGCTGATGGATAGAGAAGCCTAGATCCCAACCAGGGTTTGTCTGGCTCCATGTCTCACTCTCTTCCCACAATGCCAGAGGGAATACCAAAAAATGGGCAAAATAAATTTATAAATACATACAAAGAATTGAAGAAAGGAAGAACAGGAGGGAAAGAGGGAGGTAGAAAGAAAGAAAAAAAGAACAAATAAATGAAAAAGAAAAAGGAAGGAACTAAGAGCAAGGGGAGAAATAAAGAAGGGTAGAAAGAAGTTGTAAATGTACTACAAAGAGAAAAATTTTCCTATGAAGCCAAGAAGCATGATACTTAAAACAATTTAACTAAAACTTCAGTTTTTAATTTCTATTTTCACAAAGTGCTAAAAGCATGTCTGTTGTAAGTAGTGCACTGACAGATGAAGAGAGTGGGAGAGGATTTGGGGCTCCCTGAACCCCTCTGGAGCCTACACATTCAGCCTTTGCAAAACTCTCAGTGTGCTCTGTATTTAAAGAGAACAGCAATGCTCTCAGTGTGCTCTGTGTCTAAAGAGAACAGCAATGTGTTGCCACCCAGAAAGCCAGAGAATGCCCCAGGACCCCCAAAATGTACTATGTGTAGAAGTATCTGTCTCCCCAAGCAGTGCCAGCCAAAGCTCCCGGGCCCTCCTAAATCTGGTTTGGGATGGGGCTCCTTTTACACCAGCAATCCCCTTAGACTAGAGCTACCCCCGAAGTATCTGGGATCCATGTTAGTTCCATCTGCACTGAGAGGTTTCCCATTCCTTTCTTGTCTCAAGTGATACTTAAAACAATTTAACTAAAACCTCAGTTTTTAATTCCTGGACGTGACCTTCTCATTTGGTTTCAAGTTGTTGACCAGAGTAGGCTTCCCCTTCATGATCAAAGCTGCCGCCCCAGCCCTTGCTAACAACAAAAGCTTATTTATTTTGTTCAATGAGCCAACTTGAACTTTCCCCAAAGAATTTTTTGAAAGTTTAAAATATCAAACATATTAAGCACGTAGGACTTTGCCACCCACACTTATGGCGCAAAGGAGGGAGGTTGCCATGGCAATACCTCTGGTAAAGAGGATGGAGTCAGCCTGAAGGGTGAAGAAAATACCACAATGGGACACAGGCCGCCCAGCTAGCCAGCAGGCCCCTTATGATGGTAGAGTGTTTGCCTAAGTCTTAGGAATTAAGTCATAATTGAAAGAAAAAAAAAATGTCCAACGGCAAACAAACATATTAAGAAGTGGAGGTGGGGTCAGAATGTAGGTAGAGGAATTTTGAAAGTCAATAGTGAATGGATGTGACTCTGTTTTCTTACAAAAGCTTTTGTGCAGAGAGACCAGTCCCCATCCATGAGCAGAGGGGCAGAGCCAATGGGAGAGAAAGAACCCAACAGGAAGGTCACCAGAGTTCATTTGGTGTCAAATGACCCTCATTGGTAGCATGTACCAAGACCCCACCTGTTCATTCTCTGTGACCCAGTCATCCCCTAGTATTCCTTAACAACCTGCCCATAGAAAATCTTCTTCACTCCAAAAAAGGGATGTGGTAACAAAGAAATCAAGTGCAAGATTATTGTTATGTCTGTAGAACTAAAAATAGAAAGGAAAAATTTAATTCTAACAGTAGGAGAGGCATTAAACCATGATGCAACACCATAATGAAAGATGATGTAGACAATAAAATCAATGGTTAAGAAACTTTCACAATACATGGAGAAAGTTTCATTCTTTTTACATAAAAGATAAAAATCATCATTGCAAATACAACATGATCTAAATTATGGTGAAAACAGAAGAAAAACTGGAAGGAAATGTGTCAAACAACTAGTAGTTTTTGTCTTGAGACTGAAATGAATTTATTTTCTTCTTCCTTAAGTTTCTAAAAAGGGCATGTAATTTTTATATTTACAATAACAATAATCTTTTCTTTATTTTTTACATGTCAACTGTTTACTTAAAAACAGTTTCCCAAAAATATTAAAACAATTTACTTATAAATCACAAAGATGAAAAGTAGAAAAGTTAAGTAAAAGACATGAACAGGTAAGTCCTAAAAAGGGCAGTAGAAAAACTAAATATCCACAAATACTGAATGGATAGACAGTGACCTATTCACACAATAGAATGTTAAACAATGAGTATGAACCAATTATAGTTACATATATTCCAGTATAGGTGAACTTCACAGTGGAAAGAGTAAACAACTTGCAGAACAGCCTACAACTTCCAGTTAGCCTGTACATTACGTATATATAATCTTAAAATATTGCTTAGAGAGCTGTGACAGAGCTGATAACTCACCAGAGCAACTGGGAATGACTGGACCAGTTGTTTATGGCCAGTATCTGTCATGAGTGGTAGATATTTTGAAAGTGACCCTTACCATTCTCATGCAACAGAACCATAAAAAAAATGCATTTGTATGATAAACACCAAATTTAGGATGGCAGTTACCTCTAGGGAGGAAAAGGTCACAACCACATAAGTAATATTTTATTTCTTAACTAGGATGCTAAAGCACTTGAGCACTTAACAGTAATCTTTTCAAAAGACCCAACATGTGTTGTTCCACCTCATAACCATTCCCAACTCTTGCCTGCACATAGAGGCTTTTATAAAAGCTCAAACTGTCACCTTTTCAGCAGCTTTGGCAGATATCAGAAGCCACACAACACAATACCATCCAAGCAGATGGATATGAAGTCCAAGCCCTGCCCTTTCCCCCTCCTCCTGTCTGGGAGGCAGACATAGACTTGGGCTGTGTCTGGGAATGAGCTGGAAAGGCCAAGAGGATGACAGAGATGCTGACCTTAAAGCTGTCAAGGATCTGCCCCAATGTTAGCAACTGGCAGTTGTTAAGAGTTTGATGAAAAAGAGGAAACTGCATGAAGGAAGGCCAAGGGCAAAGGTTCTCAACCATTTGGTCCATGTGGGGAGATTTTGGAAATACCAATGCCCAGGTTTTGACTCTCCAGATTCTGATTTAATTGCTCTGGGATGTGGCCTGAGCATTAGGATTTTTTTCTTTTTAAAGTTTCCCAGGGATGAAACCAAGTTCTAGGGGCACACTGAGAACAACTAATGTACCCACTATCCAGTGATTCAGATTTCTTATTATGCACAACCAAGAAATACTACCCTAACTGATGTAATTATACTGTTTCTAAAGGCTGGCCCAAGAATATACATACATAAAAAATGGTGAATTTCCACAGCACGTACTAGGCACGTATATGTCTTTATTTCTCAGAGTGGAGAAACTTTTCTCCCTTTGAGACCACACCTGGTCAAAGACCAAGTTTATGAACTATGTAAAAGTACAATTTCATTGCCAAAACAGAATTATGCCCAAAATAATTCCATATCCTTTTGTCCCTTCTGTGCTTTCACTGATATTTCCCTGTAGTGGCAGAGACCATGAACTATTACAAAACTTCCACACTGCACCTTGACCCAAATCTCAGGCTCCTCCCCTTCATGTTAACACTTTGCTACAGCTCAGAACTCTAATCTCCCTGCTCAGAGGGCAGCCCATCAACCAGAACTGGGAGTTTGTTAGAAATGCAGAGCCCTGATGCTAATCCCAGGTAAATTCAATCAGAATCTGCATTTTACCAAGATTTTTAGACAATCTGCATGCTCATTAAAAGCTGAGAAGCTCTGCTATTAAGAAATAACAAGAACTAACTGAGTTTAAAGCAGTGAGTGCTCTAACACATTCCCTTTTTGGTCCTCTTCTGCTGTTGGCAAAAAAAAAAAAATGATGAGGGAAGGGAGAAGGAAAGGGCAAGAGGAAGGCTGGTTGCTCACGAGGGCTGTGGTGCAGTATGTCCACTTGATTGCCTTATGCAATCAGCAGGCTTTATCTCCTCTCTCCAGACAAGGGCCGGGACCTGGAGCACCCACCCCGAGTCTCAGCCCTTTCCCCATGGGCATCACTATTCCAACCAGCAGAAACACCTACAAAACTAAAGGTCAAATATAGCCTTCCCATAAAAAGAAAGCAGAGGAAATCATTGTCAACAAGTCTGCCCTACTATGTGGCCCCCCAAAAACATTGCTAAAGGAAGTTCTTCAGACCAAAGGGAAATAATAAATCAGGAAGAACTAAAGAGCATCATAAACAGACCTTGTTTAACAGTACCCTAGCTATCACCATGTAGAATGCTAGCCTGAGAACTGGAGGCTATCAGGTGCTGGACCTTGCTTCCCCCATCACACAAGATCTGAGCCTGTCAGCATTCCCACACTGCCTCATGTATAGAAATGTATATGGTCATCCCTCCCTATCCACAGGCTCCACATGCAGGAGTTTAACCAACTACTAATCAAAAATACTCAAGAAAAACAAATAACATGTATTAAAAATATACAAATTTTTTTCTTATCATCATTCCCTAATAATAAAGTATAACAATGATTTACAAAGCATTTACATTGTATTAAGTATTATAAGTAATCTAGAGGTAAGCATACAGGAGGATGTATATCGGTTGCATGTAAGTTCTACACCATTTTACATGAGACTTGAGCATCCAAGCAGTTTGGTAGCTACAGGTATTCCCAGAGCCATCTCCGTTGAGGATACCAAGGGGTGATTATATCTGCTTATGTACAAAGAGGAAGCATGGTATAACTAAGTAAGAACTAAGCCATAGGTAAATCTTGGCAGCCTCTAAACCCAATACAATAAATCTGTAGAATCTTAAATGATATTTTTGAAAATATTACTTTGCACATATTTGATGTAGAATTGGAAACTTCTAGATGAAAATTTCCTCACAACCCCATAACTCAAAGGCATCTTTTAGTAACTCTCCAGATATTAAGTGAAACCAGTACCAAGAACAAAGAAGTAGTCAATGGTTATTCCCTGGTTATTATCTCATAGTAGGAGGTAATACCATATCATTCTTTCAAATTATTGCAATTCATATTCCTCATCAACCTATCAATTTATTAGACATTCATTTTTATGTTTTGATCTCCCATTTCATGAATATTTTGTGTGCAATGTGTGTCTCTTTGTTTCATGTTTATGGAAGCACTGAATGTCGGTAAGAATAAAATTAATTCCATAATCCTTATTTCTCAAAATGTACTAAGGAATAAGAGTACTGGACTTAAGAATAATAACAAAAAATTAAAAATGTAACATTATGCCTAGTACACTGAGCTGATCCAAAAACCTTTGTTAAACTTTTCCACAGTAGGGTGGTAATAGGAACATTTTGTGTAAATATGAAAGGAGAGAGATAATACTTTAAAGGGAATGAAACTAACTCTACTGTTTGCTTTTAATCACCTAGAAACTGTTTTACAAAAAGATTGCAAAGTATCAATTAGTCATCATTGAAGTTCAACTTTTCCCTCCCTTTAGGCATATTTTCCTCCATATGTGGAAGAAGGCTTTTAGAAGCAGCAGATCTTAGGTGATCTTAGGCCAGATCACTAAGGGGTTTATTGTGGTCTCTGTTGTGCAGTTTTACCCCAGAGCAGCTAGTGAAGAGTATATGGTTAACAGAAGGAGGGAGAGAGCAAGAATATAAAGGTACCCCTGTGAAACCCCGGTATCTCTATATTCTCTATATTGCTACAGGGTATCTCTATATTCTTCTCTGCCCTGTATGAGTACCTTCTTTATTGCTTAAGTTCATTTCAGTCAGGATTCATGACTACTTATAGCCAATGAACCCTAATCAAGCATGGACATCCAGGCCAGGGCTTCATTGCATATCGTGGGCAGGAGGGTATGGCTCCCACAGAAACATCGGCTGTGTCAAGTGTGTTTCGTGGACTTGGAAAGCTTAAGGGAAGAAGAATGTCTTGAAAAGCCCCATTTCGAAGGAAGAAAAGTGAAAAAGAACACACTTACTTCAAGGATAAGCAGGGGCAATTCTGGATGTGGTGGGATGACCATTGTTGTAATTGTCCTCTAATGTGCACAGACTCATGTGTGAGTTCAAGGGAAAGTCCACTGCAAAAAGAAGTGAAAAAAATATTAATAATTGCTTCACTAAAATCTCCATTGCATATTAAAAGGTGCCAGTGCTGTGACCTGGCCATTTCAGGAGTGTCAGTAAAAACACAAAAATGTCCTTTTTTTTTTGAAGCAAGGGACAACAAGCAGTCAAATCATAAATGCCAAGGACTCAGGCATAAAAGAATGACACAATTAGTTAGCCATATCTGACATAGAAGTGGCTGGGGACCAGAAGTACACATGCACATCTTGAATCTCTTCCTAGAGAGACCTTGATCAACCATTCCTGAAACACAAAGGACACATTCTCTCCAACACCCATGTTACACATTCAAAAACCCTTTTTCTCTATTCTCAAGTAAAGATACACTTACAAAAGTGCACTGTCTCTAACCAATCCAGTCATTGTTGAACAATCCACCAAACGTAGGAGGTGTTCTTGTCACATTTGTTATCTCTTGTGCTTTAGGATACTTGACAATCCTCAACTACTGCTGCTTCTTGAAGAGCAACAGCACTCCACCTAGTGAATCTTACTTCAGAATTTTAGTGCTATTGTTAATTTTTAGCATTATTCTTGTCTCTCTGCTTCATCCTAAAGATTGTAACCATGAGTAGCTTTGACATGCTTCAAAACTTTTGTTCTTCCAGGGAGGTTTTGAAGAGGGTCCAACTTCAGGCTGTCCTTCTGAAACAAGGCCATGGAGAATCCTTTGAATTTATTTCATGGATATTTCTTGAGTGCCTACTCTGTGCCAGATGCCACAGCAAGTACAAAGAAGAATGAGGAAGAAAGGGGAAGTATCATTTGTTGAGATTCTGACTGCTATACAGTATGCCAGTACCTAACTGGGGACTTTGAAGTGTTCAGCTCATTCCATTCCCAAAACACTTCTCAGAGCATCATTATCATGATAACAGCTGAGGAAACGGAGGTTCAGGGAGGTTACATGACTTGCCCAGTCACTCATCTAGTGATTAATGGAAATGAGAGTTGAATCATGCTTGTCTGGCTCAAAGCCCATGATGTTTTAATTCACCATAATGGAACCAAATAAAAAGTATGTTTTGCAGGAAAGTGGGGGTAAGAAATTTGGGGTCTAGGCACTTCCTAGGAAGCAACAGGAAAATGAGCCAATTACCAATTCCCTTAGCCTCAGTGGCCCAATCAACATGGGTTAATATCTAGGCCCAAGATTTTCCTAAGGTTGAAGATGATGTGTGTAAACTTCCTCCCAGATACTAAGTAGTCTATGAAGAATGAATGTTGCTATTCAGAGCTATATAAATTACCATTTCTCAAAAGAAACAGCAGCCATTTTCCTATATATCAAATCTTGGGTGTAAAATCTAGGATCTAAGCTAACAAGATTTTGCTAGATGACTTTGAGAAAGTATGTGGTTGTCTCAAAAATCTCAGGAAAGTCAGCAAGAAAATTTCAAATCAGAGGCAAGTTCAGAGATGTGCTTTCCTCTTCCCAAGCCCTTGTTCAGCTGTGCTACTGGCCAGGAATGACAAGAGGACTTGCCTTTGTTTGAGAATGTTAGTGAATTTGCATAAAAAGTGATAAACAACATAACCACTGGATCTGGCCCCCTGGAATAGCCATGGTATCTGCAGCCAGTGGAAGGCCATTATCTAAAGTGCCTGGAATCCCACCGCAAATCTTTACAGAAAGGCACAAACTCACATTGGATCAGGCTTTTGTTGGCCTCTGGGGAATGCTGACTTTGTTTGTTAATGCCACAACAAATGTGTCTCTGAATAAGGGAATTGACAGGACACCTGTCTCTGCATTGAAACCTGATTAAAAGCGAGGCCAACCCTTTCTATTCTCTTAGGAGTCTTCACAGTTTCTAAGCTGTTTAGTCCTTTGTGATTCAGTAATTTCTATGGCAGGAAGACTCCATCCTTCTTCTAGTGATAATCTACACAGCACACATGAATATTCAAGTTCTCACACTGAGCAACAGTCCACCTCCCAAAAGGAAAGGAGGACAGTTGCCTAAGAAAGAAGGACTCCATAGGAAGTGCAGACACAGCCCCATGATGCCCAACCCACTCACAAATAAAAGACTTTGGGGGGGCATCCTAGGCTGGCAGCAATTCCAGAACTTTTTCAAGAAAAGATCCCTTAAAAATGAGAATAGTGGAGGGCTGGGGATGTGGCTCAAGCGGTAACGTGCTCACCTGGCATGCGTGGGATCTCTGAGTTCGATCCTCAGCACCACATAAAAATAAAATAAAGATGTTGTGTCCACCGAAAACTGAAAAATAAATATTAAAAAATTCTCTCTCTCTCTCTCTCTCTCTCTCTCTCTCTCTCTCTCTCTCTAAAAAAAATGAGAATAGTGGAAATGGTTGACAACCACTAACTTCAACAATTTTAAGTGCTGAAGTTGTTACATGATGCAAAACTGAGGCAACATGGAGAACCCCTCTTTAAACCTAGATACTTGAAATTGTGCCAGAAAGATATCAGACATGTCACTCAGAATAACAGGAATGCGTTTATCAGAAGGGATAGAAAAGAAGAATAGGGATGCTCTCAAAGGAAAAAGTGGGCTCTCTCAGAGAAGAGAGGGACAGCCTACCCCTCCAGTTTTATTGTGGGTCTCAGGAAAATTTCCATAGAGTTCCATCCAATTCTACCTCTTGACTTTTGATTGACAACAGGATGACATCAGATTCTCAAGTCCCCACTGCACATGACAACTCTAGGTCATTTTAGCTATTTCAACTGGTTCCAATTAGAATAGATTTTGTGGTAGGAGAAATTATCCTTTCTACCCAAGTTCTGGAATATGGTCTGTGTAAAGGTCACAAGAATCTTCTCCCTCGGCATAACTCATGTTCTTTTTTTACAAGCATTTGAGCCCGAATTTCTTCTGCAGATAACAGGTAGTTTACTAAGGAATGTAATATATCCTGTTGACTTAAGCCAGGCAGGGCTATACGTACACTGCTTTTTAAAAGAGAAAGTCTGTGGGGGTTCAGCACAATGGGCCCAGTTTATAGAGTTATTCCCTTAACCTCAGGTTTCCACTGCTTGTATCTGTTCCTTATCAAAGTTACAGTGCATGAATATAGCTCCACACTAATAATAACACAGATAACTCAGCTTGTGTTCTCAAGAGGCCTACCGGTCACAGACCACAGTGGACAATGCTAATTATGAATTCCCTGTACATATTACCTTCTGCTCCACAATATAGCTCTATGTTGTGTTTTGGGGGTTTTTTGGCAATCTTTAAAGGTATTTTACCAGTTAAAACTTTTGTCCTCACAGTGGCTAAAATGAAAATCAATACCCCAGGAAGATGTACCTTGGTTTTCTTACCAGCAGCCTATCCCAGGGAGCCTCCCTGGATGCCAGCTAGCTGAATTTGACCAGCCAAATAAGATGGAAAATTGAATAGTGAACTGTATGCAATTTGATCAAACTGGGGAGAAGCAACTAGATTGCTCTGACAAGTGACTTATGTGATTCCCCCCCCCACAATCAGCTTCCTTTTTCAACAGAAAGAATATGTTCCTAATTCGTGGAGAGGAAGGGTACAAATTCGGTCTGTTTCAGTTTCTAGAGGGCTTCTGGAGGAACCCTATGGAAGCACCACTCCCTACTGACTTGAGAAACATGGAAAGGAGAAAGGCTTAGCAGGATGGCATCCTGGGTTGTTGATCCCAGGGTGTGGTCCCTAAAATGGTGCTAAAATGCTAATTTAGGGCAACACACATTTTTCACAGAATAAATTCAGGGACCCAGCTACCAAAGGCCCAAAACCATGTGTGTGTGGGCCCATGTGTCAAATCTCACTCCTCCACATCCTGTTCACCATGCTGCCTCAGGCCTACAACATCCAATGGTACCAGTTCTCCACTACCCCATGGTCCTCCACTGCTAGCACCCAGGGCAATCTCCCAACCCCTCCCAGGCTCCATGCCACAGAGGACCAGCAGTCCTTAGAGAGTGGTCTCACCTATATTCTCTGAGCAGTGATATAACCTGCATTACATGTGAAAGCCAAGTGTCCCTATATCTACTGAGCTGTGAGTCATTGGTAAGGCCTGTTTTCTCCCAGAGTATCTCAGATATAAACATGACTATCACCTGTGGCCTCTGCTTTCATCTGTTCTGTGCTCTGGGACCTGCTGCCCCTGATGACTTCACTAGATATACTTCACCCATCTCCTCTCTAGGATTCAGACTACCATTTTCTGGCTCCCATCAGGCCACCTTCAAGCCATCATCTACATCACTATGGATCTGCCACACAGCCCCTGCCTCTGACTCCAGTCGCTTCTTTCTGTCTCCCCAGAATGGGACTGCTTCCCCTTCTGAGACACAGTTCTGTCATAGAACCACGTGGATCCTAATGATACAGCTGTGAACTCCATAATTCCTAAAGGGCTTTTTCAAAAATCATTTGTTTCTGCTGTACATTAACCACAAAAGAACTAATTCTAAAGCAAAAAGGAAAAAAAAAGACAATTATGTGAAAACAGCTCAGAACCATGAAATAGATTCTGATTATAAATACAGGCTTCAGGCATTATGAAATGAGGCAGCTCTAAACTTTCAAAGAACAAAGAAAAAGCAAGAGACTTTTTTAAATATCAAAAGGACTTTCAGGTTATAATTAGTAAATTGACTAACCTTTTTAAAAGTAAAAGTGAATTTCTAAAGCCTGCAGCATTCATGGAGTTATAGAGTATTGTAAGTCTAGGGGACCCTCTTTGCCAACCTCCTCACCTCATAGAGGTGAAAACAAAAGTTTCCCTGACTTTCCCAAGGTCATAAGACGTGATCATAAAACTGATGAACTTCCTCAGGTCTTTTCCTCTCACTCAACAGTGGGAACTGCTTTCCCATGTGGTGGCAATCCTCAGATTATTTGGATATATATACAGCAGTGATGTTTGTGGAGGTGGTGGTAATGCTTGTTACTATGATTTGGACTAGATTTGTCCCCCAAGGGTCTATGTGTTAGAGGACTGGTCCTCAATGTGGCAGTGTCAAGGTGATGGACCTTTAAAGGGTGGGGTCTTATAGGAGGTGGTGATGAAGGTAGCAATGCTGGTGGTGGTGGTGGTGGTGGTAATGAAGGTGGTAGAGGTGGAGGTGGAGGCAGTAGTGGTGCTGGTTGTAGAAGTGGTAATGGTGTGGTAGAGGTGATAATGATAGAGGTGGAGATGATAATGCTGTTGACAGTAGAAGTGGCACTGGCAAAAGTAAAAGCAGAGATAATGGAGACAGTGACATGTGCATATACTTGGAAGCTGAGGAGTAGGTGGTTAGTTCAAAGACAGCTTAAGAACATAGCAGCCAAAATTAAAATTTCAGTTAGGACTGAATATAGTCTAAGAAATTGTTGGAATGAACAAAGGGACACAGCAGGTAGAGAAAAAATTAATTAGACAGAGCTATAAATAAAATGGAATGGTACACAACTAAGGAAACAATAGCATCAGAAGGATTTTTCAGTGTAGAATTCCATGTATGTTTGATAGTTCCAGGCCAGAGAAAAGCCCCAACAGTGAGGCTCCTCGAATGCAGGTACGGGTTGAAAAACCCATCAGGGCTTGTTTTTGGTTTTTGTGAGTCTATTATGTGGTGCTAGGGATTGAACCTAGAGCCTCATGTACACTGGGCAAGTGCTATCCTGCAGCCCTGACATATGTTGGTTGCTTTATCTGTGCAATGACCTCAGCTAAGCTTTGGCAACACAAGGTGAACAGGAAAACCACACTGTCTGTTCTGTTCCCTATCTTTAAAGGTTTGGGAGTTGTGTTTTGTTTTGTTAATTGCAGTAGAGTTGCCTGGCTGAATAAGACAGTTTGCCACATCCTTCCCATCCTGCCCAATGAAGGTGGTGATGTAGGCTGGTAAAACCCAGCATCTCTTGCTGTGAAGTCCATGTGTCATTAAAAAGCACTCATGTAGCTTTGTGGCCCACACTGCCACCATGTGGAAGGCACCTGTCCGCTGGTCCTGCACAAAATAAAACTGAAGTTGTAAAAGCTTTTAAGCTAAACTATCACCTTTGTCAGAGGACCAAAGCACTTCCTTTACGTGGTTATTGTGCTCATTTAATGCAAAGAAAGTGCTGCTGAAACTGAAGGCTGAACAAATCCCAATGTTATGGTTTATATCTGAGGTATCCCCCAAAAGCTCATGTGTGAGACAATGCAAGAAGGTTCAGAGACTGAATGATTAGATTATGAGAGCTACAACTTAATCAATGGATTAATCCACTGATGGATTAGCTGGGTGGTAACTAACTGTAGGTAGGTGTGGTGTGACTGGAGAAAGTAAATCATTGGAGGTGTGCCTTTGGGGCTCATATTTTGTACCTGTTCAGTAGAGCTATCAATCGCCCTTGCACATGCTTGCTCTCGCGAGCTCGCTCTTTCTCTTTCTCTCTCTCTCTCTCCCTCTCCCTTTCCCTCCTTCCCCTTTACCTTGTCCTCAGCTGCTTTCTTCTACCACACCCTCCCAGCATGATGCTCTCTCTACCTCAGAGCTATGGAGTCAGCTGACCATGAACTGAACCTCTGAAACCATGAGCTAAAATAAACTTTTCCCTCTAAGTTGTTCTTGTCAGGTATTTTAGTCAGAGTGATGCAAAGCTGACTAAAACATGTAGTGTTAATTTATCAGGTATATGTCTGCCAGGATGTAGAAGCAGGTACCATTGTGCACTGTTGGTGAGAATGCAAAACTGTACAGCTACTATGGAAAACAATATGGTTTCCTTAGAAAACAAAAAACAGAATTGCCATAAGATCCATCAGTTCCAATTCTGGTTATATAACTCAAATAATTAAAAATAGAATATCAAAGAGATATTCACATACCTATGTTTACAGCAGCCTATTCACAATAGCCAAGACTTGAAAGCAACCCAAGCATACATGACAGATAAATGGATGAAGAAAATGTGACATACTCATACAAAGGAATATTACTCAGCCTTAACAAGGAAGGGAATTCTGACACATACTACAACAAGCATGAACCTTGAGAATGTTATGTTAAATCTTAAACCGGTCACACAAAGACATTTAGAAGTACTCAGAATACTTAAATTCACAGCGTTAAAAAGTAGAAGCCTGGTTACCAAAGCCTGAGGACAGTAGGGAATGGGCTATTCTTGTTTAACAGGTACACAGTTTTCCATTTGGGATAGTTTTTGTAAAAATGCCTCTATAAGGATGGTGTTCATTATTTAATAGTGATGAGAACATCTAGAACTGTAGACTTTAAAATGATGAAAACAGTAAATTTTATGTTCATATATTTTGTTACAATAAAAAATGAGAAACCTAAAAAAATGCAATACTTGGGTCAAAATAGTCAGATTAATGGAATAAATAGAAAGTATGGAAACATACTAATCAATATAACTTATATTTGAGAAAGTAGATATATCTTTAAAGTAAACAGAGGATAAATTGTTACATGCAGTTGAGATACTGCTAACTGTAAAAATAAAATAGATCCCTAATTCATAGTCAACATCCACCCCCCAAAAAAATCCAGATATGTTAAACATTCAATTTTTAAAAACTTTTTAACTAGGAAAATAGAATATAGAAGAATGTATATAAATCTTGAAATAGAGGTACCAGAAGCAGAAATCAATATGACAGATTCTTTCCACTGTCTTTTGCTTTTTCCTGTCCGGGGCTTCCTTTCATTCTCCTTTACCTGCTCCACTGACTGTCTCAATAAAAATTTAAAAAAAAAAAAAAAAAACAGTAAAGAGGGGGAAAAAATGAATGACATCAAAAGCATAAATTATAAAGTAAAACTGGTTAATTGGATCCCTCTACAGCAAAGAACCCCGTGAACAAAATTAACACTTAACCAAATAAAAAAGGAGAAACGTAACATACATGGCAAAGGATCAATATTTTCAATACACAAAGAACTCTTGAGGAGGCTGCCAAAGATGGCGGAGGGGCAGGTTCTGGTGCTGGATGACCGAGGCCTTCTCCTAGGCTGCCTGGTGGCCATTGTGGTTAAACAGGTACTGCTGAACCGCCAGGTGGTAGTGGTGGGCCACGAGGGAATCAACATTTCTGGAAATTTCTACAGAAACAAGTTGAAGTACCTGCCCTTCCTCCTCAAACAAACGGAAACCAACCCATTCCAGGACCCAAGCCACTTCCGGGGCCCCCAGTCTCACTTCCGGCCTCCCCCCTCACTTCCGGCGGACTAGGCGGGGCCGCTGCCTCGCTAGACAGACTGAGCCACTCCAGGCTGCTGTGGGCATCCTCGAGGTGTTTGATGGGATTCCAACGGCCTATGCCTATGAGCGGAAGGAGCTGATAGTGGTTCCGGCTGCCTCACGGTTGTGCGTCTGAAGCCTACAGGAAAGTGTAGGCCTGTCTCCTGAGGTTGACAACCACCCTGGAGAAGAAGAGAAAGGAGAAAGCCAAGATCCATTACAAAAAAAAAAAAAAAAAAAAAGGACCTAGCCTTAGTCTCTTGCTCCTGTTTCAGAAGGTCTTTCTGTGAGGTTTCTAAGATTTGTACGGTCAGAATGTACGTCTTGCTGATTCATGAGTTTTAGAAAATTGATAGAACCACCAGTTACTTGCAGTATTCAAAAAAAAAAAAATGACCTGGAACACTAAGGGGTGGGGGAGGCTGGCCTGACTGCAGGAGTGTTCATCTGTCTTCCCACGTGGCCATCCTTTACTCTGTAGCTAACAAAATGGGAGAGCACCTGCTGAATGGGACAAGTTTTAGAGGTGCAAAAACTGGAAGATGTGATCAAGGGAGTATACTATTGCCCTTGCTCCTTCCCTCTGTTTTGTGATCAAAAACAAATTATTTTTGAAGAAAAAAAAGAACTCTTAAAAGCAATGAGACAAACTAATAACAATGCAAGCTCTAAAAGTCAAGAATTAAATAAGACATTCAGCAGAAACACCACAGAGAGGGACTATACCAATTGACATTAAAATGCAGCAATTTAACTGGGCAGCCTTAGTGGGATAAGTTCTAAGGACAAGAAGAACTTCAAAGATTTTTAATAAATTTTAAGTTGTTTTCAGTATTCATATTGTCGGCAATAATGTTGTGATTTAGCTATTCTGCCTGTGTCTGTAATGTTTAGAGCCAGAACTTTTGGTGTGGAAGAAAAGAGATACAAATGTTAAATCAATGAGATAAAGTAAAAATCTTATAGTAATGAAATTAAACAGACACTGCAAATGCATACTGTATGAATTCATAATGTATTTTTCAATCATGGTATTTCTTATCTCTCTGCACTAGAAAGACTTAGAAACAATGATATGTCCAGTAGCAGTGGGCACCCTTAGCACCTGGGTTGTGTCTATAAATTTCTTCTAAAAGAAACCAGGATCCCTTATATAAATCACTAATTTTACATCTGGGCAAGAAATGTATGAGAGGAACCTGGAAGATCCTCTCATACATTTCTAAGGTCAGAAAGATCTGGGAACCAACTTGAGAGTTGGTTCCCCAAGTTGATTCCTGGATCCAACTCCCACTGGCCAAAGACAGGATAATTTCATCATCAGCAAAGGTAACAGCAATAGTGGACTTAAACAAGTCAAATATATTTAAATATATGATGAGGTCATGCAGTACCTATACAGGAGTCTAGGAAACCAACTCATTATTCAAAAGGAAAAAGAATCAAGCCCTGAACTGCCTGTCCTATATGAACTGTAGCTTCCCAGAAAGCAAATGTCAAAAGAATTAGAAAACCAAAAGTTTAGAGATACATAATCTACAGATGGATTTAAATAATTATCATCAATGTCAATCATCAATGTTATCATCAACAGCATAAGTGAACTCTTCTATGTCTCCTCATGAAAGGGTACACCAACCACCTGTGAAGAGTCTTGAAAAAAAGCTGAATCTGATGAAATATTTAGATATAACAACAAATTTACAGATAGTTCAGGGGAAAGAGGACTACACTAAACCCCACCACAGTAATCAATCAGCAAAATTCAGATGAAGGGTAATTCTACAAGACAAACAATCTGACTTCTTTGGCAACAACAAATATAACACAAAGTGTATGTTAGTTGCAGAGCAGGCTGAACAAATGTTAGCTGCAGAGTGGGCTGAACGCTCGACCCTCACCCTCACCTGTCTGGTTCCTTACCATCAATCCCACTCAACCCCACTCAAAGTTGAACACTCGACACCACTCAACCCAACTCAAGGTCGAACACTCGACCCCCACCTGTCTGGTGCAACATAAAACCACATCTGACCCCTACCCCATCTGCCTGAAGGCAGAAGATGACACCCTTAGCAACTACTGTGTGATCCAATGACTGTATGCCAACAAGGCAGCTTGCAGACCCAAAGACTTCATTCGATTTTGGCTATAAAAACCCTCTCCTGTCAGGTGTCCCTCTCTTGCTCTCTCTTTCTTCTCTCACTTTCACTCTCTCCCTCTCCCTCTCTCTCTTTCTTCTCTCTCTCTGTCTTGTGCTTTGCTCTCCCCCCTTTCCCCTCCCTCCCTCCCTCCTCCTTCTCTCTCTCTCTCTCTCTCTCCCCCCCCTCTCTTCCTCTCTCTCTCTCTCTTCTCCTCCTTCCCTATTAATCAGACACTGCCGCAATAAAAATCTCTTGGTCACTCCTAGTGTCGTGGTAACTTTCCTTTCAGTGTAAAGGGAGGAAAGGAGAGGTAGGAAGGGAAAGAGGAAAATGGGAAAGGAATACTTATTATGAAATGTATAGAAAAATAGAGAAATCAAGGATGCTGAATATTTGATGATATTTGTATTGATTTTTTGTTGTAAGGTCATGGTGTATAGTGTTTGTGTAAAGGGAGAATCTTTCATAGATAAATAAAGAAATGTTTATTGATATAAATGATATGATTATTTGGGAGGAAGTTGGTGAGAGACATACAGGAAACAAGACTCCCTACATTTGTTGACATTTGTTGAAGCTGAGTAATATGGACAGCAAGGTCATTATATAATTCTATTTTTATATATACTTGATATTTTCCATAATAAAAAGATGAAGAAAACAGCAACAAAGAAAAGTCAACTACATCAGGGCTGGGGATGTGGCTCAAGCGGTAGCGTGCTCGCCTAGCGTGTGTTCTGCCCAGGTTTGATCCTCAGCACCATATACAAACAAAGATGTTGTGTCTGCTGAAAAACTAAAATATAAATATTAAAAAATTCTCTCTCTCTCTCTCTCTCTCTCTCTCTCTCTCTCTCTCAAGTTAACTACATCAACTAAAAAAGGTGGGGTTAGAAATATGATCGGGCAATTCATAAAAGAAAAAACAGAAATGATCGATGTGAAAAAGAATGAAAGAGAACCCCATTTTATAAGAAATCTTTTTTAAAAAACTAAGTTTTTTTAAAAAACAAGACTTATTCTTTTCATGTATCACATTGTCAAACATAGTGACAAGAGAAGGCAAAAATGATCTCCCTGAGGCAGTGAGAACATGAAACTGGCTCAAGTTTCCTGGAGAGTACTCGGTAGTGTGTAAGAAAGTACAAGGGAGCTGCAGGCCAGAGCTCCAGGGCTGTTTCCCAGTCAATTCCCAGTGGCACCACTCATGAGAGGCAGACCTCAAAGCAAGTTTCTTAACAGCTGTGGGTCCTCATTCCTATACAGTAAAATGCAAGTCAAGTGGCCCCACCTCAAAGGATTGCTGTGAGATTCAATCAGTTATGTTCAGGAGGAATCTGGACCAGAGCCTGGCTTAGACTGCTGGCTCTTGTTGTGTTGGCCCAATGACCTGATTTCTAAGAAAAGCTTAATCATGTGCACAAAGATGTATGTCCACATTTTTTTAAATCACCTTATAATTTATAAATGGCAACAGATGGAAATGACTGATTAATTAGAATTTTTGGTAATCTGCCTTAAATTAGCATGTGACTATTAAATAAATAGTTATGCTGATAAATAATTATGCTGATCTATCTGTATTAATATAATGACATTTCTAATCTATTTTTTTTGAGGAAGAAAATCAAGCTAGAGAAGAATAAATATACTTTAACCCTGGATGATTCTTCTTTTCCTTTTTAATCAGTGCATGTACATCTAAATGTTAATAATAGTTGACTCTGACCTTCCTCATCATCTTTGCTGGGGGCAGCTCCCAGAATGGAATTCTAACTGGCCAAGTATCATGTTTCCCCTCTCCCCAGCAGCTGGTAACCCAGCACAGTAACTGCAATACAAAACAGCACTCAGTGGGATGGATGCGCAGTGTGACCAGGGCGCTGCCTATGATACCCCAGTGACAGAGGTCTCTAGAAGGAGAGGGTACAAAGGTTTGAAGACTAACAGAGAAACCAGGAACTGGGAAATCTTCAGGCAGGACAGGGAGATAGGACCAGGCACTCAAGTCATACAAGCAGACCCAAAAAGAGACACTTTAGGTGCTGAATCCCTTCAGGGACTGGCAGGTGCCACACTTCACTTCCAGGTGCCCTGCACCAGGACCAGCCTTCCCACCCTGGTTACCTTCATCATCCTGAAGGCGGAGATATCAGCTAACAACAGACAACCCCATCTGTTGGATGATAAGGGAAGCAGGAAAGATACTGATCTCCAACACAAACAATTAACAATCCTGGTTTCTTCCTTTGATTTTTTCTCTTTTTCTTCTACCCCTCTATTCTCCCACCCTCACATCCCCAACATATGTGAAACCAAGTACATTGCATGAATTATGATTATGAGGACTGGGATGTCTGAATAGTGAATTAAAGTTGTGTTGTATATGCCTTTTTTTATTTTTTCCTCTAATTTTTACTATTTTAACATCCTTTATTTTTCTTAATACATTTGTGTGTTTGTTTTATGTACTATCCTGTCTTCCCACATACTTGTCTACCCAAAATTACTTCCTATTTATTCTCCTGCTACTAACCCTTTTCATTAGATTTGTCTTTCACGCTTCCTAAGATATGCTAACGCTATATCCTCACATCCTGACTCCTCAGAATATCATCCTACACCTCACTCCCAGTTCCACCATCAAAAACTGTAAATCCTTTACAAACATAGTGATAATGTTATAGATAGTAATAGAATTAAACATTCCTGTACATTGTGAACAAACTGTAAATGTCTTAACAGCAATATATTGTTTATAGGTGGTATATTATTTATATTGGAATCTGTTAACATTGTCCTTCCCCACAAAGGAAAGATATTGGAACCCTACAGGAGCACCATAAGCCTATAGGTAAAAAACGATAATGCCTCAGACCCACAGTGCTAGAAGGGAAGACACATAAACAACATGAAAAGACAAGGGAAGAAAGTGCCCCAAACAAATAAAGATACAACATTATTAGAATTCATGGCTAGCACAGCAGAAGAAATTACAGAGAAGGAGTTCAGGATGATTAAAATGTTCTGTAAATTAAAGGATGATATAAAAGAGCAAATACAGTTAGCAAAAGATCATTTCAATAAAGAGTTACATAAACAAATACAGGAAGCAAAATATTACTTCAATAGGGAGATAGATGTTCTAAAAAATACCCAAACAGAAATGCTTGAAATGAAAGAACAATAAATCAAATTAAAAATTCAATTTAAAGCATCACCAACAGAGTAGACCACTTGAAAGACAGGACCTCAGAGCAACGAAGACAAAATATATAATCTTAAAAAGAATGTAGACCACACAGTGAAAATGGTAAAAAAAAAAAAAAAATGAGCATAACATTCAAGAAATATGGGATAGCATAAAAAGATCAAATTTAAGAGTTATTGGGATAGAGTAAGGCACAGAGGTCCAAACCAAAGGAATGAACAATCTTTTCAATGAAATAATATCAGAAAACTTTCCAAACATGAAAAACGAATTGGAAAACCAAATTCAAGAAGCATACAGGATGTCAAATGCACAAAATCACAACAGATCCATACCAAAGCACACTATAATGAAAATGTCTAACATACAGAATATTTCAGGAAATAGAAAAAGAGGGAGCACTTCCAAACTCATTCTATGAGACCAATATCACCCTGATTTCAAAACCAAACAAATATTAAAATCCACAAGAGAAAGGAATCAGATTAAATATAGGGAGAAATCAATTAGGATAACTGCAGATTTTTCAACCCAGACCCTGAAAGCTAGAAGATCCTGGAATAACATATATATCAAGCTCTGAAAGAAAATGGATGCCAACCAAGAATCTTGTATCCAGCAAGATTAAGCTTTAGATTTGATGATAAAATAAAAACCTTTCATGACAAACTAAAGTTAAAAGAATTTACAACCAGCACTACAAACATCCTTGGCAAAATATTCCATGAAGAGGAAACAAAAAACAACAACAAAAATAAGAATAGAGGGCCTGGGATTGTGGCTCAGTGGTACAGCATTTGCCTAGCATGTGTGAGGCACTGGGTTTGATTCTCAGCAACACATACCAAAAAATAAATAAAATTTAAAAATTCACCCAGCAACTAAAAAAAATATTTTTAAAAAATTAGAAGAGGGAGGTATTACATTAAAGAAAAAACTAATCAAAGGAGAAACCAAGTCAAGTTAAATAACAAAAATAAACAAAAATGGCTGGGAATACAAGTCATATCTCAATAACAACCCTGAAAGTTAATGGCCTAAAATCACCAACCAAAACACATAGGCTAGCAGATTGTATTAAAACAAAAAGACCCAACAATATGCGGCCAACAGGAGACTCATCTGATAGGAAAAGACATACACAGGCTGAAGGTGAAAGGTTGGGAAAAATCATACCACTCACATGGACTGCAGAAGCAAGTAGAGGTCCCTATCCTCATATCAAATAAAGTAGATTTCAAGCTAAAGTTAATCAAAAGACATAAAGAAGGACATTGCATACTGCTCAAGAGAACCATACACCAACAAGACATAACAACTATAAATACATATGCCCCAAACAATAGAGCATCTATTTTCATCAAATTCTTCTCAAGTTCAAGAGTCAAACAGACCACAACACAATAATTCTGGGTGACTAAGACACCTATTTCACCACTGGATAGATCTTCCAAACAGAAGCTGAACAAAGAAACTATAGAACTCAATAATAAAATCAATAACTTAGACTTAACTGACATATATAGAATATTTCATCCTTCAACAAGTGAATACACTTTCTTCTCAGCAGTATATGGATCCTTCTCTAAAATAGAACATATAGTATGCCACAAGAAAACTCTTAGCAAATACAAAAAACTAGAGATACTACTATGCATTTTATCAGATCATAATGGGTTGAAATTAGAAATCAATGATAAAATAAAAATTATTCCAACACCTGGAGACCAAATAATATGCTACTGAATGAACAATGCTTTGCAAAAGATATCAAGGAGGAGATTAAAAATTCTTAAAGGTAAATGAGAACACTGACATAACATATTGAAATCTCTGAGACACTATGAAAGCAGAGGAAAGTTCATTGCATGGAGTTCATTCCTTAAAAAAAAAGAAAAAGTCAATGAATAAATGACCTAACATTACATCTCAAAGCCCTAGGAAAAAAGGAACAAATCAACTCCAAAAGCAATAGAAGATAGGAAATAATTAAAATTAGAGCTGAAATCAATAAAATCAAAACAAAAGAAATAATTGAAAAAATTGACCAAAAAAAGCTGGTTCTTTGAAAAAATAACTAAAATTGACAGATCCATAGCTACACTAATGAAAAGAAGGAGAGCGAAAACTCAAATTATTATCATACATGATGGAAAAGGTAATATCACAAAAGACACTACAGAAATACAGAAGATAATTAGAATTTATTATGAAAACTTGTACTCCAAAAAAATAGAAAATATTGAAGGCATTGACAATTTTTTTAAGTCATATGATTTGCCCAAATTGAATCAGGATGATATACACAATTTAAACAGACCAATATCAAGCAACAAAATAGAAGACACCATCAAAGCTTACCAACCAAGAAAAGTCTGGGATCGGATGGATACACAGCCAAGTTCTACAAGACCTTTAAAGAAGAACTAATACCAATACTCTTCAATTTATTTCAGGAAATAGAAAAAGAGGGAGCACTTCCAAACTCATTCTATAAGGCCAATATCACCCTGATTCTAAAACCAAACAAAGACACATCAAAGAAAGAAAACTTCAGACCAATATCTCTAATGAACATAGATGCAAAAATTATCAATAAAATTCTGGAAAATTGAATACAAAAATATATCAAAAAGATAGTGCACCACAATCAAGTGGAGTTCATCCCAGGGATGCAAGGTTGGTTCAACATACAGAAATCAATAAATGTAATCCATCACATCAATAGATTTAAAGATAAGAACCATACAATCATCTCGATAGATGCAGAAAAAGCATTCGACAAAATACAGCACCCCTTCATGTTCAAAACACTAGAAAAACTAGGGATAATAGGAACATATCTCAACATAATAAAAGCTATCTCTGCTAAGCCCCAGGCCAACATCATTCTAAATGGAAAAAAATTGAAGGCATTCCCTCTAAAAACTGGAAAAAGACAGAGATGCCCTCTGTAACCACTTCTATTTAACATAGTTCATGAAACACTGACCAGAGCAATTAGACACACAAAAGAAATTAAAAGAATACGAATAGGAAAAAAAGAACTTAGCACTATTTGTTGATGATATGATTCTATACCTAGAAGACCCAAAAAGCTCCACCAGAAAACTTCTAGAACTAGAAAATGAAGTCAGCAAAGTATCAGGATATAAAATCAACACCCATAAATCAAAGGCATTTCTGTATATTTCAGTGAAAAATCCTCTGAAAGGGAAATGAGGAAAACTACCCCCATTTACAATAGCCTCAAAAAAATAAAATAAAATGCTTGGGAATCAATGAAAGAGATGAAAGGTCTATACAATGAAAACTACAGAACCCTAAAGAAAGAAATTAAAGAAGACCTTAGAAGATGGAAATATCTACCTTGCTCTTGGATAGGAAGAATTAATATTATCAAAATGATCATACTTCCAAAAACACTATACAGATTTAATGCAGTTCCAATCAAAATCCCAATGGCATTCCTCATAGAAATAGTAAAAGCAGTCATGTAATTCATCTGAAAAAATAAGAGACCCAAAAGAGCTAAAGCAATCCTTAGCAAGAAGAGTGAAGTAGGTGCCATCACTATACCAGATATTAAACTATATTACAGAGCAATAGTAGCAAAAACAGCATGGTACTGGCACTAAAATAGACTAGTAGACCAATGGTATAGAATAGAGGACACTGAAACTAATCCACATAATTACAATTATCTTATGTTAGACAAAGGCCCCAAAAACATACATTGGAGAAAAGATAGCCTCTTCATCAAATGGTGCTGGGAAAACTGGAAATTTTCCATATGCAACAAAATGAAACTAAACCCCTATCTCTCACCATGCACAAAACTCAACTCAAAGTGGATCAAGGACCTGGGAATTAAACCAGAAACCCTGAGTCTAATAAAAGAAAAAGTAGGCCCTAATCTCCATCATGTTGTATTAGGCCCCAGATTCCTTAATAAGACTCCTATAGCACAAGAATTAAAAACAAGAATCAATTAATGGGATGGACTCAAACTAAAAAGTTTCTTCTCAGCCAAAGAAACAATCTGTGAGGGCTGGGGTTGTGGCTCAGCTCAGGGCTGGGGTTGAGTGCTCGCCTAGCACATGTGAGGCCCTAGATTCTATCCTCAGCACCACAGAAAAATAAATAAGGTATTGTGTCCAACTACAACTAAAAAATAAATATTAAAAATATATTTAAAAAAGAAAAGAAACAATCTGTGAGGTAGAGAACTTACATCTTGGAAGCAAATTTTTACCCCTCACACATCAGAGCACTAATCTCTAGAGTACATAAAGAACTCAAAAAGCTAAGCACCAAAATAACAAATAACCCTATCAATAATTGGACCAAGGACCTGAACAGATACTTCTCAGAAGAGGATATACAATCAATCAACAAATATATGAAATAATGCTCATCATCTAGCAATTAGAGAAATGCAAATCAAAACTACCCTAAGATATCATCTCACTCCAGTCAGAATGGCAGCTATTAAGAATACAAACCACAATAAGTGTTGATGAGGATGTGGAGGAAAAGGTACACTCATACATTGCTGGTGGGACTGCAAACGGTGCAGCCAATATGGAAAGCAGTAAGGAGATTCCTTGGAAAACTGGGAATGGAACCACCATTTGATCTAGCTATTCCTCTTCTCAGTCTATACCCAAAGGACTTCAAAACAGCCACTACAGAAACACAGCCACATCAGTGTTTATAGCAGCACAATTCCCAATAGCTAAAGTGTGGAACCAATATAGATGCCCTTCAGTACAAGAATGGATAAAAAAAAAAAAGTGGCATATACACAATTGAATATTACTCGGCAATAAAAGAGAATAAAATCATGGCATTTGCAAGTAAATGGATGGAGTTGGAGAAGATAATCCTAAGTGAAGTTAGCCAATCCCAAAAACCAAATGCTGAATGTTTTCTCTAATATAAGGAGGCTGATACATAGTTGGGTAGGGAGAGGGAGCATAGGAAGAATAGACGAACTCTAGATAGGGCACTGGAGTCGGAGGGGAAGGGAGGGGGCATGGGGTTAGAAATGCAGTTGTAATGAGATGGACATCATTACCCAAAGTACATATATGAAGACAGGAATGCTGTGAAGATACTTTGTATGCAACCAGATATATGAAAAATCGTGCTCTAAATATGTAATATGAATTGTAATGCATTCCGCTATCATATATAACAAATTAGAATTAAAAAATTAGAGAAAATAATAATAGTCGAGTCTGAATTGGGGAATTATTTGAATTTGTGTTCTTTTTGCCTACCTGTAGTTTCTAATTTCTCTGCATCCATTTTATTGTTTGTATCATTTTAAAATAATCTATTACATATGTTCTACAGTCTTTTCAAATCTTTCTGTAATGATTAATTTTAGTGGTTATTTTGATGAGATGAAGGGATACCCAGGAACCTGGAAGAGCATTATTTTGGGGGTATGACTGTAAGGCTGTTTCCAGAGAAAAATAGCATTTGAATCAGTAAACTGAGTAAGGAAGACCCATCCTCACCCAATGTAAAATGTGTTTTCTCTCTCTCTTCCCCCACCCCCATCCCACATCCATCTTCTCCTGCCCTTGGATGTCAGAACTTCAGGTTTTCTGACTTGGATCCTAGGAGATGCACCATCAAATCCCCAGGTCCCCAGGTCTTTGGCCTTTGACAGTTAAAGGATTAGAAAGGATCAGCTCCCCTGGTTCTCAAGCCCTCAGGCTTGGACTGAGACATACTATTGCCTTCCTTTCGTGTCCAGCTTTCAGATGGACTATTCTGGGACTTCTCAGTCTCCATGATTGTGTGAGACAATCCCCTAATAAATTCTCTTTCCTATATCTACATCTATATCCATCTATATCCAAGATTTAGAACTTGTTGGGTCTGTTTCTCTAAAGAAAACAGGCTAATTCCCTTGCCAACGAATTTTAAAATGTATTTGAAAATGAAAAGGGATGAACAGCATAGAAATGGCAAAGTCTCCAAAGTGGATAGAAAATCCATTGGGAAATATTTAACATAATAATGAGCATTCAAGAACAGTCATCTGTGTTGGTACAAATCACACCCCCTTCACACACACACACACACACACACTCACTGAGTTCCCCTTAAAAGCAGAGCCAGAGACAATGACTTGGGTACAGGTTTGTTTATGTCAGAGGTGTTCACAAGATGCAGAAGTGACAGAGTGAGAAAAATGAAAAAGAAGGGACAGACACCATCAAAAGTGCACTAATAAGCAGCAATGGCTAGGTGAAGTAGGACTTAATCCCACAAGAACTCTGAGAAAATTTGCAGATCAAGTTCAAAATGCCCCCCAGACACATGGGAACCTGGAACAATGGCTCACCAGCTCCCATTCCACACAACTGTGGACTGTCTTGGGAGTGGTAGCTCACTTCCAGGTTGTACCTCCAAGCAGCCTGTGTGACCTCCCACTGCCTCAGAGACAACCCTGAGGCCAAACAGCAGTCTCCCTGGGAACACACATGATGCAGGAGACTGGCAATGGAAGTGTGCCCAGAGCCATGTGGAATCTGGATGTTTTGGAAGAGACAAGCATCTTTTTGCCCAAACCCAGTGAATAGGACAATGTGATTTTGTTGGCAGAATTCTCAGCATCGTTGAACCTCACCATCACTCCCCACTTGCTGCCCTTTCTTCCTCCCCACATAGTTACTGGGACCATCCATCGCCCATTTTCAGCTGTTTGGTGATATGAGCTACACAAGGAGTTTCCCCAGTGCCCACATGAGGCTCCACATAACCTATGCTCTGGCCTCACTGAACAGCTTCCTTCATATCATGACACCCCCAAACCCCCCCCTACCCCTGCAATGCCTTTCCTTCACCACTCCTTTCTGGCTCCTCCTATAAGAGCTTCCAAGTCTAGCCCAGATGTCAGGATCACCCAGAGGTCAAAAGAAGCCCAGTGAGGGCTGGTAATGGATGAAATAGGACTGGCCACAAGTGGAGTTGATAATAGCTGACACCTGGTGATGTGGACGTGGGCCCAGGACGACATTCCCTCTACTTATACATACATATATTTGAAAAATTCCTTAACTGAAAATTAAAAATAGGACTTACTGTGCCAGACACAAAGGAACTGAGTTTCCTTTAAGAAAAATAATTGCTGTTCAACTATGAAGAATGAAGCTGGCCAATAGGGTTCACCTCAGCATTCAGGCAGAGGTCTCACAAACTTGGACTGCCCCAGCCAATGGACAAGCCCAGTGCAGGTATGAGACCCAGCGGGTTCTGCCCACTGGGGACTCCCCAAGTGAGTGGTTCTTGCTTTGGAGCTTCCCGGGTGTTGGTGGAGACCTTGTCAGACCTGCATTGCGGTCAGGGGCCCTCCTTGTTCCTTTCTGTCACTTCCTCTCTTTTCATTCTGCATTGCCCTCTGCAGCCTTTCCCTATCCAATCCCACTTCCGACACCTTTGCCTTTCCCAGGTGTGACTCCTCAATAAAACTTTGACCCTCTAACCCCACCTTGGTAATGGCATCCCAAAAGACTTCACTTGACACAATGGAGGCACAGATTGCTTGATTCCCTCTTCACCAACCCAACCCCTGCAAAGCCCCCAAAATAATAAAGAAATAACAAATATACACATCAGGTTATATATAAATTTTTGCATATAATAAACTAATGTTTTGTACACTAAAAAAATACAGTGGCTATGTATATAATGTGATTTGGGAATGTTATCAAAAAATTTAATTTGTGGTCCTTTGGGGAAATGAAGCCCCTGTCAGGGTTCTCCTTTCATCCCACCCATATGCTGGTCCTACCAGATATCACAATCCTGGGAAGTTCTCCAAAGATCACCCCAGGATGGGTTGGGTAGCCTCTTCTATGCTCCTATAACACCCTAATCTCTGCCACTAGATAACCATCCCATGGTGGTCCTGGCTGTAGATATTCTGCCTACCTACTTCTGCTGTGCCCCAAATCAGCTGTGAGCAGCTGGAGAACCCAGCATATAGTAGGGTGCTCAATAAGTGACTCTGGGTCAATCATTGACAGGCATAAGGACCCTATACAGGACCCATCTCCACAGTGGTCCTGCAGATTTATAAAAGGCTTAGGAAGAGTGACTGGATGACCCCTTTCAGTTTGGAGTTGACATGAAAATAGAGGGAAGAAACTACCGGGAGGCCTTGTTATAATGCTTTCTCAAGCCCTGGGATTCAGGGAAACCTAAAACACCTCTGGCCCTCTAGGGCAGGGCACCTCACAGGTAGAGAAGGGAAGATCATATCTGTCCCCTATTCTGTTTCTCAGTGAAGGGAAGACCTCTTAGTAGCTAGTAAAGGCAAGAGACCTAGCAGCAGCCTCTTTTGTTGAGGTAGGACCCAAGCTGGCTTCAGCCAGGTGACAAGGCTGGTTTTCTTGCCAGCCAGACTCTGGTCAGGATCACCAGCCAGAAACCCTGGGTCTGCCAGAACTCCAAGGACTGGCATCAGACTTCTCTGGTGGCTTTGAGCAGGACAAGGGCATTGGTTTCTCTCTTTGGTCCAGGTCCTGGGGAAGATCTTCCAAGGAAGAGATCTCTAAGTCGCTCTCATCTTCAGAAAGCTGTGGGGTGTAAGGGGAGAAGAAAATGCATTTTGATAAATTCAGGAGGACAATTGAAAGGTAAGCACCATGCAGGACGGAAATGGGGACAAATGCAGATTTGGAAGACACTACTCCTGCCTTCTCAAGAGAACCTGCTCAAGAGACCACAGAGGCCACAGTGACTTCAAATACCTCTGGAACTCTACTAACCAAACCTTGGAAAGACCTGTGTATATATGTGTTTCTCCCACTTTCATTCAAATTGTGCAGATTTTTAACTCCCCATATGAACAGAGCTGGAAATCAGAATCTCAACCTCTGCAAGTTCTAGAGCTTAATACACCATGGGAAGCTCAGGGGCACAGGACCCTTCAGTTTGGAAGGGGTTCAGCCGCAGCCAATGAGGGTTCAGAGTTCACAGAGGAATCAGGCAACTCCAGACCACAGCAACAGCCCAGGCCAGGCCTTCCCCTCTTGGTGCCCCTGCTGATCACCTGGGCTTCAATATTAGACACTCTATGTATTTCTCCTGGCATGTAAGACCAACCAATCAGAAACCACCTGGGACCCTGAGCTGCAAGTACGCTCTGATCAGCGCCTCCATCTGTTTTGGACAGTTGGTCCTCTTTCATGACCTGGGAAAAGGGATATGATAAACCAAATACACTAAGTAATAAAAAGAATGAGCAGGGGGATGCTATTTAAAAAAAAGAAGAAGAAGAAGAAGAGGCTGGTTGTTCAGCTCAGTGGTACAGCAGTTGCCTAGCATGCATGAGGCCCTGGGTTCAATCCCCAGCACTGTTAAAAAAAAAAGAAAAGAAAAGAAAAAGAAACAAAGAATGTTTGTCCACTACTTCTGGCTTCAGGGCATTAGCACTGAGCATTCCAAAATGCAACTCTTTGACTTAGAAGATGAGAAAGGAGCGTGGAGTAAGTAAGGTCTAAGTTT